>NC_087516.1:51889265-52634372 GCF_963921805.1 Phalacrocorax carbo | reverse complement strand
AAAAAATTGTAAGGTTTCTACAACCCTGAAAGAATACATGAAGAATACAGAATAGTGCAAGGGGATTAAGAAAGAATTTACTTAAGAGAAGAATAATTAAAAGTTGACATGTGCCAAGACTGGAACTGCAGCTTATCTGAACAGTCTTTGACTCCTATAAGTAAACAACCAGGCAAACAAACAAAATCTACTTCTAGCAAGTTCCTAATCCCCCAATTACCTGAAATAGATCTGATCACTCCCTCAAAGTTCACTGAATAGAAGAAGGTGTATTTTGTGGTATAAAAGCATATTTTAAAAAATCTTGGAGGTATGAGAGTAACTCTGAACACATTTGATGGAACACAGTGTCATCTGAATGGAAGACGACAGTAAGCAACTTGTTTCAGATACTGAAGGGGTGGCTGAAGAAAAGGAAGTTTGACATTTCTCAGAACCTCAGCAGTCCCCAAAAAGACAGTCTGCAACAGGAGGAAAGCTTCATTTCTCCAGCCATTTCTCCCTCCTTCAACTCCTTTAAAGTTTCATTCAAAATAAAACTCAAAGGTAAAACGACCCCTCAGTGGGTCAAAAAAGCCTGATATAATAGCCAGTGTGGATCTGATTTTGAGGAATTGTGGTATTTCATAGTCAATTGAATGGAAGCAATATTGTGGGATTAAAAATCCCCACTTGAGGAAAAAAAAACTTTCAGGCTGACATGTTACCATTTGTGAAATACTTAGCTACACTATATCCACACTTTTCTTCCTACTGACATTCAAGTACTAAAGAAGAAAAGTACTGTCAATTTATCCCTCCACTAAGCATTATTTTGTAAGGTTTTTGCTTCTCTCAATGTTTTCCACTTGCTTAGGTCCAGATTCTGCTGCTAATACTTACATTTTACATTTTGTCATAGACATCATCATCAACAGAAACAGGGCAACTAAACTGTTCTTATAATTAATGCTCTGCAGGATCAGATTTTAAAAACTTGTCTGTGACCTTACCAAATTTCAAAATAAGCACTAAAGGACTTCTACTTTTATTGCACAGTTTTCCTCCCTGAAGTATGTGTTCAGGCTAATTAAAGAGGCTCCTAAAAAAATTCTGCTTCCATACAGTTAAAAAGTAGGTACAGAAAGCTTCCTGAAGAAACCTTTTTCTCAGTATGATTACAGAAATCAATACATCACACATGATTTTGCAAGACCGTAAAAACAAAACGGGAACCCTTTTTTCCTTATGGAAAACTTATTTAAGTCTAACTCAGAGAACTGTAGGAATATTTTAATTAAAGCCTACTTTGTGTTACAAGCAGTCTGAACACATAAATTCAAGGATAACGGTTGAAAGTAGGAAAATAGGCTGTAGGAAATCTTTAATGCTTAAACAGTCAATAAGGGAACAAACCTCTTTAAGGTACTTAATTGCAAATTGCAAAAACTGCTTAATATCATCGCTATATATAGTAAGTTGTTTTATGCATAAATATGTCAAGGTCATTTGGTGCCATTACTAATATAAGAAGCCATTTCAGTATAAATGTTATTAATTTGGGGATTAATTAGACATACAGCAATGCTTAAGCAACTTCTTCACAAACCTTGCAAATTCAAGTGTCACCTCTCCAAATATTTAAAAAGGACAATTACTTCTTTCCCCAGTTTATAAATCACTCAAGGACACTAAGTTGGGTCGCAGCTATCAACTTATGAGGAATTTCTGCCTCCACAGAGGAACTCACTTCATAACTTTCAAGCAACAAATAGAACGGTGACTGTTAGTACCACTCTGTCCTCAGGAAGTTATTTTTTGTAGATTACTCATCAGAAACCATTACTGCCATTTCATGAGATTAAGTACATCCACCGTTACCTACTTTAGCTTAGCCATGACAAACTAAAAAGGATCAAGTGTGGCAAAGCACCTCTGAACTGTGTACTGTTTCCAGGTGAACAGACTCTATAAATTTAAAACACAAATAAATAAAATCATAACTAATCATAGAAAAGGCTTATTTTAGTTTAACTACCCTAGAAGGGTGTCACTATGTGAGACAATCCTGTTTAATGGTGCAATCATGATGACAAAAAAAAAACCACTGTGACTAAAATCGTGAAAGATGGATTACTGACAGATGTAAGATATGACTGAAACTTGACCTACCTTTGTTTTGCTAGTGTTTAACAGTTTGTAGCAAGAAAACCCCAAACCCCCAAGAGCATGATGCAAACAAAAGTCCCTAGAAACAAATGAGAGGCCTTAAAAAGTATTTTATTCCTATTTCTACCAGAATAATTCAACCTTTTATTTGTTGTGGGTTTTTTTGTGTGATTTTTTTTTCCCAAAGGCTACTAAAACTGGAAGAAAATAAACAGCAGAGATGTTAATAACCAGTATTAACTTCCAAATCCTACGTACTGAGCTAACATACTCCAGAAGATACTAGTTTAAACTGTAATCTAAAAGAAATTAGTGTTCTGATTACTGGGGGGTTTGTGCATCTTTTTTTAAAGCTCGATAAATTATTTAGTTTTCACTTTATATTGGGACATCTAATACTGCTGTGGGAAGGGAATAGATTTTGGGTTAAAGATGACAAAAAAAAAGGGAGGACTTTTTAAAGCTACTCATACTGCATTTTTTTAAAGTAATAGAAGAAATTTTAAGATATATGATAAATATTTTTGCATAACCACACTCACTAAAGACTTACCTGAAACTAATTAGAGTAAAATGAATAGGCTTTGAATTAACACCTAAAATGAGTGATTAGGATATAATTAAGGTAAAATCTGAAAAGATATGCATTTTTAAATTTTAGAAATTCACCAAAAGCCTATTGTCTTTCCAGATTCCTACCATGTTTGCTGCTAATGGAAAATGGAGATGAAGAAAACAAACAATTAGGTCAAAAAGAAGAGGAGCTTTAGTTTTTAAAGCATAAAAAAAAATTTTGCAGATATTAGATATTAGTTATTTAAAGTTATCTATTCTCTGCAAATACTGTGCATTAGAACACCATTCATCTGCTCTTTTTTCTTCACCAGAGCAACCAGCAACCTTCTCCAGCTAGAAAACACAGACCAGATTTAATTGATTAGAGATTGAGGTGAAGTCCATATAAATTCATGTTTTCTCATTACGCCAATAGACATTAGGCTGGTTCCTTTGGAAATGTTAAATCATAGGACTTCAGCTCACTCAGAAATGAGTCATTGGGTAATATGCCCAGTTCATAAACATTGGCAACATCCACCCCTACAGAATACTTTTATGTAGAATTTATATAACATTTTATATACACAGCTGTACGTATATATAAAAATTTATATATGCAGGCTGTATGTACTATCATCTACGCACTGTTTCTTAAGGCTGTGCAGCTGAGGGTATCATTTAATCTGAACTCAGCTAACAAAACACATCTGTCAAACCGACCACTTTTCTTCTACTCATTGCTCTTGCCTGTAAGACCACATATTTACAAAGGCTGTAGTTTCCAAAATGACCTATTTCTGTCCCTCTCTTTTCTACCTTGTATCTATTGCAAATACAAATCCATGACTATTCTATACATGGCTTTAAATAACCTCCTTCTTTCCCTTCATACAGCTGAGGAGAAGGCAAAGGGTGGGAAAGCAAATCATCATTGACTCCTACAATCAGATACAGCTGGTGAGTCAGTCTCTGCATATTAAGGCTCTATGTAAAACGGGACAATGGGCCCAAACTTGTACTGTGGCATTTTCTAGTCAAGAAGATATAGTGCACGTGTAAACTATTACCTAGATAGAACGAGTGCTCCAAATGTTGTCTGTCTTTGATTTTATGACTACTATCCTTTTCAAGATACACACCTGAATTCAATGTGGTAATTCATCTGTTATTTTAGACAGGAACTTCACCACACATATCTTTACCTAAAAGAGAAGCAATACTGGCAGCATGAGTCTGCTCTTCTTGGCCTGCTTTAATGCACGACACCATGACATAAAGTGCCTTTTTACTCTGAGGTGAGTCTGTTGGATTTTTTTTTCCCCTGCCCATTTCACATCTACTTTTTATAGTACTTGATGAGTCACAGCAAGACAGACAACTCAGATAAATTGGATCATAGCCAGTAAAACCCATCTCACAGCTGCTCTCTACCTCTGCAACAGAAACATCCTTCATCGTAAGATCTGTTAAAATAAGCTGTCAATAAAAATTCCCCACATTTATCTGGAAAAGAGTTGCTGGCAGAAAAGGCCAGTAGCAATAAAATCAGAGATAAGGCACTGCAGCATCAGTCAGTGTTCAGTGAGGAAACAGAATAAAACCACTGCTTTACATTTAATTAGGATTAGGCAGAAGAAAATATGGGCCCAAATATTCAGCGGTAGTAAATCACCAGAGCTTCACTAAGTTTCACCTATTGACATCCACTAAAAATACAGGTCCCTCTCATTGGAAATGAAATGCCATATACACTGCTCTGGAAGAGAGAGGAAGGTGATTATACGTATACTAATATCCTGTACATCCCATCCAACATTTCCCTTTCCATGCAGTGCCACACGGATATATACCAGCTTGCCCTGAGCGGGTCAGTAATTTCTACACAGAAAATGGCAGCCCCTAGTCCTGGATGTAGTACCTAACTTAAGTGCAGGCAAGAAGCTTTACTTCCTGGGCTGCTTTAATGCTGGGTATGAAACAACACACTATTTCTCCATGCACTGCACAACCATGGGAATAACCTTAATACTCATTCTTAGTGCAAAAGCACTCATATAGTCATATTACATGTGATGAAAATAAGGCAGAGTGACAGTAAGTAAATTGCCCAGCCACAGGCAGAGCCAGGAGTAGAAAAGAGATTTTCAAGTTCCAATCCATTGCTGCCACTTCTGGACCGTACTTTCGTCTTCTTAATGGTCCACTATTGATCCCCATATACAGTTCCTTTCAGACTCCATATGTCTTAAGCAGAAGAGACAAAATCAGATGATCTTTACTGGCATGAAGGCACTCCATTGTCTCGGATTGATCTACTAGGAACAAAACAATGTTCAAAACAATGTTCAAAACAATCCAGCACAAGGCACTGCAGCTGAAGAAAAATAATGAATCTTCTGTTCTTCCAAGGTTTCACAATACTTCTTTTTGCTTTTAGAAAAATACTTAAACAGCATGTCTAGGATTGCATCACTACTGTTTAGCTGAGAGCTAGGAAGAGGCAAAAAAATGACCCTCGAAGTCCCAGTTACAGGAGACTCTCTCAGACCTTTGAAGTACCTTGTTGCCCTACATAAGCTTCTGAGGTCTCTACATTTGAGTAACTTATCCACTCCACACAAGTCCTGTCAAGGCTGCTCAAACTGGGTGGACAGAGGAGGTCTGGTTCTTTAATAGGAGCAGGCAGAGCTGCAACTCTTACATGAATAAGTCCCAGTGAAGTCCTCAAAATTGAATTTTAAGAATACTGAAGTGTACAGATCTCTTGTGGGCTCCTTATCAAGAGATAACTATCATTCAGACATCACAAAGGATTAGATCGATTAGCTTCTAGCTTCATACCCAGCCTCTCTAAAAGCCTGGACAAGAGGGGGCACAGCATTAGCTAGGAATGTCTATTCTTCTTCACTAAGGACTGTGGAACCTAGTGAAACACAAGTGCTTTTCATCAATTAGGTTGTTTCTGGAAAAAAATTTGTTCACTTCTGAAATTAGCTTATAGCTGATGCCATATTCACGTGATAGTTTGAAACCAGATATTTGTTTGAGGTTTGATTGCAGAACTGTCACAGATGATG
Source organism: Phalacrocorax carbo (assembly GCF_963921805.1). Lineage (NCBI taxonomy): Eukaryota > Metazoa > Chordata > Aves > Suliformes > Phalacrocoracidae > Phalacrocorax > Phalacrocorax carbo. Next base: position 52,628,589 of record NC_087516.1, on the reverse strand, counting down.
TTGGTTGCTGCTGTTTCCCATTGCTAATGGTAAGGGGGCTTGCACAGAATATGAAATTCAGGTTCTCCCCTTTTGATCAAAGGGAGTTGAAGCTGTATCTCCCACTGTTACCTCGTATCTATTTCATAGGCTTGGGTAACGTGCTTCCAATTTTCCCCCACTGACACTGTTCTCTAAAAAAATGGACTGCAAGTCTGCCACTCATGTTCCATTCCTTTTAAAGTGACTATGGATTTGGCCTCTGCATTTGTCTTTGGGCATCCTGTTCATCCAGAGATGGAACAGTGCAACCCACTCATAGCTTGAAATCTCTGTGTATTTGTTTCTGAAGAGCTTTAGTAAACTCAGCTTTGTTTACCACAAATTCCTTTTTCTAATCACTGATCTGAATCCTTCCTTCTGTGCACAATACTTACTTGAAAGAATAAAAAAATATTTCAGTGCTTTCTTATCATGCATTTTATTATTGTACTGTGGATCAATACATTTTGCTTTAAGGCATTTTCCTTCACATTCTTTTAACCAGTGATGAGCTGAATGTCCATCAGTAGCTATGGGATACAGCAAAGAGAGAAAGAAACAAAGTGCAAGGCTATGCACTGCTTCCTTTGGGAATGAGGGATGAAGTCCAATAAAGAACTTACACATCTTTAACGTTCCAATGACTGCATCACAGTGCACAATCAGCACTCAGGGTCCCTACCCTGGAAATCAGCAGATTTCATGATTCCACTGACACTAAAAACTGAGCAAGAAACAACCTGAAGTCTGCAGATTTATCATATGACTGCCAAAAGTTCACCAGCAGAAGTATGCCAAAAGTGGTGTGTCATGGTTTAGCCCCTGTCAGAAATATTAATAATATTGCAATATTAATAATATGTCCCTGAGCCATGATTGCCGCTCCCCCTGGCCAACTCCCCCCAGTTAATATACTGGGCATGACATCATATGGTATGGAATACCCCTTTGGCCAGTTTGGGCCAGCTGTCCCAGCCGTGTCCCCTCCCAGCTTCTTGTGCACCCGGCAAAGCACGGGGAGCTGAAAAAGTCCTTGACTAGTGTAAGCGCTGCTTAGCAACAAATAAAACATCAGTGTGTTAGCAACATTATTCTCATACTAAATCCAAAACACAGCACTATACCAGCTACTAGAAAGAAAATGGTGTCAATCCTTGTCATGCTGCAGGTTCCATAACATGAGGCATCTTGAAATGACATAGTCTACCAGTCACAGCAGTCTTCCTTGTAAGGCACCTACCTATTCCGTTTGCTCAAGGTAATATGATGTTCATTCTTTTGGTTTCATAGTGAAACACAGCAGAGTGGAAGAGATGATGGTGATGCTGTCCTTACTCCCCTTGCATAAGTAATAACTTAGTGTTGGGAATTCACAGTGAGGAAAGGACAGCTCTTGGCTCATTCTTGCTCCTCTGCTAGGGGAATGCTTAACTCTATACCTACCAAGGGAAGAATGCCCTATGCAGTGCGCTGAATAAGGAGCTAGGAGGTGCAGCAGAGTGAAAATAAATCAAGGTTTGAAAAGCAGAGCAAGGAGTGCAACTTCATACTTGAGAACTCACATGAAAGAAGTTGCCCTAATGTCCTTTCTTGGACAGCCCACATGCATCATCCAACAACTGATTACCTGGGAAATCTAAAGCAAAGCCAGAAGAGCAGTCAGGCCTTCTAGGTGCTAAAAATCAAGCACTAGTCAGTATGTCAGTGCTTCTTTCTCTCACTACTGCTTCACCCTGCAGTCTCACTAAAGCCCTTCAAGCCTCTTCTCCACTGGTCAGAGTGAGGTCAGTTCCACGCTTACCTTCCAGGAGCATCTTAATTAGGACATTAGTTGACATCCATTTTTCCCAGTAAAAGTTTGGTGGACTTATTAAATAAATTTTACAAATAGTTTATTGGAGAAAAAAAAATGTTATGCCTTTGAAGTCTACAGTATTTCCAGCAAATTCCTTTCATTATGCAGTATGCTTTCTACTTCATAATTAAAACTACTTTAAAAGTAATCTGTCGTTTTCATACTCAAGCCTTCTTAACTCTTATCTCTATGAGTAATAACAACCTTCCATTTATATAGCATTATTATATGAGAATTATTTTCACATTAAAAAATATGAGCTTTCCACAAAGGCACAGGCATGTTTTGCTGATGAGGATAGTTCTTATAATGATAAAAGGAGGTTAGGAAGTTTTACTTCAGACAGAAGTAGTCTCTTGCATCACCCAGCTTCAGGAGGCTCCTTGTCTCCTGGACGCCTGTGAATAATATTTCCAGAATTACATTTCTTATAGCCATTACGGTGTAATTTCATTGAAGTTATGATTGATTACCTATAAATATGTGCGTGTGTGTCTATGTGTATTACTAGAAACAGTGACATGAGCTATCTTCTGTACTAGCTGTAGAAAAATAAATTTTGTTCCTCCTGCTGATACCTTTAGGGACTCATAAAAACAACATCTCTTGCTGACTATAGGTCAACATACAATATAGAGGATGCATAAGTGTGCGTGGCTATCCCTTATATATAAAGATGAAGATCTATAAATATTAAGAAAAAACCCAAAGATGGTAGTAAATGTTACTTTTGGAATAAAAAGGTGCAAGAACCATCCCAAGGATACCACCTTTAAGCTAACATAGATCATCTAGCAGAACCTTTTATTGCAGCAAGTGAAGTTTTACGTTCGACTATGTCATTTTACACCAGAAAAGGCTCAATAAACCACTACCACCCTTGCCATCAGAAATATATCAGTTTCATTGGACCTTGTTTCACAGAAGATTTTTTTCAGGTTCCAAAGACAACTTTCATTGCACAAGAGTCAGTAATGCAGTACCACTAGGGTTTGAAGAGTTTCCAAATGACTCTCTTGAATTCAGGTCTCCTATATTAAGGTCAATAAAATAATGGACATTCCAGGCTAGGTGACTGTTGTACTCTACTAACTTCCACCTACTGTTGCTAACCTAAGCTTCCTGCAGGGCATCGGATCTATTGGACTGCTATGATAACGGCCTTTCCTATTTTTCACCTGCACTACTTTTCTGGGGAAAAAAAAAATCAACTAGCTTTCATATGACATTTTTTTTAGCCTAGCTGTACTGGATCTGGCTGGGATGGGGTTAATTTTCTTCACAGCAGCCCCTATGGTGCTGTGTCTTAGGTTTGTGACTGAAACAATGCTGTAACACACTAATGTTTTAACTATTGCTGAACAGTGCTTGCACAGCATCAAGGCCTCCTCTGGTTCTCACTCTGCTCCCTCAGTGAACAGGTTTGAACACGTGCAAGAGGTTGAGAGGGGGCACATCAGGCAGATGACCCAAACCAACCAAAGTGATATCCCATGCCATAGAATGTTATGCTCAGCAAAAAAGCAGCGACGAAAGGGGTTCAGGGGAGTTAGCTACCTGGCTTATGTCACTGCTGATTTAACATATCACCATCACTAAATCTTTTGAATTTACTTGCCTTTAGCTCTCCACCCTTACTTTTTGTTATGCTTTCCTCTTCTGATTAGAAAAATATATCCTGTATTTTTCTTCTTAAGAAGCTGTTTATGTTTTGTACTTCTATACTTACTTCTCCATTTACTTAAAAAAATAAAAAATTAAACTGTGGTGATATTTATTTGATCACCAAAAATATTCCTCTTATTCTTTCAACCTTTTTTTTGATCTCATCTTTGGAGTCAAAGATGAAGTCATCAGTACAGTAGAAAATTACAGTTGCCAAGGATTCAATGTAATGATTAAAAATGTAGATCATATGCCCAAACAGATACACAAGAAATATTGGTATTTGATATTTCAAAGGGCCAATTTCCCAAAGCTATGCAGTATTATTTTAAAGACCTCTGATCAGAAGGAAAACTTTAGGAAATTCTCACTTCTTTGGAGTGGTTTATTAGATGACATCCTAAAAATTCTGATGACTTTCAAATAGTTCCGTAATACAATATTGATGGAAAATGTCACAGAAAGGTAGGCAGACAGAAGAATGACCCTGTATTTCAGACAACAATTTATTCAAACTGCTTATGAATCCTTGAATCTTTTCACTTACTGTCTCTATCCTTTTGCTGGAAAAACCTTATTTTCCTTTCAGCCAGTTTCCCTGGGGAGTCCATGCTAGTGACAGAACAAAAAACTCAGTAGAGATTTTCTGACGTTTTCCAGACCAGGTGGAGCACACCATGAGGATATGTTGCAGAGGGCACCACCTCTGGTGAGATGGACACACCCATCCCTTCAGCATTGCACTCATCAGTTGTATGGCGAAGGGACATAAAAAAAGTCTTTGTGGCATGGGGGCTGGAAGTAGTGCCCAGAAACTTCCCCAACAGGTTAAAGAACTGCTAATTGTATTTAGACAACAAAGAAGGAGGAAAGGAAGATGTGAAGAAAAGCATTTGAATATCTGGGCATGCACCCACATCCCAGTGGGCAGGACATTTTCCAAGCCTTTGACAAAGAGTAATGCTGCAATTAAGCGGGTCAGTAAGATCAGGAAATTTGAGATTCCACCAGTAACTTGTGGCTGTAACAACTTATTATGAGCATCCTGTGTCACTATCTTTATGCATTTTGTAACATTATATATAGATAGTGAGGCACTACACAACTGTGAAAATTCAAGAATATCCAACATGAAAATCCTCTTTGCTATCATTTTTCAGTATTGAGTATTTTTGATCTCCTAAACTGAGAGCAGAAGCTGGCATGAACTGGCTGGTGTACTTCAGGGACTTTTTTAACCTGAGGGCTGAGAGCCAAGCATTTGAGCATGCTCGAATTTCAGAGCTGCTCTGCATTTTGACAGGAAGCAACACTGGCCCATCCAACTGCACTCCCCCCAGTGCTGAAATAGCCTTCAAAAGCCACACAATTTTTTGGGCAAGAATTCTCAAGGACTACCCTTTGATTTATCTTAAAAATAGATGAGATAAATCAATAGTTTATATCTTAGCCTCTTCTAACCATCCTGTAGTGTTCAAACTGGATGGCAATTTTCTTCTTGCACTCTGCAAATATATACACTATGATTATATAAATGTAAAATTCCATATATTATGCAATACCTAGTTATTGACTTTGCAAAACTAGTATCCTCTGTTTCTCAAAATCTGCCCAAAAAGCTAGCACTCAAATTACAAGCAGTAGAGCCTACTGGAAATAAACGATATTAAATACCTTCTGCTTAGGCATAATGAATTATACTTTCAGAAACAGACCACTCAAAGGGCTTCCTGTAATTGTTTCACTGATAAAAAAGGCTCCACTCATAAAACGGATAAGTCTAAACTGAGAACAAGGTAAGCTTAAGGATTCAAACAGAGAGTTCTTTCCAAGAGAGATTCATTACCAACAAGCCATTACTATAATCTGTTATCTGTGATTTGTAAAATGGTGATTTTACCAATAGATCAATTTACTGATTTGAAACTAAACCTTCTGCACTTTTGAAGTCAGAAACTCATTTTTAAATGAACTAAACCTTATGTATGTTTCCCTAAAAAGCCTTTTTCAAAACAGAGGTGGGGAAGCGTTGGCTGGATAAATAATGCCGTTACTCAAGAACAAACACAGTACAAAGCTGTTTATATTATCTTGCCTACACAGCACAGTATAACATTTTCCTTCTATATAACAGCATATTCTGCATTTACAGAACAGAGATATCATATGTTATGACAGAGCTGTTTTATCCTGTTCAAAAAATGACATGCATCAATGGGAAAATATCAAAAGAGCACAAGAAAGAGATTTTTTATTATTACAGACATGGTAGTCTGTCGTAAATTAGCAAGGCCATTACCAGCCAGAGCACCAATATATGCTCCTTGACAGGAGCTCATTTTGGAAGCTGTGACATCCTGATTAATGCTATATACTAGCACTGCATCTTACATGCTATAGATCTTTAGAAAAGTATATCACCTTGGACAGGATTTCATCCTAGTTCTGGGCAGCCGACATTCAGGAGTTGGGTATATGGCTCACATAAACATTTGATTATGACTACTAGTTATTGCTCAAACTAAAACAAGGAGCAAAAAGTCTAACAGCTCTTTTTTGGAAGAAAGGATTTCTTATTTTTATACTGTGGAAATAAATACACAAACAACATCTCGTGAGCTTAGGGCATTAATAAGAGATAATATGTTTTCAGACGCTGAAACAATTCAGTTGATTGCGTTAAGCACTGCTTGTGTTTGCAAATTTTCTTAGATGCTGTTTGCTGGAAACTGTTTCATAGGTGATCTGTTTCTGTAACAGCTTCATTGGTTCATCTTTCATAAAAAAGCAAGTCAGGGTCTTATAAGGAAAGCTGCAATGGAGATCTGAGGCATAACACTACGGAGTCACAAACACATTGTTTTGTAATGCCTGCATTAAATTTGGAATTACTGTTCTGCTTTACAAACGTGGCTGAGCTTAAGCGGCAGAGATATTAATCAAAAACATAAAGAAACCAAGAGGTAGCTACCATTTTTTAAAGAATATAGAAAGAGGTGTTTAAAAAGACATTTCCTGCCACACCTCCTGGGAAGGGGTTCCGGTTACATCCATTCCCACATTAGGAATAACTGACAAGGAATAAGAAACAATGTGCCCAATGCCACATACAAATCGCAGCTTAACAAAAGCAGTCAGAAGTAGAATTCTATAATTTATCTGCCTCCAACTTCCTGAACCATGTCCCTGATCCTCCCTTCAAAGCAACAGCACCTCACCAACCTCATCTTCACAACTGCCCTTCCTGCCTCTCAGTCTGGATGCTAGAAAGGCAAGAACAAAAAGAAAAAAAAAAAGTGCTTTGATCATATGGGTAATCTACCCAGATTCAGGAGGAAAATCTAATTTATTTTGCAGGAAACAAGAAAGGATATTACATGTTTCAAAATAATACGCCTTTCAGATCTCTTTGGCCAGGAACCAGAGTAAGGCACTCTCAAGAAACTGAGACACTTCTGTGGGTTGTTGATCCAAGTGAAGCCAGTGAGACACATCGCTGTACCACAAGTGCAACTGCAGCAGACCTGAATGGTTTCGTTTGGCTTCTTTGCTTTTAAGCCAATTGGGTTGATCAGTTTTGAGAGACACACTGCCTTTATGTAGTGTGATTTATTCAACTGACAGGTACAGAGCTCCAATTGTATTTGAGACATGCACAGTGCAGGTTATGTCCAGAGATGACAAACAGGGTATGTTGTGGTCTGTAAACCCTGGAAATGAATGTTTGAATAAGAACTGCCTAAAAAGAGAGAAACAATAATCAACCCACCTTCAAGAGTGATTCCCAACTATACAATGTGGATGGCTGTGAAGATTTCACACAATACATGCCATTTCCCTCACTGAGGACCAGACGAAAGAAAGTAGATGTGAAGAAACTAATTTCAATCAATAAGGGAAGCACTGTCTGGGGAAGGTTGATTTTAGAAATATAAAGGCGTACAGACTCATGGTGCTTCTCTTAACTGCAGCTTTGTCTGAAATACATTTGTTACCGCTTTGTGAAACCTTACAGGGGCTCAGTACTTCAGTTTCTTCACAGCTTCCCCTGACAATCTTGCCCTCAGACATATATGGGCGTTCTCCCTCCTTGTAACTTAGGCAGGTAGGTCAAATTCCTTATGTCAGCCCAAGCCTGTGTATTTTTCTTTTTCCTGGGTGGATAGTGTCAGGAAGGGGAGATTAATGTGTTATCACACAGCTTTTGATTTAAAATTAGCTTATCTATTGAATCTTTTTCAGCTGGCCTTTTGAAAAGAATAATATATTCCAGCCACTGAACAAAGATGTCTCTTCTGGCATTGACTTAAATAAGGGAGCAGTTTTGCTTGAAAAGGATTCCCTTTCTGTCCTTTCTTTCACTTGAGACTTCTGCCTGCAATTTCAGTAGCCCAAAGCAAATCTCTAGCTTATAGTCATTAACCTCATGGACCAAAGAAGAGTGAAAGCTGGCCAGAGACATACCTATTTCCACACTTTCCCTCCACCAGCAAATCCCCCATTTTGCTCAATTTTCTAATCACTGTTCATTTATGCCTTACCAGCTAATCTCTCTAGTCACAAAAGAAAGAATTAAAAGATTTCATTCATGTACAATTAATGTTCAAATTGATTGTGAGTGAAAGTCAGTTTTTGCTTTGACATAATTATGTAAATGAACACTAGAAAGAGTTAGACAGGTGAAGACCACAGGGTTTGATATGCGAGCATGTTGGCTTAACCCAGCTGGGTTTCTTTTCTGCTTTGATGCACCCATACAGAGAATTGACAATTATTGTACAATGGAAAATCCTTATTAATCCCATTATAGCCTATACTGCCTGCCTGTGTGGCCAAGAATACTATATACTGGGATGAAGGCTATACAAACAACTTGAGGTATACCAAAATTAAGCTATCACACCAGAAGGGATCAGTAATTAAATTTGCATAGAATCAAGTCAAAACTCTCGCTGATCACATTTGCCCACAATTGCATACATGCTTTTATAAAATAAAAGAGAAAGTTCTATGTTGGATCCTGTACTTCTGCTGTACAGCATTTGTTGATAATTTTAGAGATGAAGGTTTCCTACTGGCAAGTGATTTAGGGCCAGAATTAACACTAGGTGTGCTAAAGACCTTTAATGAAAGTAGGATTTTCAGAATACCTTTTAAAAATAAAAGGGGGGGGGGGGGGGGGCGGGGCGGGAAGTGGAGAAGTGTGAGGTACAGCATTTTTAAGATCTTACTGAAACTTTATTCAGACCATACCTAATGTTCAAGAGCAAGTGCTTTTACCAGTCCCTCAGCTGCCAGCATTATTGTAGCTGTTTCTCATTGAAGCTACAGAAATCAGAAAGAGCATTGTTAGGTTATATCAGCAGGAAATCTCCTTCCCACAGTGAAACTCTTCTATTTCCTTTGATAGACTGAGATTCAGAAAAAAGGAAGCTTGCCATGGCTGACTCTTCAAATGCGCAGCTTGAGTGAAGGTGTGCCACTCAAAAAGCAATGCCCCGCAACATTTTTTCCAATAGATTGAGGATGCACCAAATGCTTACGTACATTGTGCAACATTCATGCTTGCTTCAGCTGCAGTGAGCTAACAAGATTCAAAGGCCCTCAGTCCTTAAAAGACCATCAAAACTACTGGCTAGGAAAGGATTTTATTACTTGGAAAACAGACCCGCCCAGAATCACAAGTTGCCCAGTATAAGACATCACAAAAATCTACCCCCACTCCACAATATCTGCCATGTTTTTTCACTAGATAAAACTGGCTTTGCTTCAAGCAGATATACTACTAATGAGTTTGAAGTTTGAGATGTTTTATCACATGGTATGAAGTAGGCATTAACATTTTTAATGGAACAGTTGATTTCAGATGGTATACAGTACTTCCTCTTTATCATAGCCTGTAAGTTACAGGAAGTTCATCTTTAGTTTTAATACCTGTTTTACTGTGATATTTTCCAATTATGTTTTTTTAAAAGAAATATTTCATTTCCAGCATTTTTACAATTACATGTTTTAAGACTAATGTGAATTACCATATGGTTTAAAATGCAATAGACTTCAGTGAAAATTTGCATGAAGCACACCTGACTAAGTTTGGATAATGGCATTTTTCTCTGCATCGTATTCAGTGTTTGGCTCTTGTTCAAAGCCTAGTACAGATCACACAAAACTCTTGATGAGCTGTAAATGAGCCTCCGTCAATCCACAACCCTAAAAGCAAAACTCATCTTGCTGCTTCAATATTTTTACATGTGCCACCCTGTGTGAGGGTGGGATATTGGTGATAGACACTATGAGGGTCAAGTTCTTCACACTACCTACCTTTGAGACTCAGCAGCTGACTTTAGGAGCCAGATACCTAGTGGTTACATGCAAAAGCATACACTTTCTTAGTTTGCACCCGCAATTTGTATGAACATACATACGTACTATTTCCTCACGCAGAATGACTGAAGACCTACAAACAGAAGAGCCATTCAGATTTTAGCTGGCTTGGTAAGTCCTACACGCCAGGTTGAGAAACCTCCTGCCCAGACACTTATATGCCAAAGCATCTAAAATTGCCTAAAACTATTATGAAAATCATACTGCGTTACAAGACATTTTGTTATCGCACGTGACTGCAGGCACTGAAATATTGGCCAACCTGAGCACCACAGCACTTGCACTGCATAAGGCTAGTTAGAATTCTTTAACTACGTGCCACTGCACTTATATCCTGGGAGTAGCTCAGTGCACACCTGACACAAGCTCACAACACCCAATTAAGTGCAAAGTAGAGGAGCAGAAACACAGCGGAAGAGAAAGAAATATGCATCTTTGCAATAATAACTTATTGGCAGCAGGTGAAGGATTTCAGGCTTAACTTCCACCTACCAGAAGCAGTTCAAACCTTCTGCTTATTCACTGTTGGTCAATACAATAGTCTAAACTGGGTCCCTCGGTGCATTTTCTCTTGAAACAGAACAAGTGCCTGAGAAACACCACAAAATTCAAAGGGACAGAAAGAGAGAAGCGACTTGGTACATGAAGAAAAGGAAGAATCCAAGGTACACGCCAACCCTCCCATCTCTGTGAAGGGCAGAAGCAACAAGAGACCTGCTGGCCTCTTCCTGCAGAAAGGGCTTTATCTATTGGGCTATGCATTTTCACAGCTATTCCTGTCTTTACCGGAAGGCATGCTATTCATCCCTCTTAAATAATGATGAAATAAGGTAAAAACGCCACTCTGCAGCAAGACTCTATCGCTCCTAAGAGCCTAATGACAGGTGACTGAGTAAAGCTTGAATTTAAATTCCTCTTTATGCCGGAGTAACAGCTATATGTCCCAAGACCACTTTGTAAGGGAATATAAAATCATAAACTTACCCAACAAAATTTTATCAGGTCATCTATTTCCCTGCCAACCATTTCTTTAAGCTGGAAGAATAAAACTAAAACTAAACATTAGAAGTCTTAACCCATCTGTCTGGACAACAGTTAGACACTCTCTGCCAAACTGATGTGCTGACCTTTGAAATGCAAAACAGAAAGGGGGAAATACATGAAAAATTATAGGAAGGTGCAATGCACTTAGGCTGTCTCTACTGTAAGTGAAGCAGCACCTGAGTTCCTAGCCATATGCCAACACAGCCAAGCCAGGTAACAGTTTCACCAATATCAATCTCATGAGAAAATATTTTGCAGGACTGGAGGTGCTCCAGTGCAAACACCTCAGTTAGGATGAACCAAATCTCTGCAGGAAAGGCTCCTCTTTGTAAAGGAAAAAGGTAGAGAGCTAAATTGTAATGCTGTTTTCATATTTAAATTGCTATCATGAAAGAATACTTTGCATTTTTATAACACCTAATTTATATGAATTTCAAAACACTCTGCAGATATGAATAAATTCAATTTCTTACCTCATGTGAAGTGTGACAACGTTATCCACATTTTAACAAACAGAAGCTTAAGGTGTTGAGATTAAGCAATTTACCACAGGTTACAAAGGATGTCTAAGGAGGAGAGAGAACAAATGCTACAACCTTCTCGGCTCCTCTTCCCCACTGCTCCACACAACTGCAGCTTTGCAGAGTAATTTTAAAATGTATATCTCTTTAAAAAAAAAAATTAAATTGAATGTTGTTTGTTCTCAGCATTTAAAGAAATATCCCTCTGACATAAAGGGGAACACACAGCTTTAGCAGCAGGGAGGGGATACGTCAGCATGTCCCCACAGTCTTCCCTTCAGAAGTCTTCTCCCAGCTGCACCGTTCATTTGTCTTCAAAATATTCTTCCAGCATAACTGACTCCAAACCATCCCACCTGCTAAACAATAAACTGTTCTGTTTCTTCTCAGTGGGAACACTGAAGCATAAAAGTCAAAGGTTATGGAAAGGTACCCAAGGACTCATTGTGAAATATGGGATAAGCTAGAGCTAAATAAATATAATTTTGTTTTGATAAAATAAGTGAAAAATACTTAAACAATTATGTTTTTGTGATTTTTAGGTCAATCTGTGTTTCCTTTCTTCCTCTATTATTGTAATGAAGGGGAAAAAAAGGCAAAAATAAATACTCCTCCTCACCTGAAATTAAATGCTACTATGTTTTAGTCATTAGAACTTTTTCCAAATTTGACTTTCCAAAATAAAAAATGTAATTAAAGATCATATGATAATGTGTTTTTTAAAAATAAATTTAAAACTATTTTGTAAATAAACAATATATTTTAAAACATTTCTGCCACCTTCACTCTAGTTTGCAGTCTGTCTGCAAAGACCCAACTCTCAGACACCACCTTCAGGGGCTATGCTGACCAAGGAGGTAAGAGGGTCACTGGGTGAAGAGCCTCCTGTCATAGCTCAAAGGCCACCTGTACTTACCCCACAATTTCCTTCTTAGGGCTAGCCACTGGTGTCCGCATAAGCTAGCCCTGTCGTGTGCTTTGATAACCTTGTCTTGTTTTTCTGACATGCTTTCTGCATCAGGGAACAAAGGCAGCTACAATAAAAACCTACTTACGAACCTTCCCATTGCATATGGCCAGCTGTGAAGAAAGGGAAATTGGTGATGCAAGAGCCTTCAGCTCAAGGGTTGTAGACGTTTTGGTGTGGGCTAAAACTAATCTGGAAATCACCCCACTGCTCTAGCTGGTTACTTTTTCTATTTCTTCTGAAAATAGTAAATACATGGATAAGCAAAAGGAGCTGAAGATAAGCCAACGGGATCACCCCCTTATCACATCTATTTTCTCTTGGAAGAAATTGCAGGAAGTATAAATTTCCAAGAGTGAATCAAAAAGGCAGAAATACAGCTGAGATGTGCAACAGCCACATAAGCCAGAAAAGTCGAGTTGTTTTGTTACAAGAATAGGAAAACCACACTGAAGGATTTTGTAGCTATGGAAGTCAGCCTAATCACAGGATTGCAGGGATGCTCCACCGAAATATTTTACTGGCCATTTCTTTTATACCCAAACTGGGGCATGTAGTCTGTGTGGCTTTTTATAACTTTGGTGAATATGCTTCAAAAATCTCAGCTGCATTCCACCCTGAGTTTATGTGCAATAATAATAAAAAAGCCCTGTTCTGAAGCAGCACATTAATTGTGAACCTATTTAAGAAGGCCATACCAGGGCTGAAAGGTCAAGCCTCACCTGCATTAATCAAACACCAAGGTGACAGGGAGTAAGAGAAAATGGTGAGTTGCTCTCCTCACTGTCATCAAACACAGACACACATTATTTTCTTAGGAATAGATAAATCAGTAGGTTTCAGTGTGTCAGTGTTAATATTCAGATTGTCATGAGTGGCTGTGGATTGGGTTCAGAAACAACACACTTAGGATTCATTGAGGATTTTTAAAATACCAAAACCATAGAGAGAATATATATAGGGAATTAGTTCCACACATTTAAAATAACATCTCTATTCATCATCAAACAACAATTTTGCTGTAAATTTACTCAGGCCATAATGATCTTTGGTCACTGTATGAGCCTGGGCAGATGAAATAGCAAAACACAGTTTACTATTTTGCATACTAGAGCTTGTTTTCCACTAGACTGGAGCATTGCCCTGCATCCACTGCTATCCCTGTATCTGCTCCTGGCCTGGAACAGAAGGCAGACAGAATTTAGCCTTGGGGAAGGCATTTCTGCATGGAATATAGAGCTGATGAAACAACCCTGTGCTACGCAAGCTTCATGGGCCCAGTGGGATGCTAGGTTTTGCAAAGGGAAGAGGCACAGAGCTGTTTGAGGGATGCAGGTCAGATGCCGGCCACAACCTATTGCTGCTGCAGCAATCCTGCAGTCTCCAGAGGAGCACAACTTGCCTGATCTCAAGACCGGATGGCTCTGAGGGTGCTGTGATCTACACCTGCCACTGCAAAGGTTCGTACTACAGCACATGGAAGCAAAGTGTAAAAGCTGAAACCCACTTTTCTATTCTCTACTCTGATGTCCTTTCTCTTGTTCCTACAGGGGATGCATTTAACCAGAAAGAGAATCCAGGGTGATATTTCTGAAGGAAAGGTGGAAAAAACACCCCTGAATTCTTCTGAAAGGTGGATGCACAGGTGTTTAAATCCCAGATTGATTATCAACCAGCTGCTGGCCACAGCACTTCAAGCAATGGTGACAAGAGCTGATATCCCTACACGTGACAACTGGACTTTGTTCTTTCGAGAAACTGCTCTTTCGCCACAGATGCAGATACTTTAGTTCAGGCCAAAAAGACATTTATCTTCAAGGTAGCACAAAGAATCCCAAACAACAAAGAAAATTGACCAAGCAGAAAGAAGTACCATGGGTTTTCAGAGGCCCCAGCCCCACAGAACCTACCCATTGCACAAGACTTGAAGGAAGATTTCTTATTTCTGCTAGTGAGTCTTAACAACAGATGAATTCAGCTGTTGCCCATCTAATGTCTCCCTCTTACTTATCACTTGTAAAACAGACTGCCCTTTGAGGTCAAAAGCAGTTGAAAAAACGTTTATTGCCCAGTCTATATCAGTGCTAAAGCTCCCCAAAACACAGCGAGATCCCTCCCTGAGATAAGTCCTGGAGTCAGTAACTAAACTGTATTCTCTCAAAAACCAATTGAAAATTCAGTATCATTGTCTTTCTAGAGAAAACCCCTAAAATAGCAATACTATAGCTTATTAGAGATTAAGACATTTTAAAAGCTCAGTAAACTTTTTGTCAGTTTTGCTCTCAATCCACTTGGCTCCAAGCCTGATTGAACAGTTAAGCTATCTTAACTCATTGTCATTCCTAGATACAGATACATTCAATTTGCATGAACAACCCAGTGTTACTCATGCCGGAGATTATACTAACATATGTCTACATTTTTGGGGTTTTTTAAAGCTTTCTTCCTTAAAAACCTTATCTTAACATTTTTATCCTCTCTTTGAACACTATTAAAAAGAAATTATTTATTTATTTAAAGAAACACTGCCAAATTAGACTTCATGTTTTAATGCAATTTGTATCCCAAGACTTCGATAATGCAGTGAAAGGGAATGGACTGAAGCAGCCCAGCTCTAACAAACATGCCTGGAAAGCACCTTCTACTATTACACTGGTAACCATAAAATATTCGTAACTTCCTAGAGGTAAGGCATTTGTGTTTTTCTTTAAACTTAGACGGGAAGCTATGCTTTTGCCAGCCTACGTTATTTCACTCTATACAGGAATGGTTTTGGGAAGTTCAATAGCCAGTATTGTGCAGAACGAATGATGTACCAATCCTTTTTTCTTCTTCCCCCCCAAATGATAAAGTAAAATATGCATTTAAGTGTTTCCTGATTCAGGACCAATTATGCTAATGCAAGATGAAGCGTAACTCAGAAAAACAAAGCATGATACATGTGGATTTGCAGTGTGTAAATCATCTCTACTTCAAGACACATAGTGTCTAATGTACTTACTGTGTACCAAATTACAGTACCTTAATTTCTCAAAACATGGCAGGGGTGGTTGTTTCCTGTCTGCTTAAATACATCTCAGGTTATTCTATGTCTTTAATGACAAGACATAATGGGCAAAAGAAGAAAAGGCTGTATAGATACTTTAAGAGTACCATTTTTATTCACTTCAGTTTTGAAACAGCTTTTTTTTTTAGCAGGTGGTAGGACCTACCTTCCCTCCTCCCCCCCACCCCCCCATTTTAATGGTAAATTATAATTAAATCTGTCATTTACATGTGAGAGTAAACCAAGGATATTTTGATAGGGAAGATACTGTTCTGACAGCTAGGTGTTCCTTTAAACATCTCACTTGTTTTCACTCTCATAACCAACAGCCTACAAAATAGAAACATGAGAAAAAAGCTTGCCATTGCTATAATTAGGGAGAGGGGATTTCATCTTTGATCTTAGACTTATCTTGCAGGAGATGACATCAAGTGCCTCTCCAGAACTGCATCGTGCCAGCAATCCTTGCTGATGTCACGTGGATGTTGCTACCACTCACCACCATTCAGGAGGGCATCAGCACCTTTGAGGAGTGGGATCTTCATGCAAGTGGGAAGATGATGATTTTCTGTGTAGCACCCCCATTCCAGACATAGTGGGAGGGGTGGAGAAGGAAAGCAACATTACTACTGCGTTCTGCCCTCCTGATGGTTTATGCAAAGAGGAATGGCATTTTCTTTGCAAAATCAAAACAGCCAGTCAATTGCAGGAAGAGTAATTAAGCTTTATGCAGCTGCCAACCATGTTCTCTCTGGACAAACATTTCAATTCAGGCATGTTTTGTAAATGGACAATGACAGTTTCGGGGTGGGGGTGGGGTTTCTTCCTTCTTCTAAAACCCAGAAAATTTCTATATAAAGTCAGCTACAGAACTCTGCAACACGCTTCCTAAAGAATGCTGCCAATATCTCAAATACAGTAAAGGAAAAAAAAATTAACCTGTTACTTCTCATTAATTCAGATATGAAGACTTACTAGAAAAGGCTTTAATTTCAGATTCATGAAACACTTTATGAAATAAAGGCTTTTCAAAGTTCTTTAGTGTAATCCCAGTTTGTAAGGAGAAGCTATAGGAATGAGCAAAAGGACTGCTGAATAGGCTAAGAGAATGGCTAAGGACATCCTTTGCTCACCGTCCTGACTTGTGATAATATGTCATTGCTTTAGGAGAAAGAGGACAAAACAAAACAAATAATGTCTGGTTGTATTGTTGATATGATTTTAACCTCAGGATAAACATCTGGACAAACTCTCAGCATCATTATTATTTGTTGCCACGATTATCCCAGAACCTGCAGTTCTGGAGCCAGACCACAGCAATGCTAAACCATTGTGTGCTGGCAAAATAAAAAGGCTGTCTCCTTCCCCAACACCCACAAATATCTAAACAAATTATTAAAACCCCTCAAACAACAACAACAAACAACAGCATAACACAAATGAGAATGATATATCCACTCTTTTCTATTGTCTCTTTTTAAATAATCACTTTCATCTTTTCATCTCTCTTCCTAGTACACAGAAAGGCATTTGAGGTTGAGGAGGCTCTTTAGGAAGATATCTGAAAAAGCACAAATTTTATGGTAACTTCCACCACACAGAAAGAGCCTATTAACCACACCTGAAGGCAAACACTCTTGAGAAACACTTGAATCCTGAAAGGATGAATGCAATTTGACCCAAACATCAACAACAGAAGGTGCCCGTTCTCTCTCCAAGAAACTGAAACCAAGATAGAAACCCAAATTAGACACTACAATACCAGACATTTTCCTCAGCCTCTCTCAGTGTTTTTTAGAGAAACCTTTGCTAAATTTTTCAAACCAAAAGCTGAACAGCCCTTCTGCAGAATTGCTTCTGCAGACCACAATTACTGAATGCATTCACAATGTGTCCTAACTGTGACTTTAGCACATTATGTCCATTAGGTTTAAAATGCAATCTAATGTAATAGTAAAATTTGCTCTTGTATACATCTATGTGATTATCACCAAAACTGAAGAGAAACTGTGGCCAAAGTTCATGCAACTCCTTTAACATAACTGGAGACTGACCCCTAATGTAGTGAAGCCCATTGGCACAACAGGGGCTCCATCATAACACCAAGACTAAAGAAGGGAGGGGTGGAAAGTTTGTGCCAGCCTCCAGATTAGGCAAGTGGGAAACTATTTGCCTCCCTATATTCTGGGAGAATGAATTTCTCAAAAACATCCAGGATTTTTGCAACAAGTTCTATTTTGAAATAATTCTCCCATTTAAACAGTAGAGATTTATTTTTACAGATACAAGGTACATTATACTAGCTCTTCCTCTTACGAAACAGATCTTGATTTGTTTTGAGAGTTTTTTGGGGTTGAGTTTAGTGTTTTGTTTTGTTTTGTTTTTAAATATTTTTCTGAACCTTAAAGAAGATTTGTTCCTCCACCTTTTCAAGCTAAAAGACAATGAGATCATATTTTGTATTTTGGAAGCCTGTAAGCCTGCCTTTGGAAAAGCATCCAGTTTATTCACAAGCATTGAGTACCACATGACATTATGGTCAACAACTTCATTTTCCTCTCATCAGGTCCAGCATGGGAATGCAGCTACAGTGCAGTCCTTAAGTCAACTGGAATTCAACTGATCTTCAGTGGAACTTGGGAATCCATGTACTAGTATAAATTCCTTTCACTATAAAATTTCTGCACCGCTGGCTTCCTGATATCTTTTTTTTTTTTTAAAGGAGGGGAAAAAAAAAAGCATTCACTTATTCCTTGTCCCTCATTTCACCTACATACAGGACAAGCACCTTTTCTCTGGCACAACAGAGGGCATGCTGAAAGGTTTGAACTGTCAACTCAGTTTTGTCAAGTTTTTCTGTGAAAATGAGATTACTGTAATCATTAATCGTAGGACCAGCCACTGTCCCTGAAAGAATGCCAATGTGTCTTAAACACACCTCAGAGTACTGAGGAAAGTGAAGTAAAGTATTCAAATGAGTGTTTTGATAGATGTATGCACATCTTATGCTATCTAAAATGAAGAATGATTGATTTCGGAACTTTCACAAAATTTGCAATCGGGTTATAATGGGAAGGAAAGAGAAATACTGATCTTTGAGACCTTGGCAAGTAGGCTCTGTAGCAGTGAGAGACTTGTGAGTCACAGCATGCCTTAAAAGAGAGCAAGGGCCACAGCCCTCCCTGATGAAGGACTGTTGTAAACACACAGGCGCAGCAACATGACACCCAACGCAACGATCTGGTGAGCGTATAGTGATAGATTTTCGAGTGGATTTATGACAGATGACCATTATACTCCCTCTTACCTAAGCAGTACATCCAAGCTCAAGAAAGGTTATATGGGTGGTCTGGCAGGCTTTATTTCTTATATAGCATCTCTATAAAAGGATGTTCCTGAAATTGACTTTTATTACTTTAAAAAGTTTCCTAGCTTTTTCTTTTTTAATGTTCCTATGACACCATTTGTGTGCTGACTCCATCAGTTTTGAGCAACACCACCTGCATGACACAGATTACAGAAAGTATGCCTACTTCAAGCAATATCTCTTCAAGCAACACAGGTTTCCCTCGTATGTTACAGCTCAGAAGTGGTCTTTCCCCATATATTCTATGCACGTCAACCGCATTGCAAAGCCTGCTTGCCAAGGCAACTGAGAGCCAAGGTACTGTGATCCCAGATGTGTTATGTACGTAAATCCTCAGCAGCAAACAAAAAGGCCAGGATGAAGCTCCTTTGCTGCCTAATTTTGTTGACATTTGAATCATTGCTGCTGATGGTGCTTGTGTAGGTCACCGTGACAGCTCGTGAGAAGGCGTATCACCTACTCACAGAAACAGATCTCAGGTGCTTAACTCCTACCTGAACAGGACATCAGCATGAAAAGACATCCACTTTGAGTTGTGGTTAGCACTTCACAGAAAGTCTGGCATCACACAAGCTGCCCCAGTTACCCGAGGGAGCCTGCAAGGAAGCATTGCGATTTGCCTCCTCTGCCCTGGATGGGAAGGAGCTCTCCCACGCTGCTGAATTGAGGTAGCTATTACCACTACACCACACGTTGCTATCTCATTTCAAACAACGTTATTTCTCCTGTTCAACAGCAAAGTCTACAAGGGAAAACAGGAGAGCACGAACTAAGTAGTATTGCCAGACTTAGTTTAATAAACAAAAGTTTTGTGAGTATTATAAATCAGTCATTCAGACTTTGAAGATTTGTGACAAATATTTCAGCCCTCCAAAAGGAACACTTGAAGAGATTAGTCAGATGAAACATCTTTGTGAGTCCTGAATAAAAACTGATGATGTTATACAGTGGCAGGTGGGGGCTGTCTTCCTATGTCCATAAACACACGTTTCCACTGATATTAATGGAGAGAGAAACAGTCTCATTACTGTTGTATATTTATCTATTTATTTTTCTAGCCTGGGGATTTCTTGGATAAATGTAATTAAACTGTGCCTGTGCTTTCATGCTTTGAGAGCTTGGTATGGATGGTTGAAATGTGCGTGTTTACTTGATAGTACCATTTACTTAACAGTCTTGGCGGGGGTGCGGGGCAGGGAAGGGAGAAAGAAAGCATGTCCTCCAAGTCACTTTGACTAAAACCTGCATTTCTGCTTCACTCAATATTTACATAAAATCATTAAACTTCCTTATCTGATTATAAAAGGACAGAAACTGATTTTAATTCCAATAACCTGGTCACTTCACATTAGCACTATATAAGGAGAACATGATGACATCATTTTCCCCTTTCTTTTGCATTTTGCAATATAAAGAAGGTTACATACCATTGCATGGGTCTGTAATATATCAGTACTGGCCTAGAAGCTGAAAGCATAACATGACCTTGGCAAGCAGGTGAGAATACACAACACAGTTTTTAATTCACTGTTATCTAATTGCTGACTTTCTGGAACAGCCATTACTTTGCTGTTTGTCAGATTTTTTTAACTGTGACCTCCAAAGTGGGTAATCTCACGTCTGAAGTGCTTATTTGGGCCTAAAAATTGAGGATAAAATCTAGGTCCTGCTGTAGTTGAAGGGAGTTTTGTCACTGACTTCAAAAGTGTTATAATTTCACCTTGTGACATTTAAAATCCTTGCCGGGTGAATCTTGCATATGTTTTCCATGAACACCCAATTCTGTCAGCTCTGAAATACTAAATGTAAGTATAAATGGATGCTGCAGGAAAAGTACAGGAGAAAAATGGAGCACTCAGTTTAGACAGAAACAGATCTGTGCGGAGGACTTGAGCGAGAGGCCGAATTTGGGGAGTCTGCAAAAGAAATAAAGGAGAAAATAGAAAGGCTGTAGCATCAGCAATTTACTTGACTATCAACTTCATGTTGATGTTCAGTGTAAGCACACTGCATGTGCTATACCATTTCATGAGCTGGTAAATTCTGCTACAAAAGTCTTTAAATGTGGGTTTTGGTTAAGAGCCTTTTCATCACTGAAAGCCTCACAGAACATAGAAAAGCAGTTTTAATTACTGCCACCTTTCTGTTCATCCTATACTTTTCAGGGAAAACAATATTGCAATAATATTTTTTTAACATTTTACCTCACTTAATATGATGAGTAAATCTTTTCAGTGTATAATCTGTCTGCTGTAAATTTTCACCTAGAAAGAGGCTCTGAATAAAAACCCCAACATGAGTGAAAATTCGCTAAGCAAGAAACACAACCATACTGTAATCCAAAAAACCCAAAATACTCAACCCAGAAGTGCAACACCAGAGTTTAAGCCATTCTTTCACTTTATAGTATTTGAACCAGAGTCTCCCATCTATTTTGGTTTGACTGTGGTAAAAGCAAAATAATACTCTTACAGCCATATTCTTTAACATGCAGACTACAGATTCATATAGAAGAGGGGATACAAGAGTGGAAAGCAAGCTAACCCCGATTTCACTTACGTCAACCAGTTCAGCAACTTTAGCACAAGGTCAACCAAATTTTGTATGCAAATATCATGCATGACAGGCTAAGGGGCTTGTTTCCTTCCTTTTGTCCAAATGGCAAGACCTTTTCCGAGCCAGCACACACTTCTACCCACACAGAAAACTAAACACCTAGAGCATACTACGCACAAACACAGAATAAAAGTGTGCAAACAAACTTTTGCATTGCATTCTCGTAGATGCAAATTATAATCACCTCCTCTTTCACCTTGTGGCAAGGACCATGGACACCCCTGTGGAGCCTGCTCCTTTCCGGGAGTACAGACAATCCTGACCTCCAGGCACCATGATTGCACATATTAGCTTTATCTGGGTATGCTCTTATCAAACTCAGATGTTTCTGGTATCCATGTGACTTAACTAACACTATCCCACCAGAACTACCTTCCCTGCAGAAAGGTGCTGCACCCAATATCCATTCATCTCTGCTTTGCTATAATTAATGCTAAGCTCCAAATTGGATTAGCCATGTAAAGCAGCTCCGTAAGCAAGTTAATAGGATCTCTCTGCTAACAACACTGTTACCAATATCCAATTACTGTAACCAGGTATTAATCTAATGCTGTTAATCTGTCAGATTCTAAAACTTAAAGCACACTGCTGTGACATTTTAATACAATTAAAAAGCAATTTTAATTGTCTAAAATATGTGCACTAATTAACATTTTATTTTGATATCACAGCAACAGAGATGTAGAAAACAAATAAAAAACCCAAATCAGCTGAGGGCCTGGGACTTTCATCACTGCATTAGTCAAACAGTGATTGTGACTTTTTTTTTTGCCTGTTAGGTAGAGTAAGACCAATGTGTCCAACCCATTTCTTTGGATAAAGGTAAGAAGTTTCTAACAATTCTTCTAAGTTCCTTTAAATTCTATTAATAAAAATAATAATGACTACTACCAGAATCCACTGTGGAATAAGAAGGTAAAAAACTGTTTATTATTTAAAACTTTTCTCCCCTAGCTTCTTTTACCCAAATGATAAATAGAGTCTATTGAAGAAGAAATGACAGCTTACTACAAAGAGAGCCAACAGCTCATTTAGAAAAGACCACAAATTGTCTCAGCCAACTGAATGGTTTTGATGTTCTGTATAAGAAAGGGACTAACCCAATGATTACGATTTCTGTTTGTTTGCTCACTCTCAGCATAGCAAGTCATGAGCTTGCTAAACACTTACTTATCTTATTTACCATCTTGGGTACAGGAAGCTATTGTAGCACATCAAGATACAGTGAGATGAGCACAAAAGGCAAAGAAGACCCACTCAAATTTGCATTCTGGACAGCACAGTTATTTCTCAAAAAACCCCATTATTTTCTGAATATTCTTCCTACCTTTAAAAAAAAAGAAAAAAAGAAACAAAAGGTAACAATAGCTAACTTATCATGGATTTCATGTTTCTGAAAGAATACTAATTCCATTCCTCCTCCCAGTTGAATGTGCTTAGCTCAGCTCCAGGTAGGCAAGCTGATGCACTCTGCTGGGGGTAGTAACTGTTGGCTCATCTCACACCTCCTACAGGCTCCATGCTCAGGACCTCCTGGGGAGACCCATCCTCTCCTCTGCAGTGGGGAGCTATCTGTGCCTGCCCACCAGGCTGCTGGGGATGGCCAGGAAACCCCTGCCACCATGCTGCCCCTGGGTCAGCAGTGCTGCTGCTGCTTGCTGCTGCTGGGGATGCTGGAGAGGCAGATGCAGAGAAACTGGTCCCAGCTGTAAGCAAGACAGGTCACAGTGTGAGGTTTACACACCATAGTACGGGTAGGGGATTCAGCTTGCCCTGAAGCAGAAACCTTTTAACTTAGCATAGGATCAAAAGACTGATCATCTCACAAGTCTGAAGGATAAAGGAGACATAAATTAGGGGTACAGCAGTAGATGCCACCTTAGCTACCTCATGAGTTTTCTTTAACTTTAAGCATGTGAAAGAAACATATCAGAAAATGGAAACCAGCCTGCAATTACTAAAGCATAAAACAATACTGTGAAGCTGGTGTACAAACCAGAAATCTGAGGCACAAAATCAGATGTAAGCAGAAAGAGACACCAAGGGTAAAAAGAAACCACAAGAAGTAGAAAGAACTAACATAAGTAACATGAACTTTAAATGTGTGAGACAGAGAAACAAAAAAGCGTGTTAAGGGTTATGTAGAAAAGTTTCCAGTCCATCTGATCCAGCTGATGTAGACACCTTTGCTAGACACTTAAAGAACTGAGAGAAGCACTCTCACAGAGAAACAGGGAAACAGTGGAAAGCAACGATCTTTAAAAGCCAGGGACTTACAGACCAGCAGCATGAAGGGGAACAATTCCATGGCAAGCGTATAACCCCACATAGATTCAGAAGTTGCAGAGTTACATTTTCAGTGTGGTGAGGCACAGCTAATATTTCCTGGCTGCCAATTTACTTACTTAATGTGCCTTTAGTGCTTCTTGACATAGGTAGGCATATTCACTTTAGAACTTACTCTTCTGGTACAGACTTACTGACTCAGGTCTCCACTTGGTCTAGAAGCATAAACCTGTGCTCCAACACACTGCATTGCTACATTCTACAGCTCTTTATATAGAAGACAACGCTACTCATGTCTACATTATATGTCCCTTATGAAAAATCAATTATTTGAGAAAGACTTCAAAATCAGTAATATAAAGATAATAAACATACCATTCATCAGCTTAAGCACTATTAAAATAATAGATAATAGTATGTGCTAGTAAATTCCCAAAGAAGTAGTCCTTTCTCTTCCATGGGAGAAACTGGCTAAGATTAAACATTTGTAAATAAAACACTATCACGTCATTACAAGTCTGAGATATAAATTATCAGAGGTCCATCAATTTCTCCTTGTACAACACAAGCTGTAAAAAAAGCACAGTTACAAGACTGTGACTTGTTTATCAGTCCTTTTCTGACACCCCACCTAAAACCATTTTACAGTAATAGGAAAAACCTTCAAACTGACAGAACTCCAGACCACTCACTGGTCCACTAATAACGCTCATGTAAATCTTCCTGAGAGCTTCTACATGCCTTTCTTCATATGCTATAGCTCACACTGCTTGTATAGTACTATAATAAAAAGTGCAGCTTAAAATTTTTAAAGGCCTGATAAAGAAATCCTTCCATCTCTTAAGAATACAGCCCAAGTCTGTTTCATTTTATGTTTCCTTAGCTAACATAGCTGATTTAAAGTGCACAACATTTTAAAAAAATTATATAAACTTACACTATGTTCTAAATAATACCAGTGAATTGTTAGTTAAATATAATTACTACTTACTCAGGATCAAGAGAAGAAGGGCTTTGGAAAGTGTAATCAAAAACTAGTCAGGAGGATCAGGGCATGCAGGAACAGAAACATAACTAACGTGTCGCAGGAGATATACCACAGGGATACTGCCACATTTGGCCATCAGATATAGATCTGACATAGAAAAGAGACTTCATAAAACTTCCTCTCCAACACATAGGATTCTACTGGACAGCTTTTACCTTTATCTCCACCACTCAGTAGTAGGAGAGCTTATATTTTCTTTCAGACAGTTGCTACAAAGCAGAGCCACTGAGACACCCATATTCACCATATCCACACACACGTATAAAAAACATGGATTCTTCTGTATAGCCAGCAGTTCTCTGAATTTGAGATATCTTGCTGCCTGCAACAGAACAGGTCAGCCATTCAGAATTTTTTTCCTAACCCTTCTACAGTCCCAAAGTACCCTACATAAGATCAGAGAAGCAAGCTGCAACCCTTGACAGTGCCTGAGGGCTTTATTTTAGTTTTTTTTCCTTCTGCAGGCTAAAAGGCAAGCAATGGGAAGACAGATTGCTACAAATCTAATGATTTTGCAACCTAAAAATCGAGACTTACAAATTCTGTGTAAGGTTACCCTTTGTAAATAAATCTGTATTATTTCCCCATCTATAATTCAATTTTCAGTAACTCTATTGGCATGAGAAGTTATACAAGTCTTGACACAGTTAAAAATCAGCTTTGGCTGTACAGAGGAGGTATTATAGTGGCAATGGGTTAGACTGTCTTGTATATTATCCCAGCTGCAACATCCTGGACACATTCTGTACCCCACCTACTATTAAAACTATGGCCGCCAAAAGATGCAAGTTTTCACTGAATCCCACTTATCTGCAGCTGGAACCTAGTACCTCCAATCTAAGCAAATATTAAACATGCTATATGCCCTTGATGGAGCCACAAAACAATGAAACAGATGTAGGCTTGCATTTCTTTTTTTTTTTTTTTTTTAAGAAGTTGATTTGAAAAATAGCCTGTGAAGATAAGGAACACAAGACTACAAAAATGTAGTAACTTCATCAAAACACATTTTTGTTGTGTGGTAGAGAAGAACTGGGAACAGATTTATATTTCATATGTAAATTAAAGTGGCCAGGTTTCTCTGTAGGACTACAGTAAAGGTAATATGCTCTGTGGACTGGAGCCATTAAGAGAAGACAGTTCCACTCCATTTTGATCCTCAGACCCTCCCCAGCTACCAGGAGGATTCATGCACAGCAGTATCAGGCAGGCAAGTTATTTACATAACATTGTCACCCCTCAGAACTTCACATGTTCCTCCCAGGACATGCCAGGATGTAGGCAGGTACATCAGGGCACCTATTCCTACTGCCACATTATTTTCAGGCCTCTCCTGATCACCAGAGCACCGAGGAAACCTTAGCCAAGAGCACATTTCATGCCAGCTGCCTAAGCAGTACATCATCTGATACTGAGAAATCCCCCAACACTTCTTGACTCCACCACCAGCCCTTGCTAGGCTTCCCTGCCTGACCTATAAAAAGACCTTGTACATCATAAATATACCACAAAAAGAGTGCTTTTCTTCTGAGCTACTTTTTAAACTGTCTACAAAAGAGAAGGGCCTGCTTGTACCCTTCCCCCTTCCAAACACAGACAAAAATAATTTCTCCTAAAAACATAGGACACCCTGCACTGCCTTAGCTCATGTGAGCTTGTGTCAGGATGAATATTCTTTTCTAACAAAAGACTCCCCTGTTGGAACTTCCTAAGAAGTCCCCGCCTCATGCACACACCGTCCCCAGCCTTCTCTCACTCATCACATTGGCAGGCTAGGCCCGCACAAGGTGCTGGAGGAGGAATGGAAGAGTAGGGGCACAGCAACCAGCCTGCCCACATACTCATTCACCACAGGGCCTGTGTACAGTGTCACCTATATGATGCCCAAATATTTCCCTATCCATGGTGCCACCACATAGTCTGGACGGAGGTGCTCTTGCCCCTCCCCCGCATTCATTCTTCCTTTTCTCTCCTGCATGTTCCTCGTCTCTGTTGTCTCTTCTCCTTTTACCCAAAGTCCTAACTAGTCAGATACAACCTACAGTCATCTTAATTTTACTGAGTGTAGGCAATCTACCTCTCAAGAGGAGATGTGCAGAATCCTGGGGCAACACTCACTCAGAGGCATGCAAACACACAATCTTGGCTGTTCAGCTGCTGGGCCAAAAGCACTTGGAAAGTTGAGGTACTTGAAGCCCATGATGTTTTGTGGCTTCAGCTTAGCATGTGGCAAGACAAATCCTGCTGGCAGCTCCTGGTCTTAGACCTTTCATAGCCCCCTGGCTGCCAGGCCAAGTCCCTGTTGGAAGCTCCTGCAGTGGCAAAGTCCCACTGGGGGCCACCGCACTTGCATACAGGGCAGTAAATCCAGAAAACATGTTACAAACCATAGAAACGCTTTGTTATGAACTATAAAAAATATCTTGTTAAGTGCAAGAAAACTGTACTGGCCTTGCAAAGGGACTACTTAACCTTGAAAGAGGTTCTACCTTCAGCAGCACTGCATGGATTTATCTGTCTGCTGAGAGAACAAACAAAACAAAAATACAAAAGAGAACATTTATAAAAAGGTAAGTCCCTTTACAGTGACACTAGGATATCTTACTCAAAACACAGTCAGATTACATAAATAAAATTATTTTTTATTCTCCTTACTGGACCACTACACAATATTCAAAGCACAGCTATGAAACAGTTTTATACAGGTCACCTTTATTTACTGTCAATACAAACTGGTACTATTCTAAAATACAGCACTTAGCCACAGAAAAAGGTCCCTCAACATCCTTTCAGATTTACTTTTATACTAGAGGCTATTTCCATGGAAGGGCAGATAACACAGAAAAGGAACATAAATACAAACCATGTTTGTCTTCACCCTTACAGGAAGTTGAAAAATAAAGCATTCCTTGGAAACACTGATAGTCTGAAAGATCATCTAGCTATCTCAAACAAAAATCAAGTTACTAGGATCCCCTCTGTGTCTTTTTCAGTCCTTGCATCAAAATTATAAGCCATTACACATTACATCATTACAAAATATGAGCCATGCACTCAGAGCACATCTGTTAGCAGATTATTCATCCATGCTCAGATGTGTGTGGCATCAGGTCAAGCCATGATCACACAGCTGAACTCAGATTCAGCAGTCCAGAGAGTGCAGTTACACGGTTTGGGAGAAAATACAGCTGTGGTGGAAGAGGAGATGATGGCTGATCTCCTCCCAGACCTGACCACTGGTAGCCAGAGACCTATGGTGTTATGTCCCAGAGCCAGTTTAGATGCTGAGGGATCTCAGCCTCCAGCTACCATTCCAGAAGGGCATGACAGTCTTGCTGGTCCTATGTTACTGCCTCCCTTTCTACCCTAGGCAGCCTGAGACATTCTCTGAAGCATTTGTAACCTGGGATGTTGCTCTCCACCTCTTATTTCCAGATTAAAGTCCACCCTGTGTCATCAGAAGCAATGAGTGCACAATAAGGAGGCACTACTTTTTCTGCAGCCTCACCCTGCACTAGAGTGAAAAGAGATGACAGTCGGCATAAACCCTTGTTCTCAATATGCAATATTTTGGAAAGAAAAAAGATGAAAAAGGCTGTCACTCCTTGAACAGGTTACCAGTATTCCTTAACTTTTTTATTTTTATCTTTTTCAAACCATATACTGGTCTGGAAGACAAGAGCACTTACGTGAGGTTTGGGTCAGGGAACAACCCTCACATAGTCACTGCCTCACCTCTATCCTGCAGTCCTCTTTCAGGATCCCTCACCTAGTTTCAACTCATTCATAATATAAGATGATCCAGAAACGGATTCACTGACCTGCTTCTCTTACTCCTTAAGGGGCTGGTGTGGGTTTCCTAACAGAGGCTATTTACACAGGCCTTCCCTTTTCATTCAGGGTGGAAAAAAAAGGTATGGTCCAGATGAATCCTTGTAGCTCACTGTGGATTCCTCCTTCTGGATCTCCTCTGCAAGAGGATTACCTCCATGAACAGCCGTATTACTTCAGAACAGACCTCCTTGACCTTCCGCATGGCTTTGTGGATAGCTCTGTTAAAACTGTTTTGCATGTACACACTATATTGAAAGGAAGGCATAGATCTTCCCCCTAGCTTTGGACAGAGCGACTCTCCAAAGAAGCGTGCCATGCGGGGAAGCATCCTGGCAGCAGTGGGAGATGGATGGTGTGGGCCATGCCATATGTCCTTCAGAGAGATGTGTTGGCAGAATTGGGTCATTTCAAGTGGGTCACTGTAAGGTGCAAGTCATCCAAACTGTCTGCACACACTTTGGACGGTGGGTGCTCCTGAGAGGTTTCACCCACACATGCCAGATGGGGCACACCCTACCAGCACCACTAGGCACCAGCCAGGGAAACTGGATTCCTGGGGAAGCCTATCAGTGCAGTAGAGACGCACCCACAAATGCCTGAAGTCAAAGTAGACATACTTTCAAGACTGGTGGATGGTGATGACTGATAAGAATCCAGAACTGCTTTTATAGCATTTCATAATATGATAACTGCACAGCAGAGGTAGCCAAAGTGCTTTTTCTTGGGCATTTTCCCAAGATGGTGATTATGAGCGTGGGATAGACTCTAATGTCCAATAATTGACAGAGGTTCACCAGCTACACATGCTATTTTTTAAAATGATTCTTCAGTATCCAAAGGCTTTACTCAATAAATGTTCTAAGCTGACGGTGTAGCAGTTAAGATTGAAAAGGGACATTTTTCATGCTCCTGTATGCCCTTAAAATTTTCAGTTAGCTTATACACCTTTAACAGAAAATACAGCAAAAATCACAATACACTCTGCATCTACAGATGGCAAATGTGTAACCCTGATGTCCAATGCTTACAGTAGGGGGTGGGGGAGGGAAATATAATTTTTCTAGTGGCTTGCTGTCTAACACAATGAATTCATCACATCTGGGATAAATTATGGACGTTCTCTTCTGTAACAAAACAGCAGTGTTCATACAGCATGGTATTTAATGGGAACTACAGATGAAACTAGTCTATCCAAGCACTGAGTGGTTTTATTGAAACTTATCAGTTTTAATTAATCTAAGCTCAGAAACATCTGAACACTCACATCATCTGAGAAATTACTTTTATTTGGCTCCAAAATAAAACAATAATTTAGGTCAGTTTTTCTTGAGGTTTGTCAAAATAGTTTCATGACCTATCAAGACTCTTGGATTCATTCAAAATTAAGTTAAAAAGAAACCCCTGAACACAGGTGTGCTGTACAAGTCATACCAGAATTTCAGGAACACATTTTAAATTTCTCATACTGGAATTTATCAAAGACAAATTTAAATTTAACGTACCTTTTCTTGCAAAAGTACCACAGGATTTAAAATGGGCTGCTCAGTTCTTTACCTTGACCTCTGACCATAAGAACAACAGCTCAAATAGCATAGCACTTTTAAGCCCCATTACAGTATAAAATAAACAGGAAGAGGACACCTCACATTATTTCCAGCAGTGCCTACGTCGATACCAGAAGTCACGGCTAAACCTTGTTAAGCTTACAAAATCCCATAGAAGCACTACAAAGATTGGTAGTAGTAAATACAGTTATTCTGTATACCAAACTACCCAGAAGTACTTTGATTTAGATTAATTCAGGTCTGAATGCATCAAAACTTCAGGTCATTTTGCTGGTTATACACGGTTTCTGCTTAAAGTTAAAGAGGTGTTAAGGACTTAACATACCCCAGTTCTTTTACTGTTTTTACTCTCTGGTACCAGCTCCTAGGTGTCTCAAGGTCACCAACAATAGAACATCCAGATACATACACAGAATTTAATTAATTAATTAACTACAGTCTTTAACATAAGAAGAAACATTATATTAGTTGTAAACAAGAGTGAATCAATACTACTTTTCCCTGGGGATCTCTATTAGTATTACTCTACTTGTCTACCACTTGAGATGGCAATTACCCTCAGGAATTATGAGACAAAAAGGTAAGTCACTTCAGTTCAATAGACAATTCATATTACATGGAACAGTAATTCATACTTCAGAACATATGAAATCTCTTACCTCTAGGGCTTTCCTTCCCCCTTTTTTTTTCCTGCTAAACACAGGATACAGACTATGAAAAATGTAAATCAAAACTGTTCTTTTAAGCTCAAATATTCACAATCCAACTATAAAATTTATAGCATGGAGAACTTTCCTGTAAGGCATTTAACATTATTGATCCCAAGATGTGCAAGCTTAATATAACAATGCTGTGTTCATCCTACTCACCTATGGATTCTCCTAATGTTGCCTTTTGTCACTATTACATAGTCTCTATAGACACAACATCTGTAAAAATGATATGTTGTTCCAGGAAGAAAGTGACTACAGGAACAGCAGTTAGAACAAAAAGTCTTGAGTTATGTCCCCTGAAATTTATCCCTAATTATAACACAGTGTGTTAACTACTATGAAGCACTTAATTGTCTCTCCTTTGGATTGAGGATGGTTACAGTAACATTTACATGCAATATATCCATATGAATCATATACACACATGCTTTTTCTACATATTTTCTACATATTAACATCACAGGTTTGTTAACAAGTCTTGTAACCCTTGCCTAAGGTTCCCATGCAAACATATAACTATTATATTAACCAAGTAGGCCTCCAGAAATATTATACAACATGACTGAAGTTCCATGTGGGAAAAAAAAACTCATTTCACTTCACTACATTAAGCATATAAAAGAGTGCAAAAAAACTGTTGATTCAAGTTCTGACTTGAATCGTGATTTCCATCTTGTATTGGTAATAGAACACAGATAATCAGGTGCTGTCACCATTTTGCTATTTATGTGGTGACATTAAACAGCCATAAGCAACAATAACTGTTGTTGCAACAGTCTGTTTGCTGGACTATTTAATAAAAAGTGTCTACAGAAAATATCCTAGACAATGTTCTACTTCTGCTGCCTTGTCTTTGGATAACTAAAAATAACAATAATAGCAAATATCATGGCTTTGTGTGACAATGAGTACATAGCAGGTCTCAGAAGATGGCAGCAGGACTTAGGTTCGGCTGCAAACCCAGCTGGAGCACACTTGTGTTTACTTGGAATACCCCATTTAACACACCAAAAGTATAGTGACCCAGAAGGGACCAGCAAGTGACAAGTCATCAGAAAGTGATGCTGTTTACACAGACGCTGGAAAACATCAAGAGCCGGCTTTGACTGGGTTCACTGACAGAAAACCCTGAGTGCAGAAGGGCCCTAAAGGCAGAAAGCAGCCTACATAGCACAGTACTTGAGAGCTTTTTTTGTGCCCAGAGATGCCGATGGCTTCAGTCCAGCTCTTGGAGCCACCCATCCCTGACTGCCTTGACCCCCATATTCTGAACTCAGCCATACTCCTTGCACACCACCTCCACTTGCTGCTGTCCTCCAAGCATCATCAACACGGCTCGCCAGCCACATCCTGTGGGTATCATGTTGCACCGACAGCTAGGTTTGGGGTATTTTTTGTAGTTTATCTGAGCAGTTAACTTATCTGAAAGTCTTAAGTGATAGCCAATCTAATAGATCTGAACATCCTATTGACTGGAAAAATCTAAGGGGTTGTTTTCAAGTTTTAAATCTTGATCAAAATGCATTTGGCAAACTGATTTAGATTAAACAGTGATCTGAGTGTCTGAGATTCAAGCTGTTTTCCCAACATTTTCTTGACACAGAATCTATTATTATCCAGTCCTCGGGGAAACCTGAAGGAGACCAAAACCCCCACATTGTTGTCTCTCGTCTCCAGACCTTAATGCTCCTTGATGGGTACTGCAACAGAGCAAATTGTCTCATAGTAGAAGAGTAAATCTGTGAAAACAAGGCATGCTCCATACAATAAACAACAAGCAACTACTGACTTTCTATATTTAAATTACCTTCCAGGTATTTAGCAGCAGAATTCACTACAGCTCTGTTCTTGAAACATTTTTCCTTTGTATTATCATTTTGACATTCTCTTTTGAATTTACTCCCAAGGCATATTGATTCTCTTTTTCTTTTTGGTCTGCAATTTCCAGATTAGGAACTGTTCATTTCTTCTCTCAAGTCAAAGCTTAGAATACTACTGCTAATAATAATAATAATGTCAACTTCTCCCTAAACCCCTCAACTATAAGCCTTATGATACCTGATTTTTTGAATGTGTGTCTAGGTCGCATATGAATTCAGAAACAGCTCCCATTATTGCAGAAATTATTTAAAAACACAAGCACAAAAAAGCACATGCATATATATAAAATAAACTATTTCAAGCTTGAAAGACCTGCAGTAAAAGATTATTAAGGATGTAATGACAAGTACTCAAAACCTAGGCAAAATGCCTGCATTCAGTTCTCTGTACAATATCAGTTTTTAATTTCACAGAGGTACTTTTCATTCCTCTCCCACAGGATGACTGCTTCATCCAGTCTGTAGTGTGGGACCACATGACACGAATGAACCAGGGCTGAGTAGTGAAGGTTGCTGTCCATGCCTCATTTGTTGCCAATGCTGCAAGGAGTTAATAAATGGAGTAGGAGACAGACGGAAGAGAAATGAAGGTTTGATGGAGAAGACAATTGAATGCTACTCTGGAGAACTGGATTCCATCCCCACCTCTGCCATCGAGCTCCAGTGTGATGCTGGGCAAACATTTCACAGATGGCTACTAATTGTGTCTTTCTCATTTCCTGCATGCACAGTGGGCAACACCTGAGGCCAGATTTACAGAAGTGCTAAGCTTTCAGACTGCAACTATATTTGACTGGAGAGGTTTTCTGAATGGAAACACTGCTGTAAAAACTCGATACTTCTGAAAATTCAGATCATGCCTCTTCAAACAAATGTTTGCTTGACAATTTCATAATCTCCTAAAGAGTCAATCATGTATTTTTAAAATAGAGATGAAGCAATAACTTCCCTTTGAGTATGGTTAGGATAAATTTGTTAAAGTTTATGCAGCACTTCAAGACCATGGTCCTCTAATATAAAACTCCCACTACAACACTGATAATGATGATGTAGAGTATTTAGTAAGAAGTTGCAATGAAATGCACTAAATACAACATTTAGATATACATTGGGGAGTGTTGGAAGTACAAGTACATGCACTGAACAACTGACAATTTCCTCACTATGTAAAAATTCTGAGAAAATAATGCATGACCCCACAGGAAATACTGTTTTACAGTATAACTATAGACAAAAAGGTAATGAATTACTGATAGAAGGCAATTTTAATTCTAGTATGTTCTATCTTTCAAATATTTTATTTTTGCAATCCTAACATTTATATTTTCTGACACAATTTGTACTTATATGAATGCATATACATTATAGAAAAATTTCTGTCAAATTTCCTAAGAGTTTGCAACTGTTGCCTTGGCAACTAAATTTAAACAGATCAGCTGGCTGCAACCGTGACCCTTTCTTTCTGAACTTGTGTTGAAATTTAGCTTTTCAACACTCCTCAATATCTTTTTGCTCTGAAAATGAAAATATACCACAGAGTGCAGCAATCGGTTTCCTATGAGATTATGGGCAATTTCTGTCCATTGTTGTTGTACACTTCAAAAATCAGGCTGGCTGATAGTAGAAGTCACACAGATTTCCTGGTCTCATCTAGTCCACTTCAAGAATTATTTCTGAAATTAGCCACATCCCCAATTCATGCTGAGGAACATGTATGGAAGTTTTATGACTATTTTCCAATTTTTGTAATTGAACTCTTATTTTTGTCTTCACAATTTGTTCATGCTGTCTTTCTACACTGTTATTCAATAAATTGAAGATGAATGTTTCACAGTAGGGTGTATCCTGATCCTGTTGATGGGTGGCTATCTTGGCCTTCCCCTTTTCCTTTTGTCATCAAGCCACAAATTGGAGCCACCTCAAAGCTGCCCTAAATTGGGCTCAAGCGTGATAGAGTAAACAAAGCCCGTCTGGACTCTGGGATTTACTCTAGCCAAATTTTTTTTCCCTCCCATTGCTCCCCAAGGTGTCTTCTGACATGTATTTCATACTGCAGGCTACAAAGAGGAGTCAAGTAGGACAGCTCTTCTCGTATGATACCACCGAGGGGTTTTCCTCCCTCCAGCACGCTCCTTGGGCAGTAAGCTGTGCCAGCTGCCCTGCTGCCTCTATCTGCTGGAACAGCACAAAGCAGCATGAAAGAAGACATAAGATCTAGGCCATGATATCTTTTTAAAGAAAGCCAAAATTCCCCTTCTGCATTTTCTATTCAGAATGTTTCAGATTAATGCTTTTAAAACTATAGTGCTCAGGTTAAGAAAAAAAGAGTTTTGTGTTTCCACCCCCTTTGCCTGCAATAGGCTAAAGTTCAGGGACTTAGAGCACACAAGCTCTAATTATTATCAGATAAAGAGCACAGATTTGCAAGAGTTGGTTAAGCAGTTGTCAACCTGTCACCAGCAGCAAGAAATACCATCAACAGTTCCTACATCTAAGGTATATTTTGAATGTTTCTGTAAGGAGCTTTCTTCCTGTAAATAGAGAACCATGGTTATTTACATGCTGTTTATGTCTAAATGATTACATTTGCATGCTATTTTAAATAATATCAGGAAACTTCTATTAAAAACTCAATAACCTACATTTCTGCTGATAATGGTATTCACCAAGTGACAGTTTCTGAAGAAGTACTGTGTGAAGAACTGCCAGATTTCATTTCAGTTTTGCATTAGAATGATGCATTTGGAATGATAAACTGTAAATTACAGCAAACTGGAACAAATTTTCATAAATATTAGTTATATTGACCAAAGCATGATTCTGACACACTTAGTACAAGACAATCAAACAAGCTCAGCTCCAATTAAGCTCAGGTACTAACCAAATAGCTGCCATTGTCAGAAATGGTGATTGCTTATGAAATTCTGAGTTAGAAGTGGAAAAAAAGTTTTAGCATGTTGTACGTCATGTGGAAAAGGAAATCCTTATGGCTTGGACACACTGTGAAAGGGAAACCCATGTGGCTGAGAAACACTGAGCAATGTTATTAAGATACAGTTTATGCATATTTAAACTTCAACCCAAATCACTTCCATGTGACTTCTTGTCTGTGGCTTGATGTACTTCTCATTACACTCTTCTACCTTTTCACCAAGTGTGCTCAGCTGAAGTCATGCACTGACCGAGACCTTGATACGTTGCTATTCTGGCTGTAGAGGTCCATACTTGTCAGTGGCAACGCTGAAAAAAACCCATCATGCAGATAGATGTACTTCATTCTGAAAGGAAAAACTTCAGGAAGAGGCAAACCAGAAATGCTGCATGCTATTCTCAGTTTGCTTTTGATATCTAACTCTCTGCAAGCCTGGAGACCAAAAGCCATGTAGAAGAAGAAAGCTGGCTTTAGAGATAGTATTTTTATTAAAGGGCAAGACCTGCATGCTTTGATTCATTTCCCATTCAAGGTCAATAATAGTAATTTAAAAAAAAAATAAAAATCAAGGACCGTACTGTAGTATCAGTTATTTTAAGACAATTATTTCTGGATGAAAATGGAATGATGGATATACTGGCAACAGGTCCTCCTTAGATTTACACACTTGACAGCAAACGTAGCAACAGATCCCCAGCTTCATGTTTCTACCTGCAGCATTTGAAATTCTTGTTCATGCTCCTTACAGAGACACACACATGGAAGTGCTGTGCTGATCTATCAACCCTAGTAGCCTGTACCGCAGGCTCATAACACAGTGCCTGATCTCCTTTATCTACCACAGTTTAGTCCTGGAGTAAATTATTATTTTTTATAATGTTCAATAAACTTAGGTTTATCTTGATGTTCGTGTTTGCGTAGACTTTGATTCACTTCATGCATGTTTATGTTGCCTCAATGAGAACAGGGCAAAACTACTTGAGCCAGTACATCCACATACATCACTTAGCTTTTGTGTAGTAGAATGTTGCTACAGCTGTACCTCTTCTAGTGCTAGCTTGTCTTCATTTAATTAGTATTTCACATTTTATTCCAAACCCATATTTTAAAATAAGAGCCTGAACTTTCCTTACAGCTTTCCCCATTTAGAAATATAGTTCTGTATCACCTTTAACTATTTCTGTCTGGCTACATGAAGGATTTATCTAAATTCCTTCCAGCTGTCAAAATCTTACAGTAACAACTTCCCATGACATTATTTCCTTTTATGATGAGCTTCCATCCTACAAAGATAAATGGGACATACAAGAAATTGAGGCTAGACATGCATGCAATCAAATGATAATTGTCATTACATGTACTATAGCCCTTATTTAAGCCACAGCTCTTTCCCAGATGAAAACCGCCCTTCTCAAGACAGAGGTTATTCACTGAGGCTTCACACCATGCTAGTACGTTCCTACCACTTTTTTCTCTTGTTTCAGACACTGCAAAATGGAGCTGCTGGGAAAAACAAGCTCAGACAAATACAGAATATGAGTGTATGAACAGAGTTTGCATCCAGCTATGTCCCCCCAGATCTGCAGCTCTTCATATTATTTCCTCCCTAATGCATTTTGCTCTCTGACAAGATGACTAGAAGTCTGTAGTTCAACCCTGAAGTTTTTTGTTAAAGCAAAACAGAACCCCACACTTAGAAAAATAAAGTCACACACAAAACCAAATTACTTCAGGTTAACAAGGATGCAAGGTTGTATACTTTAAAAGCAATATAAGGCTGAACCAGCACACCTCCATAGTGCTAGATACTTCTTAGACATTTTTTAATGTAACCTTTCTGGATCAACTTTTATTGTCATGTTGGCAGAAAGGCCAACAGTGTCCTGGCTTGTATCAGGAATAGTGTGGCCAGCAGGAGTAGGGCAGTGATCGTCAACCTGTACTCAGCACTGGTGAGGCCGCACCTCAAATACTGTGTTCAGTTTTGGACCCCTCACTACAAGAAAGACATCAAAGTGCAGGAGCGTGTCCAGAGAAGGGCAATGAAATTGGTGAAAGGTCTAGAGCATAAGTCTTATGAGGAGCCGCTGAGGGAGCTGGGGTTGTTTAGTCTGGAAAAAAGGAGGCTGAGGGGTGACCTTACCACTCTCTACAGCTACCTGAGAGGAGGTTGTAGCGAGGTGGGGGTCGGTCTCTTCTCCCTAGTAACAAGTGATAGAGCAAGATGAAATGGCCTCAAGTTGTGCTAGGGGAGGTTTAGATTGGGTATTAGGAAAAATTTCTTCTCAGAAAGGCTTGTCAAGCATTAGAACAGGCTGCCCAGGCAAGTGGTTGAGTCACCATTCCTGGAGGTATTTAAAAGACATGTAGATGTGGTGCTTAGGGGCATGGTTCAATGTGGACTTGGCAGTGTTAGGATTTTGGTTGGACTTGATGATCTTAAAGGTCTTCTCCAACCTAAATGATTCTATGATGTTAGGCATAAACTTATGTGCTCTGCTGTCTAGGCTCCCATCTTTGCACACAGAAACTACATAATACTCAAACAGAAGCTCTGTCAACAGGAAGATCTCATCTTGCTAAAATTAACAGAATCCAGAACAGATAGAAACAATAAAGCTTGACAACTTTTTTTATTTATTTTGAGTTTGCATCCTCAGGAAATGAAGCATAACAGTATTTATGTCGATATTTCATGTTTATGTTTATTCAGATTCAAGGAATCAGGTTTCCCTGGCAACCTCCATTGCTTTGCCTCCACAGGTTGCTTTAGTCTACCATCACCTTGACACCTACAGCACAGTGCAACCAGTATGGCTTGGACAGAGCTGTGCTTACTTGTGCCACTACCTGCAACAGCCGCGGACCTTCAGTTGGCTGCAGAGACCATGAACAAAGGACCGGAGCTCTGAAGCTTGACCTTGCCTTCTCAGTGGAAGCCCAATTAATTTTCACAGATCTTTCCCACAGCTTCAGGTTGTCAAGCCACACAGCACCAGGCTGGGTTAAACTGCCTCCGAAGAGACAGCAGCTACAGCTACAGGCCAGCTCTCTTGTACAGTTGGCAGTCTGTTGAAATGAACTGATATTCAAGAGCTGAAGGGAGGTAATTTGAGAGAGTGACAGACAGACACAGGGTG
Source organism: Phalacrocorax carbo (assembly GCF_963921805.1). Lineage (NCBI taxonomy): Eukaryota > Metazoa > Chordata > Aves > Suliformes > Phalacrocoracidae > Phalacrocorax > Phalacrocorax carbo. Next base: position 52,589,705 of record NC_087516.1, on the reverse strand, counting down.
AAGTCTTGGCTTCCAGAGGAATTGCCGTAACGTGTCTGAGCAGGTGGTAACAATGAGAAGGAAAACCTATAAGAAGAATATGAACTTAATTTCTATCACAAGTTGTTCATAGCAGCTGAGGCACAAGCCTATTCACAGCTGAACTGGCATTCAGATTGATCAGTATTGACAGCTTGTTTACTGGGAAGATCTCAAAACTAGAAGTGCTCACCAAGTAGCTTAAGCTTCTTCCTTCCAATGCAGGGAAAATACAGTGAGGGGGAGACTAGCTCCTCACACTCTACTGCTGCAAGAGGAAAAGAAAACCTTTTACTTTCTGGTTTTGCATTGAATTTAGAAAATTTGCCTTGCTAATCTTTTATATGTTGGCATTCTTTCATCTTCTTGAGAGATAAATATTTTTAATCAGGCAATTCGCTTCAGGATAACAATGATTCAAATTATACTGATGACTGATATAAATCAGTTATTAGGCATGAAAAATATATCTATCAAAGCTTAACAACATTTATACTAACAGAAGTGCAAAGCTTTCTTCCCCTTTTTAAAAAAAAAACCAACCTCTAATAATTTTCTTATACACTCAAGAAGGGTTTTTTTCTTCAAATGTTAGAATAAATCCAGCAGTTAGCTGGCAAGTTCTGTTTGCAATAGAACATTATTAAATGTGGAATTAATCAAATTAATGGGAGATACCGTGCCATGTCCCTGCACATATATAGAAGATGTTTTTGAAAGCTGCTTTTTAACATGTAAAATTAACATTAAAATGACACTGTTGACTTTAAAGCCCTAGACGAGGTTTCCTTTACTTGTCCATTATTTTGCCAGATATCTGTCATGACTCAGACAGCATCTGACTTTCAAGGATTTTAAGTAATCAGCACGTCAGGCCTTCTTCCCCCAGGATTTCAGGCACAGAGCTCTTCCTCTCTCTGTCCCTCATCCTAGAAGTTGGACTATGACCCTTGCTGCAGAGAAGGTGGCTTCAATAAAACAGGACATCTGTCAGAGCTTCTCATCACTCAGCTTCTTCGTGCAGCAAGGGGAACACCTGGACCACACCATGAGGTTTTTATTAGAAACACCACGCCACACAAATGGCTGCTCTGGGAATCTTAGGTGTATTGGGCCATTTCGCAAACCTGCTAGGAATTTGTAGCAGGCCACTGCAGAAGATGTTGTCATGAGCAGACAGTGATTTCAGGCACAACCTAAGGAGAGTATAACCACAGGCCTTCCTTGTAGAGACCCATATGTTAGCACAAGTAACCACTATATATCCTGAGCTTATCTTTAACCTGTTCCTATGGAGGCACATAAGAACATGCCTCTCTCAGCAGATCTTGGTGACTGCTTGACAAACTTAGCTGATTAATTTATAATGGAGGAGCCTGTATGCAGCTCCCACCTAATCCATGTGCATGACACAATCTACATACCTTGTCTTACCTTTAGATAAAGCAGCAGCCCTGTATGTAATATTCCTTTACCCAACAGCAGAAATGATGAACATGTTTGTTTACTTTTAAGAAAATCCTATGAAACCTCCAAAGACCACAATGCTGGCAAACTTCATCACAGATGGGATCTACATAGCGTGATCAACTTGAAGGTGTTTGTCTGATGTTGCAATAGCCAAGGTTCCCAGCATTTGAAGGTACTTCATCTTACTATCACTTTTCCTGCTACTTCTCTTAACATCAGAAGGGACATAAAATTGCCACCACCTTTTCTATTATTGCTATCACCTTTTCTACTACTTCCATTCATTACTCAATAAACTCCTTAATTAATCTTGAGTGTCTGTATCTTTCTTATTGAGATCTCAAAAGAACCTGCATACCTTCTGTGAAAAAAATGAATTCATAATATGTATCAGGCTATTCACATGCTTCTGTCAGCTACCATGCTTCCGCAAGTTACAAAAAAAAAAAGAAACTAACCCCAAAAGACAAAACCCAACTCTCATTAGCCAAACCACTTGTTTTGATGATAACACAAGGACTAAGATCTGTAACACAAGGCTGGAAAAAATACATGGCAGAATCAAGTAACCAGACCTGTTCTGTCCAGCTGTGCTCAACATTGTCTGATTTCTGCATGGGACCGACATTGGGAGTCTGATCTAAGAGGCCACTTGTGCTTCACCTACTGTTCAGAGAAGACTTGTCCCTCCCCATCTCCACAGTCACCAGTAAGAGCAAAGTGCTCCATGAAAACCAGCTTGACCGTTGCCATTAAACTCCCTCTCAAGAGAAACAAAACTAAATGTTAGATCTCTGGCATTCAAAGAAAAGAAGACATCTTAATTGACATTCATAAAAGGATCTGAGTAGAAGACAAAACGAGTTATAATCTCAAAAAAAAAGACATTCTGAAACTAAGTCACGAAGCACATTCTATATCCAAACAACTCCCTGTAGAAGGGCAACAGAGGACAAATAATGCTTATCTAGATTAAGTTAAATTAATTAATTTTATAAACAGAAAATTCATCATTCAATTTATCAGTAATGAGCAGTATAAATACCTAAAGCAGAGCAAGATGCAGCTGCAAATATGGCATAACACCTTCTTTACTGCTACTTTCTTCGTCATTACAGAACTGAGCATATCATTTAGCTGGTGGTTGCGGTAGTCATTTTTACAAAACAATATTTGTTTTATGTATAATACATCTGGTGCTGAAGAGAAAAATTCAATATGCAAACCATATAAATGAAGATATTTTGTTTAAGTTAACACAGTCATTTGAAACATCCCACCTTCATAAAGAAAAACAGAACTTCCAAGTTTGTCTATGCAAAAGATATGTATGTTAACAGAGATCTCTCACAAACCATAAATCAGAAGGTGCTATTCAAAGGAAGGTATTTGGCATGGAAAAATAGTAAAGACAACTACCAAAAATTTTAACCTAGGAGGAGTGAAGAAATACAGAAACTAGAATCCTGTGCACAAAGTTCATTTCCCAGCAGTGGGTAAATGCATAATCCAGATTGATTCTGGCCAATATTTCGTGCTTTAATCAACAAATATATGTTTCAGAAAGCTATCTTGGGGAATTAAAAAAAAAAAAAGGCAAAACGTAACAAAACGTGGGTCCTGATCTGATGCCATGAAGGATATTCATTAATGCAACAACAGATGGTTAATCTGCAGACTTAAAATATGTCAACTTCATTTAATTAAAAGTCAACATTATTATAATATTGCCATCATGAAATCAGGTTCTGACAACATGCCAAATTTTATTGCTGTTTTACTTTTAAACAGAAACTTTTTGATGAGGAGGAACACACTCACCACTTCTCCTGTGAACATTCACATGTCACAATAAACACAGAGCAACTTCTCCTGGGAGCTCCCTCCTGCAGCGGCTCTGCCACACACAGCAGGATTTTGACACCTCTACTCCTACACTTAGCGGCATTTCAGGCTGCAGCAGGTTCTGGAGCTTATATAGCTATGCTACTACTGGTACTCAAGCTAACTGGTTTTGTGTCAGATCAAATTGCTCAGCCATCACCCTGTAATTTGCAGTGTAAACACACAGCAGTGGGTCTAACTGTAAGTGAGGTGTAACTCATTGTAGGAGTATTGAGAACTGGCTTAAGTTATTTGTAAGGAACTCAACACAAGGATTCATCTGACATCAAGTAATACTAATTCTTTAACATGACATGCCACCAAAGTAAACTGGCACTGAGGCATGAGGTGTAACTACTAGAGCTGGTTGTTAACGCTGGATAGAGCAGTCATTACAAAACATCATGCCACCAAAGTTATTCTGATCTCAAATCCATTACGTGACCCAAGTTTCACCCAAGGCTTCTCAGCTATTTCATTAAGAAACACCTCAATTCATCCCCTAACATTTCTGGACTTAAAATTCCAGATGGCAACGCCTGTACCATTCAGCCTGTGCTGTACCTATAAGATTTGCAGGAGTTTTATGTCAAAAACCTCTTCTCTTTGCGCAGAAACCTCCAGATCTCAATGGGAGAAGAGCATGAGCCACATGGCCTGGCAGAGGGCAAGCACTCAGCACCTGCTGGTACCAGGGCAGAAAGGAATCCAATCTTGATGCACGGGCCCTGGTGACAGCTGGTTAGGGGTCACAAACCCTGCTATAAAAGTGGTAGGGAAAGAGACAGGCAAAGTCCCATCTGGTTATGGATTACTTCTATGCTCCAAGGTTTGGTGCAGACCCAGTTCTGTTAATAATATGAAATACCATCTTGGATTAATTTGATGCTGTCCCAAAAATAAGAAAATAAATATAATACTTTTATCTGGAGGAAAACTAAAGCTTTCTCTTTTTTTTCTCTTATTTTCCTTTTTTTTTTTTTAAACTAACAAAAAAAATCCAGTAGTTCTGAAATATAACCCCCCATATATCACTGACCCACAAATATAAAGTGTAAATAACAGCAGCACTAGGACATACTGGCTCAGGAGCCAGAGTATGAGAGCTTATTTTCATGTTCCAAGAAAATACCTATAGGCAGTCTTTTAAAACCATTACAAGTGTGTGGTCTGCAGAGCGACTGTGGAAAAAATTGAGTGCTGTTTTGCTGTATGTTCCCAGACATCAAACAGGGAGCTAAATTCCTGACAGTTGCATCTGCATAATTACCCAGCAGCCGTCTAACCCTTTGCTAGCCCCTATGGACAGCTTCACAGCTGCTACAGTTCTGAGCAGCAGAGCTGTTCAAGAGGTCAGAGAGGAGGACAGAGCCAGTCACCCAGATGCCACAGTTGGAAACGAGGAGCCAAAGCCTATGTTTTGTAGCTCCTAAGCACACCTCATGTTTGAAAGCAGTGTCTGAATTCAATCAACACAGCAGGCAAATGCATGTGGACAAATTCAACACTGCTCCAGTAGGAAGGCGCACAATGGCAATGAATAATACTGTGTTTACAGATGCCTCAAAGTATTAATGGATGCTAAGCAGAACTTGGTAGGTGCTATACCAAAACTTGGTAGATACTAACTTCTTATTTACATTTTAATAACTGTGTCTTTTCTTCCAGGGTTTTTGAAGTTTACCATTGGATGCAGAGAACAGGGACAGACACACTCTTATTAAAAATATCAAAACAAAAAATGTACTAAATTCTTCAAGGCTGAAGGGAGAAATGGGCTCCAAGGTTGTCTTAGCAGTTTGTATCGGTTCTATTTTAGAGACTAGATCAGCCACTCCAGATGCTAATCCCAAATCTGGATGCCACAAGAAGAAAGTATGAGAGTTACATACCTAGGTAGTAAGATGGCAGGCACCAGCAAATTCCAAGTGGGAAGGTAGAAGCTGCAGGGTTCGTGACTCCTCTTTCCCATGCACCAAACTCACCTTGGGTGAGTTTGCTGTTAACAGCTGTAGAAACATGGCTGTGCAAAAGAAGCAGTCTCTTAGGTAACCACATCCTAATCCACTTGAAGCTGTAGTATCATGTAGATATTGTCTATTATTATCAGCAGCTACATAAAAACCTCAGTGGAAACCCACCGTACAGATCTGAAGACAGAATAGAGATCTAAACCTAACATGATTCTAACAACCCCAACCAGCATTCCCTGAAGTCCTATAAAAGAATGGAATTCAATTGGGTAAAACTGTGAGAGAAATATACTTTCTGGTAGAAGACTATGCAGTGAACCCACAATCTTTCTGTTGTAGGTTGCGTGCTAAATAGCAGAGAATTTCAGTAAACATGATGCCTTGCTGGGTACAAAGATGTACTCAACTTTTCCTGATATTCAAAGTAGTAAACCTGGAGTGAACGCTAATTATGAGTAATACTGCTGTTTACACAAAGAAAACATTTGGGGAAATAGGACTTTTTCCTTTTCTGTAATTGAATTTTGAACACTGTGATTTACTTCAGTGTAAGAAATCATCAGCTGGTTTTAATGTCTTAATTTTTTTCGGGTCAATATAATGAAAGAATGATACTTTTCATATAGAGAGCAAATGTTTACACAAAAAAACTGACTGAGATCAACTACCTCAGTAAGTTATGTCTTTTGGAGCTGGGTAATGCCCTGAAGCTTAAATACTTTTTCAAAGCAAAGGATGAGAGTCCAAGGACATCTCCAGTGAAGATAAATTTTTCAGAAGCAAAACAATTCAGTTCCCAGGGCACTTCAGGATACATCCCAAGTATGTCACTATATCAAAGAAAGAAGAGAGAAATTACAGAAAAACATGAAATGCTTACAACCGGATCCAAAGGTCACAGGGATCAAAGGAGACACTCATAATGACTTCAGCAAACTCTGGGACTTGATCATAGTCACTCAGAAAAGGATGTTTCAGATATTTTACCCTTTTCTTATGTTTTTTGGAATATAAAATCAAGAATAGGTTCAGAGAAGTAACATTAAATACATACCAACAGCTGAAATACTCAGTATTGCTCAGTGGTAATACCCTGTCATTCTCACAGCACCACTCATTAAAGTGAGTATTAAACTCATACAACTCCTGTGCATTGTAAGCATGATAAAAAGAGGCCATAATCAAAGATAAAACATATGCTGATTACTTGATATTTTTGGATATGACAAACTTCACTCTCTAGTTCAAGTCACTTATTTTAATCCTAACTAAAAATAGCAGACTTGCCAATTCCTCTGCTAGACAAGTAGTCTAGACATGGTTAGATAAGAGCATTTACCTTTGACAGTCCCCTCTGAGGTATTAAACATTTGTTAATAGTTTAATAAATTCCAGTCAAATACTGCCTTACGACAGTCACATCTGTTAATAAATTCCGAGATGCTTATGAATACAATGATCAGCTTTGTCCTGAAACACCTGAATTAGCATAAATTATGAACATACAGATGTTATTGACATATGGAATATAAACATAATTGATTAAAAACATACTGCAAAATTCTCTTCATGCTACCACAAATACAGGCAACAGTTATATTTGTTATGACAGATACTCTAATGAGCAAGCAAACATCAAGATATTCTGTGTCATTACAGAGATCTACGGTTCTGCAAAAACGTATTTAAAATTTCCCTAATATTATTCAACATTCTGTAATCCTCATGTGTGAACACCTTTAATGAAAGGCAATTCTCAGTAGCACCTAGAGCCACAAGTCCAGTGCATGTTCCTCTACATCTTGAGTATTTCCTGAAACAGTTTTTCTTTTCCTCAAAATCCATATATCCTTGCTTTTGCAGAACTTAGTTTCGCAAACTACACCCAGTATCTCTGAATAACATGCAGCGTTTTACAAAGTGAAGATACAGTATATTTTCTGCAAGTACACCAATCCACATAGCAATGATACTGCTCCATTATTTAAAAATATTTGAAGCATGCATGCTGTTTCCAGCATATGTATTTACCTAAGCCTTTGGTTTTCATTTCTAATATCAAACCATCACTGCCCAGCACAAGGTTTAACAACAAGGAAGGAAATAATGCCGCTGTATGACTCAGCAGTGTCCTAATACAGCAATATCTAAATATGTGCTGACCCTAAACCTGTGAAGAGCATCTGTATTAGTCGATAAGAGATCCATACAATCATTAGGTCACAGATCATTCTGCTTGAATGTTTCAGTTTGTTGTGGTAAACCCCAACAGCTTCAGCGATCACAAATGCTTCCCTGCTCCTAAAATAAAAGGTTTAATATTGCCAAATACATTTATTCCCTCCAGCCTTCTTTAGTAGCCAACACAGTACATGAAAACCAGCCACCCGTACACTACGGCTACAATCAATGAGCACACGGGCCTCCATTTAAGAAGGATAAATTTGTTCTCTGCTGATTGCTTAAATATAACTGGTGTCCAGCTTCTGCAGCTACTGCGGAACATGTGGGTTTACCCTGCCTCTCCTTTTCATGGACAGGAGAAAGACGAAAATTCCATTTCTGTCCAACAACTCTGCAGAAAGGAGAATATTGCTGCTCTCTTGGTGGGGACAGAGGAAATTTGATTTACTGCTGTTAACCTGACAGGAGTTTTGGTTAGGATTGTTCCCATCTATTCCAGAAAGGCAAGGCAGGGAAATTAATCCACTGCAGTTAAACTGAGAAAAGCAGAGTCATAAATGATTTCCTATATAATCTTTTTTTTAATTTTTGTACCTGGCCATAAATCAAGAGATCTGATCACAGCACTTTCTGTTTAGAGAGTCAAGGTCCACTGAACTAGTGCAGCACCTGTGGTGGGTAGGGGTTGGTCTTCAATGTGATAAAAGCTCACTTGTCTAAGATAGACAGGGCAGAGATGTTTTATCCTTTCCAGAAAAGCTCTTTTAAAACGTCTGTGAGTGCTTCAGGGTCAAAAATACCGACTTTCAAATTGGTTCACAAATTGAAAGGCTCATGGTTGAAAAGATCTAGAGATAGCCAGTCCCACAGGTGTTACATTTCTCAAACTACCACTGCATGGTTAATGACTATTACTTTCCCTTTTCCACTTCTCATTAATTCTTTGTTCAAAAGTACCAACATCAGTCAAAGCATCTGAGGAGTCATGCCACCTTGCAGGAATTCTGTAACATGGTAACTCAATATGAAGAGGAATAACATGCAGTTTCATGGAGCCTGGCACATGTGGCCGTGCTCAGGTCCTACAGAACTTCGCTGGTGTCAATGCCAGGAAAAAAGGCAAGCCTATGGTTTGATGTCACGCTGGCCATAGCTTCTATCAATAGCCAGGCAGAACCTCAGCAATGAGGAAAAAAGCCAAGAATTGTATACCCAAAATGCTGTACTGTAATTCATTGCAAACAATCAGGAAAGAAGCTCCATATGACTGAAATAAGGACGACTCTGTTACCCTTGGAGCACTCTGAGGTGGTTCCATACATCTGAATTTGTCCAAATAGGCCATCATACACCAAAAGTAGGTACCTACCCTTTGTAGGTTCCTACCGTTTGGATGCCTGCATGCAGCAAAAAGAGTGAGCCTCTGGGCTACTACCACATTTGACAAATAGACTAGCTGCATTGCAGAGCTGCTAGCCTAGGTTTACATATTAAGGGGATGGGGCAGGGACGAGCGCTGCAAGCCTGGAGATGTGTCTGAACATGAGAGAGGAGCATCATCAGGGTGGAATAATTCAGGGAAATCTGCTTTAACCATAATATGAAGAAAGCACTGACACGCCTCTTGCTGTGACCAAGCCTGCTTAAAGCCCTATCCAGACACCATAGCAGCAAAGCAGGTCTTGTCCTTTCTCTGAAGGGCAAGTGATGCTGTGTAAATAACACTTCCCTGGCATATCCTTCTCCTGGAAGTGAAAAGACTATTTGCCCCTTTACCAGATCCTGCAGGGTCCTGCTGTGCAGTACCCTGAGGTCAGCATGCCAGCCATGCTCTGGATGTAAATGGCCTGATTTTTCCTGCCATCCCTTCCCACCTCCCCCGCCTCCCGCTTCAAAAGTCTCAGTAATAACAACAATAAAATAGAAACAAAATATCCCCCGAAGATGGTTTAGACCCATTTTAAATACTAATGGCGAGGGAGGCTCAGGGGAGACATTATCACTCTCTACAACTACCTGAAAGGAGGTTGAGGTGAGGTGGGTGTCAGTCTCTTCACCCAAATAACAAGCAATAGGATGAGAGGAAACAGCCCCAGGTTGTGCCAGGGGAGGCTGAGTGGTTGAGTCACCATTCCTGGAGGTATTTAAAAGACATGTAGATGTGGTGCTTAGGGACATGGTTCAGTGGTGGACTTGACAGCGTTAGGTTTTTGGTTGGACTTGATGATCTTAAAGGTCTTCTCCAACCTAAATTATTCTGTGATTAACATCCTAACTTCACCTCTGTGGCTTCTGGTTTTCTTCCTCCTCACCAATGTCATCCTCTGTTTCTCACTACCACCACTGCCCTATAACAAATCCTACAGGGCCATGTTTTCCCTTTCCATCAGGCCTCTATGCATTTACTCCTACTTTGGCTGGAAGTTCCTCTCCCCTCAGATCTCCATCTCTCAACCTCTCTTACCCTTCACCTCCCTCACTTTCCCTCACTCTTGCTTTCTCCTTGCCCGTTTCCAGAGCTGTCTCAACACCACCCTTCTCATAGCATTCAGTAGCAATTGCACTGATAATATGTAAGCAAATTATTAATCTTTTTTGAATCTGTGATATATCTAGGCTTGCAACATCTCCCAGGTGTCAGCTATTGCCTAACTCTTCAGATGTTTTTCCTCAGTAATCCCCGCGCTATAAAAAGCACAATTTACTTGCATGTATCTTTCTTCTTACTCTGGCTGTACGGAAACATGAACTCACAGACTGGTGCAGGTTTCCGAATTTTGGGATTCTTTTTTCTTGGACCATATTTCTCCAGATGAACAAAACACTCAAGACAAACCCCTTCAGAGTATATATAGTTGAATAAATCATACAGTTCACTAGCAAATACTCCCTATGGCATATGGTAAATGTAAGCTAAGCAGCTTTATTTGCTCTACTGCAACCCTGCCTTGTTTGCCCTTTAATGGTTTTTTTGTGCCTGGCTTTTTTCCTCCAAAAATAATTTTGAGATAGAAAACAAAATCGACAATTCCTAAATGTCCCTGCTCCCAAATGGGAGCTTCTCTTACTGTCATGAACATTTAACTGGCTCAAAAACACAAGGCAATTTTTGCTTTTGTTTACTGGAAAAAACACCCACATTAAATATGTAATAAAGTTAAAGAAAATAATTGTTTAAAAAAGCCATAAAAACTACCAAGATCCTGTCCTCAGGAAAAGGAGCATCTCCACATGTTTTGGGAATGATCACAGGAAACTTACTCAACAAAGCTAGCAGTGAGATGTTTCCGCAGGGGCAAAACTGATAATTTGACACAGACACTGAATGAAGAGCAATTTTCCAGACCTTATGCACTGGAGTTCCCAGCCAGAACTGGCAATTGTGTACGTAACTGGAAACACACTTACACACTTAATGTCTTCCCCACACAGAGCACAAAACATTTTCCTTGCCTTAAAGCAATCACTGTTACTGACAAATAGGTCTAAAAATGCATGCAAGCATAGAGGTAACTGTGCAGAGTTATATCTTACTTAGGCACTATGCGACTGATCTCAAATTCCTGGTGAATGTTTTTTCAGTAGAGAAAACTTGTAAGGGTCAGACCCTAGCATTGTCAGATGACTCCTCTGGTTCAATGTATAAACGCACTCATCACCCATCGCCTCCAAGTTGCAGATGTTGAGCACTACTGGGGGGAAGGAGAGTGAAGTCTTCTGTAAGCATAGTAATGAAAGTAATGAAGGCAAATGCCTCCAAATCCACCTGGAAGAAGAGATTTTTTACAATTATATATTTTCTTATATTCTGAAATGGTTTTTAGTTCTCCCAATCCATTACCTCTACAGGTAAAAATTCAATATTAAACAGATGGCATCAACACATCTCCTACTCCCCCTGAACAGTTTCTCCAGAACAACAAAACAAGTTTAACAATCAAGCAAAGAAACAAAATTAATGCAGAAAACACTGAGACACAATTGGACAAATCATTCATAACACAAACAGTAAGATATTTGATTCTCATGTATTACTCCTCAGGTAAAGAATCCGTGAATATAGATTGTAGATAATACTTTTGGGGCTTCTCTACATAGAATCACTTTGCATATAAATAGGCAAGGACATATAAATAAGCAAAGACACACTATTTCCTCACAACTGCCTTTTCTTTTCTAAGGATTCTTACTGCAACAAGAAAGTATTCTCTGCAATGGAGTAAAGAACTGAGAGTATCGACACTGAACACAACCACAGACTAGCTAGTGAACTACAAATTTACCCCTAATTTGCCTGCCTGTAATTATTCTTCCCCAGCTGGGGGGGGGGGGGGGGGGGGGGGAAGACCAAAGCTTATCTAAATCCCACCATCCCACAAAACAGGAAGAAGCTGCCACACTTCTGTTTCCAAAAGAAAAAAATTGTCACAGGGCTGAATATAAGGAAAATAAATTGTTTTCATAATTTTCTCAGACTATGGAGAGTTTCAGGAATGGTACTTCTAAAAACCATAGCTCATATTTAGCAGATATTCTGTGTGATTTTGAAGAAAACTGATTAATATTTTTATGGTCATAGTCAGAAGTATTTCTGTAACTAGAGTAAGTATTTTCTGCTAATACAGTATTCAGGTGACGGAAGAGAGGTTGTTGAAAACAGAAGAACCAAGGCTATAGTGAAAGCACAAATACTCATTCAAAATGTGTTGGGTACTGTATTTTGCAACCACGGAACTAAACAACAGTTCTGTCAGTTTTCTCTTCTCATCCAGTTCTCAGATTACTTAAGGATGTCTATTCCCATGCAAACACCGAGCTAGGGACTTCACTGAACTATGCCAAGTTCCTAAACAGCATTATCTGAGAAGTACATCACTTGGGTTATTTTTCCTGGGAGAAAACATTCCTCTTTAAACGTAATCCCACAATAAATCCAGTGACGTTAACAGAATGCTTTTTGATTTGCACCACAGTACCCAATTCTGACACGTAGCCCTTGTTACCACTGGCATGTTTTAAGAACTTTTACTCTATCTGGAGCTCTAATGCACAGCGGAATGAGAAGATAAGGACAACACACCAAAGATTTCCTAACGCGTTTACCTAAAAAGTATCAATGAAAGATAGTTAGGTTTTCTTTATTGTGTCCATGCCTTTGTGCTCAATTCCAAGCCCTTCACTTACATCTAAGAAGAAAAAAAGCATCACAGACAAGATTCCCCCTCCCTGAGGTAATTTCTGAAAGTGATTTTATTTAATTCATTGCATTAACTGGGCAATAGATCTCATTTTTTAATAAAGTGCTAAGTCATTCTCAGGTAAAATCAAAATCAATTTCCTATACTAAAGCTATTATCTGCACTGCATCTGGTTGGCATCAGACAAACACTATTTATCACATGAAATGGTAGGGTGCAGCTTGAGGTTTTGTTCTTAGCTTGTTCTTTGTCTGCCAGTTCACTTACAGAATAAAACCCCCAAAACCAGGCTTTCTCTTTTTTTCTTTTGCAACATCAAACATTTCCATAATATGTATTATGAAACATACCTGGAGTCTTTATAATATCATTGAGCTGTGTTATATTTCTAAATCAAACTAAGGAAACTCGTTAGAGATATTCAAAGAGTGCATGAACAGCTCTTCAAAGAAGCATCAGTAAATTCTAAATATACATATGCTTACTTCAAAAGGTCTCAGTTTAACAGGAATTGGATCTTCAGAATACTTCAGGATCTAAGCAATGTCAAGGAAAGATGAGAAAGACAAGAAAAGCAGAGAGGAGCTTTTTTGGAAAGGTGACAGGGAATCAGACTGAGCAATGCAAAATTTTCAGAATGAGGCCAAACACCGAGGGAGGAAAGAGCTGCTCTCCCAGAGGTGAGGAAAAGGCTAAGACTGCCTCCTAGGACTTAGGCATCCTAAGCCCAGATGTTTAGTTTTCATTACACTGTACTGATGTAAAGACGATGAACAGGCCTCCCAGGAGAGATTTGCTGCTCTCTTATCAAGTTCAGTAGTACCTATCCCTACAGTCCTGATGTGAAACTGCATCTTCAGTTCTTCATCAGTTTAATGCACTTTGTCCATTTAGGGATATTTAATCTAAGATGTTAGAGTTTTGGCAATTTTTTTTTTTTGGGGGGTGGGTGGGTGTGGGTAGTTTTTTTGGAGGGGGAGGAGTGTCTTTGCTTGTAGGATGTACATTGATTTCCTTTTGTCATACTCAATATTACAATTCCTCCTCAGCCCTTTTGCAAATTAAACTAGCATCCCTCCTTTGCAGCAGCTTCTGCACTACAACAGGAGCCATTCATGGTTTCTGGCTCTTTCCAGGCTTAGATTTCAAAACCATTACACATCTTACTGTTCCTCAGAAAGCAAATCCTAAAGAGAAACTGTTCAGTAACAGAGGCTGCAAGCCATGTTAGAACATCTTAACAATCACCACACACTTGAAAAAATAAAAGGGGGGGGAGGTGGAAAAAATATTTCTGCAAAACTGCAGTAAATAAAGATGTTTGCACGCAGTTGTTCAATTTAATGTCCAGATGTGCAGTCCTGCCCTCCTCCCACTTGCCATAGATTACGTGTAAACTGAGATGGCTAATGGGGGAAGGAACCCGTATTACATGCCCACATTACAAGTGGCTGTGTGCAAACACAACAGTGACCAGTCAATTTAGCTGACACTGCACTGAGGGGATCAGTTTCCAGGACTTCGATTAAATCTGGATGTGAAGGAAAACACCTGTACAAGAAGCTGTTCCAACCTACAAATGTGAAAGTCTTACAGCAAAGTATGAGAGGAAAGATGCAAAAGGCCCAGTTACAATGCTGCTTTTATTGCCCTAGGAAAGTGGGCAAGTTTCAAAATTTCCATGTATCCAAATCATAAAATTACATCAAGGTCTGAGGCTGAATTTGAGCTGACAATTAATCACCCATTATTTCTTATTATTATTTAATCCCATCCTTTGCAAATAGCTCGATGAATCATTTTATTCTGCTGTACAAAATAACATACTTGCCATGAATTGTCACAATAATACATTGAAAATTTAATATCTTCTCATACAAGAATGAAGGTGCATGCATGAATACTGCTGCAAGTACTTGATCTCAATTATTTTTACACAATTTACAGTTTATATAATTTTCTTCCTCCCGATTTCATTAGCACTGATTCCTTTTCCTTCAACTTTATTTTCACTGATTTTTCCGCCAATACTTCTAACAATCCCTGTAGGGACTATAGCATATATTGAAATACAATCTGGTTCTGCAGCACTGTATTCTGAGTCATACAAAGCCTTTGTATCTTTAAAACATTGAGGGTGGAGGAACATGTACCAGAGAATCTAAAAGCTCAGTAATGTATAAACAAGTACAGATGTTCTCTGCCAAAGATTTACTGATCTACAAGAAAGCACTCCAAATGCAAGCGATAGCTATATAACTAGAGAATTAGTGGTGCTCCATGTCTGGCCCAGCTTCCAAGTTCACCATATATGCACGCAGGTTCTGTTAGAGAGCAATTTCAGCGACATGAGCCTAGAGTTCAAATCCATCTCATAGGTGCCTGCATAAATCTTTCCCCTTTTTGTGACCTCCAGCCACTGGGATTAACCAACAGTTTCAGAGACGGTACCCAATGCAGGCACCATCTGCGAAGCCCAGAAGCAGCAAGCATGCTGTAAATACTAACAGGGTAGCCTCCACAGTCAACAGCAGTTTGCTACTCATTTCAGAGGTGCATGATAAAATCCTACAGGTGCTATTGCAATCCCCCAAAACTGAAGAAGGGCATAACCTGTTGTTTTTTTGTTGTTACTATGATTACTGATTGATCATCCAAAGCACATTGCAGTGAATAGAAAATCACTTGAGCAGGTTTTCATGCATATGCATTTACATGTTTAAAATTTCTACAGAGCTACCAGTGTCAAATTATATTATGCTATAATCCAAACTCAAATAATTTCAAATACTGGCACAGGGGATGCAGTTAAGCATTCCAGTAAAAAAAGCTATTGTTGATCATGACAATAGGGCTTCCTACTGAAGCTTATTTTACCTTTTAGTATGAAATACAGTCTCAGCTACTATGTATTTAAGAATAAAACTCACATTTCTATCTACAAAAACTGTATTCCTGCAACTACATTATATATACACAAAACACAAAGACACAAATCCTGATATTTCTGCTTAAGTTAGTTATTCTAGTAATTCCATTTCTTGACTGTGGCCAGCTGGGAAGTGCTGAATTTAGTCCAGACTCTGCTGTTAATGATCACTCAGTGGCAGTAGTACTTTCCGTGATGCTCTCAGCAATTATGTGTCTGCTCTCAAATAGCTGCATGTAACAATAACAGTTTCAGGGCCCTGCCCAGATTCTGCCTAGAAACTTTTACTCTTAAAAGAAGATTTCCCATTAGTGAATTATTTGGCTAGGCAGGAATATGACTCACTAATGGCCACCCTCATCAGAGCCCCAGTAAGAAAGATGATTGCATGCTAGGCACACAAGAATACGTAAGTCTGAACTCACCTGAGCTAGCAAATTGCCAAAAAGGAAAATAGCAGCTTCTTTGTTCAGCCTTAGCAGGCCATAACAGAAGCAGAGTCAATAGAAGCAGAGTTATCTGTGCTACAAGCACACGGTCCTGTGATACAGCAGAGACCAGACTGTTCTTTTCTGATGGACAAGTACTAACCACATACTTCACAGCGTTAGGAAAAAGGAGAAGCTGCCCAGAGCAGGTGGTGCTCTGCTAGGTCACAAAGTTAGCAAACTATCAAAAGACCTAACAGGTGAGGTTTAGTTATTAGCCCCTGCAATTAGCAGATCCAGAAAAAACCTGATGGCTCTTGAGCCATAACTAAGAAAACCCATTACAGAGCCCAGGCTGGCAGACTTTGACCTTGGAAAGGAGAGAAACACGTCAGATTCAGCTGAATGCATCTCCTTGTTTTTTCCCTCCTGAGGGATTTTATTTTTAATATCCTCACCACTTTGGGTGGTAACCTTATCTGCATGTACTAAATGCAACCTATGCTCAATTACAGTTACGTCAATTACATTATAAAAATAAAGCTACAACCTTAACACCTGTGTCTCTGTTGTCCTACTCTGTGTGTCTGAGCCAATGAAGCCACGGCTGTTGCAAGCACAAAGTATCAGTTTTATTTTTTCCCTAAATTAACGTTGAGAATCTCAGTCTCTCACACATTCTTAACTTCACCTTGTAAGACTCTCTTAGAAATGTTTGAGGGCATCTCCCGTCACTTGCTTGTATACTTAGAGGAAATCTGCAGCAAGCTAATTACCTAGGAGGCCCTCTATCACACTACCAAGTCTGGCTTTAACCAGCCAGATAGACACATAAACACACCCCCACATCAACTACAGTGCTATGGAAAAATCACTTTAACTGCTTCATCTTTCAAAATCACTTAATTTATTCTGGTGAAGGAGACTGTATCAATCACTGTTGTAAGCTCATTGACAGAATGGTTAGCTGACACTTACTCAATTGAGTAAAAATGTAGAGACCAATAGAAGTTGAAAGTAGAACAATTCAGAACGTAATTGTCTAAGGTCCTTTTTTCTTAGTCCTCCTAAATCACAGCAGCGCAAAGGTTTATGTTGCTCCAATTTATCTATCAAACTATCAGATCTGTCTGAGACCATTTTAAGCTGTGTGTTGTTAGAGTTACTAATACTTCATAGACAAATGAAGAGTTGCTTGTACGCTGCAAACAGCCATAAATCTTTCTGTGAATTTCTTGCAATCATTTTATTTCAAGTTGCTTATCAGTTCTAGCATGAGGACTCAATTATCTACTAAGCATTTTCTTATTCCTATAGGCATACTGTGCTCAGGACTCTCTTTG
This sequence comes from Phalacrocorax carbo, assembly GCF_963921805.1. Taxonomy (NCBI): domain Eukaryota; kingdom Metazoa; phylum Chordata; class Aves; order Suliformes; family Phalacrocoracidae; genus Phalacrocorax; species Phalacrocorax carbo. The sequence goes on along the minus strand of NC_087516.1, from coordinate 52,572,278 downwards.
AAGCTTCCCAGATGGATGTTACGTGAGAGAAGCAAGCAAGCAGGGGAAAAATATAGGGACCAGAGTCTGCCTGACCACTTCTAAGCAATCATGTTCTGATAAGAAAAACTAAAAGCTCAGAGGCATATATATTGCTTCTGGGAGTAGTGCTTCATTAAAGATAACCCACAAAAGTGAAACAGGATCAGTAATTTCTTACTGAAAAAGTAGGTCTTAAATACTACCTCTTCAGGCCCCTTAGTGAAAAACCCACCTTCAAAACTTTTACACTGTACAGTAGGGTTACTTGAAAGTCCGACATTCCCAACAGGGTTTGTTTGGTTTTTGTTCTGTATACTTAGGTCTAGCAGGTTGCTTACCTCTTGTCTTTGCTCTGAATGTTTCCTCTTCATCAGATTCTACCACCACCTTTAACTCAACTCAAGGAAAAGCCCTTCATCTTTCATTTTCTCCTTCATCTTTGCATATGTTACTTTTCTTTGTTTATTGTTCTTTTTAGTTTTATATATTCATCTGCAAGCTCTCCAATAAGCTGCATTTTTTAAAGTCTGGAGTAGAACGGACTTGCATCCAGCCACTGAATTAATTCTGCTAACACAAGCATAAATCCTGCTTTAAAGGTGTCCTACACCCACAATGAGAACAGCACTAGCTTAAAATTACGAAAGTCCAAGAGCTTCGATATAGGACTTAAAAGAAAGAGTACCATTGCCCTATGGCATTTATTGCACTTTTTCAGCACCCTTCTCTCCATTCACAGCTCTGCCAAAATCACTTGCCAGCAACTTTATAACTACATCTATTTGAAACCTTTATCCTATGTACTCCTTTCTTCACCTGGCTTCTTCTTTTTCAAGCTGCACTAAGTAGCAGTACTTCTAAGAAAATCTTGTATTTATAGACCAAACAAAATATTTCTGTTAGTGTCTCCCATAGCATCCTCACAGGCAAGCTAAGGAAGTGTGGGTTGGATGAGTGGACAATGAGGTGACGGAGAACTGGCTCAACAACAGAACTCAGAGGGTCGTGATCAATGGAGTGGAGTCTGGATGGAGGCCTGTCACTTGCGGTGTTCCCCAGGGGTCTGTGCTGGGTCCAGTCCTGGTCAACATATTCATCAATGACCTGGATGATGGGATAGAGCGTCCCTTCAGCAAGTTTGCTGATGATACCAAGCTGGGAGGAGTGGCTGACACACCAGAAGGCCGTGCTGCCATCCAGCGAGACCTGGACAGGCTGGAGAGCTGGGCCAATGGGAACCTCATGAAATTCAACAAGAGCAAGTGCAAGGTCCTGCACCTGGGGAGGAACAACCCCAGGCACCAGTACAGGCTGGGGGCTGAGCTACTGGAAAGCGGCTCTGTTGAGAAGGACCTGGGAGTGCTGGTGGACAAGAAGCTGACAATGAGCCAGCACTGTGCCCTTGTGGCCAAGAAGGCCAATGTTATCCTGGGGTGCATTAAAAGGAGTGTGGCCAGCAGGTCAAGAGAGGTTATCCTCCCCCTCTACTCTGACCTAGTGAGGCCACATGTGGAGTACTGTGTCCAGTTGGGCCCTCCAGTTTAAGAAGGATGTGGAACTGCTTGAGCAAGTTCAGCGGAGAGCTACCAAGATGATCAGGGGACTGGAGTATCTCCCTTATGAGGAAAGGCTGAGAGACTTGGGTTTGTTCAGCCTGGAGAAGAGAAGACGGAGGGGGGATTTCATCAATACCTATAAATATCTCAAGGGTGGGTGTCAGGACTGTGGACTAGACTTTTTTCAGTGGTGCCCAATGACAGGACAAGGTTCAATGGGCATGAGTTGGAACACAGGAAGTTCCACCTCAATATGAGAAAAAACCTCTTTCCTGTGAGGGTGACAGAGCAGTGGAACAGGCTGCCCAGGGAGGTTGTGGAGTCTCCTTCCCTGGAGACATTCAAAACCCACCTGGACACGTTCCTGTGCCCCCTGCTCTAGGTGTGCCTGCTCAAGCAGGGGGGTTGGACAAGATGATCTCCAGAGGTCCCTTCCAACCCCTACCATTCTGTGATTCTGTAATTCTGTCTCAGAGGTCATCTAACCATCTGCCCGTTTCCATTCTTTGTATTAGTTAAATTACTGGAGTAAACTAATTTCAGCCTTTTAAAAAAAACAAGTGGTCCAGAGCATTCTCGTTGTGTTGCTCTCCAAGTATTTTAACATGCCATGCTGTAAATAAAATATTTTCCATATAAATTGACCGTGGTCTTTAAAAAGTTGTCATTATCTCCCTGTTTTGACTGGATTAATTCTTCTCAATAAATCTAATATTTTAAAATGTTATGTACATTTTTCAATTATGCCTTGAAAAGGATTATTACTGCATAGGGTTTAATTTCAATGAGGACATTACATTACAGAGAAAGGAAAAGAAAGGAGAAGGGGCTGGGTGAAGGATGTGAAAGAATCTATTATCCAAAAGACATAATGAGGGTGTATTGAGCTCACATACTAAGCATATAAATTTCAAAGCAGAAAATATGATTTCCAGTGATACATATTTTAAGTCTCTTCTTAGCTAAACTGAATTTTCAGGGAGAAAAAAAAAACCAACAAACCAAAATCAAAATGCAAAACAAAATTAAATGAGAGACAAGGAAATAAACCAAACAGAATGTCAGCTCTTCTGAGCAGCTGCTGAAACTGTGGATTTAAGCTTTTCACACCAAAGGTCAGGATACCAATCAGGTTGGATTAAGAGATATTAAAACCTGAAATAATTTTAAACTGAGAAATTATACAAGACACATGTAATCTGAAATATCAAAATGCATCTCCCAGACACCTTATGCAACCCTGAATTGCTGGGGAAGTACTGATTAATTGTACTCCATCTACAGTTGCTATTGAAACAATAGCAAGAGAAATTGTAGACAACACAGAATAATTTGAGAATCATCAGTAATGGTATGCTTTGTATTTGGAATCGTATCCTTAACATCAATTAACAGGCAGATAAGTAAGAAGTGAGACGGCAACTGGATTTCAACAGATCTGAATCACTTTTTTCCCTTTCAGGTTGTCCTACCTGTACATCATAGAGGAAGGAAAGAAAAGGAAGCACAGGATATGCTGTGCTGAAAAAGTTGATCGTCTTTTTGGTGGGTTTTTTGTTTGTTTCTTTCTTTTTTTAAACCCTACATACCTTGTTGGAATCACCTTTCTTGTTGGTTGCGGGGATGGGTGGGTGGGCGGGTATGTTGCCGACCCTCTTTTGTGTCAGTTATTCAGGCATTTGCAAAGAGACTGCACCAGCAGTACATACACAGCTTAAAAGTGTAAACCAAGTATTTATTGATGAGCACACACACACACGACAGCAAGTTTAAGAGTTGCTAGGCTACTCACTACCCTGATAAAAGACTTAAAGGTTTCGCTGGCCAGGCAGACCCAAGCCCAGGGGAGAGAGGTCAGCCTCTGGAGCTCCTGGAGCAGATTCCCTGTGTGGCCAAGCTGCCACCCTCCACCACCTCTGCTGGCACCAGGGACCTAAGGGGTTCACAGCTACATCTGCTGACCTCCAACCAGCCTCTCCATTTTCTTTAGTTTTTTATATTTTTCCACATCGGCTCTTTTACTTTCGATTCTTTGAGATACTAACAATACTTGTCTCTACAGTCCTGTCTCTGCCTGTAATTTTACTATTTATTTATTTTTCTTATAGCTTTCTCACAGCTCTTGCTCATAACTGCACAATTTTCACAGACATCTGAGCCCAGGTTACGTAGCTGGGCTGTGTTGGAGCAAGACCTTGGATCTCTGGAAAAGACACAGCTGAACTGGACAGTTCAGGAAGAAGCTACAGGGCAGATGCAGGCAGAGGGGGTTACAGTGTACAGAGAAAACAATACTACAGGAGTAAAATTCTCATTTTGATACAAGTATCTAGATCCATCTTAAGCCAGAAATAAAAATACCCCGAGCGTTGCATTTGAAAAAAAAAAAAAACAAACCCGAACTGTCCTGGTTTTGGCTGGGATAGAGTTTTTATTTTTCATAGTAGCTAATAAGGGGCTATGTTTTGCATTTGTGCTAAAAACAGTGTTGATAATGCGGAGATGTTTTAGTTGTTGCTAAGCAGCGCTTACACTGGTCAAGGACGGTTTCAGCTCCCCATGCCCTGCCAGGTGTACAAGAAGCTGGGAGGGGACACAGCCGGGACGGCTGACCCCAACTCACCAAAGGGATGTTCTATACCATATGACATCATGCTCAGTATATCAAGCTGGGGGAAGAAGGAGGAAGGGGGGGACATTCGGAGTTATGGCGTTTGTCTTCCCAAGTAACCGTTACGTGTGATGGAGCCCTGCTTCCCTGGAGATGGCTGAGCACCTGCCTGCCCATGGGAAGCAGTGAATGAATTCCTTGTTTTGCTTTGCTTGCACATGCAGCTTTTGCTTTACCTATAAAACTGTCTTTATCTCAACCCAAGAGTTGCCTCACTTTTCCGATTCTCTCCCCCATCCCACTGTGGGGGGAGTGAGCGAGTGGCTGTGTAGTGCTTATTTGCTGACTGGGGCTAAAGCACGACACCAAACAAAAAACCCAACAGTTAAAATGTCAAAACATGGCCTAGGCTCATGTGCTTTGCAACACTTGATCTTCAAACTTCAGCATTTATTAAGTTATGGAACTTTCTTGCTAAAACACAATGGACCGATACTCTCCTCATCAGCACTGGAAGACTTTTGTCCTTCAGTAATTTCACTAAAATATCAGAGCTTATAATGTTGTTTGTCACCCTGTCCTGATTGCTTATTGCTGAAAGATTTTCTAGCAGTTAACTTACTGAACCCAGATGTTAGTGAGAGAGTTAAACATAAGGACTTTAGAAGACTTCAGAAGTACATTTTTTGCCCTTCCTTATGACCCCATCTTCTGTTGAAAATTGGTTAAATCTTTACAGCATCTGTTGGATTTGTTTGAAATCATATTTCTCAACTTTTGTTATTTTTATCTTTATTTAGTCTTTAGTATTTCATTGCCCTTCTGTCCTGTAAACCAACTTACCATTGCACACCAAAGCTCTTGGGGTACCCTCACATGCTGTGCCATAAATCCTGTTTCTTGATGTGTACACAGGATACATTGGACCCTCTTACCGAGACAAACAAGTCTAATTCTGTGCATTAATACATCCTTGTATTTGGGAAGTTATTGTTTAAGTATTTAATGTAGAAGTACCTCATTCTTTTATTTCCTGGAATGAAAGTCTGAATGATCTGAAGACTGAAATGCACAGAACAAGTCCAAAGATAGAAAATAAATACAATATCATCTGAATAAATAGAAAATTATGTTTCATCTTGAACTAGCATATCTCAGGTCTTCATCAGCTTCTTGGGATTTTTTCAGAAAGTAGGAATAACTTTTTGCATCATGAGAACAATTCTAAGTTTCTTAATTGCACACACAGATAGATGCTCTATAATAAAAGATCCCCAAATGATATGGCAAAGTAAACTTCCAATTAATTTTGGGGTCATAGTTTCTCAGATAGTAGGAGCTATCTAGATCTTACTTCAGTATGGTTTATGAAAACAAAGGACAGAACTTCATTTGAAGTTCAGAAGCACTGAAGTTTAACTTAGCGTTGTATAAGTTATCACCTAAAACCTCCCAGGCAGCAAAACCTGCCAGTTAACCTCACCAGAAGCACTTCTGTGCTCCCCTTGTTATTGCTATTATCCCACTTTTTGAGAAGGGAAAGGTAGGCTTTGCATCTCATAATAAGACAGAATATAAAGTATTTTAAAACTGGACTTATTGGGTCATTTCTTTTGTATGAGGGTCAGCAGCACTAAAGCATTATTGGCAAGTAATACTTGTTCAGCTGTTCTTTCACCAAAAAAAGCTCTTTGATAGCAAGACTTCAGTTTCTGAAAAGGATAACAATGATTTCTAAATGACAAGAATATGAAAACAACTGCAAGACAAGGTTTCACAATTATGCATTTTACAGATGCAGCTGATAAATTTCGAGTTTAAGACTATAATACCATGAAAAGCACTTGGGCTAAGAGGTCTGGCTCTTACCACAAAGCTGAAATTTCCCTAAGAAGGAAGTGATGACTACCAAAATGAGTTGGGTTTTTTTGACAAACCCTTACAGTTCTTAACCCAACATCTTCACTCGCAGATTATCCAAAGAGAAGACAATTCACCTGTGTTACTGCAAGCAGACTCTGCTATCTCATTACACATTTAAACCCACATTGTGTTAAAACAAAAAGTTTATACATTGTATCTTAGTCACTTTTACAGGACAAGACCAGATTTCTGAGAAGAAAATTTGTTCTTGTCTTTTAACCAAGTGCAGTAATTTACAAGCATTGCCAAAGACAGGAAGAACTATTATCACACGGTTTCAGGGTCGATTTTTTTTTTAAAACATAACTTTTTCAAAGTTCTGTTGGGTCCCCCGTCCCCCCACCCCATCCCCCCCAGTCACCGTTTCCTATTTGGAGAAAGTAGCAGAAGCCAGAAAAGAATTATTGTTCCCCATTAACAGGCCTACTTCAATAAACACTGATCACTCCAATACCCCAATACTATAGATTCTCGAGGCTCACATAGCTGGAAATGTCAATGAGCATTGAGAACACAGAGCTAGACCAACGAAGGGCACTTGAATTTGTGGAGGTGAGTATCACCCATGCTCATCTCCTACCTAAGCTCTGGGGAAGACTTAGGTGACTCCAAAACAGGAGCAGCAACAGTCAACATGAAATCAGGACACTGCCTATGGCAGTCAAAAATAAATCGAGGAAAACAAAACTTAATTCCATCAAGGCCAGGTTCACAAAGAAATGTAGACATTTAAACATTATTTCAATATCCTTATCTCAAGACCAGTTAAAGAATCAGTAGAATATGAGCTCCACTACCAGAATAGGGAGAGATGCAGAGAATTCCAGGTTCAGAGAACCCATAACTTTCTGCCAGTCAGGTGCTTAAACTGCTTCCCTCCTAAAAAAGAAAGGAATGTCACACTTCTTCCTTTAAAATATCTAATAACTCAGTAGGAAGAGGACTCAAACCAAACATGAGAAACCCAGATTCAGTTTCCTCCTCAAGCTTTCAGTCTTCTCCCATCAGCCTCAGGAATACACCACTATAGACTTAAACTTTTTAAATTACTCACTATCCAAAAAAGAACTGCAGATTTCATAGGCCATTTGAAGTGGCTGCGGTCGTCTAGACCTTGTCATTGTCTTTGAATTCTCTGTAAGTATGCCAGGGTATGCATCCTGCACTGCTTTTGTGTGTTAAACTGAAGAGGTAATGGCCAACATACAGGTGAAGGTCAAAGCAGATGCACAGAAAATGGCTCAATGTCTGTCGATATAGATTCATGTGTGATGGTTGTGTCTGTTTTAACTTATCTAAAGAGACCATTTCCTTCTCAAAGACATTTTTCTACTGAGATTATATTGTTGACACGCACAAGACTTTCACAGCAGTTCCTTACTGGGGAGCAGGATTTTAAAGATTTTCTGTTTTCTACTGCTAACATAAGTTAAAACAATGTAACTTTCCTTTTTAATTTTACAGTCACTCAGAGTTAAACAGCTTCTCTTTTGTGTCTGGGATGACAGCAGTATGCTTCATTTTCGCATGGCTTCCAATTCGGTTTCATGACAAAGCCCTTAATACTGTTAATTTTCTCTCATTTTGTAAAATCCAATGCTATTCAGATTGTTCCAGTTCTGAAACTTTCAGTACAGCATTTTAATGACATTTTCATAATTTTATGAGTTTCATAACTGGTAGAAAATCACACAAATGACATGGAAAACACAGGAATTCTTGTCTATCTTTCAGCTCAGTTTTAACCATCTCACCAGAAGCTACAGTGTCGTGGTTTAGCGGCAGCTCAGCCCCACACAGTCGCTCGCTCACTCCCCACCGGTAGATGGGGGAGAGAATCAGGAGGGTAACGCTCGTGGGTTGGGATAAGAACAGTTTAATAATTAAAATTAAAAGAAAACAACAGTAGAAATGCAATGTAAAGGGGAACAACGAGAATTAAAAGAAAACAACAGTAGAAATGCAATGTAAAGGAGAACAACGAGAGGCGCAAAGCCCCGGGGTGGGGGGGGAAGGGAGGGGAGAGGGGGAACGAACCGCCGGAACAAACTGCCCGCGCCGCAGCCGCGCGCCGCCCGCCGACCCGACACCGCGCCGCCTCCGCGCTCCCTGCAACTGCCCCCACCTCAATATATTGGTCATGGTGTCACATGGTATGGAATGAACCTGCCATTGGCCAGTCGGGGTCAGCCGCCCCCACCATGGCCCTGCCCCTCCCAGCCCCCCCCCCGCCACGCGGCAGAGCGCGGGAAGCTGGAAAGGTAGCCGACCCCCACAGTGAGGAGAATTAACCCCTTCTCAGCCAAAACCAGCACATTCTCCACCCCTTATTCCATACCATTTACACCATGCCCAGGTCCCATATGATGCAATACAACCATACCAACCACCACCCCTCCCCTTCCCATCCTTTAACATAATACACAGACATCATTCCCTTAGTTCATGGACCTTCCCTGTACAATGTCCATTAAAAATGTCCATTGAGTTCATCCAGTCCATGACTCTGGGCTCCATCTGTTGTATCAGTCTTTCCGGGTGGGAGAGATGGTGTGAGGCGTTGGGTCGCTGCATACCGAGTCAGTCATCGTTCCATCACTGCTGCACAGCTTGTTTCATAGTTGATCTTCCATAGGTTGGGAGGCTCGTACTCTGATATCATTGGTACAACACAGAGGTGACACACAGTATTATATAGCAGTTCACATTGTGCCATTCAGTTCATTGACTGTTTTCACCCAAAATCAAATCCCCTTGAGGCACACATCGGATTTCTCCATCCTCCCACATCACCCACCAAGTGCACCCAGGTCCTCGAGCAAAAGCAATCCCACGAATGGGTTTGCCTTTGCCGGAGGCAGGAAGAACCCAGACTGTTTTGCCCAGCATACTTTTTGTGTGCACTACAGGGACTCTATCCCCTTCCACAGTACGTAAGGATTCTGACTGGGCAGGGCCAGCTCGGTTGGCAGATCCCCTCGTGTTGACTAACCACGTGGCTTTTGCTAAATGTGTATCCCAGTGCTTGAATGTTGCACCCCCCATTGCTCTCAGTGTAGTTTTTAACAGTCCATTGTACCGTTCAATTTTCCCAGAGGCTGGTGCGTGATAGGGGATGTGATACACCCACTCAATGCCATGCTCTTTGGCCCAGATGTCTATGAGGCTATTTCGGAAATGAGTCCCGTTGTCTGACTCAATTCTCTCTGGGGTGCCATGTCGCCACAGGACTTGTTTCTCAAGGCCCAGGATAGTGTTCCGGGCGGTGGCGTGGGGGACAGGATATGTTTCCAGCCAGCCAGTCGTTGTTTCTACCATTGTAAGCACATGGCGCTTGCCTTGGCGGGTCTGTGGGAGTGTGATATAGTCAATTTGCCAGGCCTCCCCATATTTATATTTCAGCCATCGTCCCCCATACCACAGAGGCTTTACCCGCTTCGCTTGCTTGATTGCAGCGCATGTGTCACATTCGTGGATAACCTGTGCAATAATATCCATGGTCAAGTCCACCCCTCGATCACGAGCCCACCTGTATGTTGCATCTCTCCCTTGATGACCTGAGGTGTCATGGGCCCACCGAGCTAGAAATAGTTCACCCTTATGCTGCCAGTCCAGATCCACCTCAGCCACTTCAATCTTGGCAGCCTGATCTACCTGCTGGTTGTTCCGATGTTCTTCAGTGGCCCGACTCTTGGGAACGTGAGCATCCACATGACGTACCTTTACAACCAGGTTCTCTACCCGGGCAGCAATATCTTGCCACAGTGCGGCAGCCCAGATGGGTTTGCCTCTGCGCTGCCAGTTGCTTTGCTTCCATTGCTGCAGCCAGCCCCACAAGGCATTTGCCACCATCCAGGAGTCAGTATAGAGATAGAGCACTGGCCACTTTTCCCGTTCAGCGATGTCTAAGGCCAGCTGGATGGCCTTTACCTCTGCAAACTGGCTCGATTCACCTTCTCCTTCAGCAGTTTCTGCTACTTGTCGTGTAGGACTCCATACAGCAGCCTTCCATCTCCGGTGCTTTCCCACAAGGCGACAGGACCCATCAGTGAACAGGGCGTATTGCTTCTCATTTTCTGGCAGTTGGTTATACAGTGGGGCTTCTTCAGCACGTGTCACCTCCTCCTCTGGTGATAATCCAAAATCTTTGCCTTCTGGCCAGTCCATAATCACTTCCAAGATTCCTGGGCGACTGGGGTTTCCTACTCGAGCCCGCTGGGTAATCAGTGCAACCCATTTACTCCATGTAGCATCAGTTGCATGGTGTGTAGAGGGGATGTTTCCTTTGAACATCCAGCCCAGCACTGGCAGTCGGGGTGCCAGGAGCAACTGTGCTTCAGTACCAACCACTTCTGAAGCAGCTCGAACCCCTTCATATGCTGCCAATATCTCTTTTTCAGTTGGAGTATAGCGGGCTTCGGACCCTCTGTATCCCCGACTCCAAAACCCTAGGGGTCGACCCCGGGTCTCCCCTGGTGCTTTCTGCCAGAGGCTCCAGGTAGGGCCATTCTCCCCGGCTGCAGTGTAGAGCACATTTTTTACATCTTGTCCTGCCCGGACTGGCCCAAGAGCTACTGCATGGACTATTTCTCGTTTAATCTGTTCAAAGGCTTGTCGTTGCTCAGGGCCCCATTTGAAATCATTCTTTTTCCGGGTCACTTGATAGAGAGGGCTTACAATCAGACTGTAATTTGGAATATGCATTCTCCAAAAACCCACAACGCCCAAGAAAGCTTGTGTTTCCTTTTTGCTAGTTGGTGGAGACATGGCTGCTATTTTGTTGATCACATCCATTGGAATATGACGACGACCATCTTGCCATTTGATTCCTAAGAACTGGATTTCTCGTGCAGGTCCCTTCACCTTACTTTGTTTTATGGCAAAACCAGCTTTCAGAAGGATTTGGACTATTTTCTCTCCTTTCTCAAAAACTTCTTCCGCTGTGCTGCCCCACACAATGATGTCATCAATGTACTGAAGGTGTTCTGGAGCTTCTCCCTGTTCCAGTACAGTCTGAATCAGTCCATGGCAAATGGTAGGACTGTGTTTCCACCCCTGGGGCAGTCGATTCCAGGTATACTGGACGCCCCTCCATGTGAAAGCAAACTGTGGCCTGCACTCTGCTGCCAGAGGGATTGAGAAGAATGCATTAGCAATATCAATTGTGGCATACCACTTGGCCGCCTTTGACTCCAGTTCGTATTGAAGTTCTAGCATGTCTGGCACAGCAGCACTCAACGGTGGAGTGACTTCATTCAGGCCACGATAGTCTACTGTTAGTCTCCACTCTCCATTAGACTTCCGGACTGGCCATATGGGACTGTTAAAGGGTGAGTGGGTCTTACTGATGACTCCTTGGCTCCTCAGTTGGTGAATGAGTTTATGAATGGGAATCAGAGAGTCTCTGTTGGTGCGATATTGCCGCCGGTGCACTGTTGTGGTGGCGATTGGCACCTGTTGTTCTTTGACCTTCAGCAACCCCACCACAGAAGGGTCCTTTGAGAGACCGGGCAAGGTAGACAGCTGTTCAGTTTCCTCCGTCTCCAAGGCAGCTACACCAAAAGCCCACCTGTACCCTTTTGGGTCCTTGAAATACCCTTTCCTGAGGTAGTCTATGCCAAGGATGCACGGAGCCTCTGGGCCAGTCACAATGGGGTGCTTCTGCCACTCATTGCCAGTTAGGCTCACTTCGGCCTCCAATACAGTTAGCTCTTGGGATCCCCCTGTCACTCCAGCAATGCTGATGGGTTCTGCCCCTATATAGTTCGATGGCATTAAGGTGCACTGTGCGCCGGTGTCCACTAAAGCTTTATACTCCTGTGGGTCGGACGTGCCAGGCCATCGGATCCACACAGTCCAGTAAGCCCGGTTATCCCTTTCCTCCACCCGGCTGGAGGCAGGGCCCCTCTAGTCCTGATCATGGCAGTCACAACTCACTTCCTGCAAATGTGAATCAGGAGTCCCTCTATTACACTTAGAAATAAAATCTGCGCTTCTACTCCTCTGTCTGGGGACTTGTTCACTGGAAATTGGAGCAGCAGCTTTCCTGGAAGAGCCCCCCTGAGTGACTGTTCTTCCTTGCAGTTCATGCACTCGTGCCTGTAGGGTCGAGGTAGGCTTGCCATCCCACCTCATCATGTCCTCTCCGTGGTCACGCAGGTAGAACCATAGGGTGGCCCGTGGTGTGTATCCCCTTCTTTGAGCCAAAGGACGCTTATTCCTAACAGCTGAGACACTGCTCTGTCGAGGTGGGGAGTAGGACAGATCTTCTTTGAGTTGCTGGACCTCTTGGGATAGTTTCTCCACAGCAGAGACAAGCGAGGAAGAGATATTTGTGTCGTAATCTCGGAGTCTATCTATCACCTCTGCCACCGTTGGTGTCTCGTCATCTTTCCAGGACATCACTGCCAATGAGTTTGCATGCGAAGATGGTGCGCTCCGTACAAACTTCCGCCACATGGGTCGTGTGCACTCGGCTTCATCTGGATCTTTGGATGACCGTTGATCATCCAGGTCACCATAAATCACCTCAAACACAGCTAATTCCCTTAGATACTGGATGCCTTTCTCCATAGTTGTCCATTTTCCTGGGCGATATGTAACATCTTCTTTAAAGGGATACCTTTCCTTCACTCCAGACAGGAGTCGCCTCCAGAGGCTGAGGGCTTGTGGCTTTTTTCCTATTGCTTTGTCAACGCCCCCTTCCCCAGAAAGGGATCCCAATTGTTTGGCTTCTTTTCCCTCTAGTTCCAGGCTACTGGCCCCATTATCCCAGCATCGGAGCAGCCAGGTGACAATGTGCTCACCTGAACGACGGCTATAATCTTTTCGCATATCTCGCAACTCGCTTAAGGACAGGGATCGGGTGGTCTCTATTTCATTTATTACTTCTCCCTCCTCTCCCCGCGATGGCCCTGGTTCTTCATCATCCCGTTCTAAACGAGTTGATGTCCGCTTCCAATATTTTGTCTTGTGTATGGGGGCAACTGATACTGGTACGGGTTTATTTTCTGAGCTAGCTCCGGTACTTGTTGTGGGGGTTTGAGTGGCTGCAGTGCCTGTCGTCCGGGCTGGATTGTCTACAGTGCCAGTCACTTTGCATTTCAATCCAGAGACATTCTCTTCCCCCTGGGGGCATTGAATGCTGTTGAGCAGGGCTCGGTATGCATGGGCCAGACCCCAGCATGTTGCAGTTATCTGTGTCTCTCTGGAGTTCCCAGCGTAACAACATACTTTCTCCAAATATTCTACTAGTTTTTTAGGATTCTGCACTTGTTCGGGGGTGAAACTCCAAAACACTGGGGGTGCCCACTGCCCTAGGTATTTGCCCATGCTATCCCACATGCCCTGCCACTCGTAACTATCAAGCCTCGGGGCAGATTTCTGGGTGATATTCTTAAGTTGCTTAGTCAAAACCAAAACAACCTGCCCAAAAACTAACAATAAGTGCACCTTAACCACCCAAGGATGTTCAAGATACAAAGACGTTGTTGTAACAAAGGCACAGACATCATAGAACAAAGTTGCAAAGGTATTATTCTGTATTTCCTCCATATAAAATCTCTCAGAGGAGGAGGTATAATTGCTAATTGCCTCAACAAGGTGGTATCCAAAGTACAGTAACGGTTTCAGCAAAAACCCCAAATACCAGATAAAGCTGAAAACGAGTGTTTGTATAACAAATCTTGTAGGCAAAACATTACTAATCACAGCAGAACACAGCAGACTCAACAAACCAACACCGATCTGTAACACCAACTGCAAAAAGGACAACATGGTGCTGTGACCAGCAGCTGTTGTTATCTCCAACCCTTGAGCCCCACGTTGGGCGCCAAAAAGACTGTCGTGGTTTAGCGGCAGCTCAGCCCCACACAGTCACTCGCTCACTCCCCACCGGTAGATGGGGGAGAGAATCAGGAGGGTAACGCTCGTGGGTTGGGATAAGAACAGTTTAATAATTAAAATTAAAAGAAAACAACAGTAGAAATGCAATGTAAAGGGGAACAACGAGAATTAAAAGAAAACAACAGTAGAAATGCAATGTAAAGGAGAACAACGAGAGGCGCAAAGCCCCGGGGTGGGGGGGGAAGGGAGGGGGGGAACGAACCGCCGGAACAAACTGCCCGCGCCGCAGCCGCGCGCCGCCCGCCGACCCGACACCGCGCCGCCTCCGCGCTCCCTGCAACTGCCCCCACCTCAATATATTGGTCATGGTGTCACATGGTATGGAATGAACCTGCCATTGGCCAGTCGGGGTCAGCCGCCCCCACCATGGCCCTGCCCCTCCCAGCCCCCCCCCGCCACGCGGCAGAGCGCGGGAAGCTGGAAAGGTAGCCGACCCCCACAGTGAGGAGAATTAACCCCTTCTCAGCCAAAACCAGCACATACAGGAAATAAGTCAAGTCTCCCATTGCAAATAGACCTACCTCCTACTTTAGTTCTTAAACCTGCATCTCGTATTTTATCTTGCCAAAACCAAAATGCCAATAATTCAGAGGGAAGCTCTCTTAATAGTGAACACATTCCACCTCTCTACTTTTCATTAAAAAAAAACAATCAAACAAGCAACAACATTAATTTAAGTGCACCCTGTAAATGCAGAATCTCAGGATGAGAAGAAGTTCAGCCACACCACTACAGTCAATAGGCTTTGGAATTTAATCAATGATATCTTCCGTGAGTGGTGAAGTGAATGATTGTAGGTGCCCTACTGTAGTCAAAAACATCATTTGCAGATTCATTTTAGCCCTCTCTGGAATAACATAGCAAGTAAATCTCCATCAAGTCATCCAGCAATGCTTTCCAACTGTTTTTTAGACCTTGCAGCCCCAGGTGAAAGAATCAATTTAACAACAAAGCACTCCATCTGACTGGGAAATGATTGCCTCATTGATTTTTTATCACTTCATAATATCACACCAATATTTCTTAAAGAAAATTTACTAAGCCTTGGAATAGCAAAGTGTACCAGGCTCAGCCAGGTGTGCAATTCTATTGACATCTTGTGTATTTGAGGTTCAGATTAGAGACACTTATTTTTCTAAATAAGATAACCTCTCACAGAAAATAATTATGATGTCATTTTGCTAGTCTCACATATTACATGTGTCATTTTAGTTTGTGATCCCTATATCTTTAATACTTTAATCACTGCCTAGCAAAATTTCCACTGACAACAGATTTCCTAGGCTTTTCAAGCCCGAAGCAGCAGCTTAAATAGGTATGGAAAACAAATGTCAACTTTGAAAACCGAACCACCACATCCTCTTACAGCTTTACCTTTCCCCTCTTCAGGCAGTCCAGCTCAGTATTAATTCTTGCAGTATCCCACCTCTATGGGACTTCGTTTTGAAAAGGCATAAAACATTTCTCATAGTAATGCCTACCAGATCTGCTAATGGCAATCTTGACTAGGAAGCTACTGAGTAATCAGCACAAGAGCAGCGGAGGAAATAGAAACAAATAGGATCTAAATCTATCATAATCAACTTCAAGAGGGCCAATTCTCTTGCTCCCTAGTTATCCAAAAGGCAATGACACCTTATCTCCCATTTATTAAACTATTAGAATGCATTCAGCTACAGCTGCCTGACAGACTATTCCCAAGCACAGCTGTAACTTGTTCCTGCCCTATGCTGTCAAAGAAACAACCAAAAGCCTGCTTTCCAAGAAGCCTGAGTGACTCTCATTCCTCTCAGCTCTTTTAACAGATTCATTAAGAGCTCATTAGTCTTATTACTTTGTTCTTAGTTAAGAGGGTCTGTGCTATTGAGACAAGTTAAGAGGGTCTGTGCTACTGGGACAAGCTATTGTGGGAAGTTTGGATCTACAGCTGAACCATCTTACTGCTAGAAAACATATTCTGAGTAATTAATAGCCTCCAATTCTCTGTTAGGAATATATTAGGAATATATTTCTTCAAGTGTAAACCACTGATAATGAAAAGAAAACCAAAAGAAAGTACCACATGAATAAAATGTCATGAAAATATACTACAGAAGGTCCCCTAAATATCCTCACTTAGCCTTTCATAAATACACATGCGTTCATGTATATGTCTGTCTTTCTATCCAAAGTTATTAAGTCCTCATCTAGAACCTGTGTGTCAGCTAACAAGCTTGAAGCATTTGTACACAACCAAATTAATTTACAATACACAAACACATAAAATAGTTAGGAAAATGCACCTTTGAGAAAGCAGAGGGAAGATTTTCATTATTTATAAACAATAAAAATTTATTAAAAACTTGACTGTATCAATTTAAGGAATGCATTCTTACAACAATGATTAATTTTTAGAGAGCTCCCAGTAAGCCAAACAAATTACATTTTGGACACTTACCAGAACAGTTTCTACAAAGGATTACTGTCCCTTTAGAATAACCCATTCATAATTGTCATTACCATCCCACTAATACAAAGTTGCTAGTCTCTTGACCATTCTCCTCTTAAGTCTTGAAGGTTTCCCTGAAAATTCAACTTAATCCATTTACTTGAAATGGATTTTTCTGTTTAAGGCTGTCCAAAAGCTTGTGAATATGAGATCGGAAAAATAAATGCTAAGCTCTCTAATAAAATCATAGTTCTATTTGTTCTCATGATAGCCTACAGAAGAATTGTATTAAAATTTAACCTATCATGTTTCCAGCAAGGTTTACCAAAGTAAACAGATGTTATCTTCATGTGCTAACTGCAAACCACTCTTCCCTTCTTGTAAAATTAATGAGACAAAGGCTCAGTGGCTCTTCTCTCTCCCCTCGCCCTGATGCAAAGCAATTTTCTTCGTGTTTCTGGATCTGATAAACATCTAATAATGAAAACACTCATTTGTTCTGAGCTGCTTTTTAGCTGGGCAGGAATACACACAACCAGCCCAATTAGAATAAAAAAGGCTGTGTTAAAATCTCAGTATAAGTGCAACATTAATAATAAGCACATTCGCACAAAACGTAGAGTAGTAGTTTCCATGGCAACCATAAGTCTCACTGCACATCTATTAGAGCAGGGCCTTTCTTCACGTAAGTGCCAAAAGTGCAGATAACTTGGCAACAATTTGTATGGTATATATTTGTATGGGTGTATATGCATCCACTATTACGTTAGTATGAATCTTACTACACACAATTAATGCCACAGTTGTTCTCTCCCCCATGATCACTGAAAAAAGTCACTATGGATAATTGTTTATCTTGTTATACTCATTTCTCAAATATTTTGACATGCCTGTCATGACTGTGTGACCTTCAAACCACAGACACTCTTTAAACATCCCCTGATGCCAGTTAAAAGTGTCAGAGTCAAGATTTCAGAGTAGTTGCCTACACCACATGCCCTGTGCTCTTTGCAAATACAGCTTCACGGTTCATACTCCACTAATATTGTTTCTGGTTCTTAAGAACCTTCCTGCTTTCTCCTGTCAACTTATTTTCCCTTTGACAAAACAGTACTTCAATTAGCATTTAATCGAAAAATGTAAGTCTCTCAAGTCTCTCACCATTGCTCTGACAGCCCAGACCTCACTCTTAGAGTAAAAACTCTCTTCACTTGTGCTACTCTACACTCATTTCACTGCTAAATTTTTGCTTTCTCTATTGCTGTCACCCCCTCCCCCTGCCAATGCCCTTTCCTGTCTGCTACAGAAAGCGGAAGAAATATTCATGTTACTGTCTGAAATATACTTTGTGATCTCCACCATGCAGCTGAAAATGCTGGAAAAATCTTCAAGAGCTAATGACACACATCTGGTTCAGGTTCAAAACCCGAACTATAGGCCTGGACCAACTCTCTCAAGTACTTTCCCACTCCTGACTAAATATCTCCTTTGGCAGCCTCTTAATTCATCCAAGACAGAAATCTGTCTATGAAATTATCTAGATTAGGTATATCATATGTTGTTATTATCTCAGTGCTCTCACCCCAGTTTGCATCTTTTATAACTACTGACACTCCAGGAAAACCTTGAGTTATCACAGAATCATAGAAACATTAAGGTTGTAAAAGACCCTTAAGATCATTGAGTCCAACGGCTAACCTATCACTGCCAAGTCCACCACTAAACCATATCCTCAGGCACCACGTCTCCCTTCTTTTAAATACCTCCAGGGATGGAGACTCCACCACCTCCCTGGGCAGCCTGTTCCAATGCCTGACAGCCCTTTCGGTGAAGAAGTCTTTTCTAATGTCCAACCTAAACTTCCCCTGGCACAGCCTGAGGCCATTTCCTCTCGTCCTATCACTTGTTACTAGGGAGAAGAGATCGACCCCCACCTCGCTACAACCTCCTCTCAGGTAGCTGTAGAGAGCGAGAAGGTCTCCCCTTAGCCTCCTTTTTTCCAGACTAAACAACCCCAGTTGCCTCAGCCGCTCCTCATAAGACTTGTTCTCTAGACCCTTTACCAACTTTGTTGTCCTTCCCTGGACACGCTCCTGCACCTCAATGTCCTTCTTGTACTGAGGGGCCCAAAACTGAACACAGTATTCAAGGTGTGGCCTCACCAGTGCCGAGTACAGGGGCACTATGTAGCACATGAGCAAATTTTGAGAAATTTTAGTACACAGTTACATTTCAGTGCTTTTCCAAATTAATTATAAACAAAAAGATGGACCTTACCTAACTCTGAAATCTTACAACCCCTTTCTAGAAGTAAGAAGTAAACCAAAGAACACTATTTTTTAGAACATCTGGAAAGTCTAACTATGGGATTCATTTAGAGCACTAACAGCAATGATGCACGTACCAGAAAAATCACCCTTTTAAGACTGTTCCCAAATAAAAAGTCTAAGAAACCAACAAAAGCCCTTCATTCAGAATAACATACAGACCAAATTTGACTCACTAGACATTCTGAAGTGCTAAAAAACTCAAGTATTTAGTTCTAATGTTGAAAACATGCTGGGTTGTACACTGTATGTCTGACCCTGAACACAATTATCTGCATTGCAGATATGAGTAAAGTCATGCTTTTCAGAAATGTGTGGTATATGTATTTCACTGGCTAGGCCTTAAACTAAGAATAAATAACTCGGTAATGCTCACATTACCAAATAGTTGCAATAATACCTGAAACAGTGCACTGAAACGTCTTTAAACTAATAAAATAGTTAACTTCAAGATAGCCATATGAATAAAGCTCTTCAACTTTCATTCCTAGCTTGAAGTTTAGCACAACAGAAGTTCAATACTTAATATAAATAATCCAGAAACTATGAAGCAGTTGGAAACAGTTGAAATGTAATAGGCAGGCCCTACGGTACAGTAATAGAATACTAACAGGGAAGTAACAAGTTTTGCCTTCTGTGCCTTGCTTCTCCGAGTCTTATTTCTCCTAACAGTGAAAGGGACCAAATTTTAAAAAGGTAGATGAAATTCTCTGCAAGAGGACTTTATGAACCTTGAGTGCGGTGTCACTGCAACGGACTGAGTAGCCTGCAACTGGTCACTGTCACCTGTCCTGTGCTCCCATCACTTACCATTTACCAGTTAAGTAGGCACTTTTCTCAATGCCAAACCTCTTACATGTAATAGTTCTGAACTCACCTTCACAGCTATCTTTCCACCTACTGCTCCTACAGCTCTGCAGACCTTTGCAGAACATCTTCTCACCTTATGGAGAAATATCAACAGAGCTAGCATGTTTGATACCTAGTTTATCCCAGGTAACTCTGGCAGCCATTTTCAGTTTCCTCTGAGTCCTTTTTTTTTTTTTAGAAAAAAGGAAACAATAACGTGCGCATGTTCTCTTGAGTAACATGTAACACATTCTGATGACTAGAAAAGGTCTCTGAAAATGTTCTGAAGTACCCTTACTGATCCAGTCTGCACTCACAGCCACATAAGTAGTGCATTCTGGCTGACCAGCAAATCCCAAGCATTGCAGAACTTCAGTCTGGATGTTCACTCAGAAATGCACACTTTCATCACATTTATTATAACCTCTCCTGTCTACAAGCCTGACCTAGAATTTAGAAGTACTTTAGACCTGTCAAGAACAGAAAATATGGGATCATCAGAAAATAAACAGCTGCAAAAACAGTGGAGCATTTTCCTCCATAAGTATGAATTCAAACAAGTTGATTCCCATGGGCAAAAACTCAAAACTTGTTCCATCCATTGGCCTGAAAATAAACAGCAATAACACCAGCACTTTGGGTAATAGCCCGCTGTGGAACTTCACACCTCTGCACACTCGTTAACGCATTCGCAAAAAGCATTCAGATACAGAAGTATGACTAACCTTCTTAATGGATTAGGAGAAAAGTATGTGGTGAATTTCTGACTTTCCAAACTGTTTATTGTTAGAATCATAGCCTTAGTCAACAGAGATGGAAAAATTCTTTTAGGAGACATTAGAAGAAAGATATATATATAAAAACAATTCAAGTCATCGCTCCTAAAATTCGTGCCTTAAGAAGTTGAAAATTACAATTTATAAATTATAGCATATCATAGAAAGCTTGCAGAAAAAAAGGTTAGAAAAATTGTCAGGGAGTGAGCTTCACTCAAAGAATTTCAAGCATGAATCATGCAAGTTATCAATGCACAACATAAAGGATGACAAAAATGTTACTGGGTTTCTGAAACAAGTAACAAAGGAAGCGATTACAAACGAGGAGGAGTAACAGAAATAGGGAAGTAAACCTTAAGAAAAAAAAAAAGAAAATACCATTTTCCATTAACTGTTAAAGAGCTTTAGATATGGCAGATAAAAGGTAACATATATATAATTCAGTTGTGCTGATAATTAATCTGTATTTCTAATATAGTAGAATATGTGTACTAAGCATATATTAAGAGTTATTGCCAAACAAAGTGCGTATGCTGCATAAAAGAACACTCAGATACAGATTTTGTCTTCATCATCTTTTGGTTTTTTGTAAGATATTCTCCTGATTTCCATTTTTTTCTCATTTACTTCTTTCTTACCATTCTTCTCTGTGTAATTTCCCCCATTTGCTGACCATCATTTTTTTCTTTCTGTACATGTTATTTGTTTACCTTCTCCCCCATTAACCAGGTAAAAACATTTGGAAAATAATGATACAAGATGTTCCTGTAGTGAATGTCATAGGAGGATTACAAAGCTGTTCATAAAATTTAATTAAACTTAACAATGTTCTTCTGCCTGCTGGAAGGGATAACAATAGCGAGTTTAAAGATGGAAAAAAAGAAACCCAGAGAAGGTAGGGTCTGTCCATAGCTCCTGAAAAAGAAGAAAAAAACATTTGATGTGTTGATTGGAGCTGCTGGTGCCTCAGACTTTCTACTGTTTTGCAAATTCACTGCTTGTTTCACTCCTACAAACTCTACTGAGCACCAGCATCCTTGTAATGTGATGGGCCTACAGAAGGAAGCTATACAAGGCTAGACTACAAACCAAAGGCACATACTGCCAGAACTAACTCTGAGTTAGAGGGTCCCAATTCACTAACAGAATGTACAAAAGTTATAGGATATATCATGCATTAAAGGTAATGTTCTCTGTTTAGGAGAGTTGTAAGAACATCAAACCCTGAGGGCTGCCAGTCAGACTTGGCAGAGGTGGAGTACATGAGGCCAGAGCTCAATATAGAACTTCTGCTACCTAATTCACACTTAGTCATACCTGCATAGTCACAACGACCTGCTTGGCTGGCATGTAACAGTCTAGAAAGCTGAGAACCTATCATTACAGATAAAATTAGAAGTGGAATTAAAACGCTTTTAAAGGTTCAAATATGTTTGATCCAAGCATTTGATCTGGGAATTTCTCCATGTTGTATTTTAGTTTATTTGATATCAATTCAGCTAAAAAAAAAAAATCCTTAAAAACACAAGGTACAGCAACTTAGCAGACCATTTTTAGGTTAACTGAGTAGTAAGTTTTCAAAAAGGAAAGTGAAGAGTTATTGAAGTTATGAAAACTGGTGAAGAGTTACAGAAATCATTGTAAGCCCTACTGTGAAACTTCAAATAATAACACATAATAACACTCAGTCGCAGTAGCCTCATAAATCACATCAACTACATCTTATTACAAGGGGGACGATCGTCACTTCATATGTAATCAGTATTGACACTTGGTCAGAAGAAATTCACAGCAGTGGGAGACTATATCCAAAGAAAGTCTACAATCAGATAGACATTTCTTCTAAAATGAAATCAACTGACAAAAAAGGAATCCAGACTTTTTTTTTTTAAATGGATTTAAAAGCAGAAAAAAGGTAAAGCTTTCTATACTGTGACACAAAAGATTATTTACCTCTTTGAATATTCTAATATTCTTCTGTAAAATTAGCAATTAATTTTGACTCATCCAGAAACCACAAAGGGTTCAAATAAGAACCACGACTGAACCCATGGCTGATTTCAGAATCAAAATTGGGATGTCTTCTTTCCCTGACCTTTGTTTCTGTTGCCACGTCTTATAGCATCTTGATTAATGTCATTCATAAATGAAGGAAGGAACCACGTCTATAAGCAAGAGTCATATCTTGTAAGGGCCATGTGTTTGACTTTCAAGTGAAAGTGAAATGGAGCTTTGCTTTTTCTGTATAATTAGCCCATTGATTTTCCAGGAAATATCATTCATCTAGTTCCATCCCATCCGTGTTCTCTTAGCCAGAAGTGTAATTAAAATGCCGGTTCCCTCAGGTACTGGTAAAATTAAATGGAACGTGGGATCTCACAACACAGGACATTTCCCAAAGCTAGTAGATAGCAAAGTGAGGTTAAATCTTTTTAATGCTCTGAGTATTATGGGTCACATTAAATCCTAAGGTAGCTGTGTGGAAGACATGGCAATTTGCCCCAAGGGTAGACTTACAGAAGATGTAGGACTGTCATAGTGTTTATGATTTCCTGAATTGCAAAACAATGGCTGTCATACTGCAGGTTTATAATTCTGAAACTTTTAAAATGGCTATTTGTTGCTCTGGACGAAGAAAACAACACTTTTTACTCCAATAAATATGCCACTGCTATGGCCTCTAATAAGTCTCTAATTAATATATTTAATTATAACAATGCACAATCTAAAATACAGCTGCTTCATTTTTTATTGTGATGCTTAAAATTTCATAACAGAAGCAAGGATAGACAGGAGTACAAATTAAAAAATAGTATTAAAATTAAGGGAAAATACTTGATGCCAACAGGCAAAAAGCTGTCTAAATTCACTTCTTAAGTGTTCAGTCAACTTGAAAGTGATACAGTACCTGAAGCGAACAACACCATCTTACAGTGAGAGTTTATGTAGCTCATGTTCAGCATTAGCTCTGTCAATTTTATAAAGTCCATGTTTTCCGGGATCCAAAAATATTTCACTGCAAGTCTTTCTCCTTGGAAACTGGGATTTTGATTCTAACTGTTAACGCATTTGTCTCTCTCAAAGTTTGCAGTCAAGGGCAGAAAGCTTTAATAATTTCTTTTAATAAGCTGTGATGTCGGCTAAGAGAAAAATAAGAGCATTTAGTAGATTTCCACTACCAGTAACTCAGTAAAACAAGTAGATTTCCAGATATTATAGCTCTTTCCCCAAATTTCTTTCCATTTACTAGTATTCAAGATACAGTGTGAATGAAAAAAACTCTTTCAAGAAGTTTTTCCAGACATATAACTACCACCATATTTTTGAAAGCTGTTTAAAATTTATTTTTCAGCTCTGAGAAGTTGAATAATTACACAACCACCCAGTTACGAAGAGATAAAAATGTTCAAATTAAATATCATTCCAAGACCTTTCCATGTAGATTCTGTGTCTACCATGTCTCACTTTGACCGCACTGTATTACAGCTCACTGATGCCTCTCCCTACAGGTTATTTTTAGTAGTATGGTATGCACTGCAGTTAGATGACTGAGTTCATATGTCCATCTGTTTTCTGGTGCTTGGCCTTCCGATTCACGTGATTCCTTTTCTCCAATAGTGCAGGCTGCTCACTCATCTAGAGACTAGGATTATTTAATGCCACATCCTTTCCAGTCTGCACCAGGATTTCTGAGAGTGTATTTTTCATAGTGTTACATTTGAGGAGATTGAGAGGATAAGTTACTTTTGTGCCAAATATGCACATTATACAGAATTACACAGGTAATACGCTACAAAGCAGATACTTCTGGCTGCTTCCTTCTGCATTCCACCACCAAAATTTCAACCAGTGTAACCCAGAGTAAGTACACAGAAATATTCAATGTTCAGTCCACTTCAGGCATCCTAAAGTAAGAATGTACACAGATTGACTTATCTGTAGCAATTACAATGAATTCTGTCAAATTAGTGTCGATGCTTTAAGAAAATCACATCTAAGTTTCAGATGTGCACTGTCGGTGTCGCCGGGGAAGACTAGTAATATGAATGAATAGCAGAAAAGGTAAATATCCTCTCGTTAGCTGCAGGACATTTGTGCAGAATCTGTGATATCTTATATGGTACTTCAGTACTTTGTATATAGGATGTATCCAGCATTTGATATAAATGTTTACAAAGGCTTTTGCAAGTCTAAAAAAATAAAATTGGTAATTTATGTCATTCTCAAAATGAGTTAAAAGCAGAGTTTTAGGTGCTACATTTGCCCTAAAACCATTCTGCCAAATGAGAAAAACAACTGAGTAACACTACAGGCACTGGCTAACTGGTTTTTCTGATATACAATGAAATATGAAATTAAAAAAATACCTGTACAGAATCTCTTTCTCTGTATTTACATCAGTTTTACTAAGATAAGAATTTGTCTATAGTTATCTAATTTAGGAGAAGTCCCTGTTCTAAAAGAAAGGGTTTAAATGTGGTACAAACTGCCTGTGTAAGTGACAGGCATTCTTGGACTGCATCCAGGGGCAGCTGGCACATCTGGACAAGCGGATGGTAAAGAGCATTAGTTATATTAGAGGATTTTTAAAGTAAACTGGCTTACAAATCTAAATGGATTTTTATTTCAGATTGCTATAAAGAAAAGCAGGAAAGTCTTTCAGAACTGTGCAATCCATGTCAAGTTCTATCTGGCTGAGATACATTAATCGGGTACAGTCAATTGAAGAGTACAAAACAGTTTAACCTAGTGTCAGTAATGGCCAAAGCAGGGTTCATACGCTTTGCCAGTGAAAATGCCTGCTAAGAAATAAATGCAAAGAACATTAATACTCTATGAACATACCTATTTTATCTTACCTATACCTGTATCACGTCCTTTAAAGTACCTACCATAGGACAGAGTGAAACCTTGGTGGGATGAAAGGGTGGAGAGGAGTACAGGTCCAGGGAAACAGCACACAAGTAAAATTCTGGTCCCAGTGGTGTTCATGTAAATGCTTTTCTGCCTCTAATAGGATCAATTCATTTGACTCTAGTGTGAGAGTGAAAGAGCTACCAATTTCTCCCTTCCTAGATGCTCAGTCTGTTATATACACATGTATATTTCTCGTTTCAGTGATTTTCAATTACAACACTTCGCTCTTTGTCTTCTGAAACATATCTTTTTCTAAAGCATAATATATAATACATAGCTTGCAGCTAAATATTTTTCTCTAATATGATTTGCTAACACAGTCTTTTCAACAGAGCTTTTTCATTGCTGCTGCTTAATGAAGAACATTTTGCCTCAAAAACACCTCGGTTTTCCAGTCTGTTATTGGACTGACCACCACATAAAAGAAATCTGAAATTTAAGAAACTAGAAAGCTTCCAATACAAAGAATATTAAGAAATCCAGTTGAATATTTGGATATTCTATGAGAAGGCACATCTTAATGTCAGATTTACATAATCTGACTGAAGATAAAGGTAAGTAAAAGTCATCTTTTATCTGATCATTTTATTGACCTTCAAGCAGTGATGTAGAAACAGTAAAAACTTCATGGCACTATTTAAATGAAGGTTAGCTGAATAGATAAAACCTTATGATAATCAGTTACTGCAAAAAAACATTGTCTCAGGCTTCCTGGCAGCATTTACCTAAACTTTTTCCCCATTTTAGTATATTTAGATTTTTGGGATGAGTTTGCTGATGACTGAATGCCCTTCTGAACAGCACCTCATTTCTTGCTTGCCCCTAAGCTCGTTAAGAATTGAAGTAAAGAATTATTCTTGAAGAAACTCCATAAATAAGTCTGATTTGAACTATTTAGTGGTGACATCAGTGAGCTTCACTGTCTGAGAATCATGGATCGCCGCAGCCTAGGAGTACAGTATTTTGTCACTGCATATGTGTATGAAGAGCTTGAACGTGCGAAAGTGAGATCCCCGGATTGCAAAACCTCTCTGACTATCAGCATTCCGCACCACCCTTAAAGTACACGTTAGTCTATAGGATGTATGGCTATACATTTGTGTGTATAAATCTTATCTGTTCCGAGAGAAAAGTAAATCTCCCTAACAAATTCTTCAGCAAGGACAGACTGAAGTTATGGGAAAGACAAATCTGTCTGCTGAATGGAATACAGTTTTTCTAGTGCAAACTTAATTTTATTTATGTGTCTATAAAACTGTCCTACAGGGAAATCCACCCAGCATTAGACTATTACTCTCTTGAAAAAGAACTGCCATAAATATGCAAGAGTGTAAGAAGCATCAGCTCTGAGATACTATCAGTACTACTCTCAGAGTTAGGAATTATTTTACTAAAATCAAATAGCACTAGATAAATGAGAACATCAGTGGGATATTATTATGGGTGGGCAGAACACTGAGGGACTAAGGCTTAATTCATTGAGCTAAATTAGTGCGTCAAATACATATTTTTGTTAAACACTTCTTATGTCAAATCTTTCCTCTTAAAAAGAATAAACCCCACAAAAAGCACATTGTTTTTGTGCTTATAGCAGCACAAATAGTAGAGCAGGAATGGCAATCTTATCCTTCTCAGCCTTATCACACTTTTGTTAGTAAAACATCTGCTAAGCCTAGAGCATAAAATACTTCTGTTGATAATGCTTTGTTGAGCTCCTGAAGTTAATAAGCTTATTGTTTATAAATTGTCTAAAACAGCATAATCCATTAACTGATCACCAGTGAGCACTTAGTCTGCAAAACTATGGCTCTTTCTGATCATATATATGGTCACAGTGAAAACAGCCAGACTAGTCAATATTGAAAGGATGTTCTAGCATTACTGTTATAATCTAATTCAGAAACCACAGGAAGATGTTCTCCACTCATGATGGTGGTAACACCTGTATAGTCTTCAGGCTGCCTTTGCATTCTTACATGATGCATGACATGGATCCCCGACCACATGGGATGGCATCCATGCAAAGTGATGCTTGGGCCACACCCTTAAATTTTCTGTGAAAACCAACCAGTGTGCAACAGCAGGAGGGTCAGGAAGGGAGGGCTTGTGCACATTGTGGAATCAGGGCACTGCTGGATGCACACCTGGACTCTGACTGGTGCAAAATAATTTCTGAAATGGCCTGAAATATATAGTATGAAGGTCTGCCAATTTCTCTTTCTTTCAGGCAGGTATCCCAGAAATATATACTTGCTTAACAACAAAAATAATCTGACAGCTATGTTACATACCAAACCAATTTGTAAGTACTTATGAAGACAGTACAGATATGCAAGGTTGACTGGGAAGATCTGGGAAAAGGCATAAAAATAAATAAGTGAAGTACCTTTGATATCCCATTATCACTACACTTAATGGATACTATAGGTATACATATCAACAGAACTGTCTTCTTTCTTTACCTAAACAATAACCATTATCTTATCTAAATTGTCAGACATTTGGGCTGTACAGTAATACAGTCCGAATACATATACAGTATCCTTGTTTACTTTCTAATACCTATAGAGGTAAAATAACTAAACAGGTGAGAACAATCACAGTAACTCATTTGACCAAGGTCATAAACTACTAGGGTTTTAAATATAAACCCAGTTTGAGGACTAAAAGGTCTCTACACTGAGTACGATTGTTAGTTCACCTTATATTGAACAGTGTATACATTCAGCAATTGAGCTGATAAACCAGATATGATGTTGTTAAAAAAGAGAGCTAACTAGTTTCTAGCTCTAAAAGAACACACAGAGAATGAGAGAAGAAAATGCTTTACTTTTATTATTTTTAATGAACCTGTAGCAAAAGCTGAAAATGCAAAACTTGAGGTGTGATTCCATGTAAGAGGTGAGTTCAGCTAAAATGAGGAAGATCACAGACCATAAATTACCCATTTTTCTGAAATTAAAAAAGTTCAGTTTTGGAGTTTTCTTTTCCTTGCCTCATTTTCTCAAGTGAATTAAAATTTGAAGAGAGAAAATTATAAATGCAATCAAAACCCCAACATTTTTCTGCTCCATTTGTGATTCTAAGGAGCTGTCAAGAAAGCTTTTTCCCAGGAGATTTCTGATCATTTTTCCAAGAACCACAGGTCTCGGATAAAATTTGAGAGTAAAAAAGTCCCTTCACATGTTTATCAAAAGCACTGTTGTTATCCATATAAAAGTTACCTATTTTTTTAGGAGGAGTGGGTAAAGAATGAAGTTTGTTGTTACACAGTCCAACGTCAATTAAGAATGAAACCACACAAAAATTGTACTTTCATATCATTTGTGTCCTTGAAAGGGCTGAGGTGTCAGGTGCAATATGCATGCTGTTTGCACTAGCCAGCCTCTGGCATTCCGGACAGAGACATCACATCAAAGGCAGCCTTTAGGAAGGAGGAGCAGGGACCTATGCCACGCTTTGGTGCACCTGTCTCAACCAGATTTAAGCAATTTAGTTAGATGTCTAAAAGTTAGTTGTTTAAATCTAAGCCACTCACACAGATACTCTTTTTAGTCAACGGAAGGAAAGAGGAAGCTCCAAAGGGCTCTTGAGTTCATCTACCTTAAAATAAGATGAATTACCCTTGGAAGGTATCTACCTTTCTCTTTGTTTTAAAAGGACGTAGACAACTGTCTTACATGCTGAATTTAACATAAAACCCTCTGTATCCGCTGGTGAAGGGAAGCAGTCCCTCCCCAGCTGCTGTTACGTGTTGCAGGTAAAGGTGCATCTGCAAAAATTTTCAACATCTGGTTTGTAGCACATAATGCTTCAATTCTGCAAAGCCACCTGTGGGCCACTGAAATTCCCCTTGCACTGTGAAATGGTAGGAAACCTTTTTTTCTGGTCTTGTTTCTGAAGAAGAATTTCACTCCACATAAAAAAAAGAGTGAAAAAATCCATCAAGAAATGCTGGAATTTGGAACTGCCGATCTGTCGGCTTGTAGCCATGAACCTACAGTGTGAGGCTGGACAGATCAAAAATAGAAACTGAAAGCATCCAATCTGTGTTGACACTTTTAATTTGATCTGGTGCTAGGAGCAGGCTGCTTTTGAAGGGGCTGTGTAATTTCCCATATAAAAGGATAAAGAATGAGCAATATGAGAAGCATACAGTCTTTAATATGTTTTTCCTCCCCAGACTTTAAGACGTTGCAGCCCTTGCAGACATTTGGAAATTCCCTGCTTAAAATGAAAGTAGTAAACACTGATCTCTACCAACTTAGCAGTACCAAGAAAGAAATGAAAAAGCATCTCAAAGTGCACAGGGGAGATAGAAAAATAAGGCTGAAAGGGTCATTGTGGACCAGCCTGTAGGTTATAAACCAATCTTTGAAGATTAAAATGCATCCTAAAGAATGCAAATAGATTATCATTATTTACTCTGGATATTTGCTTCTTATTGAGAAGCTCCATTCCTTGCAGCATATTATTTAATCTTTTCCAGCAGTGTCTTTTCATGCTTTCATTGGCTTTCATGAGAGCTACTGTACATTATGCATGACTTATATATGGGAAAAACCCATAACTAAAATGCTTATGGCTAACACTTCTATGGGATGCTGCCAGCAATATAAATGCTTTCTTTTGCTTGCTTGTCTTAGGTCTCAGATTAACTTGCTACTTTCTAGTCGAACAACCACATGTGACCTTCTGGCTACCAAAAAGGAGAAAAGAGCCCTATTTTCATCAGCTATATTATGATCTGTTAAGAACATTAAAGTGCAGAATTTTCTTAAGGTGAACTTTTGATAAAAGCTGACAGAGGTCACTTTCTGTTTGGATTGTGAAGTGATGCTACTTTAGCACTGACCCTGCAAATCCACTTTACTAACAACATACGCTGGGAAAGAGTATATGCTTGACTAGTTCTTCTTATTTGATTTCTATCATGTTTCTTTTAAACTTGAGTAAGCCATGCACTGCAGCATACATTATTCCCATTTCCTGCTCACATTTTCCCTGAGATCATCATTTTCGGCAATACTAGGCTCCTCCCATTTCTTTCCAACTCAGTGTTGCTGTTTAGCGCGTGAGAAAGCAGTAAGCGTGACTCCTCAGCATCCCTGCAGCCAAGGCACTGGCTGCTGTGAGATGCAGGCAAATCGCATGCGCTCCCCCCGCCTCACGCCCTCCACCCACACAATGGCGATAATTCTCCTTACCTGCTTCAAGTGCCGCAGAGATTAAGTACGTTTTACTGGGGATGGTGTTTTGATTCCCAGGACAAAATTAGTTCTGAGTCTTATATTGACATTTTGGTCGATTAGGGGGCTTTGTTGTACTACTGTGAGCTGCTATTAAGTAATGCTTTAATATGATTCTAATGTGAAGTGTACCAAATTTACTGTCATTTAATCAGCAAGAAGCAAGTAACAGCTTCAGTCACTGCCACCCTCCAGCTTCAAAGAGCAATTTGGCTAGCAGCAGTCCATGGGAAAGAAGGGGCAATATTCTCAAGCATGTTTGAAACAGCTACCTTTATCAATACTTCCCTAAGGGGATGAAGCATATGATTTCTTGGAGATATACATGCTCCATTGGCCCAACCAACAGCAGAGCAAAGTTATTTCTCAATTTAGCTTTTGTTTAAAACGGTAATTCTATGTTTTTCTATTATATGTAAGAATAATTACATTTTTTTTGAGAACCTTAAGCGTGGTTTTATTTTTCTTGAGCATAAAAATATTAAAAATGGCTCTGCTAAAGAATAGCGGTGGCACAAAACAGCATAAGATGAGCAGATACAGGGAAAAAAAATTTGAAGGACAAAAACCAACAACAGATAAAACAGCACCACAAAAAGTGTATCATAAATGCTTTGTTTCCTAAACAACGAGAGCTAAAGTTAGGCCAAAATGAGAGAAATGTTGCAGGCTTCTCGTCAAAAGAAATGTATAGGGTTTGAGGTTTCTTAACTGTGTAAGTAAAATTCAAGCGGTCTCTGCTGATTGGTGATATTAATTCAGAGCATACAGGAGACAAATGGCTTGTATCCAAAATAAAACAAAACGTTACTTCTTGGCAAAATAATCACAATGCAGCCTAAAAAATATTATGCTAATTCATTCTCAGAACGATATGTCAGATTAAAATAGTTACTTTCTGCTATCATTATGATGAGACAAGAAACTAATGTCTCCATCATACTATAGAACAGTGATAAGCTTTATTGGCAAAGCTTTCCCTGTATTTACTGTAAAATTGTCAGTTTGCTCTTTTCTGGAGATAGCAAGACAGTTTGCATATCATTCAAAGACAGACAACTTTTGCCCAATAATTTATTGCATTTGGTTTCAGTGAGTTTTTCTAAGGAACAGAAAGTGTCGTACACTATCAAGATTTTCTCTCTCCCCTGCAAGACAATCAAAATAGTTTTCAATGTGGAAACAAAACTGATAAAGGCAAAACATCCTTTTGAATTGCACTATCCAGGTTCAGATACAATACAGGGAGAGAAAGGTGTTAAATACCCTGTAATTCACAACTCCATCAATCAAATCCAAATTGCTTGAACTGTTCTGCAGAAAGCTATACTGGCTTATATCATGATCCTTCAAGCCACAGTATGACTTAAAAAAAAACAGTAACAAGAAAAAAGAGCTTCAAGGTAAGTATTGTGTGGAGTAATTAATTATATTATATATCATTTCACTTTCTGTGCATGACTGGCTCTATAAAGTTTGACTAATGCACTTATAGCTATATTTCTCAAGTCAGTCCTTAATTGCCAAATGGACCTCCTACCACTCTGTAAGATTTAGTACAGCTAATAAGATTGCAAGCTCCTTGGAGTAGGTCTCACCTGTTACCTGTGTAAAAACTAAGCACAGTGATAATGCTACAGTAAGAAAATACAATATTATCTGTTCATCATGGCCTATTCCGATAAGCCAGTCAGAACTGTGGTCTTGTGCAGAGCTTTATTTTCAAAGCTTCAAATATTCCAAAGGTTCAATATGTATTAAAAAATACAACTGTAGCTGT
The DNA here is from genome assembly GCF_963921805.1 of Phalacrocorax carbo. Lineage (NCBI taxonomy): Eukaryota > Metazoa > Chordata > Aves > Suliformes > Phalacrocoracidae > Phalacrocorax > Phalacrocorax carbo. The sequence continues at coordinate 52,539,936 of NC_087516.1, read as the reverse complement.
TTGGTAATGGATGAAAGAAATTCAGTCATTCATCATGCTACAAAAACAGGACAATGTGCAAATTTCTGTTCAGAGAACTGGTCGAAGGCTCAGGAGTGGAACAGAGCAACGATAAACAGTTGTGCACAATTGCTAAATGCAACTTTAAGTGGCTTCTAATGTTTACTGGTAACCAGGATCACCACCAAAATTACACATTACCACTGAGCAGTTTAATATGCCTAGATTCTTCTTGAGTTATTCCAATACATCTACAAAATATTAAGTGAATTTAAATATTTTAAATTCTAAACAGTGAGATGACTTTTGTGTTATGAAAATCTTACACACAGCCATAAATTACTAGGTGTTCTCAAGCACCATTCTTTTTTCAATCTCAAAACGTATTAAAAATAATGGTAAGTTTTGAAATGTCGTCATTATTCTTTTTAACAGCTTTTAGCAGTAGGGCATCACCCAGTCAGAAACAAAGAGTCAGCATCTGTTTATATAACGATGATAGCTATATAAGGAATATGTCTGAAAACAGCCCATCACTATAAGGAATCCATCAACACTGAGATACACATACATACATGGGATAAGGATCCAAGCAAATCCTGGCATTCCCTCTCCAGCTTTCATCAACTTAGAGAATCCACTGTAACATAAGGACAGTGTAACACATCACCAGGTAACGTGAGTGTTGGATTATGACTTAAGAATTTATGCAGGCAACTTATACAGAGTACAGCAATACTCCCCTGTCACTCCTCTACAGGAGAAAAGCTCTTCCTGTGCTCCCTCAAACTCTGCCAGACTCTGCAAAAAAAAGGAAAGCAGTCCCCCACAATGCTGTGCCTGGTATGAACTGGGCAAAACCAAGACAAATTGGGGCTCTCTGTGCCTTTCATCTCTCCACACAAAAGGTAATGGAGTGAAGTGGCCACACTGCATTCAATATGCAAAGGGAAGGTTCCTCTATGCAGGTATTTCTAAAAGAGTTGTGCAGTAAGCTCAAGCTATTTTTAAGTCAGAAGCGCTAAAAAACACCTGTATAGACAGACTTACAGATCTGTTTACTTCAAAGCTTCTGAAGCCTAGTGCTCCAAAACCATGTCATGAAACCGAGCTAGCTCACCACCGTACCCCCACAATTTGTGATGTAAATACTAGAAGGCAGTGGAGAACCCTTGGCCTCCCCAGTGGGACTTTTGCCAAGGTCCACCACTTATATTCAACACAGTTCTCCCCCAACAGAATGGTGTTACAGTCTTGCCCTCCTCCAATACTTGTATATTATAATGGTTCCTTGGGCTACAAACAATTTTTCTGAATATTTCAAATAATTAATAGCTAAAAGGACACAATGCGCATCCCCACTGATTAGCCATTCACTCCTTAAATTGTCAGGTATGATGCTATTCTGAAGTGAGATAACACAGCTTGGGTATTTAGGTGGCAGCTGAACAAACAGAAGATTAACCTGATGTGCCAGTGTTTAAAGCAAAAGGACAAACAGGACATAATTAGTTCATCCTTTCTTTCATAAAAAGAAAAAGCATTAGAAGAACTCATGTTAATATCTGTGTGTACAACTTACAAGAGCGCATAATGATTTGACTATGGGTTTCTTTTTGATAGAGTGAGAAGAGATACAAATGACAATGGGAGCTCAAGATTCTCTGCAACTGAAAGTCAAGCCTTTAATATTTAAATTATTGGTGTTTGTTTTTGAAAGATTAAATAACACTTTAAAATCGAAAAGGTTTTTTTCAAACACTGTCATATTGTTCAATTTTTAACTCCCTTTTCCATTTCTTCTCTTCCCCTTCTCTCATCAATTCCATTTTCCTCTATTTTCCTACTTTAGAGAGGAGACTACTTTGAGGCCAGTTCTGCACCTGGACTGCAAGGAGCCACTCAGAGCTCCTGCTGCAAGGAGATTCAAATGAAGAGTCAGATTAATCTGTGCATGTAAAATAGGCCTGTACTATTTAAAGTGACAAATTTAGGCCTTGATTCTGTAAAAGAATTATGCATACGCGTAATTGACATATATGACTAGTCCCTTTACTTGATTTTATTGTAAGGCTAAGAACAGCTTTCAGTGGGGTTTAGGGGTTTAAATCCCATTTTCAAGTTTGTCTTACATACCTGTAAGACTTCATGGTTGTTGTGGTTTAGCCCTACTCAGCAACTAAACACCATGCAGCCGCTTGCTCACTCACAGGATCACAGAATGCCAGGTTGGAAGGGACCTCAGGGATCATCTAGTCCAACCTTTCTAGGAAGAGCAGAGTCTAAACAAGATGGCCCAGCACCCTGTCCAGACGACTCTTGAAGGTGTCCAATGTGGCTGAGTCAACCACTTCCCTGGGGAGATTATTCCAATGGGTGACTGTCCTCACTGTGAAAAATTTCCCTCTGGTGTCCAATTGGAATCTCCCCAAGAGCAATTTGTGTCCATTCTCCCTTGTCCTCTCCATGCGACTCCATGTAAAAAGGGAGTCTCCATCTTTTTTGTAGCTACCCCTTAAGTACTGGTACATGGTGATGAGATCCCCTCTGAGCCTCCTTTTCTCAAGGCTGAACAAACCCAGTTCTCCCACTTGCCCCACCCCTGCGGGATGGGGGAGAGAATCAGAAGGGCCAGAGAAAAAAAACTTGTAGGTTGAGATAAGAACAGTTTAATAATTAAAATAAAACAGTAATAGTAATAATAATAATATAATGAAAAGGAAAATAATGAAACAGAAAGAGAGGTGAAATCTTGCGACGAGGGAAAAAAAACCCAAACAACAAGTGATGCAACCACTCACCACTCACTGACAAATGCTGCTGGTCCCCGAGCTGCAATCACTGTTTCCCCTGGCCAGCTTCCCTTAGTTAATATATTGGGCATGACATCATATGATATGGAATATACCTTTGGTCAGTCTGGATCAGCTCTCTTAGCTGTGTCCCCTCCCTTCCAGCTTCTTGTGCACCCGGCAGAGCATGGGAGGCTGGAAAAGTCCTTGACTAGTACAAGCACTATCTAGCAATAGCTAAAACATCAGTGTGTTATCAATATTGTTCTCATAATAAGCCTAAAGCACAGCACTATGCCAGCTATAGTGAAGCAAATTAACTCTATCCCAGCTAAAACCATGACAATGATTTTGAAAACAATTTAGCCTTGGTTGTCATTTCACTGCATAATTTTTTTAATACTAATACATTAGTATAAAGAATATATGTTGTACAGTATGTTTCTATTAATTTTTCTTATCTACCAATGTAAAGGAATGAATTCTTAATACAGCACCTCTTTGGAAAGGGACTGCCTGTTGCAATATATAATATCACAAACCAATTACAGTTGTATGTTGCTTAAGAATGAGTTCCTCTTTTTTGCCATCTCTGTTCATCATTTTCTGGTTTTGGACATTCAGTTCGGAAAAACTTGGGGGTTGTCTAACAGATGAGGCTGTGTACTCAGGTTCATGATTAATATGGCAATTCAGTTAAACACACTGTACAAATCCCAGAATTTAATATTCAAGAATTAGGTGAGTTAAATGGGGGGGGCAAGAAATGCATGTATATGTATATATAAAAATATATAAAATCTTAAGCTGTTGATAACACCGTATTGGTAAGCATCTAGGATGTCTCAGGCACTTCTTTATCCAGTAAAGAAAAGAAGCTTAACAATTATATGTACTTGAATGCAATTTCAGTTCTCTAGGGCACTTTTACTGTGGATTATACGGTTACAGTTGACATACGCCACATAATGTAAAAATTCAGGAACTCCTGTAATGGCTTCATCCAAAGGTCCATTTACTCAGTTTGCTGACTGCAATGTACAAAGATGCAAGGTACCAGAAAACTGATACCTCCCCTCCTGCACAACCCTTAGCTTTTGGAAATCAAAGATTTACAGATATCAAGAGCAAACATGATGCAAGTCATGTTCTACACTTGAAGAATTACATACTTTGTATGATAGACAAAGGAAGAAGGGACAGATTCTCCAGCATTTATTTGAATATTTCTTTATTTCAATGAGTTCTTGTGATGCCTCCTAGTATTTTGGAGTACATCAGATTTCAGTTGTATACTAGCTCAAACATATATAACAGTAGGGGCCAACACCTCATTTTATTTGATTACGACATATAGGATTGCTTTTGCAAAAATAATGCCATAAAAAGTGGCTAATACTGTGAGAAAAGTGAACTTGTGGACTCTATCAACCCCTTACATTTTCAACTGACAATATACACAGGTTCTTCTCATTTGCAAAGCACAGTACTTGACCTGAACCTCTCAAACGGTCACTGAGATTAAAATGATAATGTGCTTACTTGGCAAGTGGGGCACTGCTTCATCATACTCATGGGGCCCTTCAGCAGGTATGAGACACCTGTGTAGGGCAGGGAGAGAGTCCTGCACTACCCACCCTCTCAGCTGCCACCAGCGACAGGCTGATGAACCCCCAAACACAAGGTATAAAATTCCCCCTTCTTAATTTTTGGTATTATTTAAGTGCTTTCTTACCCTGATACCCATTCCCATCAGGGCACAAGCATATCACACTTCACCCCTCCTTCCCTGTGAGGGACAAGAAACAGGATCTACCAAGGTAGCCATTGAGACAATCCTCTACTGAATGGTAAGCAGTTGGGTAAAAAACTGAAGTTCTCTTTAGACATGTTCCATGTCCTTGATCATTCACAGTGAAATCTGTGTGAATTTTGGAATTCCAGAAATTCTGGAAATTGAATTTCCTGAATTCAGTGGAATTTAATTATTCAAAGACTTGGTAAACCTCCAGAAACTTGATAAAACTGAAATACCAACTTCCAGACTGCATGTGCATTTTGGCACCCCTCATTCTAGAAGAAATGATTTAAAAAAACCTTATACCATGAAGAGATGATGCCATGTTGTTACACACAAGATTAGCAATCATACCTCATTCTCACAACTCATTCTCACATAACAAGAAGTAATTAAGTTTAAAATGATTTATCAGAAACAATAATGGTGCCATAGTGAGTCAAATTTTCCTTTCACTGGAAATTCTTTCCAACTTCCAGTTGTTGGGGTTTTGTTTTGTTTTGGTCTTTTTTATGTCCTGGGTTGGAAGGGACACACAAGGATCATTGAGTCCAATCCTGTCCCTGCATAGGACAACCCCAAATTCACACCATATCTCTGAGGACACTGTCCAAGTGCTTCTTGAATAGCATCAGGCTTGGCGCCATGACTGCCTCCCTGGGGAGCCTGTTCCAGTGCTCCACCACCCTCTGGGGGAAGAATCTTTTCCTAATATCCAACCTAAACCTCCCTTGGCACATCTTCCTGCCATTCCCTCGGGTCCTGTCATTGGTGACGAGATAGAGGAGATCAGCATCTGCCCCTCCTCCTCCCCTTGTGAGGAAGCTGTAGACCGTGATGAGGTCTCCCCTCAGCCTCCTCTTCTCTAGGCTGAACAAACGAAGTGGTTTTACGTGCTCCTTGCATGGTTTCTCCTTGTTGTTTTGCTGCATTATGAAGGTCAAAGCATCTTCTGTGCTGCAGCAAACCAGGCTGTAAAAATGACAATGTGAAGGCTAAAACGTACCAAGTATTTGCCATGTCAACATGTCCCCAGTGAAAATCCCTTCCACTTCATGAACTGGACAAGCCGTATGCTTCATTAAATCACAGACAGCACACTCATTAAAGATCAATGGCATCTTCCAAATGCATTTTGTTTTTCTTTAGTCCTAACATATGGTCATAATAATGCCTCTAACAGTAAGCCTGGGCACTGATTTTTAATGAAAAATAATGTTCAGACTGGCCCATGTAATTTGCTTTTATGTTTCTGACCTTGTTCTGAAATGAATCCCCATAGTTCCAAAACATTCTCTTTCCAGGTTCTCAGTTCTCCTGCCAAGAAAGGCAGATGTCATGTTTGTAACTTACAATGTCTCTATTTAAATCATACCCCTTCATATAATGCTGGCATTTGTTTTCGTTTCCTATGCACACACCAACTCCCAAAGAAGAAAAAAAGAGGTCCAAAGCATTACCTGTAAACTAACGCTAGCAATAGCAATGCAGATATTCCTCACAAAGGCATACCATACTTCTTTCTAGCATAAGAAATGTTGTCATTTCAGAGACATAATACATCAGCCTATTTTACCATCTGTGTAGGAGCTCCGTGGGCCCAGAAATGATCACAGTGAGGAGTGATCAAAGGTCTGGCAACTGTAGCAACATATTTCATTTTTGAATGGGAAAAAAAGTCCCACTGTATTTGCTACTGAGGCACTGCAAAGGGCAACTTCATACATTGGGGTCGTCTTCCAAGTATACCAGCCTAAAAGCACAAACTCTCAGTTTACACTTTCACTTTTGTTCCCCTCACTTTTGCTAATTACATATACATCAATGTGAATCCTTTCCCCACTCTTTTCTGGCATCACCTGATGGCGAACGCTAACAAGTGTACAGTCAAAGTAAGAGTGATACAGCTGCAAAACATCAAGCACATAATTTTAAGGTGTATCTGGAGCCTGTGCACAATACTGTAGTTCATGGATAAGTTGAATCAGCCACGTCTCTAAGTTACTTCAGGGCTGTATCCAAGTCCTAGGCTTATAATCACATTTCTTTTAGGGTAGAATCACACACATTTTCAGTTTGACCACTGGACTAAACCACCTACTCAGTTATCTAGCTTTTAATCAGTCTTCAGGTACTATTTAATTTTCAGTTTAATAATCATTGGAATTTAACACCTCTCCTTGTGGAGGTGCTGGCTTCTAGAAGAGAAAATTAATGAGGGCATGTTTTTTATTCCACATTAGCTTAGTTGAACATCACTCAACCCTGAAATACTTACTGAGTCCATAAACACTTGCTCTTCCAAGCCTAAACTGTAACTTTGGCTTTAATTAAAGTTCTCTAGCCCACGTCTTCACCACAGTGTGCTTACATTCCTCTAGGCTTTGCTCAGTAAACTGACCTCCTAGATTTTTAATTTCCCAGTCTCCAACCCTGATCCAGAAATGTAAGATACTTGTTCCTCTAATACAAGGACTAAGATCTGAATAGTCCTACAGTAAATAGGGCACTCTGGTTGCTGCTTTCCTGTGCTCTGATACTCTATGTAATTCTGTATTTAGTCGTAGTCCATTGGCCACACTTCTGCACCAAAAGAAAGTTATGCAATCTGCTTCCTTATCCATCTTCATCCTACATGACTACAACATGACTATTTTAAGTCTCCTCTTCTCATAACCCTAATTCAAGCTTAACAAAAAGGCAACGCACCAAAATGCACCAAAATTAAGAGAGTTGTTTCTACTGCCATTTGTGTTATTCCTTGAGATCCTGCAAAAACCTGCAATAAGTTTTGTAAATTTTTTTGAAAATTTTTCAAAATTAAAAAAAAAAAATTAAAAAATGTTTTTTGAACAAGATATGTAAATTAGTTTTTAAATCCTTTATTCCCCAAACTAGCATGATTGCTAACTTTAACCAGCCAACACAACTAGCAGCAGGTAGTCCTGTAGGTCTTCCTTTATTACACAGTTGACTGTATCTTTAAGTTCTTACTTCCAAATCCCTTACTTTAACTGGAAATTTGAACCAGAGTGATCCCCTATACTTTTCTTACACAGTGAAAGCAGAAGTCAGCTATTGCTCCACCTCATACCAGCATTCATCCAAAATCTGGGGCACTGGCACAGCACAAAAAGAAATAGAGTGCTTCTACCCCTGATTGCTGGAATCTTAGTCCTAGCTGCAGCCCTAACCCTACTTTTTATCCTAGCTGAAGGGATCTTACCTTTACAAAAGCACCATTGAACAGCTAACCATTTCATCAGTAGTGTTCCACCTGGTATCAAAAATGACTGTAGTTCTGTAAACCTAAAGAAAACCAATAACCAGAGGTCTTCAGTAGCTCCCTTCTCAAACCAGCCCTAAACTTTGTTTTAATTACAGTCTAATGATGCATGTAAACATGTGAAGCAAAGCATCCTTCAGATGTTAATCACGATCTTAATCCTAGTAGGTCTGCAAGACTCTTCAATAAATAGACCTTTCCAGTATCAGAATTCCCAAATTCAGTTTCTAATCCTAGATTTAAGCACAGTTTAATGACACATAACTTCACCAATACAAGCACTAAAAAAATATCAACAGTCCTTTACAGAAGGGCATGTCTCTGTCCTGTTGCTTTTTAAATATATTAGACAGGTGCAATGTGCAAAAAGCTGAGAGGTGACTCCATCATTCTTCTTCCGAAGAGATTTCTGCGTCTGTTAATAACAAGATGTCACTAAGAAAAGCATTAAAAGAAAAGTATAAAACCAGGATTAAACCTGCTCCGAATGTCCACCTAATTTTGATAAATTAAATGACTTTTCTTTTGTTCCTGATTTTTTTCCTACACAGTACATGCCTGTATTCAGCTTTTTATTATATGCCATTAACATTCAAAACTGTAAATGATGTTTGTATCAAAGTCAAATGAATTGACACTAATTCAAGGAAGAAAAATGCTCAATTAAATTCCAATACTTCATTTTTACAGTTTGGTTTCAAGCTTACATGTCACAACAGTACAAAACAGACAGGATATATTTAATCACTTTATGCTTTTATGATGAAGTAATATTTGAATAGAAAATTCAGCAGTATGTTTATCTCCAAACTCAGACTGTTTGGACTGTCTGGAGTTCACATATGGGAAATGGCTCAGATATTTTGCTCAATTTTCAGTTCTGTTTGAAAACGATTTGCCTCTTCTATCTAACTGTCTTAGAAAGCTGCCACTTTTCATGTATGCATGTCTTTTTAGCAGTATCATCATTATTTTGCAAAACACTTCAGAACTGGGGGGCTGGAAGGCACTAAGCATATTTAAGTAGTTATTATCACATTCTGTAAAATTTATTCTTGACAAGGGTTCTTTTGTTGTTTTAATATCTTATTTTTCTGCTTTCCTCCGATTTGCACTCGCTTCCCTAATCCTTCAGCTGTCTAGAGGGTTCTCTAAGTGGTTGCAGCAACTGGGTATTGTGACATTCTTTTACGTTTTCCTACAGCTAACGTTTAGCTTCGCTTACTTTGTTGCTCTCAGAATTTTGTTAGCCTTATTTAAAGATACACTTGTTTTAGACCTTAGAGTGGTCTACCTGCTGAGTTAACAGTTATTATTACCTGTAAGGGGAAAATGTATTTTGAAAGAAATGAAAAACATGCATTAGTGGAGAAGCTTTTGTATCAGCAATGAAAAAACTTACCTGAATTACATTGACAGTTTTGCAACTAAACTAAAATGCCACTTAAAAATGACACTTATGAGAGGATCAATGTGGCACAATTACTGCTGTAAAGGAATGTAATTCCTCTAGGAACGAACAATACTGTAGCAGCCAAAAACCCAGGTACTTCATTATTTTAGTAGAGATTAAGGGACACATTTTCCCCTCACTTTTTTACATTCATTTAAGAAAAGACATACTTTATAAAAATAAATGTATGTGTTTATTAGCCATTGGGTAAGATCTTGGTGAAGCTGGCCATGAAGCCGATTCTTTGGTTTAACAAGAGGAAACACAACTGACGAGAAAGCGAAGATGACTATTGATGAAGTGTCCTCGTTCTCCAAGACAGAGGTTTTTAAGGGGATTGTCTTTGAGTAGTTTGCATAGAACCAGAAGTACTAGCACATACAACTCCCCTGATGGCAGCTGGGTGTCAGCGAGGTTACTGGTACACACAAGATATCCAGCCCGGGCTGCATACCACTGGTACTGACATACCCAAATCCAGTGAAATTTTTCAGTCGTAATTACCTTGACTTCACTAAAACTATTTAAGTCCTTCAAGTTAAGCATGCATTTAATTGCTATTGTTAAACTTGAGTCACAATTTTGAACTGTTTGGTGCCCACCTAGGATTGCCCACAGCCTAATTGCAAAATATATTAGCACCAGCGGTAAAAAGTATTTTTGCATTATTCGCATATTGTGTAAATAGCATATGTATAATTTCACTGCAATCAATGGAAATCACAGATTTCCATATCACTTGCTAAATGCTGAGGTTGATTACCATTATATTTAATTTATACTAATCAGTGTGAGCCAAGTGGGGCTTTAATATCACATGGAGATTTACAGCAATTATCTTTTTTCCTCTCTTTTTTTTTTTTAAACAGGAAAAAAGCAAATGTACATAGGGCCAGAAACGGGTGTTCATAAACAACACACACAATAAGTATTTAGAAAAAGATAATATGTATTTTAAAACCATTTGATTGTTGCTGTTTGAAAATATTTCAACAGAAAGTTTTGTCTTTCCTCTTGGAGATTTCTCCTGAGAACAAAAGAATTTACTAACCGTTTAAAACCCATTTATTTCTAAAGATATCTAGAAATAGTTTCTTATCTTTCTCAGAACAGAACAAAAATAAAAAAAATTTCCACACATTTTTATGTTGGAGAAAATTACAGATTAAAATCAGATCAGCACATGTCAGCATATGGTAAGTAGGTATGTTACCTCATTATAGATTTTCTTTCTTATACTGACAGTCCTAAGGCTGCATGTGGCTTGTATTGCATGGACACAGGAGGAAAAAAGAAAATAGAGTGAAACAAAAAAAAAAACTTCTACCATACTAGTACAAGACTTCTGATCTTTCAAGTGTCACAGCTGAAAAAAAGGACAGTTCAATGGACCTGACAATGCCAAATCTCTGATTCTCAAAATACTGTCAAACAACTGACATCTCTCACACAACTGAGGTGACCCCAGAAGTAATTACCTAGAATACAGACTAAATCAACACTTGCTTTTCATATTTTATAATCTGCTGGGTTGGGGGTACTTTTGTTTGCTTTTTTGGTTTGTTTCCGGGAGGGCAGGAGGTTGCACTAGCTGTGTAGGGAGGACTATGAAACAATTGGTCGATAGAACCTTCCATGCTATGTACTACTTCTACAGGAAAATAAAGAGGCTGGTTTTCCTCTTTGTGCTTTGTTTCAAAATGAAGTGTTAGCCATAACGCTATACTAAATGAAAAATAACAGTATGTGCCCCTTTCTTAAATACATCTAGATTTTCCTTTTTACTGAACTGATTTCTATTTATTACAATAGAGTTACAGAAAAGAAAAATCAGGTCCTGATTTCCTACACAAGAATTAATCTGCTCCCATACAAAATAAGGTGAAGTCAACTCAGTTTAATCAATTCTGAGGTCGCAGCTGTTAAACATTAATGCTGAAACTTCAACAGTTTAAGAAACTAGAGGGTACAAGTTGGGTAGAAGCACAGACCAGAGCTGGAAGGCCAATCAAAAATAACAAGATTGTAGGATGGATTTCAAGTCAAGCAAGCTTACATGGCACAAAACATTATATAGTCCATTTCAGGCCTATGAAGCAACATGAAAAACAAATCAATGGGTAACCTGTGGAGAAAGCAAACCAAGGCTGTTGACATAGTGTCTACAGTTGACAGTATAAGACGTATTTGATGCATGGGAAAAATAAAAGCTTGCTCACTTAAGGCAGAGATGGTAAGGATGACAATCCTGAACTAAAGCCTGCAGAAAGAACTCAAAGATAAAATATGGTATCTTCTCACCATGAGAACCTGACAACATATACTGGGATCATGAAAAATTGTGTACATTTCTACTGAAGCCAAAGTGACAATTTTCTTTCTTCATGAACTGACTTGCAGAAAATAAGTTAAAGACATATGAGATAAGGATTACCTAATTATCTCTTTGAAATTGAACTATCATGAAATTCTCAATTTAGATCCAGAGCTCTGGATTAATTCTAACTTTCAAATTATTCCTTCTTGAAACACTCATTTAATTTAATACTAGCAATTGGTGAATGAAAAAAAAAAAAAAAAAAAGAGCAGAGTATGTTAGCAGAAAATACTGTTCAAGTTATGTCAGAAACAGTTTTACTTGGACAAAAGTAAAAAAAGTTCCTATGAATAGCCTACCTGAACGTTTCAACTACTCGAATTGCAATAGCAAATGAAAAAAAAAATAAAATTAAGCAGCCTTTCTTTGGGACTTTTTCTTTTTAAATCAAGACTCCAAAGCTAACTTTATGTAAATTAGTTCATGCCCTTCTGGTTTAGAGACAAAGAACAGAGTCAAAGAAAAGGACAGCTGGCAAAGAAAGGGGAGAACTCTGATCAATCCACAAACATTTCCTTCAAGAGGCAACTTGGAAAGCAAAGGCAGAAATAGCAAGTAAGGCATGATGAAAATCAGCAACACCTTTTGAAAAAAGATTTGCTTCGTTAACCAATATGATGCTCAAACTCATCCATTTCAATTTCAGATGCCAAGCCACTACTGTTCATCACAGCTTTCATACTCTGTCGTGAGATTTTGGAGGGGATTGCCAAGACCTAATAGGTTGCAGAAGACGTTTCAGAACCAAAATATTTTCCATAAGGAAATACTTTTCCGTAGTGAATAAAGAGCAATGTAGTACAAGACTCTCCCCCAGTCCTCATCCCCCTGCACCATTCAGAGTGTGGACAGAGATGGAGGAGCCTGGGGTGAAGGACAGAATTTGAACCTGGGAAAGAGGGGTAGATGGTGTTTTAATTTTTGTTCTCATCACTAACCAGATCTATTTTAGTTGGCAATAAATTAAATCCATTTTCCCCAAGTTGAGCCTGCTTTCCCCTGACAGTAGCTAGTAAGCAAACTCTTTGTCTTTATCTCAGCCCACAAGCATTTCCATCTTATTTTCTTCCTGTGTCCTATGAAGAAAGGGGAGTGAGAGAGCAGCTGGGTGGGCATCTGGTAACTAGCAAAGCTCAACCCACCACAGTTTCAGAGGCTGTAGTAACAGGGACAAGAAAAGTGCAGTTGGCAACAAAATATTTAAGATATACCTTAACGTGTTATCCTTAAATTATAGATTGCAGGAAAGGGAATTATGATGAGAGAAAAGCTGCCTACATTTTTAATGCCTTCCCCCATCCAGGTTACCTGGAAGCTAAAGTGACTCAATGTCAGAAGGCATCATATCACACCATGTGGTTAGTGCTTGTTACAGATGCACTCGACCTTTTAACCAAACTAGCAGCAGTTTGGTACAGGCTCCAAAGGAGGTAAAGGCCTGAGCTGTGGACAGGCCAAGAACTCCTCTGGTTCCGATCTATTATCTGAGAACCCACAAAGGGGCCAAGTGGCACAGAGAGCATTGATGCATATGAGCTTGGAACAGCAATCATGCAATTGACACATGAATAGTGGGTAGCTTTTCCAAGACTTGTTTATCAAGGAACAAAGAAAGGTGGGGGTTCAGGGAACGTCATGCACACCTTTCTTATCACGTGTAATTTAACTACAAGCCAACCATTTTATCCTATAAATATGACATCCAAAGTCATCCTTTTTTGAGCTCCCCCTGAGCTGGGATACTTCTCAAGTTTGCTTCTCACGGCAGAGAAACCTTTTACCAATGGCAGATCCTTGGTAAGCAACTGATATCACGCATAACCTTGTCGTATCGTAACTTTGATTTTGTCTTGGTAAATTTGTATGCTGAATTGATAAATTTTGCATATATAATCCCATAAACCATTGTCCATGTCTGAGACTAAGATTGGATTTAGCCACACCTAAGCTCCATCAGGAATTTAGAAAGTGAAGGGGTCCACTCTGAACCTCATGGCTCAACAGGAAGGTTTTTTTACATCCCTGATCTCTCTGTGAATCACTCTAACTTGAGTGTAACTCAATTTTCCTTTGTATGTTTCTTCCACAGTAATTAATAGAGTGAACCTTGCCATCAAACTTATTGAACCTTGGTAAACTACCATTAAACTTCATTAAATTCCATCAAATTCATTGAACCCTGTCAAAATTATTATTCTATCTCAATAAAACATATTGCTGCTTCTCTCTTTTGAGTGAGGTGCATTCATTCCACTCTTTCACAAAAGTGCAGAAGGATTGGGTGATGTTAATTTCGGCTGAACAGTAATAGCCATGTAGGTAAGGAAACGTCAGCTCGGGTTTGCAGGTCCACATATTACCTCCACTAGAGCACATGGTTCTTAGAGTTCCTATGTGAAATCTCCATTTCCTTGTTGCTTAGAGAGACATCGATTACCTTAGGGTGATTCATTGTCTACCGTCCCACAGTACAAGTGCAAAAGCATAAAATAGGACCAATACATAACTGTGTAAGTTAGGTCATTACTTAGAGGTTTAAAATTATATTCAGGAATGCAGAACAGCTGTACCCTTTCTAAGGGCAATATTCCATATACTGATATCCTCCTACAAAGTAATAATATCAAAACAGATTTATGGTCCTGTAAATTAATTAATTAGGAAGTGTAGATTTTGTATAAACCCTTTTACATTTATCAGTGTTAAAATGAATGCATAACACTCATTGGACTTTGCAATACCAAGCACAAATGCATATCAGCTTCTTCATCAGAATATTCTTACTTGTATTGCCATAAAAACTGTTTTCTTATGATATGCCTTTTGCTCTTGTTGTTACTGCTAGAAATTAAAGACAAAATTACCTTTCTGAAACCCTTACAAGAGACTGAATCCCATTATCATTCAGACAGTGAAGTTTGGAACTACACTCATGCAGAGAGAACAGCTTTTTGGGGTTCAGGTGCACTGAATATGCCTGAAATCAGAATTCTCTCTTTGTTTTCTGATCCTCACTACACTCTAGATAAGACTTTAACCAAATATTCACAGATGTCTTTTTCAAAGGCCAAGAATTAAGAGGGTAGGGAAGGGAAGGGGTTTTGCCAGAGTAGTCTATCAGGGAATTCCAGATGCACTTGCTTTTAAGATGGGTACCATATTCATCAACTGAGAAGTTAAGCATCCAGTTCTTGCTCTCATTGGAATAAGACAGAGAAATTGAGGATCTTAACTCAGATTCTGTCCAATGGGAATGATGCTTATTGAGAAGAAGCACAAGGCTGTCTCCTCAAGGATAGAAAAGAGTAGTTTTACTGTTAAAATTAACTCATTCTCAACAGAAGCGAGCATTAATACTGCTTGGTCCTATTTCTGTCTGAATAGTTTGTTGATTTTTAAGCAGAGTGAAAGAAAAGCAGTAACTAAGATTTATAACAGCATTCTTTGTTTCTGTACCCAGTAGAATATTTGTCTTTCAATTTACTTATCTTGATTTTATTTCAATCTCTAAGAATATTAACAAAGGCAACAACTGATGCACAAGCAATGAAGAGCTACAAGTGACATCGAGAAGTACGCAGACAATATTTTATACAAAAAATTATTACCTCAGAGACCAATCTCAGAAATTATTGTCTGGAATGACTAAACCATAAGTGTGACCAGAATTTATCCAGTTGCTTTGAAAATAAATTAATGGATATAAACTGTATTAGCAGTTCCACATAACATTAAATTTCCTTCCTTTCTGTTCTATATTCTTACATTATTTATTCTTAAAAGTTTGTTTCACAATTGTATTTAACCAACAGAAAATTCAGCTTGTAGTACTGGTACTGAATACCAACACCAAATTCTCGTTACTGCACTGCCTGCTTGTATAATCACAGCACTTTTCGAGGTGAGTTACAATATCTAAATGTAAAACTCAATTTTGTTCTGAAATTTATCATCCACATTACAGCACGAATATGAGTCACAAACAGAAGCATCAGCTAGAAGAATACAGATTATAGTATTTATTAATATAGAAAAGTAGCTGGAGGTTGGGCAAAACCTGTACAGAGCTTTCACGTGTTTCTGAGATGTTGAAACTTTCACAGAAAGCAAAGATGTAGGCAGGACAGTAGGGAGGCTCTTCAATACTATCAGAAAATAAGAGGGAATATAATTCTTTCATGTTGCATGGGGAAAGTCAAGAGCATGACATCTTGAGAAAAAATGCTTCTTCATGGTTTTTCAGATATGTTATTTGAGGTAACTGGGCTTGTGATCAAATGCTTTTTGAGTCCAACAACCAAACCACAGACTCAGTAGGAGACCAGAGAAAGGAAGATCACACATGCCTTGTTCAGATTATATAGGAAAAGCAGGCCAAAATTCCCACTGAATCTTGTTCCATGTATATATCTGGAGGACAGTAGTGAGAATGCAGCAGATACAGCATGTTCCAAACAAATGACAGATGCAGTTTAACTAACCGTTGTTACCCACACGAATTCTGTTTAAGAAGTCTCCAGAAATCTAGCATGCAATAGTCAATGATAGCCTGCTGAGTTAGACATTTTCCTGTTTCCAGTGGCATAGCACCACTGTAAAAATCTAATACTCCTTGGTACATTCTTACTGCTTTAAACACTACAGGCGAGAAAAAAGAATACAATGAACTGGATCTGAGCCAAATCCTATTACTTGGAAACGTAAATTTACATGCTGAGCGTGTTTTTTCTTTCTTATCTCCATTTTCTCATTTTGCAGCACTAAAAGTAGCTTCAGGGTGCTTTAATATTTAATTCCATTGAGAACCTTCAATGCTTATATCTGGCTTTGTAAACTTAAAAAATAAATTAAACAGAAGTACTGCAAATGCCATAGCTAGAGCTTCATCATCTAGAAAGATCAAAAGAGGGAACACATACATTAAGACATCATCCGGTATAGGTTTTGATGCTAATAGTTACCCAAAAATAAGATTGCCATCCACAGTATTTTAGTAATTTATCTTACATTTAGTTTTGACACAAGGCAACATATCTGCACAGATGAGAATCAGGTCACACATCAGAGCAATTGGGATGCAATTAATACACCATATTACCTTTTTTTTTTTTTTCATAAGAGAACATTCTCCAATCTAGGGGAATTCCACAGAATACATTTCCAGATTTGAAATGAGAATTTATCCTCTGAGATTTATCGGTGCTCTGATCTAGGTCACACCAAGGAATTTTTCTGACAAACACAAATTTCTTAGGGTGTGGATCATGCATCGTTGAGAAAATTGGGGACCATTTAAGCTGCGAAAGTTCCTGGGAATAACTTTTCTTTACATAGTGAACTTTATGCTTAATTACGATCTCAGTTAAATAAAAAAAAAAGAAATCAGTTATTCTGTGTTTATGCCAAAAGGACAGAAGTGAAAAATGACTCAATGCACTCTTTTAAAGGAAAGTGTTGCAGAAAATATATACACCATTTATGTCAGCAGTTCTCAAAATATTTAACTGCAGAACTGTTTTACCTTCTTCTAAACAAATTTAGACTATGCATTGGCTTCCCTACAAGTCTATATATGTTGTGTGTGGGCTTTTTTTTTTAATGTATCACACCTTTGTGCCCTAAAATGTGAAATTAGTTTAAAAATAGAAGTTCTGCAAGGTGCTCCTTTTTCAACAAGTTTTAGGGGGTTGAATGCATTTCAGCCTATCCACCCTTTTCTTTTTTCCTTTGCCTTCCAGACTTAATGAAGGCATTCACACTTTCCTGTAGAAAAGCAGGCAGAAACTTTGGGAAAAAAAATTCTACCTTGTTTTGAAAGCTATTAGATATGGAAAGTACCTGATCCATTTATAAAAAAAAAACACCAAAATTGCATCATACCGCACCCTCCTTCTTCACTGTGCTGTTAAAGAATCACACTAATATTCATCATTCAATATCTCTTTAAGTTTTAGTCAGCTCCTGAATACACTGACTGAACAAATTTTCCAATAAGTCAGAGACTTAAAACATAGGACATCACAGAAGCCATATTGGCTGAAGTTAACAATTATCACACTCAATGCACTTATCTCTCAAGTCAACAGGAAGGCTTGTTTTGGCCTTAAAGTTAAATATATTTAATCCTGCCCCCAATGTCTTTTTCCCCTATAATCAAAGTAAAGACAAGCAAATTGTAATCATATTCCAAAAATTAAATCAGTAACTGGTTCCAATACTGGCAGCATTAGAAAGGAGTTTGATAGGCAGTCTGGCCTGGTTCAAAGAAGCTGTAATCACAGTAGGTTTATTTTACTTGATCTGGGGGTGGAAGGGCTCACTTTCTCAAACATATTCACGAAAATATGACATATTTCCATTTAGGAAAAAAAAATCGGTTTTCGAGACTCCATTATGGTTAAAAGTATCTATTGAATTTGTAGATATTAGTTCAGTCTGAAGACAGAAAGATCTTTTCACAGCAGATAAGTAAACCTTTATTTGGTGCCTACACTGAATGTTTATTCTGAATTTTAAAATAATTAACTGTGTGGTTTTTTTCTTCCCAGTTTTGACAACATATTAGATCACTATTCTTATGATTGAGAGTGCAACCATCAGCTGAGGAAACAGGTCAACAAACATATTCAGCAGGCTGCATGCAAAACATTTTGAACAAAACAAAAATGAAGTTTGATAATATACAGACAAGCACTATATGTGGTCCCCTATGGGCCTTCTCCAGCATTTTTCACAGAAACTGATGGCTGAAGGGATATTAGAAATGTTAAGGAAAAATTATGCTTGAACAATTTCACTAACTTCTAATTAATTTCAGTTTACCACAACAAATTGCTGTCTTGCAATGTAAGACAACCTCACTGAGGACAATGCTAATGCTTGTCAGAAAAGTTTTCCCTTTAAATCAGAGCAAAGGCATATAACACCTAGCAAAGATATAGATGTCACAGAAAAAGCTTGTAAATTTCCAATGTGGAGAAAGGTGCACCTAAGAAAGAACTAAGAATTTAAACATCATCAACTTCATGTTTTCATCACAGACCTTGAAGTCCTTCCTAATTTAGCAATCTATAAGTGGTACACGACATAACTGATACGAAGTAACATTTGCCTTTAATGCCAGATCATGTAAGCTTTCGTAGTTTTAAATGGGGTTCATTTTTCAGATGTGAATGTCAAAGAAAGCTGAGTGGGTTTGAAAGAATCAATTCAGTAAATGAATACAACTTAAACTTTAACCTTAAGATGAAATTCGAGCAACACTTGTACAAGTGTATACAATTTTATTAACTGGTATAATTTATTTATTCATTCCTTTTCCTACTCTCTAGCAAAGATTAAAGCAAATATGTCCACACAAGTGCTTGGAAGTATAAAAAATTATCTTGCAATGGACCTTAAGTATCTCAAACTGTTTCTTCCAAGTCATAGCTCTAATTTTTCTCATTAAAATAACAGTGCAGCGAAGTTCTTAACATAACACAGAAATTGTTAATAATTAGAACTGAAATGCCCCCACTATAGATGACTTCAGGCATGGGCAAATGTTTGAAGATATGACTATGAGACACTTCCACTTCTGTCTCTCTAGTATACTTAAACCCACTTTAAAATCTTACCTGCAGATTATCAGGGAAATAACCAGCTTTTTTGACTCCCAAGTATTTTACTGATAGGAAAAAACCGGTCCCAATGAAAAATGACCTGGAGTCATTTATCCTGTCAAGCACATGGTTTTTGTTCACCAGGGAGGAAATGAAGAACGAAGAAAAAAAAAAAAGAGCAGACAATAAGGAATTTATTGAGATCTATGTTTGCTTAAGTGTTAAGATCTCGAGCTGAAGATTCTGATTTTGCAAGAAACCCTGCAGCTCACATGACATTACTGGGAACTCTCACTAACACAGACTCCAAGAGCAGGGTCTGAGCTAGGACATGAAGGTCTAACTATGCAAGCCACAGGAATATGAAAGCTATGGAAAACAAATGATCAGTCAGCCACCAGTCCATATAGATGATCTCCTGGGTGGCACTTTAATGCTGGAATAACAGAAGCAGAGCAGCAAGATGCTGTTCCCACAGCCAAATTTTTCTGCCTGTGCCATGCCGTTGTGCTAAACTGCACTGAGCACAGGCCAATGTGCATTTAAATGCCAAATTCTGCTGAGCTTTCAATCCCATTTGCAGGGCCCCAGGGGACCAGGGCTCCTAACCGAGCGGCACCCAGGGAAAAAACTCTCTTCCATCAGCACTCCCTGACTAAGTAACAAAGAAAAGGGATATGTCTACTTTGAGCGTACGCAGAGTGAGGTGGCTGCTCCTCTGAGATGCATTTTAACAGCATCTTCTGCAGTCCTGCTATTTCAATGCTGGGATTTCTCCAGCATACCTGTTGTCTGAAAACATTCCCCTCCCATAAACTGACAAGAAGGAATAAGAAAGAGTTGTAGAAAAGCATGAGCAAAGATAATAAGCATGTGAAAGATTTCTTCCTTTCACCGTTTCTCCAAGTGTGACCCTTCCTCTTACCCTCTCTTCCCCTACATTGCATTTTATTAGACAACCTTCCTATTCCAAGACTTGAAGATGATAATAGATTGGAAGCAGCTAACAGAATGAGGATCAGTATTTCAGCTTCCTTGGGAATCTCATGTTCTGATTTCCAGAAATAAGATACCCTGTAGATGAGCTCCTAAATACATACTTAGCTGCCAAAAGAATAGGCTGAACTTTCAAGTATAGAGTGACTTAGCCCATGGCTGCTGAATGTCCAATTGTTTCAACATCAGCCTATTTGCTTAAATATTATTCTTTTAAAATCTCAGTATAACTATGTGCTTACCATCATTCCTCATAAATACCCCCAGGATAAAGACCACAAGCAAGGTCGTTTATTGACCAAACACCAACAGGTCCACCAGGTTTCCAGATTCCCATTTACCCAAGGAGTCCAGATGGGAGGAGAAGGAAAAGTTGTGAACACGTCACAGATTTCTTTCATGGATACAGGCAATGAGAGGAGGCTTTGGGGCTGGATTTTATCTTGAAATGGGAAACAAACACATCTGAAGACTAGAAAACCCTCTTGGGTTCAAAATTACAGGCACAGTCAGAGAAAAAAAGGATACACTTCAAAGCTAATTGAAGTAATTAGCAGTACTTTGAAGACAATAAATTGTATTTATCAAGATTTTAAAAATTGTTAATAAGTTGGTCAACACACTGACTTCCCCTATTGTTTAGTGTTTGTTTATTAAACACGAACTGATCATTTGCCATGAAAAATGAACTTTTCCAGGATAACACACTTTAACTGAAAATTTATTTTTCTATTTATCATCACCTACTGCACCTACTGTTTATTGCATGTTTTCAGTAGTAAATTCTTAATTGCAGCAATTCTATTATGGGTGATACAGATTTTAGATGGAATTAGATAAATTAATATAGCTTCACTGCTGAGCGCACCTGTGGTAAGTACCGTTCCTAATATCGACTTCTGTGAGCTAAAAATACGCATCACTGAAGCATATATTGTCTTTTTTCTTTTTTTTTAATACATTCCATGCATAGGTGAGGGACAGACAGATGAAGGATAAGAAACCACTGTTCCAAAAGCTGTATTGAGTATCTTTAGCTAGTTTGTGAATCTTTTGTAAATATTCTTACACAGACAAAGAATTTGAACAGGCTGATGTAATGGATTAATTTGCTTCAGCAACCACGTGGTTCCAGACACAATCCATCTAAAACATAATTAAAATACTTTTGGTAGATTTGAGGCTAAGCTTTTTGAGAACAACAGATTACATTAGAAAGATTTTAATGAGGACAGGGCTGATTAAATCCTTGCTTCCTCTTTTGGACAGAAACTGGGGAATCCTCTGAATGAGGTTAACATACCATTTACCAACTAGAAGTATGTGGAAAATGAGAAGAAAGGAAGGACAAATAATCATGGGGTCTTTTGAGTTTTTAATAGCATAAAATGAACATGTTTAGCTTGTAGAAGAAAAAAGCAAGTGGCTGTTATGTATCACTGTCACCAGAGCACTATTATCTACATATTATTCCTGTATCGCTTCCACAAAATACTGCTGTTTTTGTATTATGTCAGGTATGTTTTAGCATGCATCATCCTCCACAGCTGAAATAAATGCTAAGTACTCAGTGAAATAAAAACTGTTTGGGTAGAAATGTGCCACACTTGTGAAGTAATTTACATGAATTAGAATTCACATTAGCAATGTTAAATACCCTCTGATACCTCTAGATGAAAAGAAAAGTGTTGAGTCTTCTGTGGGATGACAGGATGCTTTCATAATTTTCAAAACTTGTTGAGGAAGACAGAGGTAAGGTTCTCCCTAGAACTCAAAATGTTGTGGGTTCAATTCCCAGCCTTGTCACATATTTTATATTTCTTTCATTTCAGGCAAAGCACAGAAAATTTCTCTACTGTCTTCGGCAGATTTGGGAATGTAGCAATGCTCAATATTTATTCTCTGTCTGCAAACTGGAGATAATTTTTTAAATTTTTTTTTTTACTACCATGCTGCATGGATGCATTCATTAGCATTTGGGAGACATCCAGATGCCAGGGTGGCAGAGATCATATTAATAATCTCAGTGTTAATGATCTAACACTTATAAATTTCAAAACAATCACCTGAATAAATGTCCAGATGTTCAAAAGGTTTTACTACCTCAGGGTTCCTCTTACAGATGTCTTGCCGGACCCTCCATCCCCCCAGTACTTAGAAACACAGGCCATTGATTTTGGCCTCTAACTATGAATTCAGAAGATCATTTTATTTTCTTTAAGATCCTATCCTAAGTCATCTACATTACCCAGAAAGAATAGGTGGAATAGAATATCTGGAATAGAAGATTTCCCTCTGTCGTCTTCTTTTAAATCCCACAGGAAAAGTATGGGCAATCACAAGCAGTGAGCCTGGATTTCATCTTCACAGATTCAGAGGTGTTTTAACAATGTCATCAGGTTATCGGGCACTAAATCTTCACTGACTCACTACAATAGTTTGATTCCCTATTAGGATACTTACACAGCAAGATGAACATTGCCCAATGTTCACCTGACCATTTAAACTTCCCCATTGTCATCACACACAAGTCCTTAAAACCTGCAGCTACTAACACCTCTTCAGATATGATCATAGATTTGTAAGATATTACAGAATTACTACTTAGCACCCAATTTTGCACCTAGTTACTATTTTATTTCAAAATTTTATTGCAAAAATATATTTTGCAGATCATAGGTAAATTGCCTAATGCTATGTACAAAAAGCTTAATACCATGCTCCATCTTAAACACTTAAACCATGACTCTGTTGTACATCACCACAATTATATGCTCACTTGGTGTTTTAAAATTGAAGCAATCTTTCCAACAGTAAGATTCAGGTGAACATGCAGACAATAGCTGTTACGGCTGATTGAAAGACAAAATGTTTATTATGGTGGTTAAAAATAATGCTAAAAAAGGCTACTGAGCTTATCTGCAAGCAGGTCATAACCAAGGGAATATATTTCTCAATGTTAATTTGTTAGATCACTGAAATTAAGCATAACTGAAATACCAGACACACACGTACTGCAGAGGAAGAAGTAAGTTTAGAAAGAGACTTCAGGTAGAACTGGGATCTTGTAACAGTATTTTTCAGACTAGAGCTAAAATATCTCACCGTACTGTGAATGTATTCTCTTAGTATGGAAATTTAACTTCTAGCAACATGTAGAAATATGTCTCAAGGAATAAGATGATTTTTCAACAATACAGTTGAAAAAATTTTAAAAACCTAACATATTACAAGAACAGCTAAGGTCTTCAAGTACAAAGATATATTCTAACAACCACACACACACTTAATGCCAGTTGTAAATGATCCAAGCAAGAGTTTATGGTGTGCACGCAGATGCAGTATCAGTGAACTCAGAATCACTCAGTATAAAACTAAAGACAAGGAGAACTACTAAACTAAAGACAAGGGAGAAGATTCAGGGTGACCCAGCATGTGACACAGTCACAGAAAAAAAATAGACAGTATTTTTCAGATAGGCCCACGCTTGTCCGTGTGCACGCACAGTCGGCCAAATGAGTGAGAGTGCTGTTAGCAAAGCCTGAGCCAGAGGAAATAATCTGTTTAAAGAGATGGGGTATTGTAGCCCGGGTTCAGAATTGTGCTTAGCGCAATCACACAGCCCAGGGGTAGCTTGGAGCATAGGCTGGGGGAACTTGCATCTCTGCACAAAGCCCTGCTAGCAGAGACACAGATAAAGAGGTGTCATAGAAAGAACTGAGCAAAACAAGAGAGCAACGCACAGGTCAGAGTGAGGAAGAAGGAAGGCCAAGAGAAAAGGGATTGATTACCTAGGACTCCGTCAGCGAACCTTCATGCACATCTTTTGTTCTTCTACCATGAGCTTCTAAATGTCGTGATTCAACAGACTACAACCTTAAGATATTCCTTATTTTTTAGGCATGACACACTATACAGAATTATCTATATTTTTAAAAACTGCAAGAACAACTACTACAATGAAAAATTTCACATTAAAGTTTTTCTTTACTATAAGTATTTTATATTTAAAAATGTTGCATAATACTTTTAGTACTGAAATTCCACAGCCACAAAGACTTAAAGTTGTATTGTGTACCTAGAGAATTCTTTCAATTCAAGATGCTCAGAAAAATTCCACTTATCCTCTTTCATTTAATTAGTGATTCAAATACTAAACTTGTTTATTTTACTTCTGGGGAATCTCATGTGCAAAGCATTTCTAATGGTATAGAAATGTATTAAAATATAATAATAAGAGGCTGGTTATTTTTCACTGTGACTAGTACATCTTTGAGCAAAGCTAAGCCAGTCAAATGCATATGATTTAAAGGCTTAAGATGATACATAAAGAAAAATCCTCAAAATTTTGGGTTTTACTGATTCATAAGTCATGCATCCTTCAATTTTCACTTCATTAGACTATTTACATTTCATCATTCCTTTCCCTTTCATATATTAATTAACTGACATCCAAACTTGTCTTGATTTCTGATAGCTCTTTATGAGTGGCAAGATTCAGACTGTGATTTATTTACTCTCTCCTGCAAAAGTGAAACATACAAAACTTGTCCTTTGATTGCGCTAAACCAATGCGTCCTCCTGCAAACCAAATCAAACCACACTGGTCCTTAACTTCAGCCTTTTGCAGCAACATGACCATTTCATGCTGGGTTGTTCCGAGAGTCTTCATTCTCAGTATGGCGAGTATGACAGCTTTTTGAATGTGCAAAATTTGTAATGTGGAACATTAAAATTAAGCAATATATAGCAATGTGAATTACAAAAAGTGAGATGTTGGAGAAAATCTGTCCTGTATACATAGTCCAGTGACGTTACAAAAATAACACTCCTTTCCACTTGATTTTCATTACCTATTTTCCCCTTTGTTTTTTTTTTATTTTCTCTGCAAATATATGCTGTGACATATACTTACTTCCCTTCATTTCCAAGCTTTCTAATCAGTTTGAACTACA
The DNA here is from genome assembly GCF_963921805.1 of Phalacrocorax carbo. Lineage (NCBI taxonomy): Eukaryota > Metazoa > Chordata > Aves > Suliformes > Phalacrocoracidae > Phalacrocorax > Phalacrocorax carbo. The sequence continues at coordinate 52,514,675 of NC_087516.1, read as the reverse complement.
TACTTGTACTTCAGTGAAGCACTCAAGGAGAAGCAGTGAACATATTTCATTTCAGAAACTTCCAAAGATCTTTTGTTTCAGTATACAAAGGTCAAAATACAAAATTGCTTAATGAGAGATGGGTAGATTTCTGACGTCCCAGAAAATACAAAACAGCTTCTTTACATTTCACTACAGGGACACTTTCATACGTGACATGTTCTCCTGTGTCTCCTGTGCAATTTATGTGAGTGTGAAAGCCCAGTCTACACAAAGCAAAAATAAAAAATAAAAACCCCTGATATTATTTCAATGACTTACAAGTACTATTACCAGTATTTTCAGTAGCAGTCCTGCTCAAGGTAAGTAATGCGACATTAAGGATGCCTCTCACTATGGCCACCTAGACTAGCACTCCCAGAGTATTTAGCTAGATCCAAGTGATGGCTGGTCTTTTAAATAGTATTGCTAACAAGACGTGTACATAGAGCAAGTGGAAAAAGGGGCTGAAACAGAGCACCCATCCTTTAGCAGATGTAATCTCTGCAACAGCAAGGGTTCCAAGCACTGTCCTTCTAGAAATTGTACATAATGTTTCAAGTCTATTTCCTTTAAAAGTAGAGAATTATGTTTTCCAGTTTCTGCTAATAATAGAACTAGAGAGATAAAGGAGAGCTATAAGGACTGTTCACACAATTAAAGATTTTCATAAATAATCCCTCAGCTTGCTATGCAGCTGAACTTTCCTACAAAGTCTGAAAGGGAATTATATCCCTTCCACTGAGCACTGTGGGAAGGTTCAAGAAAGCTACACAGGGTGTTATTCTCTATTCAACTTCAGAGGTGTTATGAACTGTTTCTTTAGACCCCTGTTTTTAAAAATATATATATAAAATATCAATTTATATATCTAATTTATCATATAGTTTTTTTGTTCCTTGGAATTATTTGATGGAAAAAAAAATCTTAGTCTTTGAGACTATTGCTATTGCTATGGAGTTATTTTGACACTAGCAGTTTTTCAGTGTAAAATATCTTTGCTGATAAATGAGGCTTAGGAGGAGGAGCTGATCCCCACTACTCCTGTGTTGAGAATCTTCACTGCTCAGCACAAAAGCTAAAAGGCTGTGGAAGTTCCCATGCGTGCATGAAGTTTTTTCTTGAAAAAAAACAAAACAAAAGGAGTAATGCCATACCGCTAAGCAGAACTGTTAATCATCCCACAGTCACCTGGGAGATGCCAAGCCAAGGTCCTGAACAGACCTATTTAGGCTGCACTTGAACCTACACCTCCTTTGACAGAGGACAGTGTCCTAGCTGCTGTGTTGCTCCAGAGATGGACTTTTTCTCTGCCTGGCATTTTTACAAATAATTATACAGTATTTTATGTCACTCACCTACAGCTCAGGACAACAAGGCTCAAATTCCAGATCTAATGAGCAGTTAATTGCTAATACAACATGGTACATTTACAAATGAGAGGATTTCAGAGAACACAAAGCAGGAACATGGCATATTCAAGACAAAGGTTTGAATCAGGCAGGGTGGGAATTTGCATCCTGGCTTTCCATATCTGAACTTTTGGGCCTTTACTTTTGATGAGAAGTCTTAACACAGCCAAAACTGGCAGGAGTATTCCTGCAGAAAGTTTTGGTTTGACAAACCTGCCTGATCTTAGAAACAGATGCAAGAATTTTTTTCCCTAACATTTTTATACATGCTTTTCACTATTTTTTTGAAAGACCAAATTGAAATTGCATATTCCAATATAATAAATACAACCTGATTAACTTCCTCCCCACTTCACTACCTATTCTTCATTAAAATGGATACAATGTAGACTTTCAATAATAATTGAGAAGGAAAAGAATTCACAACCATTGCTTTTGCTGATAAATACCTGTCTTATCTTAGAAAACGCTACTTGTCCTCCCATCTGATACACGTCAGCCTCCCTGTGCAGATACAGGACCTGTCGTTGAATTGTACAGTGCATATAACCAATTCCTCAAGAACTGATTCCTAATTAAAAAAACAAAACAAACGTTTACAGCATTCAGCTGATTTTGTAGAAGTCTGCTTCTTTTCATTGCATAATCTCTGTGCACACATTTAAGCTCTTTACAATATGAAAGGAATATGTTCTGTCACTTTAAAAATCAATCATTGGGAAAATGGTAATGTAAAAACACGATAGGCAAGCAGTGAGGTGTAATGGCATAAGCAATACCCAGAGAATGTGCTACTCTGAATTCCCCAGCACTTTGCTAGCATCAATTCACAAGAGCTTATCTCTCGCCCTGTGTTAATCAAGGCCTCTGACACTGACTCCACGGAGTGTACTGATAATAACAATAATAATAAAAAAGGTTTCAGTACTTGGTCCCGCTTTTGCTGTTGTACTTTTGTGACAGGTATGACACGCTCTGCTTCCCATGATGGTTGGGGTTAAATATCCAACAATAGATGCAACTTCCAACGCACTGCTAGAACCATTCAACCATAAAATAAACACTGCTTAGCACGTTTTAAATAAATACTAAAGAATTAGAGAGCACATGGTAGAAACATTAATCTCATAATCCTCCTAGCATGTCTGCTGTTTATGTGAACAGAGACAGGTGGTTCAGGCTTGGGCTGATGGCTGCCATCAGCTCCAGCCTGGAAACACACACAGGTCCTAAATTTAAAAAACAATGAATAATCGCATTCTGCCTGAAGCTGTTGGATCTGGCCTGGTTGTTCAGGAAAGCCTGCTAACTGATGAAGGCGAGATGTGCGTAAGCTCAGCCTGGATACATAACGAATAAAGGGTGTAATTCTTGTGCCCAGAACCCCTTATAAAGAGAATAAACACCTTCTGGCTTCTTGTTTGGAAAAGGTGCAAAATACACAACTGACAGCTATATCCAGATTTCAGCCTGTAAGGCATATCACACAGCAGGATTTCATAAATCACTATTTTCTGTAATCCACCAATGCTGCTGCTGTTTTGCACCTCTTTCTAGAGAGCATACACAGCTACTTGGTATGACACACCAAACCCGCATACATGTCCCTAAAACCTGACATGCAACAGCTAAAGAAAACTGATTTTCCCCACATCAAAATTGGCATGTCACGAAACAAATGTATGTATTGACCTTTACTTTGAATATGATATTCATGACACAGCCTAATTTTATTTCATTCAAAACAACGGCAAACTATGAATGCAACACAGGTCAGATTTCTATTGAGATTTAAAAGTGTCCTGATGTCTTTTCTGATCCATTAGCTATTGTATATCAAAATACTGGACATGCTGTGCACAAATGCATGCAGGAGGAAAAACTGCAGCTGATTTATGCATTTATTACTTGACACTAGTAGAGTGTACTGTGGCTCAGAAAATGCAGTCTCTAAAATGATTTAGGACTGGATGATTTTATGTCATTAACATACTATTATAACCAGAGCTCTGAGGAGATCTTTGAACTGGAGGTATTATTTCCAATTAAATGGAAACTGACATCCGTTAGTCTTGATAATAAATTAATTCATTCCTCCCATAAGGAATCTAATTCCACTTCTACCTGTAAACTCCACGATATTTGGTTTCTCACAATTACCAGCAAGATCTCTACAGTATGACTAGTTGACCTGTCTTAAAAATAAAAAAATTCCTCCCCCCCTTTTTTTTTCCTTTTTTTTTTTTTTTTAATTTATTTAACAAATCCCCAAATTAGATGCTAGGACACTGCAGAAAGATTGCTACATGTGCTAGCTCATTTTGACAGCTGGTTTCCACTAGCTACAGCAAATATAGAGCAAATAGCCTCTCAGAAGCAGAGTAACTAGCGAGAATGGGAGAAGACTGGTCCTACAAGGAAAGTCTTAGTCACTGTCAAATCCAGGAAGAAATTTAAAATTAAACCCTTAGAATTTTTCATTGTTATTTAAAAGGAAAACTATTTACTTACTCTTACATAACTCCACTTATACTATTCATTACCAGGGCTTCACTTAATTTATGTTTCCGACTTCATGACTCATCCGTCTAATCCCTCTCTGCTTTGTTGTGTTTCTATTTTATTGGGGTTTTTTAATCTAATGGCACACGAAGAAAGCAAGAGTAGAAAGAAGGAAAAGAAACAGAGGCCATCTTATCCAGGGTTCTCTTTCAAACTGAGTTTTAGAATGTGTGTGGATGGGGAGGGAGCAGAGAGCGCAGTGATAACAGGGGAAGTGGTGGGAATCGAGTTGTCAGTGTAACAGTTCACTTTTTAACAATGAAGTCCACGATCATCTCTCTTCTCTACTGAACCTAGCAATGCTTGCTCTTTCCATCAGTACTGTTCTTTCAAATCCACACTGTCTCTCCTTCAACATGATTTTGCTCAAACTTTTCTCTGTCTGGAAAATTTGGGTCAAGCTTTGCACTGCCTTACAATTTTTAAAAATCATGCAGCTTTCTCCATCCCTTGCCAACTCTCCAAAAGCACAGGAAAAAAGGAAAAACAAGAAACTGTTATTTTGCAGAGGCAATGAGGCCCTTTTCAAATACAAAGAAAATAAGTATTAAGGCATTAACAACAACATTTTAAAGTAGCATTAAAATCTTTTTTTTCCTCTTTACTGTTATTTCATCCCCAGAAAGTTCTCCGTGGGGAAGAATTGCAGTCTCTTCAATGAACTTTCCAGTGTTAGTGAGGTAAGATTTGAATATGGTTCTCACAACAAATAGAGTGATTTCTAGTTAGCAACATAGCAGAAGTCCAAAACATGAACCAAGCCTTAAGGACTCAAGAATATGCTGTATTTATCATTCCTTTATTTTGATAAAACTACTGCAGCATGCATTATGGAATCAAACAGTGCATGAGCTCAGCAATGGATGAATTTGGTCATACAAATATATTGAAGTTAATTGCTTGCATGCAGGAAAAATCAAAATACATACTCCAAGTGAGTCTCTCTTTCCATCTTCCTTAAGATTCATTAAGTGACTCTAAGACTGTTTACTTTTTACAAAGCCTTTGATGTTTCACTGGGATTTTCAAAAATACCTATGTGACATGGGAGCACAAATCCCACTGATTTTTCTGAGAAACTGCTTCCAGATTAGTTATACGATTCTGAAAATCCAACCTCCCATGCTTAACTTCCCATTCTGTTCCAGTCAAATATATATGAAAGCTTTTGTGTTGCAAATACAGTGTGCGCTGCCTAGGATTAGCAGTGATTAAAGAGAAGGGGAGGGATGAACCATGCTAGGGGCACCCCCAGAATTGAGAATCTGAGAAATGCATCTCACAGGTGAAGGCTGTCTGTGACTGAAGTGTTTAATTGCAAAGACCAACAGCACAGTTCCTGCATTCTTTTCTAAAAGGATACTTTGTGACAAGAGATGCCTGAGAAATTCAGATAAGCTTCCCAAACATCATACACCTAGATGAATCATGTCCTAGTCTCTCCCAGCCCCCTTTGGCCAAAGCGACTGACTGTTCCAGAAATACTTGGAACAGTAGGTTGGCTGGCAAAAAGGGCTGAAATTTTATTGATGCAACAGATCAGTAAATACATATGTGACTGCATCTTTGTTTCTAGTTCAGGATCTGTGATTCTCAGTACTTCTTTGAACCAAATTCTCATTTCTGCATTCTGAAAATGTCTGGAAAGCCTGGGTATTACTTATCTCGTATTTCCTAAATGCATCCCAAGGGACTCTGAAATAGCCTGAACCAAATTTACTGCTTCAAATTTAGCTACTAAACACTGTAACATATAGAAAAGTAAATTTCAAAGGAATTGAGCTTCATGCACATATACACGTGAGCCCTCACTAATACAGAGCTCAGAATATTTCAGAAATTACAAGCCATATCTTTCGCTCCATTTAAGACTCAGCTTTACTGTTGTAATAGCAAAACGTGGACTGAAAGAAGTATTTCATGAAGATGGAAGGAAGATGGGAAAAGGGGATGTGGGTGATGCGACAGCACTAGGTCTCACCAACACAGCTAATCTAGTGAAGTCCTTACTGCTGCTCAGCCTGAAATCAGGGGTCATTTCAGCCCCAGTATTAGGGGAAAAAAGAGGAAACTGCAGGCTACCTGCCTCTACATTGCACAAGGTGAGCACAGTTTTGGTCTCAATATACAGCAGTCGCTCACCCCTCAGCTGAAGCATAGCTGTGGACATGCTGCATTAAAGACTAGATGCCAGCAATTAGCATGAATAAGTCCTATTAATTAAAGTAATTTTTAAACTATTATCATTATCACTGTTAATGGAATGAATGAATGGGGATGAAAACACTTAATAATTTGGATAATGCACTGGAATAAATAATTTTCCCATGTTTTTGCCGGACACATTTCAAATGGGAATATTATATACTAGAATGCCCTTTGCTGGATGTGCGGAAGAGAAGCTTAAGTACTCTACATGGGTATAACTACAAATCCATACCTGTTTACTACAATGATGACAAATATAACAGCTGGATTTGCATGTGACCTACTGCTACAACTAGGCCTTACATAGAAATGCAACTTCATACTACCAAAAATAATACTGCAAGCACAGTAGCACAATCATTTTAATAACTTGAAGCTGTCTATTTCACTGGTATAGGAAATGTGAAGATAAACCACTAAGATGAAATACAATAATTTATTTTACAGGTACACTGAGATAAGATTTACTTCCCTTATGTTTTCTTTTCTGCAGAAAACATTTATGTTATGAGTTTGTAATTGGTAACATCTAAAAATAGAACACAGTTGGGTTTTTCTCTTTTAAAGCAAGAAAGCTGGAGTGAAGAGATAATGTCACACCCTTGGGTGTTAGGACCTCAACACAGAGATCACAAAGGAACAATTCCTCTAGAAATAGCTTCAGCTCTTCAGCATGACACAATGCATGTTCTCCTGCCCTGTTTACCCCTGACACATCAAGCATTAACCATTGATGCAAGGGGGATCATGGCCTCAAGAGGCCAGTTGCTTTATCTTGTAGAGCAAGTCACATAGATACCCCAGTGGTAGGAAGAGCAAAAAGAGCATTGGGGGAAAAAAAACCCAAACAAAACAGAAACCAAAAACCAGCTGGAGAACCCTGAAAAGTGGCATTATACTTGACAGTCTAGAAATACCACTGTAGATCTGTTTCCAAGAAGAAATGAAAACAGCAATGCTGCAGCAAATTATTGGAACTTGAAAAAGTGGAAGGATAAGAAAAAGATGGCACTGCAAAAGAGAAAGAGTCGGGGGGTAAAAAAATTGTCTTGGGATTTAGCTCAAAGATGATGCTCATCAGTAAAACCCACAAGGCAGAGAACTGTATCAGCAGTGCCTGACTCCTAAGGCTCCAGGATGATAAGGAGAGGTCTCACTTAGAAACACTGGAAAGTAAAAAGCAAAAAAAGCTCAGTTGTGCTGATATTTCCATTTGGAAGACAAATTTCATTTGCCTGAATTATATCCTGTTTTCTTCTATTCAAAGTGGATATTATTACAAGTAAAACATTTTATCAGATTAGTCAGAGTAGTGAGCTTTAAATGAATATTTCCCAAATGCGTAATCAAACGAGTTTTCAGCAGACGCCTGGTTGTCTTAAGTTATATTCAATACAAACCTATAAGGTTAATACAAATTTTCATATTTCAAGGCAAAATTACGTGGAACTTTCTTTGCAGCAATTTCTAAGCTCTGCAAGTTTTTTTTCTCTGCTTTCAGAATTCACTTCCTTGGGTTCACCTCAAATTTTTGAAATCTATCCAACAGGTTTGGGTTTTGTAATACTTCCTTTTCCTGCAGAAAAAGTTCAGCCTGAAGATATATATTTAAATAAGGCAAATAAACTGTCCTCTTAGTAGATACAGATAACAAAATTTCAAACCAATGGTAGTATGTGAAAAGGGGAAAAGTCAAAGCGGAAAATTATCCATTCCTCAAAAGTAACAGACTTCAGAGGCATGGCTTTTCAATTAAAAGTAGCCATTACATATCTACCGACTTGTATAGTGGTCATTTCCAGTATACATAATTCCTGTGGTTTTAGCATGTTTTTAATCCTCTCATACTAACTGGAAGCCTTTTCTGAGTCCCCGTCAGACTGCAAACACAGAATGAAACGGACAGTCTCTGCCCTAAAGACCTGCCAGTCCAAGTACAGGGCACAAGACAACTGATGGAGAAAGGCCAGGGAGAATATCAAAACAATGAGATATTGGTAGTCAGCCTGACAGGCACACCAGTTGACCGACTGTTGTCAAGCTTTTTCTAGAGACAAAGGATGTATTAAGAAAGATATAATGGAGAAACAGGGTGGTGGATGTCTTTGTGTGTCAGTGCACATGCTTCCTGAACTATAAGGAGGAAGCATACTAGTGTGCTAACACATGGGTGACAAAATCCTTACATCATGGGCTGTCTGAAACAGGATGCAATGGTGTAATACCACACGAACAATACATAGGCTGGGAAAGGCTTTTAGCATCATTAGAAAAAATAAGCATCTTATTCTTATGTGATAGAGAAAGGGAGGGCCATGAGAGAGGTTAGCTGAGAGCAGGAAAAATGCTCTAAGTCACAGGTTAAGTAAAATATTTCAGCAGCTCTAAATAGACATGGCTCAGAAAATACGGCATCTGCCAAGACCAGAAAACAGAATATTGCATTATTGGGATATGAAGTGTTATGACTTGTAGATCTGCACATGACTAACAAAAGCTGTATGTTAAAGCTGTCACATAAGAAGAAAATCATGTAAGAAGAAAGCAGATGCCGAGATATAAAAGGTAATCAAAACTGAGAATGAGATCAAGGTTATAGGACAAACACAGAAAAGAGATGAAACTGCCCACAACAACTAGGAAGGTTGTACCCTGCACTAATGGAGAGGAGGTAAAAAACTCTGCTTTAGCCCCTTTGAAATGACAACCAATGCCAGGTGAAAATTAAACATTTGCCGAAGACACCACCACTGTTTAAAAGGACACGAAGAAAGAAACAACACTGCTATCAATGTGTTAATTGTTTCTCAGAAAACTATCTTTCAAAGAAAGAAGCTGTTGAACATGCTAGTGATAACTTGACCACTTGCTGGACCACTACTGATAAAGGAGGGCAAGCTTCCTCTTGCAATAGTTTTTATAGGGACCAGGGGTGTGAAAGCAGCTCCTATCCACCCCTACTCAGATACAGCACCTTCATGTTTTTCGAAACACCACCATATCTCCAAGCTGACTCTTTCTCAAGCTGAAGTGGGCAGGGGACAGCATCCTTATCGTCTTTTGAAAAGACTCAAGAACACTGACTACTTCTGTGTAATATAAAGTCGGCCTCAGGGACTGTGGTCGTGATTTCCAAAAGCACCGCCCCACTCCTCTCCTCAGGAAAAGACAGCATTAATTCCAGGAATCCAACTAAACTTGAGAAGAGAACACCATAAATGTAATTTGTCAAACAATCATAAATACCTCATAAAAAACAGGAGACCTGAGGCAGCTAGATAACAGATTTTAAGAGCTGAATAAATTAAACAAATGCCATCTCCCATAGACTGTTTTTCTTACACTTTGTAAGTACATAAACTTCATTTATACAAAACACTAAAGAAAAAAAAAAAAAGAAGGAGAAAAGGAGACACTTCCTATGATGCCTTTCAGTTCAGTAAAGCAAATGTTAGCTTAACCAAACTCTCCTTTGGGGAAAAATGTGGAGATTTCACTGTGTGTAAGAATGGACTGAAAGGAGGGAGGGATAAGATGGGCAAATGATAGACAGGTGGGATTAATATGGTCACAAGGGGAAGCGAGCAAGTGCCAGTCTAGTCTTATCTGTCTGTCTACAGTTCTGACTTCAGATAATGTCTAATTCCCCTTCATGAGAGTATAAAAGAAACCTCTGTTCACAAGCCATACAAAATTAAATGTTCATGCTGGTCTACCAAAAGTGCTTGTACTTGCCTAGCAAAAAACATTAAGAGCTTGGGATTTAAACATTAATTTTCAAACACCAAAAGAACAAATCATCATGCTTTTAAACCCACACAATTTTGTGCATCTCTAAACACACACCCACACTGTTCTGTACATACAGGAAATTCTCATTAAATTAAATCTGAGCCCATTTGCAGAGCTTACAATGGCACCACAAACAAAGTGAAAGGTATTACAGAAAGTTCATGAATAATTTAAGAACAACAGAACAAGCTGTCTTAAGTGTTGCCAAAATGCAATAACGTTAATTCTGAAACTGGAAGAAATATTTAAAATGCCATATTCTTAACTAACTACAGCACAAGCCACGCTGCCATCCTGAAACTAGATTTGTAGGTGTTTCTGTCTGTATATAAGTACAACAAGATATTCTACAGTCTTGAATCTAGGAATTTGTCTTACATCAGAGGTAATTATACATACACTTGCAACAACACTTCTGCATTAGCCTCCCACACAAAGAGAAAAGATCCTCCTTTTTTCATCGTCATTGCAAGATGTTTTCAAAGGTGCCTTTTCGCACCATAGGGCTAAAGAAGAGAGTTTCACAATGTGCTCAGTTCTTTGGAAACAATTTGAAAATCACAAGTGGGTTTTGGAAAAAATTATTTCTTCAATAAAATATTTCATCAGAATATGAATAGGAAGAAAGGCTGTGCGTTTCAAATATTCACTACCCAGGCAGAGATTTAAGGTCAGCCGCAAGCACCACATGAAAGCCTAGACTGTTTTATTTCCTCCACGTGTATGTTTTTGCTACCACTTACTCTGTTTCCTTATTCTCACTTCATGCATGATCCAGTATTTTTCTATTTCTCATGTCATATTTGCTCCTTCTTGACAAGGACCTTTCATAACAAAGTAATTCAATCTCTTTGTTTAGCCAGGTCGACCAAAAACTCTTTGTGGTTACATTTGACTACTAAGTGCGTGCCCACCCTCTCTCACGTAACTCACTAACCACATGACCTCCACCAACACACCTGGCTATGTGTAGAAGAAGAAAAATCACATTGTCTTTATTGCAGACAGCATGTGTGATTATTTACAGCTTTCTCTTTCAACACAATTACTTTGTTAAGGCTACTGTGATTTCCATTATTAGGCCAGTTATCCTTATCTTCCAAGTTTTATTTGCTTTAACATCTGGCAGGATATTATATTGAGAAAAGATATTTAGGAGCCACTCAATGAATGCAAAGAATTTAGATGCAAGATAAGCAAATAATAGGACAATAGTAAAAAAGAACAATAAATTTCCTAATTGAAACTCACTCAGTGCTATCAATTCTTGTATGTAAATAAATAAAAATTATTATTATTATCACTGTGAAAGAATAAACCTTGTTTCAGATTGGAAAAAGTGTGATAAATGGATTAATCTTCTGTTTTGGAAATGAAGGCAGATAGTTCTTAGTTGTGATGAAAGCTGTAAGTTCCAATTTACCTAAGAGTGAAGAAATCACTTAAGCTCCATACTCCTGAACCTGCCTGGACAAAGATGTAAATCTTTGGGACTAAGAAGATATATCTAAAAGAATGAATAGGCTAAGACATGAATCTCAGAGATTCAGGAAAAGAACTGATCAAAGACAATAGCAAGTGGCCTGAGACTAAAATCTTAAACCCAAACTAAAAGTCCAAAAGGGGCATTTTTATGTTCCCTCACATCCCTAAACTGAACTTATCTTGGAGGTATCTTTTTCCACAGGGAGGAAGGGCGAAGCTGTTTGGTTTTTTCATCCATAAAATACTGTGGCAAGTGTAATGCTCGACTAGACAGCAACAAAACTTCTCCACAAGGATGCATAAACCAAGACCATAGATTGCAGAAGAACAAAGGCAAACTAGTGATTTTAGTTCTGCTTTCATGTACTGAATCAGCAGTTCGAAACAGTTACAACTACGTGTATTGACTGAAAATAACAGGACTGCACAGGTGTAAGTGGAGGGCAATTATACAATGAAAAATATCATTTATGCACTGCAACATCATTAAAGTTGCAGAACAGCCTGATTTACAGCTCCCAGAGGTACTATGTAGGGCCGGCAATTTAGAAAACACATACCGTTACTTGTAAATTGAGAATACTTCATATGAAAATCACTAAAATACAGAAATGCAATTCTAAAATGTCATGGTTACAGACCCACTTCTCAGTCTTGGACTTTCACCCTCTGAATACAGCAATGATTGAAGGAAAGGCTTGTATGTGGGGATGCAAGAAGAGAAGAGAACAGAAGGTTCCTACTGCAGAAAGGTGCTTGGGCTTTAACCAGACTCAAGAGGCTTAAAGCCAATTTAACAGGCCTTCCTAGATGTCTTCTAAACGTGTGGGAACATGAGAAATGCACGTCCTCCCAGCAGCACTGGTGAACTAAGAGCGCCTTCCCCATACATCTTCAAAGCCAGTATAGGCTATATTAAAACTAGTTTCTTCTGTAACGAAAAGAAAACTGAGAACAGCAGTGGATAATAAAACACTTTAAGATAACTTAAGCATCATCAGCATAACAGTTTCTGTCATTCTTTAATACCTCTCCAAACACTGTGGAAGAAGACAAAGCTTCCAAAAAGCAAAATCAAAAACAATACCAAGGATAAATTAAATTTTGAATTTATTGCTAGGCATAACCATGAAGCATTAACAATGTATAAAATTTCATTTAAAGTTATGAAGAACATGACCAATCTCCAGTGTTTTTTAAAGAAATTAAGCAATAATTTTATTCTAAGTGAATGTTCCAGAGGGTAAATGAATTCCACACTGCAATAAATGGTACAGCAAATTGAGGAGTATATTTTAAAAGTAGGAGCAATTTTCCTTCCATAACCTTCACTTGAAAGAACATTATTGCTATTTTATTAAATGGACTAAATGAAAAATAAATTAGAAGGCATTTTATGGCATTTAAATACACTTAATATCACAGTAAGATATGTGGATTTAAATGGCATCTTTCTAAATTATACTGCATTGGCAGCACAGAATATACAGCACATTTCAAAGAAACAAGCAACATGACGGGACATTCACTATTGTTTCCTAGAGGACCCATGAATGGTATTGAAGATCTATTTCATCTCTGCTTATGCAACTTATTATTCAAAATTTTGTTTCATATAAATCCAAGATTTTGGCAGGTTATTGCTCCTCTGCTAAAAAAACATGCAGCAAAATCTAATAACTTCAGGACATACAGCCTGTACAATGTACATGTGAGGGAAGAAGAGATAAATCTTGCATGGCAATCTGATGCATTTCCCAACCAAGAGAAAGAACATACCAGTGATGTGCCAAAAAAGTTGCTGAGCAAGGTTATTTTCTTAATACTAGGAGAGAGATTCAGTTCTCAGAAAATATGGAAGAAGTTTTTGATGTTACAAGATGTTCTACAACATAGCACAAAATAATTAGGAAAATAGGTCTTACATTGAAGCTGCACAACACAACAATAACTTGTGATTTTTTGCCAAGTTGCCTAGTGGGAAAGTCAAAATTAAAGACTTCTTGTTTCATTACAAGAACAATGTCTGTCATGCTTACCTAACTTGTAGGTAATTATTCATGTTTCTATTGATGTAGTTTACTTTCATAATGTAGTTAATAATCATATAAAATATCAGAAAAGTCTGGGGCTCTCTGCTAAACCTAACCCTAAAAGGAAGTTGTTGCCTTATGCAGAAAAAGTCACTTAAAAAAAAAAAAAAACAACAAAAAGCGTTGCCACTGTACGGTATTAATTTCCATCAGCCTGTACTTCAGTCTCAGGATTTTCCAAACTGTTATATGGCTGTAAGTTGACTCTGGAACTGTTGCTGAGGTTGATGGCAAAGCTAGGAGCCCTCGGGTGAAGAACTGCGTGGCCAGGCACAGTTTGCCTTCAGCATGTGTGAATACAGTGTGTAGCGTCATGATGTTTTACTTTCTCACATAAAACTCATTGCATTTCTTTACAAATCTACACTAAAATGTATTCTGCTCCTTTTTTATATGCTGGCATTTCGAGACCACCTCTTTCTTTCTGTTTTGTGTGTTCTCTTGGCTGAAAGTTTTCATATGATACTCTGCAAAGTTGCATTAATATGAATATTTATTACTTGAGCTGCACATAGTGAAAAGGCTTATGCAGAACCATGTGCAGAAATACTCAATGCTGATTAAAAGTCCGTAACTTTGCTCCTAACATTTTTCTGTGATGGTGCTATCACTTTCTTGTGAGCTCCCATCAGGATATTCAGCCTATTCTTGGCACAATCCCAATATCGCAACAGGGTGCAGACCTTCATCCTTCATCATTCATTATGCAGACTGAAGGCCACCCTTTTTGACATATAGAATGTTTTCTTGGTATCTGAGTATCACAGAAAAATGTTCACAGCTATGAAAGCAAATACTAAAAAAACCCAGTGTAACATGCTTAGCCTAATTTTGTGGAAAAACATGAGTCCACTATCACTCTTTCCACCCTTCACCATTATTTTAAATTCACTGGTCAATGCAGTCTCAAAAAAAAGTGCCACACCTGCTGGGGGGTAAAAGAGGGCCACCACTGAGAAGTCCCTCTGGGAATGCCTTCACCACTTGGGTATCGCTCTTCGTTGCTGATAACAAAAAGTTATCACCCACGGGCTGAACTCCACGACCTGAACTAGGGCCCTTTGCTGCAAAGTCAGATAGTACCGTTGGAGAGAGGCACAAGAGGAGAAAGTGAGACAAAATTTGTTAACACTTCTTTCAACCCAGAACTTCTTGAGATACCATGATATTCAAACAGGCTCTGACTGAATCCAACAGGAATCTCTTCTTAAATCATGAGTCTATCCCAGGCCTTCTGAGCTAATACACTTAAGGCACATATTTTCCTGTGGTACAAAAATGAGTAACATCTAGAATCATTCTGAGAGTTCCTCAGACTCCCAGTTCAGAGAAGTGAATTACCAATAAAAGTCTGAAAGCTCAAACTCACTCTAAATCTACACTGGGCTAATTGAACCGCTTTCCAATTTATCTGATAGAGCCTTCCTTGCAGACCAAAAATTGCTCCAAATCTTTCAGAGTTCAGGCATGAACTCTGATCCACAAATGTACCTTAAACATGCTTTCAAGTCTGTCACAATACTTTCCAAGCTAGGGATAAAAATCATACCTATGACAGGAAGAAACAATTCTGTCAAACAACTATATTTGTATAGTGTAAGTGTAAAGCTTTTTAAAGACATGCGGTCTTTTAATATTTATATTTATAGTTTAAGCAAATATTTGGTTTTTAAAATTGCAATAGAGAAGTCTGGGATTAAAACAAGAAGCTGTGAATATAGATAGTTCTTTGCACATGAATGCAACAAGCTGTCCCCCATCCTGCAGAATCCCCACAGTCTGCTGTGCCAAGGGCAGCTTTCCCTATGTTGAGACAGAGTTTACAATGGCAGATGTCTCACCCTTGTAGTCCAAATTAATCTGGCATAGTGAGTACAGGATGCAGAGCCTAAGAGGAAAAAAAAAAGTTGTTTCTAAGGCAGTTTTGTAATACACAAGTTGGCTTTGGTTTGGTGGTTTTTTTTTTTTTATTTGGGTACCTTGCTCTTCTACACACTCTGCCTTTTTCTCCAATAAATCCCTCTTCAGGAATAATTCTTGTCTATGATTCATAAAAGCTATTAGTTAAGAAATTATGGCCAAGCTGAGTGGCACTTGCAGAAAACTGGTATAATTTATTTATTGGCACATGTAAAGCAACACTTTGAAACTATAAAGCTATCTTAAATCATGGTCATATTTTTTTATGCCAAACTTTGTCATTCCTCCCTTCCTCTCCTATTTTTTAGTCCCAATTACTGCATTTCCCTTTTAATGGGAGTGAAAGACTAGGTGGGCCACTCATAGGCAAAGACAGCTAAGCACAGAACAGATAATGACAGCTCATTTCTGACTGGGGACCTTTGGTGTTATACAAACAAACCTATAAAACACTGCCAGCATGAAAAAAAAATAAACAAACCCAAACCCAAAACCAGATCCTGCCTTCTTCCAGATCAAAACGGTTACAGAAAACCTACAAGTTGTTGGAGTTATGTTAATAACACAGCTGATGTATTTCTTCAAATACAGACAAATGAAGGTAAACAAATTTTCATATTTTTCACTCTTTTGTGTTATTTCAGCTTCTTGAAGTGAAAAATGGATGTGTATTCCCACTCTAAATGGCAATAATTAAATATCCCACCACAAAGGTACTTGTCCATTTGCTCTTTGAGTAGACTGAAGTAATGCAGTACAAAATGCCGCCTTCATAAAATCTTCACCTGCAATGTATATCCATGAAAACAGCAAAATTAAATGTTAACAGGTTCTCTAGAAACTGGAACACGGTCTATCAGGTATTTATTAAAGTAAGTAATTTAGACGCACAAATACAGTAACAAATATGGCTTTGTGCTGCAGTAGTAGCAAGTAGACTGAGTTGCAAAGAGGTAAAAGTTTGAATTTTCAGTAGAAAGGAAATTGCTGGAAACAGAATATAACCAAGATGTTGCGCAGACAAGTCATTTTCTTTGTCGTTCAATAGTTATCTATTCTGAAAATAAAACTATATTAAAAGATCACTTATAGTCCAGCTTGATTGATGATTCATCACTTTTTCTACCCTTTTACTGAGCAGGAGACCAATAAATAGATAGTGACTTTGAATGACATCAAACCTAGAATTTCAAGTAAATTAGAGGAAAATAATCTGTACGGACAGGAGTCAAAACAAATACCAAACTCTGACTTTTTTCTCTTCTCTTGCAAAATAGGGATGTAATTTAATTTTGTAATGACAGCTTTGAACTAAATCATCTGCTTCCCCCCCCCCCCATTTTTCTTACTTTTCCCTGTAGACTATTATACTCTCATGTTCCTAGGAGTCAACAGCAAAGACTAGATTTACTGAACGGTGACACTTTCCTAGGGAACGGTGTCTGAAGATGAAGATTGGCCACAGTACCTAGGCAGATGAACCTGAGCAACTCACTGCAGTGGTGTAGTTCAAAAGATGAGCTTAGCTGTGTACAGGCAAGCAAACACTGTGTAGGTTCAGGAGGGTCCTGGTACCTCTGCTGAATCAAAGTGCTACTAAACTGCTGTGTCCTGCCTGGCTGCTCAAACTTCAGAAAAATTGTTGAAGACTGAAGAAGATTCAAAAGGCAACCTCAAGTCCTGAGCCTAAAGAACCAGGAAAGTATGCCATAAAAAGGAGCAGTAATCTGTTTCACTGATCTAAAGGAACATGAAGGAGTGACTTGATTACAGTCTTTAAGCACTACATGAAGCAGAAAAAATTGATAATGGGAGAATCACGAATGGAATGGCCAAAACCTGAAGTAAGATTAATACAGTCTAAAAATAAAGAGGGTATTTTTAACACTGGAGGCAACGAACCACCGAAGCACCTTATCTTTGGTTGACATCAGCTCTGCAGCATTAGAAACATTAACATTAAGCTTAGTGATTTCCAAAAAGCACAGTTCTATAGTTCAGCAACAACTCCTCAAAGAAAGGTCTCTGTTTAAACAGCAATAATGACCCCTCACAAACTCCAGCACTGAATCTAGAGAAATGATCCGGGTGTGCACAGGGAGAAACAAAAGCAGTGAATGGTTCTCAATTAGGTGACAGCCCTGCACACTGAAGCCTCATAAAAGAGCAGATGATAAGAAGGTAAGATACGCTCAGTTTCCAGCAGATAATATAAACAAACTGTTATAGCATCCACTTCTTAATTATTTTATTTAAATGTATTTCAAATTCAGTGGCATCCTTCAATGATTCCTATGCGGGGGGGGGGAGGGGGGGGGGAGAAAAAAAAGAGAAAAGAAAAAGCAGCTTAATTAAATTCTGTGAACTCAAGAATTTGAATTGACAAAGAAGGCCAAACCCAAGATGTGTTGTCAAGGCAACATGGGCCAAGAATTGCCTTTGATATCTTTTAGACCTGACAGTTGATAATATTAGGCATCATTTGTACAGAATACTGATGCACCTAGCTGTAATTTTAATTTATAATGAAAGGCGAAAGCAATGCCTATAAGCAAAGATAAAATCTCATGTTTTAGAAACGTGATGTCATTTTTAGTTCGATTTTTACTTATGCCAATCAAGCAATACTGAATATAACCCCTGGATGTTGGTGTCAGATTCAACAAAACACTGGTAAGGAAGTGTTATCTCTAAGGGCCCAATCTAATTTTTAGCAGTTTATGGTTTGATAAATGTTGGAAGTTAAGCAAAAATGGAATTCCCTCCAGCTAACTCAGTCAGATTGTTTATTACAGCGTTAATAATTCCATCTTTGTCATGTAATTAGAAAGTAAAATGCAGAAAGGTATTTGAAAAACACCTTCATGAGCAACCAAGTTTCTAAGAAAAGTGGAAGAAAAGGAAATATTATACAGAAAAAGGAGTAACAGTATTATTCTAATTTGTGACAAGCACTTGAGCAAACCAGAAACAAAATCAAAGACACTTAACATACAGAACTACAGCCATTTCAAGTGCAGTTCTGCAGGCTGGAAAACAACCCAGACCGCTATAGTCGGGGAGGAGGGGAGAAGGGGGCACAGGGGAAAGGACAAAATTAGTGTTTAGGGCAGAGTGTGAATATTTGCATCAGAATCCTGGGGCATTCACTAACTCCATTTTTCTTGCTCCATGAGGCATATCGTAGTGCTGGACAGCAAATGTTTCTGCTTTTACTAATTATTTCTAAAAGATCTAACTGGAATAAGCATAAACCTGGAGCTATATAGCTGTCAGAGAACAACTGTTTTTCCTCTCTCTCCCTTCTCTCTCTACTTTAGAAGAAAAGCATGACTGACAAAGCAACTAATATTACTATCTCTCTAGCACTACCCTGTTCCAACTGGTTCAGAAAATTAGAAAAATCTTGTAGGAATTCAAGAACAGGTGAATAGAATAATTCCCAATATGACTATACAGATTTATCCATATCCAGATGTTCTTGAACTCCCTCAAACTACAGTTGCTTCTTAAGGGACTACAGATTAAAAGTAGTTCCCTGAAGCTTTTCTACTGAAGTTAGTTTTGGTACTTTATCCTCAGACAAGCAGAGACATTAGAAGTTCATTAAAGCTGTAATTACAGTTTCTGCAGCTGATATTCAGAGTTTGGAGTTTCCATACCACTCCATTAGAAAATGAAGGTTCACTGAATCCCTTTCTATCATAAAGCAAATTCAGATCCTCCCACATTTGTCATGCAGGTCTGCAACACATCTGTTGCAGTACCCAGACATCAGATCCCCAGGTTGGATGGGGAAGGTGCATTCCTCCATGATCCCTGCATATTTTTCCAGCAGCTTGTACTTCTCTATTCACTCAGTCAACTGCACCATTCTAAAAATAACTTTACAACCTGTGGTGGATTTCACCTTGGCTAGCTGTTAGATGCCCACCAAGCCACTCTCTGACTGCCCCTCCTCAACAGGGCAGGGGAGAAAATGAGACAGAAAAGCTTATGGTCTGAGATATGGACAGGCAGATCACTTACCCGTTACTATCATAGGTAGAAAAGACTCAATTTGGAGAAGATTAATTTAATTTATTGCTAATTAAAAATAGGCTAGGATGGTGAGAAACTAAGACAAAGCAAACCTACAAGACATCTACACCCAATATGCAACCTGAAGGCAAAACAGCAAGGAAAGCACAGTCTCTGCATGTCAACACAGCTGTAGGTCCATGATGGTTAGTGATGGTCCAAATGTCACATACAAAGTATCCCATCTCAGCTAAATGACAAAATCCAGAAATTATTCGGCATAATTGCAATGGACTAGGTCTTCAGCTTTTGTAAAATAGTTGCATATATCTGCATTGCAAAAAATAAATGGCAAAACAAAATTTCTCTCCTGAGCAAACTAGTGAGGAGACAAAGCCCTGGAAATGGGAGTCTCCTGAACTGTCAAAAAGGAGATGTTCCACCCTGTTGGTTGAGCATTTGGTAACAGCGGTAACCAGCACCAAAGTGGTGAGTGGAAAGTTATGTCCATAGAGCCCAAGGCTTGCTGTCTAAGTATTTCTACTTGAAAAAGTGCCATATAGGGTTTTGGGAACAAACAAACAAAAATACATAAAATTGGACAAGAGCCTTGCATATACAGTACTGTGTGAAAAAATGTATGGAAAACTAGACTGCATTAAGGAACATAAATAAGATGCAACCCATTAGAGGAGAAAAAAAATTATGGAAGTGAACTTAAGAGAGATGATTCATTTCTATGAAGTAAATTGAACCTCTGGAAATTTATACATTTCTAATTAAAAGTCCAGAGGGAAGAATCAATTACAGTTCTAGCCTGGCCATTAGTTCTTCTCTGTGCTTTTTCTTATTGGATCTGATTGCCAGTGCTATCCATGTAAGAAGCTTCATTATTTTGTTGTTTTAATAAAGCTGTGTGAAGATGAACGGCCCTTCCCATGCTACTGTAAGAAGATTAAATGATCAAAATAAACCTGCAGTTGAAAGTTAAAAGCATGTAAACTTGTAACAGACTAAATTAAGGATTATCACAATACATGAAAGAAAATGACTTCCATGAACTATGCTTTTCTTAAAGCCAGGCAGCATCCTAGAATTACATTTAATTAACTGAAAATGAGCACAGCTATCTACAGTAACACTAACACTCCACTTTCATAATTGCATTTTATGAGAGAGAAATAAGGAAAAATGAAAACAGAACTGTCTCTACAAGACCAAAGACCTGCTTGGTACATTCACGTCTTTAGAACAACATCAGTCTGCTTAGGCCATAATTAGTACACCTGTATGTCCCGAGACCTCACTTTCAACTACAAAATTCATGCATGCAGATTTTCAAACTGATCTCTACAGAACTTACAGCTGAATTGCTGATCAGTCTTGTTTCATGTAACTATGAAGTACACTCACATAATTTTTGTGGATGACATTTTACGTAGAGAGAGGTAGTTTGGTACTTCCATCTAAGAGACAGTATGTTTTGCTGTCTTGGAAATTCATGGCAGAGAAACAGAGACAAGAAAGGAATTACTGGAAATTAGGTATGTAATAAAAACCTATGTTTTGGTTTTTTATTTTGGGGTGTTTTTTTTACAGGCTACATATGCAAGCATATGTGCATTCAGAAACAGACAAACCACCTTCATGGAAGCTCACCCAAGCATGCAAAGCACAAAGAAGAGGCTGTAGCAGGAAGGCGAGAGGCCAAACCAAAGTACATGTCTATTTTTTTTTTCCTAAAGACCTGCCACTACCACTGCCAGCAAATGACCCAATGGGACAGTCATGTTGTTGTATTTAATGAATTCTCTAAATTGTTTTGGTTTCTTTTAGCATTGCTAAATTATATTTGAACACATTTGAATCCTCAAACATCAGCTCTGAAACCTCATAATACACTGAAGACTGCCAAGAAAAACTACAGTAATACAAAAGAACAGCTTTTGTATTGAAGATGAAGATAGGCAAAATACAGCAAAAGAGAATGCTTTTATTGGTGTCTTTTATTAAGAAGATAGAGGGAAGACATCTTCCTTAAAAATCATTCGTTGCCAGTCACATGCAATTGCCTGAGCACTATACGATAAACTGTTCTGCCGCTTAAGAACTATGAGAAAAGAAAACCCATCATAAACCCAGCCCAAACTTCCACTGCCTCCAGCTGTGACTGTGGATTACAATTACCGGTCCTTCCTGCAAGTAGAAAAGAACAAGTCATATTTCATATTCTTTTATAGTGTACAATACTTAATCTGTGTGGAGAAAAAAAATTAGGTCATCTCTCAATCTTGTATCCCTCATCTAAAATTTTATCTTTGCACTGTTTTTTCATTAAATACATTTTTGTTACCTGCATTGACCCAATCACCGCTCATCTATGATCTTGCTTTTCTACTTGCTAATATAACAGGAGGTTATATTAGACAGCCAAAACCACGCATAGTATTTGAAATCTGAGGTTAACAAGACCTTATATCATAATGCCAAATACATTTCCACTTTATTGATATTTTCTCTTTTGCATCCAATGAGCTATCCTTTTCACTGCAACTCTGATTATTCTTTTTATTCCTCAGGGTGTTCTAAGTAAAAGTAACTAAAGCTAAATCCAGTTCTAATGAAATGAGGGAAAGCTTTGCCATTGACCTTAGTATTACCATGAATTGGCCGTTAGTGAATAAAAGCTGTGTACCTTTTTATCCTCTGCATGTTATTCAGTCTTCACAGTGCATTCAACACAAGTAGAATTTTCTTGATTTTCTAATGTATTTACATTCTCCTGCAAACATGCAATGTCTTGCTGTGATGACCACCATCTGTTTTATTTTTAATTTGCCATTTACTATATAATGTACATGCATATTGTTTAAGGTATGTTATATCATAACACATTGTGGATGCACATTAGGGAGAAAGCTGCTATTTGCTTTGTCCTGCTGCCATGCACTGGGTCATGATGAAGCTTCTGGGCACAGCAAGTATTTCTTTAGGGCTGAGATGCAAGGTGGGTGAAGAGAAAGGAGGAAGGAGGAAGACTGGGAATGCGAGCTTACCGAAGGGACATGAGCCTGGACAGCAGAAACAGCTGAGAGAAGTGAGAAGCAGGCACATATCAGGCCCCGGAGGTGACAGATAAAAGCCTTTATCTGGTGACCCAGAAGAAACCACATAAACATTGCTCTTTAACCACAGAATTGCTGGGGTGAAACCAAGCCTCGAAGAAAGTTTGTGGTGGTACCAGGAAAGGAATGTGAAGACTGCAAGTGGAGAGAATTCAGGCAGAGTAAAATGTGTAAACTTTTAACATCAGTTTCGGTTTACATGGCTATTTTCAGGTTTGGGTGTTTTTTTCTGCTTTAAAATATTAATTGCTATAATTTATACTCAAGGTGAGTCTCGTTTTTGCATTTAAAGCTATTTTTGTCTTTTGGGGATACTTGCTACAGGGAAGAGTCTAGGCAAATCCACCTAGAAGATGTAGCTGACTCACTCTCATCACATCTACAGAATGCCAAATATTTGTGGGACTTTTCTATCACACGAAGTATGAACTCATGAGCTCTTGTCTGAAGACTGAGAAGCTTTATTGCCCACACACAAACCTGCACTTCTGCTTGCACCCTCATTCCCATAGGTACCACAAGTCTGCCAGGAAACTTCCTAAATTCATAACTCTTGCATGGAGGAACAGCAGTCACATTTTTAAAATTCGTTATGTACACTCCTTAGAAAGCTAGCATTCTAAAAATGGGTTTGTGTACAGTAAGTTTTAATTTCCAAGACACTTGCCTTATTCTGCTCAATGCTGCTCTCCTTGATGACTTATTAAGTAGAACTCCCTGGATCTTTTCTGCAGGTAACGTTTGATCTCGCTCATAATTTCAGCGCTAGTATGGGCTTATTTTGCATAATTAAAAAAAATGCTCTAGTTTATCAACCACTTTGATGAAATTCATGTTTATATGCATTTGTAGTGAGGAGTTCTCTAGAACTTTGTTTGTGCTCCAAGAAATTCAGTCTAAAACATTATCCTCCTCTTATTTGGTAAATATTCTTCACTATTTGATATATACACCAATATACAAAATACATCACATAGTTGTTTGGTAAGTAGAGTTGAATTTTCTCTGCTAAGTAACTGAAGCATTTTTCAATAAAAGGAAAGGAGAGGTATAAACAAACTTGGAACTACCTTATACATGATCTATTTTATAAACTCTTGGAAAGATTAGATTAGTGTATTATCTAAATGCTGCCAAAATCCATTCATTTTCCAGAAGATCCATGGCAGTTTTTGAGGAATCTTTGGCCTTTTATATTTCACTGCCTTCCAGGAGGCTTGCTGTTATGCTTACAGAGTTCCTGCAGCATGAAAACTTACAAAAATTAAGGCTATTTACCATAAATAAAAAATTTTCACAGAAGCTTCTCCAGTAGATTCCTGCAGAACTAAAAGAACTTTTATTTTTCCAGGTTTCATAAAAATCATCCAAGGATTTGGAGCACAGCCTTCTCAGACTTCGAGAGGTGGAGATACAGTAACCAATGTTTTGATGTTCTTCCTCATTGAAGACTAAAAAAATGTGAATGAAACATGAATCAGACCCAAATTTTAAACAGGTAAGAGACTATAAAACCTGTTCAGGACAGCCAATCCTAGAAAGGCAACTGCCTGAGTACACCAGAGATACTGCTTTACTTTCAGACTCAGTCTCTGACACAATAGGTAATGCACTACAGTACCAAAACCCAGGCCAGATACCCACTGCCCACCTAATCCTCTTTCAGTCAGTCTGCTAAGGAGTTCAAAATATCTGCCTAGGAAGGAATAAAATACAGGCATCAGTCTGTGAAAAGACTAGGTAGGGGAAACATCTTGGCAGTAGTGACTGGTCACTGTATTTAGTTTGTAAGAGTAGCTGAGGAAAACCATTACAAGAATGAATAGATCCCTGCAGACTCTGGACTGAGATGTCAAGATGGGACTGCTCCTCTGTAGTTTCTGCCAAGGGTAATGCCACTTGCATGTACAGCTTTTACAGAAGGAATTGATGAAACCCCTTATAATTCAAATATTAATCTAATTGAAAATTCCATTAACAAAGAAAGTTGGAGTGGTGGTATATTGCGGATTAATCACAATTCATGACAACTCTCTCCTGTGGTGCTAATGATTCATTGGTCTTTCAGTAGAAAACTGAGGAGTATTTCTAATGGCTTACAGGAGTTGTCTAAGAAAAAAAAAGTATTAAAACTAGCTCATACTAGCAAAATGCCAGCAAAGTATTCCATCTTGCATGGGAAATACCGTACTGAAGAACAAGCTTCTTCATAGCACGTATCAGTGTGGCCACACACAAAGAAAAGCAGGTGCTTTAATCACTGAACTCTCTCAAAAATTAAGAACTTGCTCAATTCCCTCAATAGTCTCAACATAGCAACAAAAATCATAATCATATTAGAAATCAGCTAAAAGAACAGGGACAGCAGGAAAGTTGATATGTGCAAGTTCAGATTTTGAGTGCCAGTGTTTACTTAAATTCTGGAGGGAAGCAACACTGAGCATGTGTGTTTTGCATCTGAGGGGACTCTTAGTTCTTTTTCTCTGAGGCAATACACGTTTGATTGTAGTGGCATGCCTTTTAATAATTGAAGGCATTTAACCTGAGTTGCAACCCAAACAATTTTCTGCAATTTAATTTACAGCTCTTCAAGGCACAAGTTCTTTGCACAAGAATAAGCAAGAGATGCACTGTGGGCTGCCATGATTTTGCCATTAGTCTTTTATTTTTCTACTTCAGAATGTGTCAACTATGCAGTAGAACTAGATAATATTTTGTGGCAGATTATACAGTCTGTGGTACGTACAGGTACCATTCCAGAGTTGTGGTGACAGTGACATGAATAAAGGCAATTTGATCCTCCCTGAAACACATTACAGCAAAAATAGGACGATAATATCAATCAACACTATATTCCATTTTCAATAACAAGAATATAGAGAACATTCACCTTTCCTTCTTCCTTCTCCAACCACAGATATTTATACTTTTAAATAATACCTTCTGGTACATGCAAAAATAGTAAACAAATATCACATCAAACATAAGAAAATGCACATTCTGTGGGCGTTACCCAAGGGCAATACAAAACTCAGGTAAGCACCTACATTACTGTTCTACAAAAGACAACCTGTTTTTCATCTTCCATCACCATACATTTGCCAGTTGCATGGAATGATATATAAAATACATTTTAATAGGCCATAGTCTGCAGCTAACATATCGGAGTTTAGGCAATCCTGAAAATGTCACTGAGAAAAGGCCAGATTTTATGTTCAGATGATATGTAACACACAGCCCGTCCTGTCACATGTAATTCTTTTTTGGTCTCATAAACACAATCTTTATTGTGACATCAATTAACATACATGTTGAGGAATGAGGGAATGAATAGATGCTAATGAGGCCTAGCAGAAGAACAGACTTAGATGGCCTGGTATGTCTTTCTCAACTCTGAATTCTCCAAATCCTTGAACCATTTCATTGTACTTCAACTTGTGTGTCAATAAGAGAAGAAAAGAAATAACATAGGATATCTTAAGCAAACTGAGTTTAACCTTAAGCAAAGAAGCAGCTGAAAATAACCTACATCAATCTTACATTTAAGAGACAGAATCATACCCAATTAATTTTAATTAAGTTACTCCATTAGCACTGATTTTCTTTGACACTGCAGTGCATGACCTCCTCTACACTATGGGTTAGCACCAAGGCAGAGCTTCCATCATAACAAAATACCTCACTTAAACTTCATTATGTTGTTGCACTAATGGAGTGGAAAGGATAAAGAGAGCATCTACACTTCTTTTGCCAATATATCCGCCCTCAGAGAGGTATTCTGCTAATTCACAAGCTCATATATGCACTAGAAAGAGGCTGTTGTCTGCTACAATGACTTCAGCATAAACTTCAGTCTTCTGCATAACTTATTTCTGTCATAACATGGCAACAGGAGGCATAAGTTAGCATATCAATTTTTTCTTCCATTTCGGCTGCTTTATTCTAACCCACTCATAGCAATTCTGATTCCCCTGCCATCCCATGTGGTTCGCCTTCCCAGCCCAAACCTCTTCCCACCCTTGTCTGGAGTTAAAATTTAAAAGCATTTTGAAGTTAGAATTTAAAAGAATACAAATATACCCTTCCTTCTGTTGTCATCATGCAACATGTCCCCTGAGCAGACAACAGTAGACTTCACATTGTGCCCTTCAGGCAAAAGAAGCATTCACTTGCAGGAGAAAAAGCACATTTCTACCTCAAATTTCTATATCTAATTTACTGACAGCTGAGATGATAACCAAGAGGAATTTAGAGAGAAGACATTGGCCTCCTTTTTCTTTCAAACATATTTACTCAACTCATTAGCACCTAATCCAGGTGCTGCAAGGGTCCATAGATTTTAATAAGATCTCTTGGATGGAGACAGTGCTTCCTGAAACCTAGTCACTAATGTAACATTTTATAGCTCAATCTACAGGTAGCTGAAGTCTGTCACAAGAGATTGCTTTATATCACTGTGGGCCTCCAGAGATAATTTCATTAGATCATTTGAATACTAGGCTTTATATAGCAAAGAATGCAATTTTGAAGAGACTGCATTCTTAAAAACAGTATCCAAAAGTTAAATTATAGGCAGAACTTAATAATAAAGCCCTGGAGATTCTTTAAAGCCATTTCTCCTAAGAAATGAGCCAAAACCTCTTGAATTATTAGAGGTGTCAAATCTGCTTTCAGTAGAAACTCTCCACAGATCATTTCATTAAATCATTTGATCACTGGCTATTAAATAAAAAAGGAAACAATTTTGCAGGAGAGCAGAGAGGGGAAAAATAGCTATAATTAAGTATAGCAATTTAAAGTTGCATTCTTCACACATCATTACTGTCATTAGAAACTTACTAATATGCTAGCAAAGTCACATGCTAGAACTAGTGAGTAAGGAAAACAGGATACAGAGTTTGTTTGAAGAAGTTCAGCAAAGTTCATTTACCCCCACAAATATCTGAATTGCTTGCTCAGCTCTACATGCAGAAATACTGAAAAAAAAAAAAGCTAATCAAGTGCTACCTATGGCCAACTTTCTGTACTTCTCCATCACTATTTAGTCTGGGATTATTGAGATAATACGTGGAACTATAAATGTTAGTGGATGTAAGAAGAAGTCCTTGTATTACAGGCTGATTCCGTTTTGCCTGTCTTCATTGCCGAAGCACAGGATAACAAAGGAGACTGTACTAAACGAATGATGACAACTTCTGTCTTCACCAGACCCTTAACAGTTAGTTCAGAAGGACTGAAAGTCCAAGGCAGTTTTAAGAATCAACAGCACTGTAAATCTTCCCTATGCACATGTAAAGAAAAATTCCTAACTTCCTATTCCAAGAAGTATGGACCCCCTACAAACTGAATTTATATACACGATTCCCCGTGGCAGAAACATTTCACAGGACAGCAGTCACATCAAAAGCTTAGTAACTCTCATCATAATGTGGAGATTTTCTTAAATTATTTTTTAAAAGCTAAGCAACAGCTAATAAAAATTACTTTTATGTAAGCCTGGACTGCATTTCACTGCCAGAAGGAAGATCTCTGCTGAGCACCCTAGCCAGGGAGTGCTGAAGATGTGACGCCTCAAATCCCTCTGGCACAAAGTTTCAGAAGAGAGCTGATTCAATAAGCTGCTGTTTATAAAAACAGGTACTTACCAAATCCCAGTCTCCTGACCTCCTGCTCAGATGTATTTCCACTGAACAGGAGACTTGTTTCTTTTTGGCTGGGTTTGTTTTCTCCTAGATTGGTAAACTAAATTGACTTGCCAAGGGAATAACTGACCAATGGAGACCATTCAGGGGGACAGAAAAAGCATGTGGCCAGGAGTGGAGGGACGGAGGAAATTGTTAGGTCATGCAACCTCACTTGAATATTAAATGCCACCATTTAATGAGTTAATTTAAATTTAAATATTAATAAGTCTCATTTAAAATTTAAATATTAATAATTTAATAAATCCCAGCACTCCCAGGCCAGACTGAGGTAACACAGAACCACCTTTGCAGGTAATAACCACCTCCTCAAATATATCTGAGGAATGAAGACTGTGAGACCTGTTTATTTATTACCTGGCAGTTTCTGCATTAGTTTACATCTGCACAAAGAGACTGCCACCAAGTTTAGTGGTATTCTATATCTCTTCTTCACAATTTTAATGATTGTACAAGCATGTAATGCACTGCTCTGCTCCATTCTGATAGGGAACATTAAATATATTTTTTTAACAAGTCATCTGATAGATTGTATGGTAAAGCTGCAAAACTTGAAAACTAGAAATATGGAACTCAGAGATCCTGACCTAGATGGCTTGGCTGATAATCCGACTGTCACTGATTCCTTCTTAGGCACTGGAAGGGGACCAAAAAAACCCACCAAACCAAGAGCAATCAATACCAGCATTCTTCTCAGTCTGAGATATTTTAAAATTCTTTCCTACAAGTTAATGATCACCATGATTAAAGAATGCATCTTGAGTCTTGGTAAAACCTTTTTCTGCGGGGAGTTCACTCATTTGCGTCAAGCCCAATGATGCAACTTCCCACCAGCAAAAGGTCTAGGAGGATGCCATCAGAGTATCAGATTGCAATACAAATCCATCTTTGCAATTTTTTTTTTTCACATTATTCATGTCTCAAACACTTCCTATTCTGTGCCACCATCACACCTGTGCAAGATAATGCAAACACCTGGATAGTCTACCAAGTCATTCTCCTTAGTCCTAGTCTGCTTTACGTCTAGCAGAAAAAAAAGGGAACATACTTACAATGACCAGGCCTTATTTAGCTATTTCTTAGGTTTAGTTCATAGTTTGTATTTAGTTTGTTGAGACAGACAGATGACAGGTAAAAGAGACAGATATTTTAGTGCCTTTCACCATGACATATAATCATAGATCTAAATAGTGTTTTGGGCAGAAAAATGAAATGAAGGCTGTGATGTGAGAAGGATGAGATTGAAACTTCTTGACCTCTGATCTCTTAAAGTAGACTGTGATGTGTCCTCTAAATTTCAAGCCAAGGAACATAAAAGGACAAAAAATGTGTGCTGCCACCATGGTCTAATCATGCATAGTTAGGTGTTCCTAGCCATCAGCACTTTAGCATACTTGACTAGTGATGTATGAAGTAGGCCACCCCTGGAAATTGGTTTTCTTGCCCTGTGTCCGGCACCAGGGTAACCAGAGGCCATAAATACTTAGGCTGTTCAATATCCTCTTACTTTTATTTTTTTAGAATGATTTATTCACGTAACCAGGTTAAAATTGCAGCAGTAATTCAGATGGGGGATTGAAAAGCTGTCTAGCTTCAAGGCACTTGGGAGTTATTACCCATTTAGACTACAGGCAGAACAAGCCCTGTAGCCTGATTTGCTGACACTTGTCCAAAAAGGTTTCAGCACTGCTGTGTTAATCGACTGGCCTTGATTTGGGAAGGGACAGAGCACAGATTTACTCCCCTCTTTTCCCATAATCTTAATTCCTACTTGATCCTCTTTTGGACCACTTAAAATATATCACCAGAAATAATTAGTGACACTGAAATTAAATGCTCCTGTTGATTCTGTTACCCAAATTGTTTTAAGAATTGTGGTTCACTGAAATTAGCCATTAGCTACAAAGTACAATAAAATAAAGTTTCTAAGATAACAATCCCATTTACAGAGTGCTAGCTATTGGCCTAAAGTTGACCCTAGAAGAAACAAAAGATATGGTAATAAAAAGGAAGTGCTTGCTTCGAGCTTTCATAAGAAGAGCCCATCTTAATTTTCAGGCACATCACATCTAGAAAGCAATTGGTCCAAAATTTTCATAATCTTCAGACTATATTCCAAAAAGTGACTTGCCTATCTCTCTGACAGAATCCTGTCACCACAGAGCCAATTTTGAAAGCTGAATTACTCACACAATTCATGGCAACATAATAGCACAATATCTGGATTATATCCCCCTACTGGATTTAGTGAGCTTTCCATGAGGCCACCTAGGAAGTGAATAAAAATATACCTTCTTTTCTAAACAGCAAGACAGTTTTGATTCTTCACATCTGCAAAATGATATTATTAGCTGAGTTGGGACGACAGTCCCAGGAAGAGCATATTTAAGGGAGCTGGAAAATCAAAGGACTTTCTAATTGATTATCTGCCATTAGCAGCTTTCAATCCTGTTTTAAAATTGGATGAACAACAGCTTATCCCTTTCCTGCCAGTCATAACACAGTAGCAACCCAGATGTAGTGAAATTATTTTATAAATATGGGCCTATCAGTTCTGTTCATGGTACTTGTTCTCATTTCAATATGGGTTCCTT
Organism: Phalacrocorax carbo; assembly: GCF_963921805.1. Taxonomy (NCBI): domain Eukaryota; kingdom Metazoa; phylum Chordata; class Aves; order Suliformes; family Phalacrocoracidae; genus Phalacrocorax; species Phalacrocorax carbo. The sequence goes on along the minus strand of NC_087516.1, from coordinate 52,483,744 downwards.
ATGCAAGTATACATATTCCTAAGCAACACATTAATGCAAGTGTGAAAAAAATGCAAAAAGCAGTGAAGGACGCTAACTCATCTAGGAGCAAAAGCCAACCTAACACACAAAAGTATGCTAAGAGACCTTTTGTACCTGCTTGCCTAATGCTGGGGTAGCCATCATGACAAGCACTTCAGATCTTCATCTTTTCTCCCTCTGTCACCACTTCCATATTGGTGACAGATGCAATCAGTATGTGCCCAAATAGCAGACCATTTTTTAACTGGACACCATAAAGTACACACAAATCATGCAGAACTGGAAAGAATGGGGACATAATCTATTTTATTTGGGAGAAATATTACTTCTACCCCAATTTACCTCCTTGGTGCTGAGCTGGTTAACTGCACAAATTGCAACAGAGGGGAAAGATGATTCCATCCCAAAATGATTTCTGAAGTACCCTGTTGACCTGCCCTGAGATAGGAAATCTCTGCCAAGCTCTAAATCTGGTGACTGATATCTCCTTTATGTTAGCACAACTTAGGGAAAGGCACCTGGGAGAATTTCCTCTGCCTCCTCATAGCTTATTCAGTTACTTAGCATCATATCTTAAGCCATAATAGCAGAGCTTATCTACAGGTATCCCAATGCTACCTTCTGCTTGAAGTGCAGGTCTGTAGGTCTTTCCAAAGGTTACATTTTTCTGCCTTGATTCTGAATGTGTCTGATCAAAGAAGCTATTTTAAGCCTTTTAATCAGATATTGCTCAAAGGCCTTTATGCCAGCATGCAGGAATTAGGAAACTGAACCTCTGAGATCCACCTACTATGGAACAACTACCTTTAAAATAACAAATCCAAATAATTGCAATGGCACAGAGCTCAGTGAGCAATATTAAATCAGTACCAGGCAGCTCTCAGAGGTTATGCTGAGCTTCATCCTCATGCAATCTTCAGTATGGGCAGGCTCTGTGTGTAGTGGGGTAATAGACTTTCACTGGGGGGAAAGAAGGGAAAAAAAATGCAACAGCTCCTGTCACCTGAAGGGTGCAATGGATACAGAGTGACAGGACATAAAGCAGCTTGCTGTGCCAGGACAATGGAAAAAAAACCTGCACTCTGGAAGGGACATGTGTGATTGTGTGAGTGCACAAAACTGCAATCTGGGCAAAGCACTAAGAGAAACACTGAGTGCACCAGAGCTGCATTGCACCCTGTCCGAACACCTGGGCCAACTGTGCAATACCTATGAATGCAAAAATACCAGCTGGCACCTGACCACCTTCTCCTTATGCCAGAGGTAGGAAATATCAACATCATTTACAAATCTCCTGCAAATATATAGGTATTTATGCTAGACCTAATGGGGCTTCAATTCATCTTGCGAGGAACACTCAGCTGGGCAGTGTGAGAGAAGCTAGGAAGTGTGTGTATGTGGAGATTAACAGAATATTAAACACTGCAGTAAAACACAACATTTCAAATTACTTGGAAAGTGTTTTCAATTACTGGAGTATAGAATCACTTTTTAAAAACAAACAACCCCCACCCACCCAAACCCCACCCCACCACCAATACAGCCAACTGGCTTCAAGTGCTTTCCCTACAGATGATTGTGATTGGCAAGCTTGCTTTGCAAAAAAATAAAGTTTCTGTGGTATTTTCAAGTGTTCAGAACAAGGACGCCTAAGGAACCCTGAACTAATATTGATTATTTGTCAGCAGCCAAATTCAAAACTTCTTAGTTCCTCTCTAGCTTCTGTCCTTTACAGTTTTACAGTCACAGACAGAGTATCCGGCCCTTTTGGACCAGCACAGTCATTATGCTATACAAAAAACATATTCGTGGGAAGCGCAGATTATAGAGTATATATTCTTCCTTCTTCACTTATAAACAAAAGTATTTTGCTGCATGGTGCTCTGCGGAAAACCCTGCTAGAAATTTACCCCTCAGTACTAGATTCACTATGTGTACAGCTGCAGGAGCTGGAAACTGAAAAAAGAAATAAACGATCAGTGCCGGTTGTCTTCTGACCTGAAAATCTAGAACTGAGATTTTCACCCATCCTACACGTGATAGGGATGACTCTAGACAGGTTAAGTTGCCCAGCTGCTTATGACAGTCCACATCAGAAAGCTTATCCAGGTAGAGTGAATATATAATCCAAAATAAATGTGTTTTATTTACATATATATAGGATATATATGTTATTACAGCAGCCTCTAAATGCTTCTTGCATTTTTCTAATGATAGAAACATATTCTGATTCCCACCTAATAGATAGGATAGATGAATAAGCCACTTTACTAACTTATTTGATAGCAAAAGTCTCCTGTCTTTGGTACTTTGTTGGCTGCAAAGCAAATTAATCTAAAGTCTATATGCAGAGTGCCAAATAGGATGGCTAATGAGAATCTATTAGACACACAGTAGACAAAGACAGTGTTTTACCTTGCTGGCTCTCATACCAGATTGCTTTTCTTCCTTTTGAAGAAACTGATTTTTCTGAGTGAGAAGGAAGGAACCAAAATCACCACTTCACTAGATTTAATGAGCCTTTCCTTTTCCCATTCAGTAGTTTCTTTCACTGTGGATAACTTTGTTAGCAATACATCTTACAGTCTACATGATATCTGTGGTGTTCTAAATTAAACTTTTTTGGATGTAATACCTTTTTTATTTTCCCAGCCTAAGCAACCTAGTCAGTAAGAAATATAATAAGGGATATGGACACCACAGGAAAAAAAAAAAAAATTGTGAAATTCTCTACTTTCTTATTTGGTACATGAACTATATCTTCTTGATCTGTCTGTATACCACATTAAAAAGATTCTACTCAATATACAGTAGATATAATTTATGCATAACTATCTCATAAGAAGCTATGTCACTGATTTTCAATGGCCTAACTCTCATTCCAACATCCTCAAAGTGTATTAGCAGAAATTAGGAACCTAAGTACCTTACCAGATCTGAGGCTTTATCATTAAGCTCAGCAAATATCTAACACTCATTTGTTATAGTACAATAGATATATTCTACAGTAAAACAAAATTATCTGAATTGTGTTGCAAATTTTATGCATTTTACTTTTCTTAATATGGCTGAGATCCGTCAAGGCTTCTTCTGTTTGTAATAATAAGGGAATATTTTTGCTTTATAATTTATATTTCTTAAAGAAAATGGGCAAGAAAGAAACAATAATAATGGGCAGCAAAGATGATGTAAAAAAATTAACATTTAGAAGTAGTCTCTTGAAAATTTCATTTTTTGCATTACATCTCAAAGGAGAGAGATTAGTACTAATTGAGACTAGTATTACTGCAGCAATTCCAGGAATAAATTACCTGGCCCTAGTTCAAAACTAAGAGAAACTCACTGACTAATACATACCATACAGATTAGATACACTCTCAAAAAAGAGAATCTTTTAATCTCAGGCTTCTCATTTCTATGGTACAGGGCCACGTCTACCTCTGCCAACTGCTGTGCTCATCCCTGTTGTCATTTTTATATATAATTTCCACTTTGCTTTTGCAGTAACTGCACCTAACAGCTTTATTGAATGTGTTACCAAAGGTAAACTGAATTTACTGAATTATTTTGACCTAGCCATTGGGCTCAGCAGTGCTCATCCTGTCTTTCTCATGCCCCATCAGTGTTCATAACAATATCATTGCTTTCCTTTTGGAAGTCACAGACAGAAATGACATCAGATAAAAATTAAATCCTACTTGGCAGATATACCACACATTTTTCCACTGGTTCTGCTGTTCATCGTTGATATTTCCACCTTGGCTGACAGGGGCTGATTTTCTCCTAATTAGCACCTGTGTATGGTCCTTCTCAAATTATGCCAAATGGATCAAAAAATAGTGTCATTTTAATCTGGTAACATTTTCCTTCCAGATTTTGCAAATAATTAATTTTGAAAGGTTTCAGAGAAGCATTGATTTCTTTTTTATCTGGTATGCCTCAGCAATCTTACATAAATAATTCTAACATTCCTTTGTTTTATTATGTGGAGACGCATATGGGTAATGCAAGTCAGTGGACAATCACAGCCATACATATGGTAAAGTTAAGGGTATGAATGGTTAAATAAGCCACAGACATCACACTTCTTTTCAATCACAGAGCAAATGTTGAGTACATTAAATGGCATTTATAAGATTTTGGGTTGGGGTTTGGGTTAGGTTCAGGTTTTACATTGCATAAATGAACAAAATCTCTTATCTCAGAATAGGGCCCTCTCTAGCTGGGATGCAGACAATGCTGCTATTTATCATGTATGTGTTTAGAATTTGTATAATGAAAAAATTCCCACATTGGTATGAAAGGTCCACATGGAATGACAGTAAATTATGATTTGTAAATCAAGAAATATCCAAGCTGATGAAAAGGACCAGGGAGAAGTAGTAACTGTTGCACTGATTTGTGGGAAAAGAGGGAACCACTTAAAAAAGAAAAAAAAAAAATTACACCAGACTTCCAAGAAAGGAACAGTATTGATTGAATGAGAAGCCAACATTGGAAATAACAGTGAGTTTTCTCATGAGTTTAATTTATAGTAAGTCCAAATTCACATACACACATTAAAAAAAAAAAGAAAAAAGAGGCAACTTGGCTAAGGTCTATTGATAGATTAGGTCACTGTATAATTCAGGAAGAAAAGAAACTTCTGGTTATTAACATCACCATATTCAGCAATTACCAACAGTTCGTTAAACCAAAGGAACTATATAACTTACACCATTTTACTTTCTCTATCTCAAGGAAATTGCATTTAAGTGATTTGACCAACGTCATAGAAGGAATAGAGGTGGACTACATCCTCCCTGCTTTGCCTCTATCTGAAGTTAAATGTGTGAGGTAAAACAGAAAGTAGTCCATAATGAACACTGATTTTGTGTATATGTAACTTTGTACTTGCAAAATATTAAACTGAAAGCAAAATACTACTACAGTACTTTTACAGCCAAATTTTGCAATGCACTGCATTCCACTCTGCACTTCCCTGAATCTGATGGACATCCATTTGTAAATAAGCACATTTTCCTAGCAATGAGGCTGGATACAGAACTTATCAAACAAGAGAAGGAAGCAAACACTGTTTCTTCTTAGCATCTTTTCATGTAGGTCAAGAAATCACAACCAAAATTTACACCTGTCTCCTCTCTCTCTCTCTGGAAAAAAAAAAAACAAACACCACATAAACAAAATCCAACAACCCCTAAACTTACTCAGAACCAAAGCACAGTGTTTAGCCTTTCCATACTGGAAGAACCATGGGAGAAACAGAGCTGCTAAGTGAGGAAACAGTATAGGTCAGTGGAATAAATTTCTGCCAAGGTAGCCACACACAAAAGGATGAATGACTTATAGAAACATCCTTCTGCTGGTGTATTTTCCTTTGTGCCAGGAACTGTCCCAGCAGAATAGAGGTGGACTCATTTTTCTTTCTCTGCATGGTTCACTGGCTACTCCATGCTGCTGGAAGATTTCTAATATAGACTGGCTCTCAATTATTTCTGGGATACATCAGCCTACACTACAAATGGTGTTTCCCTTGTAAGAATCACACAAGATTTTGTATGAAATCAGAAACTTGACTCTAGCTGTAGTGAAGGAAACAAGGCTTTACACTCTTTGGGTGTGGGACTTTACAAAGGCACACACAACCACCAGAATACTCATTATCCAGTGATGAAAAGAAGCTCCACAGAAACAGAGGTGCTTTCCACCGCTTCACTCTGAAATCTGGCACGAGACTCAGCAAAATTGAAATTGCCAGTGCCGACACCTACAAAACTAAAATGAAGTATAAATCCTCCTACTAAACAGGTGTGGAGTTCTGCTAGACCTGATATACTAAAAAAAAAATCCCTTTTTACCATGAAAACACACAAGCAATAAATTGACATTAAACAATAAAAGCAGCTTTTTAACTATTTTGAAGTGTCGTCATAATTTTGCTTGTACACTAGTTTGACAAGCAGAAGTTGAGCTTCTCACTATACTCATAGCTGCACCATTAACATAAAAATGTATGACATCTATAAAAGTTAATAGGCATAACGCTAAAAGCTGCCAAGTATAAGAGCAGAATAAAAATGAAAGCTCTTGCCTCCAGAATCCCCGTAACTGTGAAATCCATACCCATCACAGCACTGTGCCCTAGGTTTTTCTGCTCCAAATACAACACTGCCAGAATGTTATTTAAGCAGTGCTGTGAGAGCTCATTACATTTTAGAAACGCAGCCACTCTTCAACGGATAAACTAACAGAAGAAAAAAAAAGTATACAAAATAGACATATTTCACAAAGGGATTTCAACTCACACACCAAACAGGGAGTGAATAAGTCTTCTCACTCTATTTTAAGTACTACTGTTAGCTTGCTTAAACGAAGTCTGGCATCATGCGTTATCTGTATTCATGCTTCCAGACTGATAGCATACCCAATAAAGAACAAATCCATTAAGTCCATTAACAAAGGTTTTCTTATTACCATCCTAAAGGGTGGAATGGTTGTTGTCTGCAGCCTGTCAGCTCCTCCAGCAAGATCTGATGCCTCAGATGAAGGTATAAATTTCTCTCCAATTGACCTGCTCATCTGTACATAGGCATAAATTATCTCATTGAAATATATGGGAGATCAATAACAATAGAAAATGGATTTTATGTGTGTTTATTTCATTCTACAATTAAGCCTCAATTGTTCTACATGCTTGTAACAGTGCTTGATGCTGTCTCTGACAAGAAATACAAAACAGAAGCTCAAGCCTAACTGTTTAATTAAGAAATCCCTACACTCCAAAATAGATGGTTCCTTAAATTAGACTTATAAAATCACCATGAAAACTTATCAGTGCAGATGCAAAGACTCATTGTTTCCACTTATAATGATTATGAGAAAAGAGGATGATCATCTTAACAACAAACCAGACACTGAGAATAAGCACATGCACATTAACATCACATCAAACAAGTCTGATGGGGTAGGCTGGCTGAGTAGAAGTTTATGATCCTCCTACTAAAATATTTGTTGAATTCCCCAATAGGTATTAGTGGAACAGGACATTAGTGGACCAAGCATGAAAGTTGGCCATTTGGTCAGGCAAAAAAATGTTTTCTACTTCACATGCTTGTTACTAACCCAGCAATATCATTCTCCTGGAACCATTAACGAATTCCCCTGTGACCATTATACTGCAAGCAGAAAAGGAAGAAACCAGTTTTTACACATCAGTAAAGCCCACATGAACTGCTTCTCTCTGCATAGCTTGTCTCATCAAATAGGATCTCAAATACAACCTAAACCTCATATGGTACAAAAAAAAAAAAAAAGAAAATCACTGTTCAGGGATCACTTTGTCTTCTAACTCAATATCCATCTACTTATGGATGAAAACAAAGACACTATTTGATAATATACAGTAATGCTTTACAGAATTCAGGAGGCATAACTCTTATTCTAGCTAATCACATATGGAGTTAGATACGATGATCTCAGTTTACCCCTTCAACCAATTTGGCTTTTGCTCTTTGACTCCAGAGAAAGGGTGATAGTTAGACAGAAAAGATGGATAAATAGAATTAACTGAATCAACAAACATGAAAAGTCCAGAGCAGGCAAGAACCACCAGAGCTGGAGAAAAAACACATGGAGCAAGACAGCAGCTCATGGGGACTTGGTACTGAAAGCTCTGCTCAACAACCACAGAGAGGAGCTTGGGAAGCAAGCACAGGAAGCAATGTGCAGCAAATACAGGTGTCGTCCAGCAATTGTCCTGTGTGTACATCTGCTACTGAGATGCCTGTAGAGCTGAGGCATCTATCTCTACAATGTTTTGGAAGGAGTTCTTGAGTTAGCACGACATTGGTCTGATGGCATAAAAAATTTACCTCCTTCCCAGTAATGCCAATTTCAGCAGCATGGCATGTAGCTATGTCAGGATATTGGATATTTATACCTTAGTGGGGGGAAGAAAGACATTACATGTAGATTTTGAAAGTGGAAACACAAAAAGTATTCTTAAGAGTTTCTCCTCAGTCATCATGTTACACCTCCTTTTCCTTCCATTGCTGTAATGAAGACATTTGGATTGCCAGTACCTCTTCCCTCATTTCTTCTGCTTGTCTGCAAAAATGTGTACATCACAGCTCTTTTCTCTCTCCCTATAGGGAGAATATTAGGGACCCTTTCAGTTTCTAGCAGCTTTTTGTATCCTCAGATGCTTGCCCTGAGCTGCCAGGTATATGTGTACCAAGTTGAACGTAAAGTCTTCCTACGACCACATAGAGCAATGAATGAAGTGATGAGATGAAAGGTAACAGCAGATCCTTCAGTGTAGGAGTATCATGAGGCGAGAAGGTGTCGTAAAATATGTTCCCCTAGTCTAAAACTGTTGCACTGGAAGAGTGAGATAACAGAAAGTTGCCTGCAGTTACATTTAATGATATCCTGAATGTCAGTCATTCACAGAAGTTGTTATACATCTCAAGCTTTGGGTTCAGTTCTTTCTCAGGGGTGTGGGGCTTATTTGGTATGTGAATCTACAGTGAAAGCACAGGCAGAACTATTCCTCGGATGAGTTCTCATCTCTCACCCTACAAATCCTTGTGGAAATATATAAATTCCTCTTACTCTGTGTTGAATTTGCACAAATTACTTTCAAAGGTACCCAGGCGAATAACAGTGTTGGGCACTTCTGTAACTTTCCAGGTATGAAACTCCAGCCTGCTGAATTGCACTGTTATAATCTGCAAGCATCAGTGGGGCAAAACCTACCACCATGGGAAGAAAAGACTACAAACAGTTGGTGTCCCTCCTCTTGGAGCCAACCCATTGTCACACACTCTGCATCAAAGCCAACAAGCCACATGACAGTTCAGTTCCACGCCTCCTTATCCCATCATGCTTTCTCATTTGCTGATTTGGTCTATGAACATTGCCACAGAAGAAATCTTAGCCAGAAAAAAGCACTGCTGATGTATGACAGATAGATAAGTAATGTCTTAATACAATCACCAAGCATAACAAAAGGTTGCTAAGCCTTCCGTTTGCTGTAAACTTGTGTTTTATTTGTATACATCATGGTGTAGAAATACATGTTCATATCTTAAACAAAAACACAGAAATAAAATATGCAACAAAAAGACAGGAAATTATTTGGCGCCAAGACTGTCTGGACAGCTTCAAGGACAGTCCTCAGTAACTATTAGTTATATGACTCTCTCCACATGTTATAGTTTTTTAATAATACATAATGTTAAAGCTTCTTACTTTAACAGCTTCTGCTTGAGGCCTTACAACATTTTCTTGTAAAAATGTTTCTAAATGATGAAATCTCCTGTAAAACTGTATTTGTACCAGACAATTTATCAGAGAGGTCTTTGGTTATGACTGAGCAGGGTAATCTTGGGGGAAAAAATCTGTATCATGAACAAAAGAGCCTAACACTGGCTGCCTTTTGCCAAAATACCATGTAGGACTGTGCTGCTTGTTTTAAACATGACCGTGACATTCACTAATGCCATTTTGTAAACCAACGCTTCAGACATGGAACTATTCTTTCACTATAAATACAGAGACCCCTTTGCACAAGTGTTTAACCATCTCTGCATGGTGCCCTTCAGGGCTCTTGTTGTACAGCTAAATTAAAAATTAAAGAAAGGCACTTTTAAAGCGGTGGTGTGTCTGTCAACCCTGGAGACAAATTCCCACAACTACTTTTTGGGGGATTATGTGCTCATTTAGCCAGTGGATGTTCCTCCCAGGGCTCCCAGTGCTATGGCAGGAGTTGGCTGGAGGAAGCTATCACTTGTGTTGTGAAGTTACTTGGTAAAGCGTCCTGCTTTTCCTTCATAACCCTTCACAACCCTTCACTACAGTATCCACAAATGAATTACACACTTTTTGACTGCTCTTCATCTGAAAGCACTAGTTCATCACATAAAAAATTACAAGTGTCAAATAGCATAAGTGTAATGAAAATAAATTTGCTCTCCCTTGATTTTCTCTTCATATTTTTTAATAGGTTATTGCACTGTGTATGCTGTAATAATACAATTTCCAATGGGCCTTGGTAACTTGTTAGTAGATAAAAATATATTACACTGTGTAGCAATGTCTTGCAAAGACAAATATTCTTGGGGGAAAGAAAAGGGAAGAGTGATGGGTAGAAGAAATTATAACTTAATAGGCAATAAAAATTAAGTAACTGTCCAAAAAGAACAGTGACTTAGGAAAACAGCCACAACTGGAGACAGCTTTGACTGGAGTTTATTACTAATGTGCCTGTAATAATAATTTTAACAGTTGCTAGTAGGTGGGATGACACAACAGTACTAATACAACTCCCAATCAATTTTATCTCCTCCTTCTCCACCTAAACCCAGACATTAAAAATGATGCTGCAGATCTGCATTTTATTAACAGAAAGAATAATTGAAAGAATTTAAATGTCTGGCAGACAAATTTCTTTGAAGTTTTCTGCTCAAAGCCAAATACTCCAGTTGACTCCAACTCACTACAATGGATAGATGGGTGAACAGGGAGGCCTCTGAGTGCTTTCTTGGCAGGTTGCCATTATCTTAATGGCAGCTGGTAATTAATAACCTTTATCTAAACAATAATTCATACAGGATTAAACTGCCTTGCAAATGCTATGGCCTGATGTTGCAGAAATTATTGTGACCTAATTTAAAATCAGTGTTTTCAATTAAATCATCCTCTGACACATTATAAGTGTATATTGTGGCTTACAAGGGGTGGTAGGAGGTGCAAGGATATTTGATCCAGTGAGTCACAACACACCCACCCTTTTTTTTTTTGTGGTTCTTATGTCAAATACATTACAGAGTGAGGCAGCCTAAAAATCTGCCTAACGAAGAGAAAGTTAATGAACAAAATGCCAACCTCCTGCACGTTGTACAGAACAACTTCAGCAACTTCAGATAAGTAATAATGAGCATACTCATAGTTCCAAACGGTGAAAAATATACCAGAAGGACAAAAATAATAAAGAAGATATACCACTATATGAACAGGCAGGACAGGAATCTTGGGAAGATTCACCCACTTCAGGTCAAAACTTTTGTTTAAGATACTTTGGCTACTTTCAGACACATGTTGTAACTATCAACTTCACACTAAAAAAATATTGTGTTTTGTGAATGCTTCAAAAGAAGCTTCAGGGAAAAGTAAAACACGTGTACTATGTACTTGTCTAAAACTATAAATTGGAATGAAGATGTAGAAGCAGGCTTGGAAGCGGAAAACATACAGTGCCTCTGTATGTATATAGTTCAGTACTAGGACACCAGTTTTGCTGACGCACATCTTTTTAAGCAAACGGTGGCTTATATCTACCACCAATGTTATAAGTAGTACAAAAAAAGCAGGCACTCAGCCATATTGAAAAAACACTGTAAAAACAGTACCTAACTTCTTTTTTAAGTGATCTCTATTTTGGTAATCACAGCTTGAAAAATGTAAGCTGTACAATTACACATTATAAATAGCCTCTTTTGACCAACTTTAATCAATCAAATTAATCTGATTAAAGAGATTTTTCTGAGTTTGCATTTTAGAACAATTATTAGCTGGTTGAAAATATTATCACCTCAGCATCTAATTTGGAGAAAGCAGGTCCTTTTGCTTCATAGAATTGTCCCAACCTCTTTAAGTCAGGAACAACATATCAAAAGGTATACACTAGTCATCAGAAGCCCCAGGGTGTATTTGTCTCATCTTATCTGTGGTATCTTTCATAACACGCAATCCATACAGGTAAAAAATGCTGTCTTAGAAGCCCAGATCCTGCAGGTAGACACTGGATTAGGAGACAAATTTCACTATCACAGACTTCATACACTCCCTTTTAATATGAGCCATTTTTTGTTCCTCCATTTCTCAGGTACACAAGTAATAACTTCAAAATTATAACCCCAACCATTTCCAGTGACTGAGAAATTAAAGGAAGCATTCAGCAGTGTTTAGCATGCCTTGATAGCCTCTATTCATGCCTTTAAGATTCTGCTTCTCTTCCTGCAAACGTCTGAAATAAAATGAACAAGCAACACTGAGACAGCTGCGCAGTTGACTCCCTGCTACATCATGGGTTGAGGGCGACAGTTTAATACAGGTGAGCTTTTGACTGGTACACTTGTTTAAGGCTGCAAGATTTCCCAGTAAAGCCATTTCTGAGAATCTTAGGATTGCCCTACAACCAATTAAATTACCATGTTCAGTGCTGCTGAAGTTGTTATCCTTCACCTTCAAAAACATTAAAAATGCAAATGAAATATACATTATATTAACTGAATAAAACATGAAGCTCTTTTGCCCTCTTATAATAATGCAAAGCAAGGAGCAAAAAAAGTGAATCAGGCAACAAACTTGGACTTGTCTATCCTGTATTCAGGGTTTTAGTTAGAACAAACAGATTATTTTTTTTTTGTATAGCTATTAAAAACAACCAGAACATGATGCCACAGGAAGCAGGTGAAGAGAATGGAACAGGTTCATTATGCTCAGGGATGTCAAATTCTTAGTGCTCAAGTACGGTGCCTTTCAAGTGATAGCAATTATCATCCTCTGAAACAACTCCTCTACCCTATCCCTGGATTTCTCAGCCTCCAACAACACACATTGTGCTAAATGGCACTCTCAGGAGCCTCCAAAACTTGAAAATGGCCAGTGGTATTATCTCAGTCTGGGGAATATTTCTCTATTCTACTTGGACATCCATATTGCATTATCATAGCCATGTATTTTTCTGACAGATCATCATCACACACATCGTCACAGCGGACAGCTTTTCAGAACAGGCCAAATACTGATGCTGCAATCAGATGGGAAGGCTGGGCTGCTGCAAAGAAACACAGGGAGAAAAAACAGCACTACGATTCACAAAAAGATGCATTTTCAGTATCTGTTTACACAATTTTCTGGAAACAATCTCATTCATCAAGGAAAAATGCTTTCAGATCACTAAAGCTAAGTTTTATAATCCAAGAATCCTAAAAGTTATCTGAGGAAATAATTGCTAATATGCTGGTACTAAATTTTAAAATAAAACTTGAAATAATGAAGATTTTCTACAATACTGAAGGAGGGCGACCCGATAACTATAGGCCTCTTACTGTGGTATCAATCATTGCAAGCAGAATAATGAAAAATTATAGAGGTGATAAAGAATTAGAGGACAGGTTATAATTGGTATCAATCAGTCTGATAACTATATAAGGCTGAGATACAGCGGAGGTACAGTCATGGGAAAATACGTATTTTACAATATATTTTAGAAAATTCCAAAATTAGGCTTTCTGTAAGCTTCTATTTACCTGGCGAGGCAAAACTGCATGAAATGACAACTGTCCCTAGAGCAGCTCCTAGAAAGATCACAAGACAGTTTGTAATGAAATCTTATATAAGTTACTTATTCTGCAGGAAACTAAATGCTATCCAAAACCTCATGTTGTATAGGTAGAGAGCCAAATAAAACACTAAACCAAAAGGTAGGCAAAATTCCACCTCCAGGAACACTAAGTAGTTTTCCTCTGCTCCCTCCTCTTCTCTTCCATCTTCTCCAAGCCAGATAAGTTGTTTACACACATAGCAAGTGACAAGAAAACCAAAGCAAAGTGTCCTAAAGAGTAAGGGACTTTTTACTTGGTTGGTTGGTTGGTGGGCTCCTCCCCCTCCCCACCCCTACCCCCCATATTATGGTGAATCTTTGTCTCAGGTAGTCTGAAATTTGAACACTTTAGGTTCTACTTGCATGAAATTTTTTTTCCAAAATAGCTCTTCTTAAGTAAATATCTTCGTGGACATTCACAGCCAATAGTCTCTGCCAACTAAACAAGACCACAAAAAGATTCAAACAGAAATAGTTATTCCCCTTATAATTCATATCCTAGCTTAACACAAATAAATTTCGCTGTGTACAAAGTAACCTTCATCCCATTTTGGCCTACCATAGATTTCTTGTTACTAGTCCGTAGGACCACAGCCCTGCAGATCTCTAATGAGGAGCTCTGCCATAGGGAACCCAGCAAGGAGCATGCACTCCTTCCAGATTTAGCAAAGTCCAGAGCACAGTATACAAAAAGACAAAACTTGGTTCGCCTGTTTCAAGAGACAGCCTGGAAACAGCAAAGGTAAACCTCATAAAACAGACCATTTAAGTTTACACTTATATACTTATGCTCTATATAATTCTATAGCAGCAGTCAAGATATGAAATCTTCTTAATAAAGTTATATGAATATGGAGATAAAGAAACAACTTAAGAAATAATCAGGCTGCAGACTGAGTGAGCTCTAGGAGAGCTGACAGACTAAGCTACCAAAAGCAGGTAAACATTTCAAAGTTCACTTTCATCAGAGTGTAACTTACAAACTGGGAATTATATTTTACTTTTAGAAAAGTCTGATATTTCCAAAACTACAAGCTATTCTATCTAGATATATATGCCAGCTGGCAGATGTAATAACTCTGCATGACAGATACTTCTGCCAAATAATTTTTACGCCAGGTAAAGCTTTAGGAAATGTCTATTTCAAATGCTCAAGTTGCTGCTATGATGATAGGTTTCACAGAAAAGTTTATTGATGCATTTTAAGATGACATCATGTATTTTCTTGTAGCTTTGGTAACTATTAGAATTTTATCACAAATTAATATCCTGTCTATATCCACACACATCTCTACCCAATACTATTATTTTGGAATTTTTTCTAATTGCAGTACTTTCTTTTCCATTAATGCATTCCTAGCTATAAATACCAAGAATTTATACAGACGACTGATTTGAAGAAATATCCTCAGACTCCTTCTGTTAGCTGAAAAATGCAAACCCATTCCTTTGTTGCAACCTCACTGTTCAGGCTTTCTGCAGAGACCAACAGAGGTTACAGGCGTGGTTTTCTACTCAATTCCTACTTTGAAAGTGAGAGCTAGACAATTAGGCTTAAACCCTTCATATCTGTTTCTGTGATCTATACACCAATTAAAAGATATTACCCAGCCCATGGGAGACAGCTTTTCAACTCTATTAACAGAATTTGAGAGTCGTCAGTAGAAAATGAGAGAAAAAAAGAGATACTGGGTTAGGTAGCCACACTAGACTTAAATTCAACTCATGACAAGTAGGTGCATTTCATAATTTTCTAAAGGTTTCTTTCATTTCCCATTACAAAAGAACCAGATACACAAGTGCATTTTACATCCTGGAATGATATAATTTACTCCTGGTTCATAAATATTTACAGTTAAAATAAATTTGGTTAATTTTGCATAAGTTCTTCTGTACGTCACAGCTGAGGCCCTTTGAGGCTGCAATCTTTTCTTCTTCAGGTACCACAAAGAAACAGAAAGAAACAGCACAAGTTTTTTTGTACGCACAAGTGTTTCTCCAGCTTTTCCATAGTCTTTATAGAATACAGCTCTCTACAGAAAAAGCGATAACCATTCTGTACTAAACTCGTCTGACTTAACTGAAAAGTCTGTTAACCCCTTCAGTAACCACATGCCGACACCCCAATCCTTCTAAAGCTCTCTAACTCGCAAAGTCTGAATAGTACTATGTGTGTAACGATTTACACTTATCATTTGAAATCAAAATGGCCAGCCTAATTCACCTCAAGGAACAGAGCAATTTGAAAAGCTGAAGAAAGTGATAATTTCTTAGATAAGAGAACGTTCATTGACTCTGTAATCCTGCAGCTGAGTAGCAAGTAGATATCTCCTGTGATGTACAGATCTCACAAAAAAAAACCCCGCATTCAAAATCTCTTGCTTCCAGCTGGGACATTTATTTCTCAAAAATGTACAAGTCCTTTTATATAAGTAACATCAGGCTTCCAATAAATCCTGCACTGCTTCCCAAGTGGCTCCATATCACCAGTAATGTTCAAAATCTCAGTAGGCTGCAGAGAAGACAGACTTCAAGCCATTTTTATTGTGCTACAGGCAATAAACAGCTACATTCTTGTTTACTTTGCTTTTACATCTAGAAAACATTAAAAAAGCCACCACAAACTTTTTGCATTTGCCCTTTGGATAGCTTATCAAAATCTCTAGCCTTAACACCACTGCATTCTAACATGCATGATATTAGGCATGTTTGGAAAGGCACTAACAAATCTTTAAATGTTACTCTCACATTTTTCACTTTGTACCATCCCTCCCTCTTTTCCTACACATCAGTGGCACGGTTCAGCTTGCCAATTTGTGAGAAAGAAATCTTTTCTGAAAAAACATGATGGCAGTCTCATTTGCTACATTGTCTCTGTTGCTTTTTGACAGAACTTGCTTAAATTTCCTACATTTCAGCTACTTTAACTAAGATTGAGCACCCCTTTGCATTGTGAAGAATCTGAGTTGAACTCTGAAATAAATTCTACTGAATAGTAGCACCCACCAAGATCTCATGCAGTGAGAAATCTTTGCAAAACACACAAAATGTGTGTTGATTGCATTTTCTTTTTATTATTTTCAGCCTTAACTTCAAATAAAATCACTCCAATAGACACATCATTGGTCGTGGATTTGACACGTGGATTTTTTACATGTAATGTTTTCCAACTTGCTATTGTACAGCTGATCTCACTGAAGTTATCAGAAAGATTTGCTGAGCCTGGTGCTTCCAAACATGAGTAAGCATGTTTCAGAGGTAATTTAGAGTCTGGTATTTTTATTCTTTCATAATGCCAGCTGAAACTGAGTACATTTGTTCCTTATTCTTGTATATTCATGTCATAAATATTGGCCAGATAAAAACAAGCACTGTCAGAAATAACCAATGACAGCCAGAAATAACCACCAGGAAGAAATTGGGCAAGGGAAGAGGAGTGGATATGTTATGGTCATCCCATAAAGAAAAGCAAAAGCAGTTCTCTAGAAATTGTTTGTGGAGGAGGATACTATAGATAGCAATACAAGAAGCATTCACATGAAGAAAAACTACTCAAGATTCTGCTTTTCATTATCAAATCAAATGTGAAATCACTTATCCACAGACAGTTCTTTTTCTTATGTTGTAAAATAAATTACTTCTTCAGATTCAGGTAAGAAAACAGCATCTGCTGATTCATAGCAGCTTCTAACTTTCCCATAAAGTTAGATTGCACATGAAATGAATGTCTGAAGAGCAGAAAATCACCCAAAGGGAGAGAAGAAATGTATGCAAACTGGCAAATCTATTACATGTATCAACCTAGTTTAGGGACTTGACACGAGTCAGAGTTTGAAATTCCCAAGATACAGTTTTGGCATGGTCAAATACATTTAACATCACATTTCTTTTTAAAAAAAGTGATTTGAGCTTTAGAATTAGTTCTGCTCAAATTCCAAGGAGTCTTAGGATTACAGCATTTGCTAAAAACAAGTATCCTAACACATTGCCTTTCTTGCTAAGTTTACTGAAAGAGGGAGGAACAGAGACTAGCCATTCCCAGCCCCATTTGGTACATCCACAACTGCTTTTTATATGTGGAAACCAATTCTTAAAGTATTTTGATGCTATGTAACACATCGCAACCTATCAACCTATTTTTGATGGCATTTTGCCTGGAAGACTAAGAACCTACCTCAAGCAAGCCTTGCTGACCTAAAGGCTCAGCTGGCGGAAGGTTTAAGTAGCATTTCACATGAATTATGACAGCTTATCCTCCCTTCTGACCTGAAAAAAACCCTTCACAACAAATTTTAATAATATATTTTCAGGCATGAATTGATGAGGGTCAAGGGATCCTATGCAGAGAGAAAGAAACAAAACAGTGTTAGAGAAATTATTCATGGTATATTGCAATACAAACAACAAAATGTTGCTCTCCTCCAAGACTCTCCAAAAATGAAGTTGACAAGTATTGAAAAAGTAGTATGATTTATGCTTAAAAATTGTGAATTGAGTGTGACTTATAGGGCCAAGCAATAACTGTACATGGGCCTTCCCTGGATGCTGACCTTCTTTTAGAAGGTTAGTCTTCCAAATAATGAACGTCAATGAAAAAAGTGTTCAGACTACAGAATTCCTGTGAACTCTCAATATAATGCTGTTATCTGGTATTGAAAGATATAATTTGCCTATTAGGAAAGAAGTTGTTGTTACTAGCAAAGACTACAAAGAAAAGTCTCACTTCCTGGAATACAGAAAAATGTTTTCCTGGAGAGTTATGGTTTTTTTTCATTTTAAAGATAAGGTAGAAGAGTACACCTTTTAATGCCATAGGTGAACTAACACAGCAAAAAAATTACTTAAAAACATTTTCTTAAGTTAGTGTTTTCAGATGTTTGTTTTATCCTCAGTTACTACTATTCTAAATCAAGGTCACTGTGTTTGTCTAACACAACCAAGTTAGGCAAGGTACTAGTTGCTCCTATGCTGCACAGGTATCTCTAGACTCTCCCCCCACTCATCAGAGGAAATAATTTCTACTCCATGATGCGTGGAACTCAAAGAGCCAAGCACACAGAAGAGTATGATTTTGGCTTAGCATTTTATCCATCAGTGCCAAATTAGGATGAAATGAAAAATATATTGAAAAAAGATAGAAAATATTGGAAAGGCAAGAAAACCAAGAGGAAGTTGCCTTCTTCCTTCATCTGTACCCATTTACTCCCTTTTTCTTTCTTCTATCAGAGAATTAGGATTAGCAAAGACTTCAGAAAGACACTCAAATTTCATATGTTCCAAGTAGAACTACTGAGCCTTTTTACAAGTGTCTTGACAAGTCCATCTTTTTGTAGCACCTCATACTTCAGACTGCATACATTAGAAAGCATGTTGGCTGTTATAACCTAGGTAATATTTTTTTAAACTCCTTCTGGTAGTCTGAATGGATTTCATCTGCTCCGAACATTCCCCTTGTCCGTTCAGGAAATAAAATTTTGGCACCCCTTTTCGCTATTTTGCACCCCTTTCTGTTGAACCTGCATCTCGGAAATGCAAAAGTGTCTCTTCTTAGGGCAGCTGGCTTCTTCTGTATTTGACCAAATAATGACTGTTTGCTTCCAGCTTCTGGCTCCCAACATTACAGCAAAGGTGGTCCAACAGCTGGCTGTACCTGGAAGCGGGGGGAAATCATGCTCCCTTCCTCTGCCCTTTGCAAGGGCTGGCTATCACAAGGCTTGCCACTGAGCCACAACTTGGTACTAAAGAGACATAACATTTTTGAAAAAGAAAGTAGCTTCTTGCTGTCTTCGTTTCCTGCACCAGGTCAGGAAGGGATGGGATGAACATAAATTGTTTACCTGTAACATGAAACTGCAATTTCTGAGTACAGTGCTCTGGCACTTTGTGATGACCAAGCCCAGTACATCTTAAACCCCTTGTCATAAAAACATAGTGTCAAAAGCAAAACCTCTGTAGGCTTTTACTTATTTAACTGTGTTTTGTGGCCTGGCACTCTGGAAGATTCATTGAAATTTCAAACTTTTTTCCAGATGTCACAGGACATGGTTGTGACCTGCAGCCACTTTTTTCTGCTTCCAGCAATAGCAGAGGAGCTACAGCCACCTCGTGCAGCCATTTGGGCAACCAGAGGTGCAGGATGTGAAAACACTGCTAAGACCTACAAGCTTCGGATTAAAATATGCCCTTAAAGTAAACAAAATAATGAATACCAGCTGCCAAAGAAAATTAAGTCACTGATTTGGGATTGCTTAAGTATATCCCTGCTCAGGAAAGCCTTTAAGCAGGTGCTTAATTTCCAGATGAAGTTAAGTCCCATGTGCTAGTGCTTTATACTTTTACATAAAGATCCCAAACTCGAACTCCCTCATGTGTGTCAACAGCACATGAGAGGCTCTGCAAGGCTCCCGTGCCTATTCCAGGCTCAGAGCAAATGTTTTCTGATTACCGTCAGCACTGCCTGTTGCGTGTCCCCTTGTGAGTGCTCCGCTTAATGTCTGCATCCTTCCGGGTGGCTTGGCTCACCTCAACACTCTTTCAGACTACACAATGAAGATTTGCAAAAGATTGGATTTAAAGGAGAGAAAAAAGTTTCGGAAGGGCCAGTAATCACAGAAGCTAAAGGCACACAGACAGTCGAATAGAACGAGCATTGAAATCCCACAGCAGCCATCCTTTCAAAAAGATAACATGAAAGGTTATGGTTTTCTGATATGATTAGTGCTCTAATAAAACACTGCCTAGTTTCAAAATCTGTCCTCACAACTGCTCTCTTTTGCTCAGATAATTTTTCATAAATTGATATTTAGTCAAAATTACTTGGTAGTGTACAATATAAAGGGTCTAAGTAACAGGGAACTAGGCTAAAATATAATTAATTTCCCCATCTGAGAGAATGACCTTCATAATTCACTTCAGGCTTCACCTCCAGAGTGTCATGGCTCATTTCCTCATTATCAAAATTAGATTTTAAAACACTACTGTCCTCCATAAACTACCCTTTGTCTCTGATTATATACATAGAAAGGAGTATGTTTAAAATTATTTGCATCACAAATATCCAGTTGCCTCAAACACAGCGTACTTACTAAGAGTACAGCCTGTGCCCAAAGAGCTAACAAATTGCAACAACAAAAAACTTGTAAATGAAAAGATATTTGAGAAGGAAAGGAAGAAAAGCAAAGAAGGCTCAAATGGGAGAATTAAAATAATTAAGCAAAATTAATAAAAAATAATTAAAATTAATTACATTGCCTTTTAGAGAAACACAGTTATAGATGCATACAGCAAATATGGGTCTGTACACAGTCGGATACATGTTTGTATCTAAACCTTCAGGTTAAACCAAGACTTAGTGACTTACGCTTAATTCAGAGAATTTACTCAATAAAAGCAAAAGCAAAATCCCAAATTAACATTATTTTACGAGAGGACTCTCCGTGTAGTGGAAAACAATTGAATGCAGCAGTTTATTGCTTGGTAGTTGCCACAGCCTGCTGCAAGCTTGCAGGCTATGAGGCCTTTCTGGGAATATACATTTCTGGTTGGACAGTGATGATTGACTGCTGTAGTGATTTTGGTGGACGTTGCTTCACAAAAAGACGGGGAGGAAATCCAGATAGGGTGTCCATTACTTATTTAAGGAGATTACTCTGGGGGACTGATAGCCTAAGGTGCTAGCTAAATAATTGGCATCTAGGAAGATGAAGCATCTCTCATTTGCTTTGTGTCTGTACTTCTGTTTGTTAAAATACCCCAAAAGCCTTCAGGCACAGTGGCTTTAAACATTTAAATGTACTACTGATATTATTTAATCACATCACAATTTGTATAGCTCTCTTAAAAGTAAACGACTAGCAGTGTGTCAGAGTACATTAACATGGCAGACTGAAGCACCGTGTTCAATGTATGAAAACATATATCGGACACTTGTGAACTGCAAGTGGAAATATGCATATTGAATAATCAAAAATGATCCAATCTGGATTTAAAGTGTAAGTACCACAGAATATCAGCCTATTTAGCTACTCCTATAGTAATGTGATAAAATACACTCTGCACTCCACTAAAAGGCATCACACTTGTCCAGTTATTTATTCATTTATTTGATTCACCTTTTTAAAAGAGGTAAAGAGGTTAACAACCTGCCTCACAGTCACATGTTTTTAAGCAAAAACCTAGGAAGGAAATTCTTTCAAGCCTATTAAAATTCCTGTCTCTCATTTGAAAGTGGAAGCTCTAATAGAAATGTCAAAATCTACCATGAAAATTAAACTTTGGCAAATGGCATCAGTGTTAGGAAAACCACTATCGCTCTTGCTGTTTTAAAGTCATGAGAAAGCAGAAGGAAAAAAAGACTGCAGAAAGGTAGGGGGATAGGTAATGCAAACTCAGGAACACTAGTCCTTGGTTTGATGTGCGATCCTACAGAACTCCAGCCACATTGTTGCATCTGAACACTGTGATGCGGCCAAATATAAGAGTGGGATGGCATTGGGTTTCCTGATCACCTGAAAAAAGTGGTTGCCATAGAAACACTAATATTCTTTCCTTAAACCACAACAAAGACAGGCAGCAGCCATAAAGTGTATGTTCAGTGGGTTTTAGGTACTCTGTGACACGACATGGATAACAGTAATTAAAAGATGGCAGGCCCTTGCCCTAGCCTGCACTGTAGAAAACTTCTTTTCCCCCTTCAGCTCAGCAATTTGGAAAGCATACTTTAGAAAGGGCTCTTCAACCACACTAATATCTGTAGTTTAAATTTTTTAGATTTGCCATCTGTGAATACTAAGGACTGCTGAGGGCTGCACTTCTTTTCCTCAAGCTATGTTTCTCACATTGCTTAAACTACCCTGGAGAAATTCATTCTTGATGGACTGATTTTTTTAAATTATTATTATTTTTATGTATTTGGATTTGGGGGACTTTTCTGAGCTGAAGATAAAGGATTTTTTTTTAAAGTACCTGAAAGTCTAATGCAGTTTACGTCTGGCAGAGCTTGCTTTCAAACTGCAAACGAAGATAATGGAAGTTGTCTTGCAATTGGAGAAAACATTACTACAGAAAGAGTTAGGAACTAGAAAAGATTGGAGCCCAAAATTCAAAGACTGGAGAGCAGTAGAAGTCTTGAAATTACTGTAACTGCTGTAACAGTATGAGGCCTTACTCAAAATAAATCTAATCCCCTTTTATGGTTTGCTGTACACTTTAGAAGCATTACTTCCAGGCAAAGGAAGGTCACAATAGCTTTGAAATTGTGGCTGAAAATGTGTTAAATACGCATCCTGCTCCTCCTAAACTAAGCCTCTATTATATGTCCGTTTTCTAGTTCAGTCAATGCTCGCTCTTCCCTTCTCCCTTGTCTTCTCCCAATCAACCACTGTCTTCCCAACTGTCATGACGTTATCACCAGTGTTGTAAAATCTTGTTTCTTAAGCTGCCAACACTTGGACTCCCGTGGCACATTTATGCAAATTGGAGATCTGATTGATTTTGTGGGGTTAGCAGGACTAAAATGAGAACAAAGCCTGCGTAGGAGTACCAGGCGTCTCACTCAGCACTTTGAGAACAGGGCACAGTGCCATCACTGCTCGTACATTATGTGGATGCACAGAGGATAGGTAATTCAAAATTTTTTTTTGCCATATTTTCTGAAGTACTGATGATACAAGCAATTTGCAATTGCAAACATTTCCAACAGTTTCTGATTTTAAAATGGAGTTTTCTATCACTATTGAAATGCTTCTCCTCCTCTTGTCCCTTTACTTTTTATAGTTAAATCCTAGCTGAAAATTTTTTTTTCCTTCTCAGTATTAGTAATATCATTTCACATCAAAATCCATTTTATTGGGAAATAAGAAAGCAAACCTGGAATGAAATGGAAGGGCAGTGAAGAAGTGCAACCCTGTAAAGGTTTAATCTCAAACTGAACATGTACTGGTTAATAAACAGCACAAGGAAGACGGAGAAATTTGAAGAAATAAGTGGCACAAAGTGGAAGAAAGTTTAGCAGTCCATGAAATCTGTGGATTTAAACAGGTTTCTACAGCAATCAGAGAAACGGGAAAGGACAATCTTATTACATTCATCTAGTCCCAAAAGCCAAAGCAGATGTATCCATCAGGCTCTAATTTCTGACCATAAAACTTTGCTTGAATGAAATCCTGCATGTGACCTTCATACATATTGCTGCCCTACAAACCTCTGTTGCTCTACAGCTGAATCCCATTTAGTTATGACTCACTGCCTTATTTACTTCACTGATCACAATAAGCTTTCAAAAGCCATTACGAAGGCTTGAGTTGGTGTCTGTAAGCATACTCTGGTGACTAACCTGAATGACAAAAAGGTTGGTTTAAAAAAAATAAAAGTAAACCCCACATATATATGATCGCAATAGGAAAACTTGTCAAACAAAGCAGATTTCAAACAGCATCAGTCAAATCTATTTGTCATGCATTATAGGCAGCCTATGGAAGAAAACATTGGATTACTATAGAGATATTATTTAAGGTAGGTAAAACATGATACTGTCAAAAGAGGAGGTAGGAGAAAGGAGCAGGATAAAAAAATATCAGCACCAAAAAAAAAGAAAGTGTTTGCCATGAGTTTTAACTATTGACAATGGATCTCCAAGGACCCTACACATCTTTGGATGTGGGTCCTGCTGAGCTCCGACAACCCTCCAGATGCTGCAGATGCCTCAGGCACTGCAAGCACCTGCAGAGTTTGCTCCATAACTCTTGGTTTGCAGGTGGAAATGGCAGCACGGGGGCTGTAGAAACTACTGTCCAAGGAGGCAGGTCAGCACGAGCCAAAGTGTTACCTCTGGTGCAAGTTACCAAAGCTCCGCTCCCTCCACTTGCCTGGGATAGGAATTACAGCAGACAATAATACCTGCATCAGCGGAAAACACCTTCCCCCAGATGTAAGTAAATCTGTATTACAAGAATATGTCTTTGTGGAAAATGTTTAGAAGACAAGGAGGGTTTAGAGAATCATTAGCGGTGGATTG
This sequence comes from Phalacrocorax carbo, assembly GCF_963921805.1. Classification (NCBI taxonomy): domain Eukaryota; kingdom Metazoa; phylum Chordata; class Aves; order Suliformes; family Phalacrocoracidae; genus Phalacrocorax; species Phalacrocorax carbo. The sequence goes on along the minus strand of NC_087516.1, from coordinate 52,459,319 downwards.
AAACAGATACTTAGTAGTCTGTCTACCAAGGTAACTCAGCAGGGAATCCCACAAAAATGCACAGGCTACTATGTATTTCACATTAGCCATTCAGCAACCATTTGTTCATATTATTAATGAGAAAGTAAGGATTGGAGGAAGTTGCAGGCTTTGAACCATAAAATTTACACTTTAACTATTAGTGTATTGAAGGAAGCGCAAGTAAGAGAAAGATAAGAGAACACAATGATTTTCTGACAAACAAGATAGAAGCTATGTATTTATTTTGACCAAATTTCCCATTGAAAGAAAACAAAACCCAGTCCATTAAAAAGAAATATAGAAAAATGATTCTTCTCAAAAATAATTGCAGTTTAAGTATATTGTAGAACTCAAAACCTTTCGAAGGCCTACCCTACCCCTATTTAAATTCTGCTGTAAACTGAAGTCTCACAAGAAAGGAAGTAAAGTTTACAGTAATATATATATTAATACTGCCAGTAGTATGGATCTGGCATCATAATTCCTTGTTTTGTAGTGCTAAAATACCGACTTGCTACCATGGAAAAACTGACTATCCCTACTTCCCTTATTGTCTGTACAAAGAAAACTTAAATTCCTGCTTTCCCTTTGTAGCACCCGATGTGGGCACAACATAAAAAAGCCAGCCACAATATTCTCCCTCTCTAGTCACACAAACACACAAATATTTTATGACAATACATGAAAAGACTATTATAAATTTGTGAAGTATTTTGTATTGAAGAAAGAAAGGAAGATAGGAAGGAACATACTGTGTTGGACATTTCCACAGGTGTGTGTCACTATGACACATCTCAGTGACTGGGCTGCAGCTGCTGTGTGGGCCTGGGGCGCACCATCTACGTGCCTCACCCACCCTTCTCAGCCAGTCTTCTCCACAGACTCTCCCCTGCGCCTGCCAGGCTGCAGCTACGCGCACCTGGCCATAAACCTCACTGGTCCTCACCGTTACGTACCAACCAGGTTTGCCTTGGACTTGCCTCCCCCTTCCCAGGGAAACCTCAACCTCATCCCAGCCTGACAGGTGCCCGTGCCACCCCACGATGTTGACATGCAAACATGAGTCAAACAGTAAACAGCATGCATCACACTTGCATAAGGGGCTCGCCCTAACAGAGCATATACCAAAGGGGAGAAAAATTTCCCTAACTTAAAGAAACTCAATTTCACCTTCTATTTCCATGCACTAGAACATGCCTATAAATTCTTCCTGAGGGCACTTCCAGAGATATTAGGGGGGATGTCATTCACAGTTCTTCTAGGATAAAACCACTCAGCTTTGCAGTGCAGTCTCATTGCTCCAATCAGAACTGTTAATGAGATGCCCTAAGGTACAAGTGGAAGACATTTCAGGGCACAGTAGTAATTTATAAAAACAGATTCAGAAGGAAGTACAGTAAGTACCGCACAGCAGCCGATCCACTCAAATTAATTACCTTTACATCCCAGAATCAATATCATCTGAGTGTTCCTGTTTACCTCTTTTGGGGTTACTTGTTAATTTTGCTAATAAAATAAAATAAAAGGTAGAAATAATACATGCTATCTATTAGTGGATCATTATGAAAGTTAATTTTGTAAATATGTCTTCTGTACCTAATGCCTTGTTTTACCAGATCTCTGTTCATGACTTCTTGTTTTTTGAAATTCAAAATCCTAGGCAAGTTTTTTAACAACTTTCTCTAGTCACTAAAAAGGGCATATTTTAGACAAATTTAAAGTTGTTATTATTATGGCTCTAATGTTTTAAATTAACATTTTTCTCAACATTAAAATGTCTTTTATTTTAAAGGCTATTCTGTAGTTTAGACAAGATGAAAAAAGTCAAAAACATAGAAAACCCCAGGTATTGTGAACTAAAAAAAGCAAAGTTCTAGCAGCTTATATGCAAAATAATGTAAATAAATAAATAGTTGGATATAATAAATAAATAAATAATAGTATTTTTGGACATTAAGCTCTAGCTGATAGGAGAGACCATGGTACCTCGGACTCGTATTAGTGTTGTTATGCTTCGAAGGGAAGGGTCACACTGGCGTAGAAACGGCAAGTTGGGGCACACTGAATGCCATACATGTTTAAAAACATGAGATTTAGCCTCATTCTAGTATTTCTTTTTCAAATGGAATACAGAAATAGCCTGAGTGTTTAAATAATCCTTTTCTGGTGTTTAGTATACTGCATTTTGACTAAATGTTTTTCCAAGAGATAAACTGTGAAATATGTGGCAACAGTTACAAAAGTCCCCTTCCCTGCTACTGACACTTGTAAGAAATCCAATTAAGAACGGGGGACAAGTGACATAAAGATGTGGAGGAAAGGAGAAAGGGAGGAAACTGGTGCAAAGTAATTGAAACATTCCGACATAGTTTATGCCTGTATTCAGTAAAAACAAATTAAAAGAAAACACATCAACTGTGGTAAAATAACTCAACAAGAAAAATTTCACAGATATACACATGCAAAAGGTACAACCCTTCTTCTTCACTCAAATTATGCCAAACAAAGCACAGAGCACTTAAAAGATAGCGAATTTGAGGTTTTGCTAGCCATATAGCTATATTTCACCAGGCATTTACAAGAAGCAGTTTTTACTGGCAAATACTTTCTTGAATTCATCAGTATTACAACAGGCCTTTTCCCCCAACACATGGTGATAAAATTTGTGTCAAATCTACCCCATTCACGTTTCAAATATTGACTATACCAGGATATTTTGAAAAATGACAAATGTAATTTTTGCAAAAAAATAAGTAATTGAATATTGAAATATCAGGTCATTAACTCTTTTGGAATGTTGTACTTTACTAAACACTCCTACTTTCTTTAAGTTAAAAATAAACAAGTTGCTTAAAAACATCGGTGTGTGAAATAATTTGCAACTGCTCTAACAAAGTTAAAGGAAATTAATTGCTAAGTTCTAGTGTTAATTAATGTTAATCACAGGGCATTGGCTAACATTGTCCATCCTGGACTAATTGGAAAAAAGCTTAAATACTAACAGTGTGGAAAGTATCTAAAAGAAATTGACCTCGCTTTCCCATTTTTCCCTTCTGGATTCTAAAAGTATCCCGTAGCTTCAGGCTTTATGCTGGCCTTTTCAGATTGAAATAGATTGAATTGATTCTGATTGGAATACTTTCAAATTCACTTCTTTTTCTGCCTCAGCCTTATCAAGCCCAGACTGCAATGCTTCTCATGACACAGGTCTATCCACTTGTAAAATTTAACAAAACAAAAAATATCACTTCTCAAAAACTAAGAATGTCACTGATAAAAAATTGTCATATAAGCATTGAAGACCTTTTCAATAACATTGCCTTGTCAATAGTCCATTGAGGTCAAACAGATATTGACCTTTGTCTTCATAAATACTGGAGCAACTGTTTGCAAGTTTGCTGCTTAAAACTCAATCTCTACCTCCAGTGTCAATACAGAGCCAATAAGGATATAGAAAGTAATCAAAATTTTATGTTCTTATTAAGAAAAGTTTAATAACATACCTACAATAAACATCATCTGTGTCTCAGACAGATGCTAGTGTGCCAGACAGCAAAGAAATAACGAATGTTTAGGAAGCAAATTGGAATCCATATTTCTAAAGACTTCATATAGGTGTCTTTCCAGACAACTGCTCAGTCACACCAGTGATTTACTAATCCAGCTCAGAAGGATTTAAAATATTGAGTCCTGTTATCATCTTACCACTATCACAAGGACCCAAAGCAACATCCTCATCTCTTGTCCAGTAATTGGGGAATGACAAAGGACAAACTGAGTACAAAATCATATTGGACACAGGTGGCTTTCTGAGTCATCAGGTTATCTCTAATCCCTCCTATGAAAGAGATAACTTTTTCAGGTGTATGTCTTGTAAAGGTTATACACAAAACCACCTATGTTTTCCAGCTAAGTGTTGTTACTTGCATGAAATTAAACCAAAAAGTTGTATTAAGAGGTCATAAAGTAAGGTCTATCCATTTGACAGTAACTTCAAAACAGCCCACAAAAGAGGGAAGATGTAGACAAACTGTGTCTCACTTTTTTCAAGAGCCTTCACTTACAAAGTAGATAAAAGCTAAGTTTATAGCTTGAATTCACTAGACCAACACAAACCATAGCAGCTAAATTCAAAATTAAATGAAATATTTGATATTTGATGTAAAAAGAAGATAACAAAAATTACACATTTCTCATAAACCTAGGAACCTGTCAGGGTAGTATTTTGCATGTCTCTGCAGAAACAACAGCAGGAAATCTGTTTAGATATCCTACCTTCTTGAACCGCCTGAAATGGATTGTTGCCATCCACAAAAGTCACCGAACATGTGATTTTCTCTGTTTGTAAGATTTCATCATTCTGGTTGAGATCAGCAACTGCCATTCGAAAAACTTCCTCATCTTTTTTTGCAGATTCATCAAAAATTGCCCCTGAGGGGGGGAAAAAAAGAGAACAAAAATCACATTGCATCTTTCACCTGCAGCATCGCAAAGCATTAATCATAAGCACTTAAGACACTTTATGCTATAACATTATCCCTTCACTCACTCCTGAAGAACAGTTCTCTCAACACACAGCCCAGAAGGTACTTCACAATATAAAGAATTTTTACATTTTGACATAATTTAAGTCACATATTGAAGGGGAGCATTGATTCCAGCTAGAAATATTGGGGAAATCTAGTTAAGTACAAAACAAATTATCTGTATAGGAACATGGCCAAGAAATGAGAACTAATTACCTTTCCAAAGGTGTCATTTAATACATTGAATGACTGCAATGGGCCAGCCAGGAAATACATTTAACATCACATCTAGTGACAATTAAAAAAATATAAAGTTCAAATGAGGTGAAAATAAGCCTAAAGTGGTATCAGCACTGGGAAAATGAATTAGAATTGACAATCATGATCAATAGACAGGTCAGCAGCTGATATAAACTATTTCAGGTCTAACTCCTGCTGGATTTGTGAAACAACAACTCCAGCTAACTCTTTGGCTCTTGAAGTTAGTAAATTAAGTTTAAGTGGTTAATTAAAATAAACTCTGCCTTTATAAATCCGACAGAAAGTGACTGTTCTGCCTTTTCCCCCAAAACATTCAAGCACAGCATTGTAAACAGGAAACCGTTAAACTCAGGAGGAGCTGGCAAAGTGAGGGTGACCAATCCTCGCACGGCCAAATCTTCTGGTGCTTTGAAAAAAAAAAAATCCAAGGGTAATCCAGAGCTTTTAGCTTTTTTTTATTATTATTTTCTTTAAACTATAGTGTCAATTTAAGCATTACTAATTTCCTATTATTTTACATTTTCTTCTCGTATGAACTATTTATGCAAAGACCACTCAGATTAAACTGGTATAGTCCTATGGAGAAATCTATATTGTTTAAAACTCTCAAATCAGGGCTGTTAGGTTTTCAAGCACCTTTAAAGCTTTCATTTTCAGGCAGTACTTTAAAGAGACAGAAGGGATGCTTCAAAAACAGACTTTTGAAAACTATATTTAATCATTATGAAATTTCTTCAGTTTTCAGGTTTATTTATTCTTGGGTGTCTGTTGTCAACACAAAACTCAACTAAGGCAGTGTATGCAGCGAGGCAGCCAAAGAGAAAAGTAAATGCTGATCACTGATGATTTCAGGTAAATACCTGCAATCAGTGCTGAAAAGAACTGAAAAAGATTCATTTACAGGAAATGGCTACTTTAAGAGAAATAAACTTCATACACAATATTTATCGTGTTTTTCCCACTGACCTCCAACACTCATCTCCCTGCCAGCACCACTCATCCTACATGAGCGTCATCTCTTCCTACAGTCTGACCACTTTGACTCCAGCATTTTCCCTCCTGAAGCTGCTGCCATCTGGAACAGCTGTTCTTTAGCTCTCCACCTCATTCACCTGTCATCTCTGTGCAAATCTCAGCTGAAAACATTCTTCTTCTTCCTTGTCCCCATTTCCATTTCCCTTGTTTTATTTAGCTCCATAAGGTAAAGCTGCACTCGGCTCAGAATATGCTTGGTATGCAAGATGCTGCAAACGGTGTCTTCTCCACAAAGATGAGTATTTGTGTATCCAGGTAGCATTTAAGGGTACAAAAGACTTTGTCCAATGACATACCTTAAGACATGTTTGTTTCTAACCTCATGGAACAGCTCAAACCAAAACCACACATGCTTCATTTTAAGGATACACCTATACTGGTGATGACAACATAGCCCAGCAAACATTGTTAATAAACATTAGAAGAAACAATTTTACCTGGCTACTAAGTAACAAGGTTAAAATTAAGAAATTTTAAAAAGTTGGAAAATAATGATAGTAATTGGTCAAATTCTATCCCTGTAGAGTAATTATGTAACAAATGCCACACTGGAAGGAAGTGAACATGCACAGGTTTCGTGCACACAGAGAGGGCAGCTATTGATTGTGTTGCACAACAGCATGGCAAAACAAGACCTTCCAGCCAACACTGCAGAGTACAGCCTCTTGTTCTACAGCTGGGAAATGTCATCTTAAGCCTGGCTTTGTCCCTAAAATAATAGAGATCATCAATCAACTAGAGGATAGAAAAAACTCTAAATGATCTAGTGTTTCTTTTGCATGTGCCATCACAAAAATCTCCTTCAGCCCCATAGCCCTTATGCTGGGCAGCATTTGCCAGTCCAGAATCAAGTTTCTCAAGAGATGAACCTTCTTGAGAAGCTTTCTTGTTTCTTTCACACAGAGATATCCCTAATAAACTCCTATGCTTTTTCTCCTATTTCTCAGCATTACACAAATCCTACCTCTGACAGCATCTGGACGTATAAGGAACCAGATTAGATGAAACTCCATGCAGCTCTCACAAACAATGCTCTTTCTTAATTGCTCCAGTTTTGCTCTGACCACCACTTATTTCATTGACAACTCCATGTATCAGAGACAGATTTCAAAATTTCTCCTCTAACCAATACTACATCTGACATTTTAAACAGGCTACCTCAGAAACAAGACATTACTCATAATCTAGTGTAGGAGTATCTCCATAGGTAAAACACATAAATATATAGGTGAATTACAAAAAGAGTTGTAACCATAGTTCCCCCCCGATCCTCCTAGCAGGAATTAGATCGTCCTCCTTCAGAAACTAAGGCCTTATTCATTAGAGTATCTAACTTAGCTACACAAAAAGCCTTTTAAGATATAACAAAGATGACACTGTTCCTTTCAGAAGACGGCAGTGCACAGCAGTACATGCATTACCCCTCAAACAGCGATAAGAGAAATTTTATTTCATAATTGCTTCTCAAAGTTTAAGTTTTCAAATTAAATTGGAAAACTAAAAGAAAAAAAAAAAAAAAAAAAAGAACCAAACCCCAAAAACAAACCACACCAAACCACAAAACCCCTGAATAATTTTGAAATTATTCCTACTCTCATATATATATTTTAGGTCCCTATGTTTTATTTCAATTATATTCCATGTGTCTATATATCTCTTTACACTACACAGGTGAGGGGTTTATCATTATTTTTATTAGTTTTCTAAGAGAAAAGCCTTTTCAATGAAAAGGTAAAAGGCATTTTTTTTTGGATTGTGCTAATATTGCTGGAGAATTTTCCTTTTCCTGTGGTTTCAGGAATCATCCTCTGATAGGAGTGGATCTTCTGATGTGAAACAGGTCTACTGAAATTTTTACAGCTAGCTCAAAATGCAGCCTTAACTACTTCTGTATTAGGTATGTTTTTCTTTCCTTGCTGAGGCCTGAAGTTTTGATGTTTATTCTTTCAAACATAGTCCTTTAACCAAACCAAACAAACAAGCAAACAACCCAAATGAACAAATAAAGGGTATCACATTTTAAAATTACTTCTATTGTGAGAGTTACGTACTCTCTCATTTCCCCGTGTACAGCTGCAAAATAAGAGAAATGGAATGACCACAAACTTGTTTGGAGTATGTGTCCAAAATGTACCCTTTTGGCTGTAGGAAAAATTGTTACAGAAAGTAATGAACAACTGAGGAGAAAAAACAAATATCCCTACAGATACTGTAAGACATACGTTCTGTAGGAAATAATGCATCAAAACTATTTACAGAAGGAAGTAGTCTTCAAAATTATACAAAAGTAGATGCTGTTCATTTCTCTTCCACCCCTTCCAGCTGAAACAGGCCTCACACTAAACATGTCATTTCTAACTATACTCAAGGAGTATTCCCATGATTGCAGCAGAAGCCAACATGCTGACACAGCAGCTACTTTGCACCAGTTTCCCCCCCTGTTTTATTAGCATGTCATTACTTTCAGCTCTATTTCAGAATCTGGATGAGGACAGCACAAATGTAATTCTCTACTGGCTTTTTAAAAACCCTCAGCACATCAATAATGTCCTGTAGCTTAGCAAAGAATTCTTTGTGTTTATCTCATTTGCACTCGACGATGTAACCAGAAATCTGTCAATTTAAATGAATATAGACCAAATCATACAAACGCTCAATAAGTTCACCAAGTACCGATGGCATTAGAAATGCTTTTCAAAGATCACTTTTTCTACCAACCCATACATATAAAAATATAATCCAAATTAGATATTATCAGCTCTTTCTAGAGTAATTTGTGCAGTCTACTGGAAATAGCCCAGAAAAAGTAAAAATGGGAGAGAAATGCATCGTGACTGCAAGGATGAAGTGTGAAGAGATTTAAACCATCTTTCTATTGACTAAGAAAGGATAAAGTCCACTGCCTGAAGTGTTTTCAAGTATTATAATTTTATCATCTATGAAAGTGTGACATTTCTGGACCTCAGTGCCCATAAATACCTCATTTAAAAGAGGAAGGGGAGTACATAGATCAAATGCCATTACGAACTGTGGTCACAGTTCAAAATCAGCACATTTGATTTTCACTTTATAACGATGCACACGCATACCTCACCAATAGAAGCAACATACACTTTGCCCAATAATTTATTCATTCACGAGTCCAGGAATGTTTGGAGTGAAAAGGAAGAAAAAGGGGAAATGTAAGGCACAGTAACTTTTTGGGCAACTCTCTGATGTTGTCAGCAGCTGTTGATTCTGTGAAAATTCTTGGTCCTACTAATACTGCCAGCCTATTCCAGTGTCTGAATCCCATTCCACTGCATTTTCTCAAATGCTGCTACTACATTGTTATTCTGAATAAGAAACTTCACACAGCTGCTGGAGGAAGGATGGCCATGCTGTTAGCACTCAGAACTGGAAGCCAGGGGTTTTGAGTCCTCACGGCAAACCTCACCTGAGATGTCCTGCAGGGCCATGAGCGCATCGTCACAGGTCTAGCTCCTCCATAAGAAATTAGTTTAGGACACATTAATTTCTTGGGGCTTAAATCAATGAGACTGAGATTTGAGATCCTGAGATATGCTGTAGAATAAAACCCCATGTTATTTTTAGGCCACATGAGTATCTGGTTGGGAAAATTTTTATAGAATCCATTCATTTTTAACTATAATGGCAAAGGCCTGGCTATACCTCACACTGTCGTGTCTGATTGAATGAATATATATATTTAGCTTTAGAAGGCCAATTATATTATAATGGAATTATTGTCAACAAGAACAAAAGGGACTTGACACATTTAAGAGTCTGGCTGCACTCACATAGGAATTTAGACGATCACATACAGACGTTCCCTTGCACATGCAGCTCCCATTATCATGGTATTCAGCACGGACTAATACAGCTGGACCCTAAATTTCACTTGTGACATTTAGAGCTGCTGCTAAGCTTCTTTACTGACTGATTATGCCATGGAGTACATGCAATCACATCTTGATTTTGTCAATGAAGGGAAAACATCAGCATACTTTGCCTTTCTCTTTTAAGTTGAGTAAGTTACAGAAACTCTTTAGGAAGGGCACAGTAAGCTTGATTTTGACATTGCAGCACAAAGGTAGAGGAAATCCTCCATCTCCTCTGTATCAGGAGGGAGCTTCCAGCATCTGCTTCCAGCAGATGTGTCTTCAGCTACCTCACACGTCATGCTGCGATTGCCAGGCGTGACACTGGGCTTGGCTGTCGAGCCCCTCAGCCCCCAGGGACTACGGCTGCCTCACACGGGGCCAACATGGAACTCTAGCTCAGGGCAGAGCCACTCCCTTGCCTCTTAAGTCATCAACCTCATGCGTTTGCTCCCCAGAGGCTCCCTGCTCTGCACCATGGGGATCTCGGCACCAGAGCACATCTAGGCCGATCTGAATTTTTTGAAAATGTCCCTTGTTCGTTCATTTTCAAGACTTTCACAGCTCTCACAATGATGGTGAAAGAGACAGTATGGTAGGCCTGGGAGCACCTGTGCCAGCTCCATCTGCAGAGAAAGTAATGTCCCCCTGCCCGCCAAACTGTAAAATCAGGATTTCTCTTTCTACTTTATATATCTCATATTTTTACACGCACAGCTCAAGAAATTGAACAATACATCAGCACGTATCTTTCACTAGTTTTCATCAGACACGTAAAAGAAAATTAAAATAACCAGCTTGACAAAACGTATTTGCCAACACTAAATCTACACATACGTATGGAAGGTCCACATGTGACTTTAAGTGGCACATGCGAGACCGGACAACCTGCAGTGAAGTTTCTGGATTACCACTGATGCAAGAATGCTCAAGCAAAGAAGCATCAGGCCTACGGTCATTTTTTTTCCCAATTGACTTCTGTAAAGGTCTACTTCTGAAAGAGAAGGGTTGATATTTTGCCGGGCCACACTATAAGCAATGCCAGTTTCCCTGAGATTGCTGACAGTGGTTGACAATACACATGCCTACATACAGGCTGCTGCTACCTCCAAAAGACATTCTTTAATCAACCACAATTGCATCCATTCTTAATCTCATGAAAAAAATTTCAAAATTAGTAAATACACAGTCCACACCTAATCAGAATACATGAAGAAAATCAGCCCAAAACCAAAAGCCTACGTAATTTTCAAGGGAAGCCACCCTCCTTGCAAATCTTGCCATCTTGTTCTAGAACCTGGCGGACACATACAAATGAACTATATGTTACTGGTATTTGAGGAACTAGAGAAGCCACCCTTTTAGTTGGGCATAACAATTAAATCAAAGACTAAAGAGCTGGATTGGCGAATGAAAGTTTTCTACTGTTTTTCCCCATTCACACACAAGTTCAGCAAATGCTTTTTATGCAAAAGCCTTACTTTAGGCATATGAATAATCTCTCTCAACTCACATCTTAAAATGAGACTCTTTGCTAAGCTTAATATGGCTCTGCCAACTTTGTATGACACTACTTCTCTAACCACTGCAAAAGGTACCTCTGCTCACTCTGGGAGCTACACCATAAAAAACACAGTCCATTTCTGTTCCTTTTTTAAGCGATTAACCCCCCGTTCTCAGTGCACCTACAGCTGGAACATCATGTAAACGATGCAGTGATTCTTTCTTTTTGGTGCTTTTTGTTTTCTAACTTTAAATATTTGAAACAATGAGGTGAATGAGGAATTTTACAGGTTTTTCAATCTGGCAAACTGCTAGGTGTAACATCCATTGCAAATACAGTGAAAGTAAGAAAAGTGTGGTTATCATTCAAACACACAGTCTCTCCTTTCTTCTGCTGAAGCATGGTTGTCTTTTAATGTCCCAATCTCACAGTAAAACAAGCAATAAAGCTTGTTTCTGAAGTTTGTTATATGTTTTAAATGTTTTGACTACAACAGGGTATTCCACTGTATTACACCTTTTCTTTTTTTTAATTTTCTTTTTTTTTCTCTCTCTCTCTAAAGTATACTACCCAGTTTTGAAAGTATTAAGGTGGTTTGACAGGTTGACAAAGAAAATAAAGACTCCGCTTGTTATGAGCTTTTCTGAACATTTACATACTGCGAAAGCCAATGTTTCAGGTATTGTATGTCAAACCTATTAATTGTAAAGCAATATAGCATTTCTAGGAAAGCTGAAACACAAGCCTGAAGGTATGGAATCAATTGCCTTTGCATTGCCTCTAAAATACGTAATTTTAATATGTTGAGGTAGTCTGGGGTCAATTCATTTGGCCACAACAGGTGCTGGAGATCTGTGGAGCTCTTAGGAAATGTTGAGAACTACTGCTCTCACAGTTTGCAGTAGTAGTACGCACATTGGATTTTTCTTTTTCTGCTTAATTCTCTTGCAGCACTGTGGATACACATCAGTGTCATCGGGAATTATGTTCACATTTGGAAAGAACAGACTCAGATCTTACACTCCTTATTTACATTATGTCAGGCACATATGCACAAGCACGAACACTTTCCAATCACCATTGATTTATTTTAAGCTTATCCTGACAGACATTAGTAATTGTTCTCAAGTTCTAAACCCCCATTTTACACTTATTTTTAACACAATAAATGGTACAATATATCAAAATCATCTGCTGAGTCTCGTTAATCTCTTTAAAAAACCAGTTGTCATTTGCCAGTCCCTTCTTGGGAAGGGCTGTTGTTGGCTAGAGAGTACAAGGAAGAGGAGGACAGAGGGAAAGTAAGGCAAAACATTGGGGTCCTACTGAAAAATGCATCTATTCAGGTGTGAGTTTCTTCTATGCAACATATAAACAAAAGCAGCTTAAAAAAGGTTTTCTAGAAAATTTCCTTGTAAATAATAAAAACCATTCTCAGCTGTGCTACATTCTCATTAAGTTAAGTGATCCTTCAGTAGAAAGTGAGTGTAAAAACTACTATATCAAAGGAATAACAATTGACAAATATCTTGCATTTTTTATAGCCAACTGATTGCACAAATTGCAGAGCCACAAAGAATTTGTTTCTGCAAACAACTGCACAAGTGCCTGTTGTGGCATTGGAGACTGCAATCTACTTCTGTAGGTGCAGCAGGGCACAATATTATCATCGTATAAACAAAACATTTTACAATACATTTTATACACAATGTACCTTTCACAGGATAAGAATTAAGATATCTTCTGTGCACTGTTCCACTCTAAACTTGATGTGGTGATTAACTACAGTGATAATATCTTCACATTCATTATGCAACAAATGAGCTGATAATAATGAGAAGCTTTTCATGTTTTCTATCATATCCATAACTATCAAGTTGAGGTCTAGCTGTGAAAAGCATCTGGTTTGGTAGATATTATTGCCACATTATTAATATGCTATACAGAATGTTAGTGTAATGATCATAAATTTGCTGAATAGTATCTGCATTCTTGAAAAAATATTAAAAAGAAACCTTATAATGTACATTCAGAGCTTGCTTATATGTTGCTTTAGAACCAGAGCGAACACTGAATAATATATACTATTTCATCATTTTTATTAGCCCCTACTTGTGAACACAAGAACACCTCACAAAGCAATGTCAACAAGGATGACTGCATCCAATATTAGCCTAAATTGTCATTAAGCATTTGTCATTGCTTACTGTCTTCCGCTCTCATACTTATTTCTTTGCCTCTACATGCGATTCTGCTTTGTAATTTTTGAAAGACAAACTAACGCTTTCATTAATCAAATGATGCAGACTGCTAGGTAGAGATGGAGGGAGGACTGCTGCCAAACTATTTCTTTATGACATGGACCAGCTGCAGCACCTTACTCCACTAGCAGCTGAACTTTGTGGAGAATGAGATTACCAATATGTTAGAGATGTTAATACACAAACACATGCTTAGATGCACACACAGACATAAAATTACAAAGATTACAATGTGAGATTTCTCTGGAGGGCATTTTTCTGCTTTTTCTTGCCTGCTTCACTTCCAAATTTGTACAAGCCTTTTGCTCCAAATAGTGTAATCATTTCATGCAGCCTGACTTACAAACACTCAAATATAGGTGTTGACACTAAAGATTGCCATTGGGAAGGTATCACAGGAAGAAGAGGTTATTTGTTGAGCACCACGGTTATAAGCCCAGCTTTCTATTAATTGTAAAACCTAAGACAGAGAGGTGCTGAGCCAGTGTATCATAGACTCACAGGATGGTTTGGTTTGGAAGGGACCTTTAAGGACCATCTAGTTCAAACCCTCTGCCATGGGCAGGGAAATCTTTCACTAGATCAGGTTGCTCAGAGCCCTGTCCAACCTGACCTTGAACACTTCCAATGATGGGGCATCCACACCTTCTCAGGGTATCATACAGAAGTACAGATACCTGTTAAATATATTGCTTTTAAAAATCCACCTGATCCCACACGTAGTGTTATGAATGCCACAGTCAAGAACAAAATAACAGCAGTGAGGAACGCAGAGGTGAAAACCTGTTTTGTGTGCCTGTCTGAAAATGCAAAGGCTGACTCTGAAATTAATCCTTTTCTTAAACCGCTTTTCTTTTCGGTTTAGAGCGGGTTTTTATTCTGCTGAAGAAGAGGCACTCAGCAAATCTACACACAAACACGCTCTTTGAATGGTAATGGGAGAAACCAAACAAATTAGTCTCATAGTCATCTAAGCCCATTTTCTTGCCAATGCAGGACCATCCTGTAGAGTGCAATTTACATTCCAGTTGAAAATTAACATATGAAAACTCTTTCACTCTTATGTCACGCAGAGGGTAACAAATCCGGAAGCAATCAGTTTCCAACGTCAACACAAAAAATGACCCTGTTTCTACTAACACATTTCTTATTTACTTTTCAGTACAGATTTTGCTGAACTAGTGCTATTCCCCTTAATAGTAAGCTTTGTATTTTATTATTTTGGTAAAAGGACAACCCATGCTGCTCTAAACTTTGCTCTCCAAATATTCAGGGCTACGGGCTCAAAGTGACTTCATGATCATGGACGTTGAATATTTAAATTCCTTGCCATTTTTGATAGAAGGTAGTGACATATCATCTTTGTAGTTCTTATTTATGTTAGAGGGCAACACACATTACTTTCATAACTCATAGTTTACACATGTGTATAAAAACAATAGACTCTCACAATATAATTTGCAGATAAACTGAGTTAAGCTTTTTATTTCAAAAATTTCACCCAATAAATTCTGGTAAAGATGCTTCTATTTCAGAAAGGGCAAGAGAAGAAGTGCAGAATAGGGAAAGCTTAATGTCATTCTACAGGAGACACACCAGATATGACCAAAAAGGCCTGCTTTAAATTCTTTCAATTCTCTGCTGCAATTTGACTTCACGCTTTGTTTTTAATAAACCTACAGTTCTTCAGCAATATAAAGCTCTTTGAAAATTATAATGCTGTCATATGACATGCCTGTGAATTTACATTTCCCAAAGCCTCACTGCGAGTCAATTAAATATAGTCAAGTTCTGCTAAAAAGTAGTTTCCAGACTGCAATATATGTCTGTTAAAAAGATTTTTTAAAATCAAGCCATATTTTCTGATTTTAAGAAAGAAACTGTGTGAGGAATGAAGAACAGCTGTTTCCTCCATTGGCTTCTATTATTTTTGTGCTCTTAGAAGACAAAATTAAAAGGTAAAAGTGAGGCAGCAGCTGAGCTATTTCTATAAACTGTGGATGTGTCAGACACCACTTTCAACCCAAATATTCTCTTCCTCTTTCCCACATTAGTAGAAGGCTTCCTAAGATAGTACTATGCAACAGGCTACTTAACAACCCTGAGGCTGCAAACCTACTGCTCCACCATTTAAAGAAATAATCACAGAAGAAAGAAACAAAGCATAATGTCAACCTCCAGGTCCACAGTTGCTATAAACACAAAGCAGACCAAGTTCACAAATATTTTTGAGAAACTAGTCTGACCTTTGATTTTTTTAAAATGAAACTTAGAACCATGTATTTTGTTTAGGTTATCCTCTGTCAAGAATCACTTATAAAAAGCCATATGCAAGTGAATAATTATATTCTCATTTTAGAGATTAAGCAATATTAAGCAGATGTGCAGTGACTTGCTCAGACACTCAGTAATTAGCCGCCTGTCAAAATTAGAAGAATCTAATAAAAAACCTGATTATTCAAAGTACCTGTCTTTATTTCTATCACTTAACACATATAATCTTGGAACACTGATATTAAATAACAGTAGGTATGCTAATATTATAGCATACTTTATCTGAAAATTCAATAGGAAAGAGGTTTGGGTCTTTTTGTTTGGAGAGTTTTAGGAGGAGGGGCTGCTTTGGTTTGCCTTTTTTTTTTTTTTTCAAAGTAAGCTGAAATGTAACAAAATAAGAAACTGAAGAAATAAGAAACTGAAGGTGACAAAAATCTTGTGTGTAACGTCTTGAAAATTATTCTAACTTGAACAGATTTCATAGCCAGCAACTCAGGCAAAGACTTTTTTTTTTTTAATTTTAACACCTTATTGAAATTAGAAAAAAAATGCAAGCTGGAAAGTAGCTAAAGAAAATAAATGTTAAAATCATACAGGAAAACCAAGAAAAATATTGTGTCATTAACCATATTCAAATTTAAACATCCAATGTAGAGACTCGAAAATGAATTAAAAAAAAAATCCAGAAGTGATACTTGTGGAGAGATAAAAATTGTTATTAGTGCATGATCCTACTGATCAGTTCAAGTTTGTGAGGAGTCAAAGAGAGAAAGAACCACTTTAACAGCAGCCAGTTGTAACCAGCAGATCATTTTGAGAAAATTTTCTTACTAATTTACAAAAGTGATAAAAAAGAATAAGCAAACCCCCCACTATCATAAAAAATAGATTTGCTATTAGCAAAACACTAATATAACCTAAAATAGTTCCTGTTACCAGCATCCTGGGAACAGATCAATATTTGGTTTTCTTTGAGTCAGCAGAACAGTATCTGTAAAAAATGTGCATTTTATTTTCTGTCATACTTGGTAAGTACCCAAGTGATGAATGTACAGGGAAGCCCATGCAAGAAGCATAACCTTCATACTATTCTTGTAGTCACTTTTAGTACTAGCAACTCTCCCAGCTCAATAGATTAAGAAAAGACATTTCTTATAAACTACTACTGCAACTTTGACAAGACAACGCCGGTAATCACTGTACATAGGAAATATGAACATTAAATGAAATTGGGAAATAATTTTACAATGCAGAAGGGCTCATGTTATGTTCAACCCTAGAATCCAAAATCTGCCCTACTTTGCACTTAAATACTTCTGTGGGCACATTTAGCTCCATTTTCCAGTTATTTCTGCCTTAATCAAGTCCTTTTATGGTTTGGGAAAAGATAAGTAAACTTAGCCCACACTGACTTTGCCTGCAGGCCTGTCACATGATTAGGCATAAAGCTTTCAAATTTGTCTACAGGTTTTGAATCTCATTATTATTGTATCACTTAATTATTACTGCATTATTTTAATTAATTATTACTGTATTATTATCAATTAATACATAATACCTTGGGTATATTGTGGCACATTTTATCTAAGAGAATGTTGAATTAATTAATCCAATTTGTTGTCAAATTACTCCACAAGACTTTGCTAGAATTCTACCTAATATAAATAACTCTTGCCCCCATAACTCCTGGTACTTGATTTCCTTACCAGAGGTTAGTAAAAACCCTGCAAAATTAAGCACTGCTACAGGGATTCCCCAACAGACTGTTCCAAACACAACTGGTTTCTTAGAATATTTTTTTTTCAATATATTTGCCTTGTTGGCCTGCTTCCACGCAAAAAGAGGATATCTAAATATCCTATATTTAGTAGTAACAGAAAAGGCATTTCTAGGAATTAGATCGCTGCTGCAGGCATGACTCCAAATCATTCATTCTTAAAAGCAGGTTATTTCTTTACTGAAGTCATGATTTCCCATGCTACATCAGCACTGTGCAATCATTTACTGTTTGTAACAAAGTGAAGTTTACTGTAAGATAAAATTCCTGAGGAAGAGGAAAACTGTACTGCCCAGGATTTGAGAGCTTTGTACATGCTGCATAATAACAGAGTTCATATACTAAACTGGCCCTTAATGAAGAGGAACATTTACTGAAGAAATGGGACTACAGCAAGTATTCACATCCAGATCTTTTCTTCCATACCCTGTCTTCCAGATATGAGTCTGTATTCAGATATACAGCTCTAAAATCAAATCGTAGTTTGCTATCCACAGTGCCATGAGCAAAAATTAAATTTCTTTCCCCTTGGGTGGGTGGCGGCGGCGGGGGGGGGGGATCAAAACTCAAAAACAGCTAATACTCTACAGAAAAAAAAGTATTATCCATTTGATTGACAGGGCAAGTAAAAAGTATTTTCATGATTCTTGGACTGTAAAGGATTTTCCTTCAGTATTACCCTTCTAGCTTCTAGTCATCCCAGCAAAACATATCCTGATGGTTCATTTTACAGGTGGAAGAAAAATAAGCCTCGCAAAGCATCTTACATACCATTCATGCATATGCATTTCCACTTCCCCCCCCCGCCCCATAAAGACAAAATATTTTTCCTCTTTGTTCTTAGAAATAGAATGCCAAAAGAAGACTCCCTGAAGCATAAGGTAAAATTTATACCAGGCACTGAAGAAAGGACAAAAATGCAGAGCCCTGCCAGATGAGTCATTACCCTACAGAATCTTCCCACATTTCTCTTCCCATCCCTCCTTCACTTTCATGGGCTTTGCATCAATAATCTTTCAGTTATTTTCGGGACAGTAGAACATCTTTAACAGTGCTGTAAATATATCCGCTGCAAAGTGCCAGGATGCTGTGATGGCAGCAGAGACATTTTCATGGGACATAGTTTAAACTCCTGGGACAGAATAAAACTGAGCAGAGATCTTAAGCACTTAATGCAAGATCTTCAATAATATCCTTGCGTAACAGAGGAAATTACAACATTCCACTACAACATTCCACTGTGTTTCATAGGTAAGGGAGTTAATGCATCTGACTCCTGTAGAAGATTCAAGGCTGGAAATCTAAAAGGACTTTCATACTATACTTCTCTGCTTCTCAAAACTCAGGAAAGAGCCAGGCTTGAAAGCACACCTTTGTCATCAGCTATGCTTAGAAAACTAAAACATATTATGGCTGATGTTTCAGCTTTCCTCTTTGGTCAGCTCAGAAGAAAAAAACACAATACACACATGCAGACCATGAGTGTTTCTGATCTAAGCCCCAGTAGCTGATACAAGTTTGATGCCTGGGTAATTTTAGCCTGTTAAACACATAGAGCTGCCTATTCTACCTCATACAAGCTGGCTTTGGAATAATTACTTATCCTCAGATGTGTCTATTTCTGCTTATTTCTCTGTGTCTGAATACATACGTGCAGCAAATTGGGACGAAAACTATTAGTCGGGCTTGAAGATTAACTACTTACTGTATTCTGCTTCTCTTAATTATTTTAGAAAATCCCTCAATATTTCTTTACGTAAGGTGGCAGGGAAGTTCCCTTTCCTATTTATGTAGGGTATATAAATAAAAGCATCACTCTAAAAGGTCACATTGTTATATTTACAGTTTTCAGTAAGCCAGCGTGGAATATGAAATTCATTGAAACTTTGATTAAAAAAATGAAACCGCATGTACAATCTCACAGAAGGAGAACACCATATAGAATTATCATCTGTGCATACTCATGCATACACAGCCTCTGAAAGAGAGTGAAGGAGCAAAAGAATATATTTCCTTAAAGAGAAATGGCACATCGTATTTTCAAAGTGAGGCAAGAGCCTTCAATAATCAAAATTGGTCAGGTAGAGGTCATTTGGGATTTATAAGCTCTACCTTAGAATGTATAAGAATGACCAAGTTAACAAAGACTAACTATTCCATTACAATTCTTCAGTGTTAGCATATATAGTCCATCATATATGAGTCCATGTCTCAAGCTTCATTTTTCAGAGATGGTTATAACCCCAAAGAACAAGTACCAAAAAGTGAAGAAGCAGCAAATCTGAAAAAGATTTTCTAAGAATCCAGTAGCTGTTCATAAACCTTTCATTGGCACTGCTTTATTTTGTAACCTGTATTTCCAAAAACAGTTGAAGAATCAATTGCAATCTGAAATTCTTCTCTCATTTAATTAATAAATAAACCTGAATTATCAAATATCTTCCATAATCTCCTGGGCTGCATTTTGCAGCCTTTTCACTATTGAATACTATATTCAGTTTTTATCAACCATATCAAAATCTTGGTATCATTTTCTGAAAGTAAAGGGGTGCAGAACCAAGTTTCAACGAGTGTGTGGCAGCTCTACTGCAAAGCACACAAGTAACAGGTTACTCTCAGACACTGGAAATAGTATGGGCGGTTTTAAAAAAAATATTTATTACCACTTCAATAAAAAAGAGCCTGTAAAAGAGATTTTTCAAGCAGCAAGCAGGAAAGCAATCGTGATAATCACTGCAGACAGGCCAACCTGCCTTTCACCTACTTAGGCTGTTTCATATACTGTAACAGTCTTGGTAGGGATATAATCAAGTGCTTCTTTGAGAAACTAGAACTAATTTTCAGAAAGATTATTTGTGACATGTTTCCTGAGAAACCTGAAAAACTCTGTGGGTTTCAGGAAGAGCCTGACACTTGGCCCACATTCTTCAATAGATTATCAACACACACAGGACTGCTCGATATCTTCGCACGGCTTGAGCGCATATCTTTAAAACAAAAACACTGAAACTCACATTCTCACCAAGCACTGGAGACTCATTGCTGGTGGGGTGTGGAAATTAAACAAAGGTTTTTATCAACCATGGGAAACCAATGCTAAGGCCTTAGCTCTTACTCCAGGGAGCAACAAATTACCAGAAGATACAGACTGAAAACTTTCATCGGGAACCCTCCTCATACGTCCATTAGTGTAAGTTACACTACAAATGAATTGAATGCATTTGAATATATATTTTTATATATTGGAATATATGTGGAATATATTTACTTTTTTAATTTCAAATCCTACAAACAGGAGTCAGCGTGAAAAGAGCAGCTCTGGAAGATTAAAAAAAGAAAGACGGAGAAATGGCAAGCAAGTTACTAAAAAAGAGTTTCTATCTTTATATTACTTCCCATGGATTTGCAGTGGGGTTGCAGGCATTATCCAGGCAACCTGAAGTGGCTGCAATTGTTTTGCAACAGAATGCTATTGTGCTAGTGAAGTACTGTGCTGAAGTACAGAAAATACAGAGTAATTGGAGGTTCACTTTTTACATGTCATTTTCAAGCATCTCTCTTGCCAAATTAAAGGGCTTGGCAGGTGATTAAATAGTGGCCTGAGGTTGTACTTAAAAGAAAATGTGGCATGGGCTGCACATCAGCTGCAGGTAAACACATTCTTGAAGAGCAGCTGATCATGCGCATCTTAGGACTCCATGTAGTTGAGGTAATCTGAACCAGAAAAGCAGCATTTATAGGGTGCGGACTCAAACTCTGTGCTGTGCAGCACAACAGAAAAGCTTACCCAGTCAACATCCACTAGGCTGATTTATGTAACAGGCCTTTCTCATGCATGCATGTTATTCTTTAGCATCATTACTATTAAGTTACCAGAACTTTTAAAGCTGCTCGCTAATCAAAAACCCACCAGGACCATCCATTTGCAGCTGAAGAATCTAGTGTCAAGGAAATTTCTCTATATATTGTGTGAGGAAGAGATACTTCCTGCAGCTTTGCTGCCTTTGAGAGGCAGGCATGCCAAGTGCTGACAGGAGAATGAATAGAGCCAGTCATGCTAAACATGCATCCTATTGTTTTGGGCTATGTCGGTCAGATCCACTGTCAACACATTTTCTGTTTCTCCCTCTGCCTCCCCCCACCACCATCTTTTGTTGCTGTTGTTGGCAACTTACACTCATCCCGTTGGATTCAAGAATATGCTGTGAACCATGCTGCATCTGCCGGAGCCGCTCTTTTAAAGAAACACATGCACATTTAATTTTTTTTTTCAAAGAGACTCCAAAAATAACCCTCTAGGAAGCAGGAAGTGTTTTTCCCCTTTTGAAACTAAACTAGTCTCTTGAGGAAATTCAATGTGTTCCTGCCTCACGACAAGGATGAAAGAGTCTCAAAAGAAGGCTCTGGCTGGGGGGACACACCTCTCCAATGCATGCATGTGTGCTGCCATACTCACACATACACAAGTATACATGTAGGTGTGCATTTATTATTACTGCTTTACGACGACTAGGTTCTGAAGGGAGCAGTATCCCAAAATTTAATCATGCTCTTTTTAAAGCTAGGCAGCCTGACCTGTCATTTGGTCAATAACTCAGCCTAAGCCAGCTCTGTGTTTGTGGGCAGAAAGAGCTCAATGTTGAGTTAGAAACCTCAGCATGGGACACACAAGTTGGGATTCAAATGTGGGCAAAGTCTGAATGTGCTACAGGTATCTGAGACAATTCCTGTTCTACCACTTTTAATGAAAAACTGCATATTTTCTACATTTTTTTCACATCCAGGTAAAGAAATAATTCTTTAAGCCAAAATAAAGTGTTAAAAAATAAAATTAAACTTAGTAAATGCTAATGAAAACTGGTTTATCTTGTAAAAAGATTTATAAATTATGAGGTGAATGCAAGAAAAAAAAAATGTTATCATCTAGGAAAATATTTTACCTGCAGTGTCACAAACAGACACATTTCCTGAAAAAACACTAACACTGTCCAAGACTTCAGGTAGGTCTGGACCTTATTCAGATATTTTTTTCTAGTGCTAAATGAATAACTTGTGAATGATCCTTCAAAGATGCATAAGGCTTAACAGAGATTCACGCTCAGAGCTTCTGGAGCAAGGACAGTGACTTGCAAGACCTTAAAAGTCAATGACAAGCCAGAAGGCAGCTTTGGTTTTGTTTTTTTTTTTCCATCTTCAAAACAGATTAAACTGGCAACTAGCCTTGAGCTTAAAGAACAACAACAAAATGTATGCATGCTGCATACTGGTTTCTTTCAGGTTTCCCCTTAGGGAAAGCAACACGTATGTCAGTGTAGGGAATGCCATCTCTTGCCTTCCCTGTGGCCAAGTGAAGGAACTGCCTAAAGAGATGCTTATACCACAGCCACTATGCATGAAATCAAAAGATGATAAACAGATAAGTTGCTAGGGTTCTGACCTACACATATTTGAAGGAAGACTGAAATTACAACCTACAGGGAGAGGCTGTCAAAGCAATGGAAGGCAGAAAGTCACCCTGCTAGACAAAATAGGAAAGACTGAGATAGCTATTCTTTATCAATCACACAGACTCTATTGCATTACTCTCTTTAACCCTCAAGCTTCAGGAAGGCAGGCAGGCATCTAAAGACCCCTAGGTTACTGCAATGACAGGGAATCAAACAAGAAATAAATGATGTTGGGGAAAGTGGGATAAAAAAAACAGAGGTCTACCTATCTGTTTCAGGAAAGTTTGGGCATACACACACACAAAAAAAAAAAAAAAAAAAAGCTGCAAGATATCCTAAAAGCGACATCCGGAATTTGAATAAACACCGTAGCTCCTCCTGGGTGGAGGGAGGGAAGGACACGTTCACTTAAGGTTACAGAACTTAACAGGCTATCCATGATCAGCAGGTTATGCATCGAGAGATTTTTAAACCTTACTGCTGCTGCTTCCCAACCTTATGCTGCTTTTGATGACACCACTGAAGTACAAATGATTTGCTAGATTATTGAGTAGTCCCATTTTACTTAAAACACTACAAATTTATGAAGAAATAGGGAAAAACAAAATGGCTTGCCAAGGTTGAGTTCTTTGACAAATGTTTTGGGTGGTATTTAAAACTGGACAGTGCATTCTGCAGTGATCATGACCCACTGCAAATTATTTTTTAAAAAAAAGAAAGAACCAACAAACAAATGACAAAAATTCCCTGTATTTTTAAGGGATTATTGAGCAAAATATCCTGAAATTTCTGGGATGCACTATATGCAGAGTTTGGAATCAGAAGAACAAATTCCCCTTGGCAGTTTTTTCCACAGATATATGCTTCAACTTTAACTTTCTAACTGGGTAATAGCACTGATTACCAAATAATATCATTTTCATATGGTTTCCCTGGAAGAAACTTGTTATTTGACCTCAGACTACGACACAATAAAGCAAGGGTCCTCTTAAAAAGTCTCATTAATTTCTTCTTTAGTCTTGGTTTTCAGTGTTCTGTTTACTGATGCCTGGATCCTCATTGCACTCTCTCTTCTCACCTTCTCTTTCCCTTTCAGCCTTAGCTCCAATTTTTTCCTCTGCTCCATTTACCACACTATCTCCCATCTATTCCTAACTTCATCCACTAAGCTTTTCCAGTCTCTCTCAGTAGCAATTTTTTCAATCATACCTGTAGCTCCTAGTCTGCCTTTAGAATGTAAACACAATGCCTAAAAATGAAATAGGAAAAGGTGACAAAATAATCCTAATCACTTCTATATATTTTCTATTTTCCATCACAAACTTTTATTCTCAGGTACACATTTATAGCGAATTCTTCGAAACAAAGCTATTTAAAAGAAATTGTGACTGGTTTCCCTCATCTCCAGCTGTAGTATTACCTTAGAGTTGCATATCTATTTATTTTCCATTACAAACCCTAATTGTTGCACTCCTACATCCACTTTCTTGCACCTAAACACCAATAAGTAGGTGGAGAAGTAAATGGAGGTTTCAGGAAAGGAGCACAAGCATTAAGAGAAAACTCTATTTTTACAAATCAACTCAATTCAGGAGCCTACATCAGATTTAAATCAACATAATTAAATTATAATTGGTTCTTGCAAATGGAAATAAGAGCATAACAGGTCATAATTTATATTTTGGCCCTATTTTTTGAAAGGAAAATAACATTTTTCCAAAGGCTTCTGAAAATAGTAGCTTTCTAATCCCACAGAAATTGTATGAAGATAAGTACATGAAGAACTGTGCAATCTTTTGATACTACAGTGGTCTGGGCTAAGTATCGTGCATCATCACTGGAGTGCTAAGGTAGAGTTTTTCTTGACCTCAGATTTGTCTAGCAACTCAAAGAAAAGCTGTAAATGACCATATTCTATGGGAATGCAAATGAGCTATCAAAGCGAGAATTCAGGAAGTCGGGAAAGCTTAGCCTGGATTTCTCTCTGGAGCATTTGTTTGTGGTTATCATCCAATAGCTAAAATCAGAAAAGCGTTAGCATAGTTATCAGTTTTCTTTTTCAGAAGTGCACTAGGCCAGACTTGCCCCATATATGAACTTCTAGTGACTGCATACTTGCCATTTTATCAGGAGAAGATTTTAGCTGTAATAATTACTGTTATGACATCCTGCAGCATTGCTAATATGATGTTACAGGTTAGCTCAATGATTCCAATATTAGGTATTAATAATGAAATAAGTTGTAAGGATTTTTATATAAAGATTTAGTAATGTGGAGTATATGTTTTTACTTATTCCAGAAGGACTTCAAAAAAGCATTTTACATCATTGGACTTAGTCTGGTGTTATTTAATTTAAACAGAACTACTACATCAAGACTGAAATAAATCAGTCCCAATGCAACAGCAAAAATTTCTATCATTTTGCAGATTTGCTGTTTCCAATTTCAGAGATGTCATTTCTCTTTTCTGAGAACAATGGTGCTAATTACAATATGCAATGAAGAGCATCTGGAATCTAAAAATCAACTTATGCCTGTGTAAAGACATCCATTAGCTTCACTGGGCATTGAATCAGGCTGTTACTGCAGATCGGTCAATGTAATTCTCCTCAATGTGTCAGACCTTAATGAAGTTAACATGGGAAAGAACAGCACACAGCAAACAGCTGATGACAAAATTGCCCAAAGCGCTCACCTACTGCTGAAGCCTGCCCATCAGGCACAATTTCATAACCTTCTGAAAAGCTTTCAGACTCCAGACAATATTCTGTTGCTGTCATTAGAAGCGTACGCGGTGACTTTTCTTGATCCATTAAAGGTTAGTACTCGCTGTTATTTCTGGTTACCAAGAGGCAACATTCTGGCATGGCTTTACAAGCATTGATTCCAAGTGGGAATTTTTCAGCCCAAGTTTATGAAAAGTTTCATTTTCTGTTGACTATGAAATCAAAGTAACAACAGGATAGATCTTTACCACCTCCCAACTCACCCCTCCAGCAGACAGAAGAGATTAAAAATTCCTGTCTGTCTTTCTTCCTGAGGGCATGCTGCTCTAATAGAATTTGTGTCATCAGTTTAGACACCCTGCATTGTGTGAATTTCACCTCCACTCATTTGGGAATAGATGATTCTGTGGAAAAAGTCATACATATATTTATATAAAAACCCAGGTACCATTAAATTTACAAAAGTAAACTTGCCTTTGAAGACAAGCTTTTAGATTTCTCTCTAACTCAATAGCTACAAGGTTTATTGAAAACCTAGTAAATATTAACCTTTGCAATCAAGGACCTAGAGCCTTCTAGTCTACTGATAACATACTAACACAGATGGAAATTAACTGCAAGTCACTCAGCCTATAGCCTCAGTACAGTGTACTAACTCAGAGTATATACTTTCCCAGCCAGATTAAGCCTAATGAAATATTAAAACAGGTGTAAGGTCTAATATTCAAATTACCTCATTTAGACACCAAATAATCTTTGTATCACTGCACAATGCTGTCTGGACACTCTCTGCCTTTTTCCTTATAGAACACCTTCATCTGCAAACATATTTATCACTTTTCTCTGAAACCCCTCATACTTGGAACCTGAAACACTTCCCTTGCTCTGCCTCATATCTGACAGGTGTAACACAGACTCAGCGTTTTCTTTCCTAATAAGAAAGGATAATGTGTACTGAACTTCAGGAAGTGTTCTTAGTAAAATCAGTATTGCTCTGATTTCCAAAGTGAGGCATACACTTCTATGCAAGCAGTGTTTTTAGAAGGCATTTGAGATGTGCACCATTCACCCTTTCTGTGTGAGATGCTGGGTACTCAGCACCTCTAACCATCAGATCAATATTGCACGCTAAACAATTTCTTTGTCAAAGGCTCCTCTGTGCTGGCACACTCTAGAGAGTTAAGATCAATGTAAGTAATTCTATCGTGAAAGATTTCTTGCAGAGTATTCTTTTTAGAAACCTTCTTCTTCTATACAGCTATCTTCCAGTAAGGACTGGATTACAGAAATTTAATCTCTTTCATTTGGTTTAGGTTCATTTTTTATTCTCCTCTTGCTTTGATTCACCTTAACTCTGTTTCCTGCCAAGACTGAGTAGCTGCAAGAGAAGTATTTCTGTTCCACAGCAGAGCTAGCTCACTGCTTCTTTGATTCCCGAGTCAAGTCTTCAAAGACAAATTCTGGGGAACACCTCCATAATGCTAGATTCTTCTGGGTTTCTATTTTTATCCTTCTTGCATCATTGTCCATAGTAGGTGTGGCAGTACTAAGACCACCTCATCCACCTCTTACTGAAAAATTTTCTTTGTCTTACAGAGGAAGTGCAGAACATCTGAAACAAACTGGTAGGTCTTCAGATGGGAAGACCCTGGGTAAAAATGTTACTGAATATAAAGACTAGAGAGTTCCAGCACCTTTGGAGAATATATTTCTTGTCTGAGAAACACTGAGCCTACTGATTGCAAACCCTGTGCTCTGCATCAGTAGGGCATGGAGGGGTTTGAAGGAACTGAAAGCAAGTTTTTTTCACTCAGAAGAATGAGGGGTCAAGCCAATGAAAAGCAGACTCCCACTAGTTCCATAAACGGGCTCATAGATTAGAGGAACACATAGGTGAAGGAGATTGGCCAGGAGTAGATTTGGATGGTGACAAAGAATAAACTCTACAATCATTCAGGCCAGTTGCCAAGCATGCAGAAAAAGAATTGCCAAGAAACTAGGCTAGTTTCTGATGGTACCTCCTCTCCAATAGGAACGTTCCTGTTGGAACCTTGTCTGGCTTCTATGCAGTTTTCATCGCCATCAGTTTATCAAAATTGAAACATCTTGCAGTTGGCTGGTTTCTGTAGAAAATACTAACTCCTTTTTTTTTTTCTTTACTCTAAACAAAGTCAACCTGATGCTGAGTGTAGTTTACCAAGCCTTAAATGACTCGTACTGTGAATTGCTCCAGGTTAGAAATATCTTTCCGCCCTCACTGCGAAACTATTTTCCCTTTGTACAGAACAGAATCAGACTGAGACTTGCAAGGCTTCTGCATTAAGGTGAACGAGTACAACTTCAACTGACCCAGCACACCATTCTCTTTTCAGTAAATCCCAAAGACATTTTATGAATCTCAAACTGCAGTCTCTAAATTACCAGGCTTGCCTTCTAGCTCAAGAAATAAAGGTTCACGTTTCCAGACAAAGGGGCCAACAGTTCTCCCTCTTCAGATGGCCAGTCCAAGGAACTTTATTACAGTTTGAAGATGTATTAACCTTTAGTCATAGTTAGTCATTTACAAACATAAAGTACTGAATGAATTTTCCTCAGTTAAAAAAGGTTGTTGTTCATTTGAGGAGGTGAGTGCCACTTTACCTGTGTCACAAACACACTATATTAACTGTATCTAAAAATACCGATGGTAAAAAAAAATAAATCAGGTATTCTTTTATTCCCTACATTAACTTTATGACCTACACATAGTTCCTTATACAGTAATTGCCACAGCTCCTTTTACAGTCAGGAAGTCAGCTTTCATTTTCATTGTTATATTACTATTTTAAACAACACAGCAAGGGAGATAAAACATGAAATTGCATTTATAAAAACACAAGAAAATTGGCAGGGTGACTCAGAAATGGATGCAGTTTCTGAAACCACTGTAAAAATGATCATTTTGAAAATGACAAGATTTTGAATTGTCAACGTCCCTTTAAAGTACTACTTCCCACCTGTTATAAAGCACAGAGAAAGAATTACATTATAAATTAATGTCACGGTAAGGTTAAAAGGGGAATCAAAGTTAAAAGTAAAAGAAAAAGACACGGAGCACAAGTAACCAGGCATACATTAGCCAACCCCATTAAAAAAGGTGGTGAATGCTTCCATTTTGCTACTTTCATTAGACCACTAAACTGCATAACTGTCTGAGACAGGACAAGGTTTGCCACATAGTAGAATGTGGTTTTTCACAAGCTTCAGAGAAGGTAATTTTACCAGATTATATAATCCTCCATTGCTGTATAACAGTATAAATAATTAAAACATAGTCAGATGTGATTAGTCTACTGTTGATCTATATACGCCTGTATACTCGAAGATTTTAAATTGTAACTCATGCGGTCACCTGGGATATCTCGTCGATGTTTTTTTTTAATCCAAATAAAAATGAAACATAAATTGATGTCAATTATTCAGGCCCAATTGTGATCAAATCTTGAGGGACTTAACATGATCTATGAAGCCCTCGTGGCATTTTTTTTTTATCATCACAATTAGGGAAGAGTAGCTAAAGATCTGTCCTTTGAATTCAGTTGCTTATACTGGTTCTGTATAATACACTGAAAATAATACACAACCCAGTTTTGCTGTTCTTCAACTACACAAAACTTATGGATACCTTCTCCTGCGAACATTTCTAAAATACCAAGTTATCATCATTCGCATACAATAAACTGAGCACCCCACTTACAGTATATAACTATACAGGATTTCAGCTTTCAGCTTCTATTTGAAAGAATAAAATAATGCTCTGAAGAAAAAAAAAAAAAAATGCAGCCAGAAGCCGTGCACTTCTCATTCAGATATTAACCAACTCACAGCATTTCAGGGCAGTTCACCCACTGATAAAATAGAGGTTTGCCAACAGATTACAGCATGAAAAAAATCATAGTGTTTTAGTTTTCTCTCATACACTTCATTAATGAAGTAAAAAGGCCTTTATTTTCCAGTTAGCCGTGCTGTTGCAGCATGTGTCTTTCCCATTAAAATATAATTCAGCCAAGAGTAAAGCAAACACTTGCTACCTGGCAAACACAAAATAACCAGCATAAAACTCAGCTAACATCCCTTTCTGCATTGCAGAATGAGTGCAAACCCTAGGAGGGGAAAATTGCAGGATTCACTCAGACAGAATTAGCTCTTCAAAGGGTGTATATTAATAAAGGAGTTTATAGAAAAACCTTAAAAGGTATATAGATTTCAGTTCAAAATGTCATGAGGATATATTTTCTCTCACCCTACAGCCTAGATGAATGTGTAAATCCTTACCATAACATATAAAAACAGTTTAAGTATGGGTATAGGTGGGTTATCCAGATCATGAATAGCCTTCTTCCTAGAAATACTCCTACATTTGCTTCACTAGCAAGCCAATATCAGAATTCTGGTCTCTCGTCATATTAAATTTAAAAAAAAAAAAGCTGTCAGTCAAACCAGAAAGAACTTGGATACTCAGCTTACCTGAGCACTGCCATGACTGCTAATGGTCTGAGAAAATGTTTCTTCTCAGTGCTATGTTTCTTGAATGCTTTTGTCACTAGGTTGGTCCAAGAATGGATCAAGAATGCAACCCTGCATGGTACATCACAGCTGATAGCCAACAACACTGACTTCTAGAGATAAGCCTGGAGGGTAGGCATGCCTTTTTTAGAATAAAAAGAGCTATTTCATTGCATTCGCAAGCAGTCCTGCTGTCAGCTCTCTCTTTTAATTGTCTGCCACGGTGTGTTGGAACCAGAAGCCCTTACAACTGCACTGAATATAAAAGTACTTAAGTTTGGGGCATGTACAGCTTCAGGTAATGTACAGCCACGGTCAGCTTGACCCTAAGTCACCCATCTCTCTGTCTGATTCTTTTTCTCTACATTTTTGCAAACTAACACAATAGATGTGGCATCAAGAGAAGACCGTTTTATTATAAGTATACATTAGCACATATCTTCCTATGGTTAAGAATACTTGTCTTTCAAAACTGTCTTCAGGTGGGAACAGATATCTCATTTTAGGGCAGCTAAATCTTCAACTGGCTCTACCAGCTTGTTGTTAAGTTACTGCACTATCGCTGGCACCAGATAATATATTCTGAACAAAACACTCAAAAGGTGGGAAATTCCAATAATAAAGATCATCTTAAAGGTCAGCCTAACAAGCAGCAGGCAAATCTCTTCTTCCTTTTTCTCTCTTCCTCAACAAAAATGGCTCATCATCAACACCAGTAAGTGATTAAGGATGATAGCCATCTGCTATAATAGGTAAAATTCTGGACATCTGTTCAGGTTAACCATCAGGTGGGTTGAATGGGTCACAAAGAAATTTGTTAGAAGGGTGGTTTGTATGCATCAATTAGAGAGGGAAATGGGAAAAACACAGTCTGAGAATTAGCTAATGATTTTTGCCTGAGAAGCCTGAAATGTAGATAAACAAAAAAAGAAAAAAGAACGAACAGAATAGACTTTAAATGACAATACATTCTGTAACACCAAACACAAATACTTAACAACATAGAAACAATAGTCTGCATGTATTTAATTCCTATCTTATTAATTGTATTAACATAAATCAAAGAAAACTCATTTAGTGTAAGGATATGCATCACAAAGCAGAGATGCCTGTATCCTATCTAAACTTATGTGTTTTTGTAATTAACATGTCTAATTGGTAGTAAATATTACTGTAGTGTATTCTCAGCTGCAAAACTCAAAACTGCAGCTTACATTCTTAGGCAGCAAGAGAAACAACTGACACCAGAACAGCAGGCAAAAGTTGGTCTTGATGCCTGAACATTACCTTCTAACCAGAAATAAATGACCCAAAGTAAAAAATAAAAATAAATATTAGAACTAGGCTCTGCTTTACATAGAAATTCTTCTATAGATCTGCATTAATTCTGCATGAATATTGTAAAATCTTTCCCTGTGGCTGTTTTCTGTGGGATGACCTTGTGCCAAAAACAAAAGGGTAAAAAAAGGACAGCTGGAACTCTGTGTAGCGTGGGAGTGCTAAAAGACCAAAGCTGGCCATGGGGACTAGGAATAGAAAAATGCTTTTTTCTACTGTTCAGTGGTAAGCAGTGGCCCTTGTACTTGCTTCCCAATCCAAACAAGATGATGCTTGCCCCATCATAATTGGAACTGTAAAGCTGAAAGTACATTTACTATTTAGCTGGCTTTCTGATGTCAGCAGGGTTTCATGGGGATAAGGAAGACTGTTGGGAAAAGAAAATCTTATAATATAATGCACTGGACTTTGTAGGTGAAGTGACTTACTTATTTCTGAAAACTTATTAGCATGGTCGGGCATCAATGCATTATAACAACAAATAAAAAAAACACATCCAAACTTCCAAGCAGGAAAAAAAGGTGCTCTTGGTGGGGGCCAGAAACCTTAAATACTAGAAACCTTGATGGTACTGCTCCTACTACCACAGAAGGAAACAAAAGTCAGAGAGTTATAACTGAGATCTATTTTCTTAGCTCTTCCAGCAAACCGACTCAAATGACAGTGACAGTTGCTAAACCTTTCTTCAAGGAGTAGTTTGAACTGTCAGTGTAAAACAAACAGGACTCTTGTGTTTTCTATACTGATGCTCATTGCCTTTCTACTCTATGGCTTTTTGTTCTCTTATGTTTTGGCTTGCATTTGGGTTTTTTTTTTTCCCCTGCTCATTTTCAGTACAGCCACACTGACGGGCTAAATTTTAGGTTGAGAAAAACAGTGAGAATGTTTCTGAGAGCTTTCAAAAAGTACCAAGAGAACAAATAAAATAGTGTCTTCATAGAACTGGGTCTCGAAGCTCATTTCTTCCTGATCCAAGTACAGCTGGGAGATGATCTGATATTCACTTGTAAGAATGGACAGGGAAACACATCATTTTCTGGAAGACCATGAAAAATATTTGAAACCTTCACAAGTGTTCAGATGACTTTTGAACATCAGACTAGGAAGCCCGTAACCACCCCAAGGCTGACAGCTGGCAGAGCACCGCAGAAGGTGGGCATACAGAGCTACTGGCACTTGTCTGGATCCAAACCTGAACAGCATTAACACCTCTGCTAGCAGTCCCACAGACACTACCAAGAGGAGCCTGGCTTTTGCCAATATTTTATGCCAGCAATGTGCCCACCTCAAAGCCCCAGGTGCTCTCTTCTATGACAAGAGGCCAGGAGTGAACTGGCATAACATTCAGAGTCTGACATCAAAGCACCCTGCCTTCCTGCAAGCCAAGATACAAGTGCTCAATGATTTTTAATGACCCAGGCTGCACTCTAACCTGGAAATCCAGCAAATGCTTTGAAACACCAAACAGATTTAATCTGCTAAATGCACCTGAAATCAACCGCTCACTGGATTTAATACTGACTTGAGAAGCAATGACATGCAAATACTATCACCTGCTCTGATTAGCTTAGTTGTATCTATTGTACTCTCCTACTACATCTCAAAGTTTTTCAAGAACACATTTTCCCCAAACAGTGCCAGTCCTTCAGATTTAATGCCTTTTTTTGGACAATAATAAGTTAAAAAAAGCCTCTGAAGCCCAGGATGAAAATTCTGGTTGAGACAGAACTAAAGACCCAGTCCAGATTTGGAGCAGGATCCTTCAGATGATATTCTCTATTGGTTACCTCAAAATGTTTTTCCCTTTCATTTATTAGTTTCTTCCAATATGGACTGAAAATAAATACTAAAAAGAAAGCTTTTAATGAATTAAAATGCCTGATTCTTGCTCATCCTATCGTTAAGAACTCTGGGGGCCAAGTCTGCTTAGTGCAGGTCTAACCTTGATGGTACTTGCAAGCTAAGAAAATCCCTTGGCAAAAATATCCCAATTTTTTACATGGTTATCTGAGTGATGTGCAGAAGTAAGAAGTAGTAAATTATTTAAATCTTTCTGTATTTTAAAGTGAGCCAATAATGAGTGTCTCTGGAAAGACACAGAAAGGCCTTTAAAAAAAAATCTGTAGGATTTTTTTTCCTCAGATGAATATGCATTGGAAATCTTGTAAGGGTTATGTCTGCAGAACAATGAAGTGATATTTGACTCAATAAGCAAGAAAGTGACTTTTATTCAGGTTTCTGAAATATTCTGTTTTGGTGAACACATATTGAACTCGGACATCTGGCAAAGCAGTTGGAAGGAAATCCTTGTGATTAAGGGCCAAAGGAGCTATGAGCACTGGGACGATCTCCAGCAAAAGAACTGATAAAACTGGTAAGAAAAAAAGAAATTAAAAAATAATCTAAACCTTGTAGGCCTACACCATAAAGAAGCAAAATCAAAACCAAAAAGAATACAGCATAGAAACACTTCATTCCCCTCCTTTTGTTTCAAGTTATTTTCAGCTCTTTCTCTCAGCCTGACCATCCTTTGTTTTACCATTTTTATCAGCGGTCTTTGGATTCAGATCAGGCTTAATGCCATCACAGAACAGTGCAGCCCTAAGGACACAGTAGTACACGGTAACACACTTTCCCTTCAGAAGAATGGCAGGAAACAAAACTGGCTCAGCCTTTGAGTGTTTTTCTACATGCATCACCCAAGGGTTGCGTGCCTCACAGGATGAGCTGTTAAAAGCAAGTAGTCTTTGCTCTTATGTCTGTATTCCATTAAGGCATTTAGGGTTGTCAGAAATTAAATTCAGAGTCAACAGTCAAACACACTCTATGTAAATATGAACCCGAACTCTTCAGCCCAGCTGTGTTTCAGACCTGGAAGAGGATGCTGCATCAACTTAGTTGAATTACACTTAGCAATACCTCATGACTCTCTCTTGTTCAATCTAATTCTTAGTTACTTGTATTAATAACAAAAATAATAATAATGAAAACCCAAACCAAATACATGTAAGAAAGCAGCAGAGAACTGCTTTTAACTGTTCACTCCCCCAGTTGTATTTCACCTTCTAGAGCTGTCTTTAAAACTCTGACAGCTGAATTCCAGATTTGATAGGCTTCTAAGAGCTAACAGTTCAACTAGTCCCCCAAGATTTCAAACTGCTCATTAAAACATGATGGCTATAGGCAGCAATGAAACCGAGAGCGTGGTGTTACAGTCCGTTTGCTTGAGGGAAACTAAGATATATTGAAGAAACTCAAATCCACTAATACCTGAGAAAGAAAATGGTGCTTTCTGGAAAACCTTTGAAAGTTATAGATCAAGCTCATCATGTTTTTTTCCCCATCCCATGCATCTCGCTGTATTTGCTTACTATAATTTCTTTCTTCTTGTACTTAAATTAGAGGAAAACATCTCAGAGCAGTAATTACTTGCAGCGAGGAGAAACAGTAAGCAGTGCATAAGGGGGTTTTGGAAATATGTTCCAGATGTCATGTTGCCTATGCTACCATGTTGAGAAGTTCATCTTTGACTTGGTCTATTTTTCTGTTCTGAAAGGATAATTGCACAGGGTAGGAGCAGACAGGAAACATTTTACTCGTTTTTTTTCTTTCTTTTCTTTTTTTTAATTACTGGACTAATGCTGTGTGTTCTAGGTAAGCTCTCATGTTATTTTTGAAATGTAAAGAATGTCTTCCCATAAACAGTTATTACCATAACATGTGTGTGTATATAAATAAGTTGATATAATGATAAGTAAAATCTACATCTAAGTACAGAGACTGAGGCTGGTTATGTGAAAAGAGCCAAGCAACGTATCAGTCAACTATTCCAAGAGACTTTAACCAGTGGAACAGACTTGACTGAGAGTTTTTGTCCACAATGCAATCTACATAGTCACAGGATCAAAAAACCACAGCACTTGCTTTGAGGTTTCAGGTCTGGATATGCTTCAAAGCCCTCAAGCAAGGCTTTCCTCCGCACTTTTAGCTCAGACATTTCTCTGTTGTCTCAACACTCAGCCCAAAGTACCTATGAATGAAAATGGCATTAAAATGAGCAGTTGTCAGCTAATTTGCACCAAATTATGTAATAACATATAATCTGAGATGCTTGACCTCCTGGTGGTCACCCTATGAAAAACTGATACACCATTAATTAGTTGAGTTCCCAGATATTTGAAGGGACTGAAGTGAGGCCAGAGAATGAGGCAGGAGGCAGAGAAACAGAGTAGACAACACAAACTTTTCATGCACTAACAAGTCTTCCATGCTACAAATGAGAACCCAACCATCCCTAATACCTGGTCAACAACAGCAGAAGCAGCGGACATAAGATTCTGATAGGTAGAAGAGGAAAAATAAATTGTGAGGGAAGAAATGGATGCAACTGAATCTGGGGAACAAGAAGGGTCTGCGGCCCAACATTTCACTCCTTTATACAATAGTTTTTCAACAGTTCCTCAAATTTACACTAATATTTATACACACTTCTTCCCATAAAAGTATATTAAAATATTATACATACTTTCATATGAAGCTCTAAGGAAATTGCCTGAGAAGACTGTCAGCAAAATTTAATTTGAACAAACACAACATTAATAAAAAGTATAGCAATAACCATGGATCATTAGCTTAGCTACAATTATTTCCTCTGTAGATTTTAAATAGGTACATTTTATTCCATATTTTAAAAGCATAGTAAAACATTTACTGTGAGCTACACTAGACATGAATCATACAAATACTGAGCTTTTGCTTCACTGTGGTTTGTCCAAATGGAACTAACTCCTTACTCACAGCTCCTAGCATTTAGTATGTGACTGCATGAATGAAAGGATGTTTTCTAATTTCTGGTTTCTCTCTCAAGATGACCTTTTAAAAATCCATATTTACTAATTCATTTCACTTTTATACTTTTAATTGTTGTTTCTGCCAATGTTAGGGAATTGGCACATAATTTTGCAACAGTTAGGACCATTTATCAACTTTAGCCCAAAATATAGTATTTCTTATGCCTCTGGGCTTTTCAGAACACCTGGAAAGCAATCAGAAATAATATCTGAAGAAAACTTATAGAGAGAAAGAAAAAAAGAATCAGAATACTTAATATATCTTATGTATTGTTGCTACTTTAAAGAGCCTCACCTATTTTTTATCATGGCATTGGCATTAAAAACCAACTTCTTCAGAGAATGTGCTACTAAGAAATGCAACCCAAAGGGTACCAATAAAATAAAATAAAATAAAATAAAATAAAATAAAATAAAATAAAATAAAATAAAATAAAATAAAATTAAAATAAAATAAAATAAAATAAAATATGATTTGGCTGAGGATTGAAAATAGCTTTCAAGTTTAAGCCAAGATTCTTCTCCTATAAAGCTGTATCTTAATTCTGACAGATTTCTTTATTAGATGGTTCCCCTAACAGTTTTATAATGCTTGTTCAAAGAACAGTCTGCAAAAGTTTCTGTTTCCTTTCTCTACACGAGTGCCTTTAGAACTGGCTGACTCCAGGGACAGAATGTAACATACCAGAAAAATCTTAGTTGAAACTGTAAGCTCTGTAGCCCAGCTACTTCACTAGCTAAAAAAACCCCACCACCCGAAAAAAAAGCAAAACAACAAACCATCAGAAAACCCCATTTTTTAACATGTGGGTTTATTTGGCAACTATCTGGTAACCAGAAGCTTTTCGGGATGTTAATGAAGAAAAGGCAAAGCACAGTATCAGCAAGACAAGGATCTTCTGAGCAATTAATAATAAATGGAAATCACTCACATACTCCATTGCTCTGGAGGGACTGTAGTATTAAGAACAGGGAGAACACTATGGTGAACTGTATACTATTTGTAGATTATTTATAGTCCTTAGATTTATTCCTGAAATCTTTAAGTAAATTTAATGACTCAGAGTTTGTTGACAACATCTTGCATGGCTCAACTAAACCAGATTTTGGGCCAAAATTGTGACTTGCTTCCTCTCTTTAGAGTGGTCTGCTCTGAGAAAGGAATATTATTCTGTGCAGAAAGTCCTCTATGTATTTACATCTGTGCATCATTTTAATAAAATGCAGTTTTAAAATCCCCAAGTCTTCCAGCGTTGAAAATCTGAAGCTGAAAAAGCAGGAGATAAACACACAGCTGAGTGTACGGTACCTATGCAGCGAGAGACATGCTGTTATGCAGCATTACTAGACCCTCTCCACAAAACATCATCCAGAATGGCAAATATTAGGCTATCCATGCCTCAAAGCACACAGCACTTTTCATCAAACCAGAAGTCTTGGCAATTAGAGATACTTAAGAGGCACTTTACTCTCTCAAGAGTTCAATAATACTGCAAACAGGCCACATTCATCATCATGGGATTTTAACTTTCTATGATACTCTGACATTTATGCTGGTCCATATCTAAATTTGTAACTTTGGGTGACACAAACAAAGACATACTCCATGTTTTTTTGTCACAACACCAAGAAGGTCCACTGTTGTTTGGATTTTTAATTGCATACATATTCTAACATGTAAATAGAAGTAAAATGTAAAAAGAATACAAACTAACATAGTTGTATAAATGCATGCATGCCAAATAAACTGAGATGTTAATGGCTATCAACTCTGCGTGCATAGCTAGAAAAACTGGACATGGTTAATTTATATATATTGTTTAGTTATGATCTTAACTATGAAGAGAAACAGAAACAATTAATGAACTGCACGTGTTACCATTCATAAGAAAAACCATCACAAAATCTTGACAAAATATTACTTATCAGGAGGCTTAATGCTATGCAAAAAGATAGCGACAGTCACAAAAACGAGTAAAATTGAGAGTATGTAAACAGTAAAGACCTAATGAAAACCACTAACATCTCACAATATGTGACAGCAAGTACTATGACTAATTTTGCAGACACTGCCCTATTAAGTTGATAAAATGTTTTTGGGAAAGTTACAATGACTGTTAACCTGTCACTTTGCTGTTTCTAGAAGCTTCCACAGTCCCAGCGAGATCATAAATTTAACTATAGGTAGTAAGTACTTGCATGATTTACAGATATTGGTTAGTTACCTAGGCTACCTGATTCATGTTAAAATTGAAACCTCTTTTACATCAGCAGAACTTCATCAAGTGACCTACAGGTCAGTTCCCTTGATTTAAAAAGACATGTTTTTCTCTTCCTCCTGAGTGAATACAGGAAAGTTCAGGTCAATATCAAAACAGCCTCTACCTATAAAGTCTCCTCTGAGACATAATCTTTTTATCTGCAGAAAAAACCCAAGGTGCTCTGCTAGAAATTCAGTAGGACATGACTACGCATCTACAGTTCACCTATCAATATCTGAATGCATAAGATGGCACACAAATGCCAAGTTATCAGTTAACGCATCCAACGGATTGATAGATTTCTCTTTCTCCCTCTCTCATTAGACCTGGAAGTTGACCTGCATGTTGAATTGTGCATACCAAACCCAGAAAGCTTATTTTATCTTGTAAAGGTCATGCAAGTACTCAAACTGGTATAAAAATTTTAAACACTACATTAGTGCATTTCATTTTCACAATTTATAATCTTCATGACTGATTTAGTACTATGTAAGAGTTACAAAGAATATATTCATGAGACTGAAAATA
The DNA here is from genome assembly GCF_963921805.1 of Phalacrocorax carbo. Classification (NCBI taxonomy): domain Eukaryota; kingdom Metazoa; phylum Chordata; class Aves; order Suliformes; family Phalacrocoracidae; genus Phalacrocorax; species Phalacrocorax carbo. The sequence continues at coordinate 52,420,080 of NC_087516.1, read as the reverse complement.
TCCATTAGGTTTGGATGACAGACTGTGGATTAGCAGTCATTATTTGACTTTTCCCCCCCAATCTTTATGTTGGTCTTGTCTCAGACTTTTTAATTTTGTATCCTGAAAATGCAAACTTAGCCCTAAGAATGACAGCATAGAGTTGAGCGCACTGTCCATGATGCATTAAAATTACAAATCCGTTCATTTTATGTGTGTGCTACACAGTTGCAACTTAAAGAATCATCAGAAAACAAAAAAGAATTTGATTAGCTGCAATATTGGCTTGAAAAAAATCAGATGGTATAATCCTGAGGTTGAAGTACATTACATTCGCCTGGACATCCCTGCTAAACCTCTCTTTCCATCACAGGAGATAAATTAAAAAAAGAAGAAAGAGAGAAAAATCATATGATTTGCCAAAGGTCATAAAACACATAAGTGGCTCAGTGGGGAACAGATTTAAGGAGCTCCAATGTCATTCTAAAACCATGAGTCAACAGTACCTTCTGGGTATATGTTCACAAGGGAGTGTGTGGTGCACAGAAAAAGAAATACATAATTTGAGTACTTGATTACTTGCTTTCTTCAAAACCCAGCACAATTTGTCCCTAATACTGAGATGTGTTACATGTATATCTGTAGTTTGCTTTGTCAACTAAAAAAAAAATAAAAAAATACACTGCAATCTAACGCAGATTTAAATTCAAATTATCCTCAACGGCAGATGATCATTAGCTGCAGGTAAGATTGATTCCTTAAAGCACTTGCATTATGTAAGAACAAAGTTTTTTGGTCCAGGTTTTTTTTGTGACAGAAATGTCAGGATGTTGCAATCATGACTGAGCAGCTAAGAATACAGAATTGCGCTGGCAGATAATGATATGGAGAGGTGCCACGCAACTTTAAGCCGGAATCATCCTATTATCAGGGAAACTTAAAATGCAAAGAATATGAACTCTGTGAAGGAGAACAAAAGTAAATTAAGTAAAGCCTGGCAGCTTCTATCCCAGTGAAGCATGCTAAATTTATACAGTAGGTGGTGACACTTCTTCCACAGGGGAAAGCAGAACTCTAGTATCAAGCTGGCATCACCAGTGTCACTTTGAATTCAAGGGCCAAGATAACCAAAGGCTAAGAAGGAGGAAGTAATAGTTATAATTCAGGCTGTGAGTTGCTTTACTTCAGTGTTAATTCTTTTCATATTTAATTGCACTCAATACCTTCTTGGTCTTTCAAGTTATCAGCTTCTACTTTTGAATCCTTCAAGGCAGTTCAGTAAGAATGCCAGTCCCTGTAAATAAATTATGCCCCTTGTATTTATTTCTCTACTCTCTGGAGATTCCTTTTGTTTTAAAAAGTTGCAGTGATATAAAAGCAAAGATGATGGTAAGATTAATTTCAAGGAAGAGAGCATCCCAATATTTCTCATATTCCTGCACATCCTCTAGTGACTGAGTTATTGATGCTACAGTTACCAACTATGGGAGAGGAGCAGGAAGACAGTTTTGGGGGTTTTTTTTAATCATGTTGGTTGGGTTGAGTTACCTAGCAATAGGTCTTAAAGTAAAAAATAAAATAAAACAAAAAAGAATCCCAGCTAGTCACACACATGAAATACTAATAATATAGATCCCCTACTCATTCACACAATAGTTCTGGGTGCTATCCTGGCTGAGAGCAAAAGCATAGGAAGAGGAAATTCCCTGCGGTCATTTAAATTGTAAGAGCCTTATTTTGACTTTTCAAGTGAAAAATCCTAATCTTCAAAATGTGTTTGCCAGCAAAAGTTATCTTGAATTCTGTCTTCCAAAGGAGAAAGCCCTCACAGTCATTTGAAAGCTTTAAAGGTTTATTCCTACTGGAAAAATCCATTTAAACAAACATTCAGGCAGACTTTCCTTAGTGCAAAAGGAGCTTCTGAAAACTTTAAAAATAGCTATAGGGTTTTCAGCCTCCTGAGGTCAGTCTCCCTTGCATAGTGACTGCCAATCTCAGTACCAATCTTCTTTGTAACTGTCAAACCTATATCACTGCTTGAGAAATGCTCTGCCAAGTGGAAAATATTTCTTTTGCAACACTGATAAACATAAGCACAAAATAAAAATCAGTTTTCTTTGCTGCAACAATTTAAATACAAACAACTTAACAGAGAAAAGACAGACATCCACTATATGAATGACATCATAACTATCCAGCACTGGTCTACAGCTAACTACAGCAAAAGGTTGCCACAGCCTTAAACGCAGCCGAAACGTATTACAAGAACTGAAGTATCTTGAAGGTGAAATATTTAACTGCAGGACAAAACATAAGTCCTTGAGAGAGAACAGGAGAAAAGAGGTGCTTGAATGACCCTGTGAATGAAGGCTGCTGTTAAAACAGAGTTAGCCATGTTTCAAGTAACCCTTTCAGAAATGATTACTGGGATGAGCGCCAAACTAAAACAAATTAATTTACCAAAGGATATGTTATTTCTGTAGAGTAAACATGTATCATACTTAGATGCTACCAGAAGGCAACACAACTTCCTTGTTCTTCATAACTTTTCCTCAAAGCCTCCATAGTAGCTTTACTTGATATATCGAGTCAGATCCTTACAAAGCACTGAACTGACATTTAAAAAAAAAAAACAAAAAAACAAAAATCTATTTTTTATATATAGAGGCTTACATAAAGCTATCCAAATGACTTACAGCAATATATCTTCTGCCATTAGGATATTTGTCTCAACTCAATTAGAAAAAAGCAAAAGTTTCTTCTCACTTTTCCACATGTACAATGTTCTGGGTTAGACTCTGCTTTTTCAGCAGTGTCAAAGTACGTATATTCCCCTGGGCCCTTATACAAATCAGTTAGTTGTTACTTCTGTTTGCCTGATGTGCCCATCATGTAGATGAGCATAATCATAAAGGATTATTCCAACCTCCTCATTGCCTCTGCCTCAATGATCCTGACTTATGGAGCATAGTGATTAATATGTCTCAAATTTTATTCAGAATAGTATCATGATTCTGCTGTCTTGGTATTTTGGGGGACTAGAGTCTGTTTTGCAATTTTTAGTATTCTAAATTGATTGCTTCCTGACCTCCTACTTTCCAACATTGAGTGGGGAGTTCAGGAAATTCCAGTACCCATGTGGTCCAAAAATATTTCTATTACACTTTTCTCATTAAAATTAACAATGTTTCTTGCAATCATTCTGTCATTTCTTGTATTTATTTTAATTTTGTATATCACTTTCTACCTTTCCAATCTAGTCCTCTGCTGAAGCCTTAAGCTCTTACTGGATGCTTTATTTTTACATGCAGGAAATGGCTGTTGAAGCACCATTAGTATGTATTTTCTCTTTTCCTCTGTCAGCCTCTGTGTGTGTGCAGATACAGATATATACATGCAAAAAAACTGTGTGTGTATGCATACATATTCGTATCTGTATATACACCCACCTGTGCATGTATATGCATGTGTGTATACGCATACATATTTGATTGTAGTAAACAAATTTCTGAAGTAGTGTGAAAAAACACATGATTTCCATGTTTTGTGTTTCTTAATTTCACTCTTTATACCAGCTATGCTTGACAGTTTATGAAGATGTGCTGGCAAGTTCCCACTATCTAGCAAAGACTCCTTTTACTGAAGCTTCTTAGCCATGATACCTCCTTTAGCATATTAATATTTACAGAGAGATAAATGCCATTATCCATTCTCATAAAAACAAAACGGAGAGGTTGCATCTGAACTGGTCTGCGAGTAGCAGTGGAATCTAAACCAGACCATAAGTAGCCGTGGTGATGACCTATTTGCCTGGCTGCCTAGATTCAGGTCTTGGTCAGGCTTTGGCTTCCTGATTTGGTGGTTTGTAGTAAATTCTTTCCATCTCCAGAAGAAATCTCTCCTCCTTCATTTTTATCACATTCCATAAATATTCAGTGTGTCTAGCTCCCTCCCTGGTCTTGCTCGCGGATCCAGCACCTTGGCTGTTGGGGTTGGGGGGAAGCTATGCAGGTCCTCAAAAAACACAAGCAAAATGTTGCTGCCTAACTGTACATAAAATGATCCTTGCTACTTCCAACTGCCATTTTGTGAACAGAAAGAAACTGAAGTATAATGTCAAGACAAGAATACAGAGAAAACTAAAATATAAGCTACAGTTAGAAAAATGTGTCCCTCCAAAAATTACACAAAAAAAGCAGGTTTCTCTTCCTTCAGAAGGCATTTGAATTCTGCCTCTATGATTGCTGCAGGGTCCAATAAAATTGTTATTATAACAGGAAGCTATTTTAATAGCAAAAAGGCATGCTTTAAGTGAACCTAAAGCAGATTACGTATGGTTTTCTTCTGCTGTGCCTTCATAGTGATCCTTCTGAAGTACAACACTGTTGAAAGCTGTGGAGGTGCCTTTACAGAAAAGGTCAAAGCTGACCATCACCTTTGATGGCATCTATTTAGCAGGTGCTATTAAAACAGTGAATGCTGACCATTAGATGTTTAAAAAAAAAAAAAAAAGGAAAAAAATCCACCTGTTTATGGCAAAGGCCCTGAGCAAAAGCATGTTTCAGCCCCCATGCCAATTCCAGGTACAATGATCTGCATTCAAATATCAACTCACATCATCAGGGAGTAGGAATAAAAATACAGAAAAATGCATTACCCTTAGAATGAGATATTACTAAATTGTATCTTCTACCTTGGTTTTATAAGTTAGAAAAAGAGACAAAGAAACATACTAGAAAGTACCTCAAATAACTCACTTCACCTATCTCCCTCACTAAAAAAGTCAGATGATCCTGTGCTTGTTTTACCCGTTCCAACATCCTCTCCAAGCACAGAGAATTCACATCCTAGCCCATTACTTAGCCATTCTTGCACCAAAAAGTCTCCTCTTTATGTCCAATTTCTCCAACCTAGAAGTTTTTTTCCATATGCCTTAACTAAATTGCACTTTGGCTATGGCAGCTCATTCCTCAAATAAAAAATTGAATACTTTCCAGTTTTGTCTTACACATAAGACAATCACATCTCATCCCAACACTTTCTATTCCAAACTCTTCAAATGCAGATATCCCACAGTCCTCAAAAACCCCACGTTTTCTAGCACTCTTACTTTTGACAACTTCTTATGGACTTTGTCCAACCTTTTCTTGAACTCCTGAAACCAGAATGAAACAGAAAACTCTGCATTAGCTTTTCCGCTGCTGATGAAAAGAGTGAAGTGTTTGCAGCCTTACATTTGACTCTGCAGACCTTAATTAAACCCTTCTTTTGTTTTGGGTTTTTGTGGGGGTGGGGGGTGGGGTGGGAGTGGTGGCTGTCATTACCCTATTAAATTGTCATGTAGTTTCTACTCCATTATTTCCTTTCCAATACCAGGTCCCAGATTATTTTCTATCATATTGTTTTCAACCCAGCTATTCCCTTTTGCACTGTTGAGTCTAGGGGGTTTTATTCCTAAGTAGGAATAAGTAAACCTTTTATATTTGCTTTTATTCAATTTCATGTTACTGATCTCTGAAAATTTATAATATTACATCCTTTGGGACTGTGATTCCTGTTTCTTAATGAAACAACAGAGAACTAGTGATGATTACTATAAACTGGGTTACCAGTGAGGTGTAATTATCTTAGAATCATCTTGCATTTGCGTTATTTACAATTTTCTTTTTTTGAAGGTCATGTACAAGACTACCAAAGAACACACCATATCACATGTGCTAGGCAAACTTTCCTACACAGAAGGAAGTCACATTGGTTTGATGTTATTTTTTATTTGTAAATTCATATTAGCTTATTCTTGTTCTCTAGGTTCTTAAGAACCGGTTGTTTGTTAATTTGCTCTAGCCTCTTTTCAACTCTTGAAGTTAGGAAAGAAAGACTGTTAGATCAGTCACGCTTGCTTTTCCTCCTCTGAAAGATTAATTACTATGTTTGCCCTTCTTCAGCCCTCTGGGGCCAACCCATCCTCTATGAGCTCTTGAAGATAAACACCACTGGTTTCTGAGCCATTGATTCAGTTAGCTCCTGTGGGATTGTACGTAAACCTCATCAGACCTAGCTGAATTAAATACACTGAGCTGGGATAAATATCCTTTGACTTGTGGTTTTCCTCTTCTGGCCTATGTTCTCATCCTGCTGTTGATTTTAATTATATTAAATTTTTATAAGTAACTTTTTTTAAAAAGGCCTAAAACAGCAAAGAAAATTGAGCATTTTAGCTTCGTTTGAGCTATACATTATTTTCTCTTGCGCCCACTTAAGCAATGGATTTATGGTGTTCCTTATTTTTCTTTCCACACCTAATATGCTGAACAGAACACTTTTATGGCATTTTAATGTCCTTTAGTCACTGGAACTTTCTGCATCTTTTAAATTTTGTCCCTACATGTTTGTGTTGCCTTTTTATATTAGCAAGATGGTATTATTACCACTTACAGTATAGTTCTTCCTGATTTTAGAAAGCTCTGATTAAACTGTATTTCTCTCTTAATATACTTCCTATCTGTGTCATACATGAAAAGAATCTTGTGTTGTTCTTTGTATATTGCCTCTTTAAGGAACCTTTCCCAAGACCTTTATCCCTTAAATAACATCTTCTATCTAATTATTTTATAAGTTGGCTGAAGTCGACTTTTCAATGCTCATTGCTGCTGATTTTCTGCTATCATTCCTTCTTTTTCGTATAGTCAGAGAGATGGTACTCAGTGGTCCAAGTGGTCCTTTGAAGTATTATGTTTCTAAGGTGTTTTCAGAACACTTTCATCCTAATGGCCTTCTGCTTTCAGACTCTGAGCTCTATCCTTGCTATTTGTTAGAATCAAGTCTGAAATAGTTGCTCCCTTGGTTATTTTCTCCACCTTAGCAGGTCACCTTTGTTTGCAGGAAATACAGAGAAAATGAAATTTATTTCAAGGTGTTTTTAGCAAACACTAATTCTTTTAGCAAATCAGGTACTTTGATCTCAGCTGTGCACATCAAATATCCTTCCATGTACAAATCTATTATGATAAGTTTACACTTATTACTTCAATATATCTTCATTTTTTAAATCAATCCCTAAAACTGTTTGATGTGGAGCCAGCTTTAGAGTGAAACTGCCTTCACAGTATTTAGTACACTTCACAAGTGTGTTTACACAGTGAATACATTTTTGCTGATCCTGCTTTTCAGGTAGGAATTGACATAGCAAGTTCCACATATTTAATGAGATCATAGAAAAACTTTTTGGGGAAAGCTGTATAACTTCCTACTACGAAGTGTGTGAAACCTCCTAGCACACAATATTGTAGCAAATTTTTTGAATACATCAGCTGACTAAATTCTTCAGACAGGAAGAGGGAATAAAACAGAAATTATTTTCATATTCTGCAAATCCTTGGTGTAGCCACATAATGAATACCTCATGCAGCTGTGATCACAGTATCTCAAAAAGATGATCCTAGAACTGAAGAAAAGAGATTCTTATATGACGAAGAGTTCATTGGGGAAGGAGGCTAAGAGCAAGTGGATGTAGCAGATTAGGTCACATCTTCACTCAAATAAAAATGCAAAATCAAGCATTTGATTAGTACTATATACAACTACCTGAAATCTCTCACTTGTTTGGGTTCTCTGGGTTTTTTTTTAAGTTGGAATGATGCACATGTAGATAACAGTTAAAGACAAAAAAACCTGTAATGAAGTCTCTGATGTAACTTTCATTTCAGTGTTTTTTTAAAACCACAAACTTCTGTATCTATTAGAAACAATTTTTTAAAATATAAAAAAAATATTTCAGAATACTGGAAAATAAACAGTGTTCAACCAGGAGGTAAATGTTTTTCATTACAGTTTGCATCACCCCTAAGGAGGCATTGGGAACTCCTCAGCTAACATACAAAAATGGTATTATTGCTCTTGTATTTTATTGGTATTAGCTGAAAAAATGCTGTAAGGCCCCAGTTGCAAGTGTACAAAGGTAACCGACCTTGTTATACCTTGCTTCAACACTGCCTTACATTGATGGCCAACAAAATGAAGTGCATCCTGAAATTTGGAAACCCTTTTGGAAGCTTTCCAAAAAATTCCCAAGGAAAGAAAGTTTCTGATACTCTGTATTTGGGATTTAAAAATTACTTCTTGTTTGAGTGATTTTGTCACAGCATGTAGCATATGAAAAAGGCAGTTATCTAGAAACAAACATTTTTTCCTATTACACTGTAGACAGAGTGGTATCTTTCAGAATTAATCTGTGCATTACCAGCTGCAAATAAAAGTGCATTGTCAAAGTTCAAATATATAATCTTTACTTTTTCAAATATTTCTAAGCATTTCACCACTCAACTCAATATTTGAGCAAATAATAGATTAGTCCCCTTGCAACTGGATAATAATGAGCAACTATGAGAAATATTGTGCTGTATTCATGGACTGAGGGACCAGAGAACAATATATTCTGTCCAACCAAGTCTTGAATGTTTTTTTCTAAATTTGCCTAGACTCTGAATAGCACAGGACAGCACCCTTCCTAGCTAGTTGAACAGGGTCTAGTGTAACAAAAACACAGTCTACGTGAAGGATTTAAACCACAAAATACAATAATAAAAATACATATTTAACAGTAACAAAGATTAAGGCCTGAATTAAACATTACATAAAGGAAACTGAGAAGGTTAAAATATACCTGATGGAAAAATTTGATTACAAGTAAGTAAATGCAGTCTGAACAGGCATGCTTTTGCTACCACTTATATTTTGCTGGTTTTATATCACCAGAGCTTGGATTCTAAGTGTTCAGATTACAGTCCTGTCAAGTCAGTACCACAGCTTTTGAAATTAGAGGAAAGATTGCGATCAGAGTGCCGTACTTCACTGAGCAAGAAACATCTTTGGTGCATTCTGGGTCAAGTATTATTAAAATGTAATCTAGTGTCTCAATTCAACGTTCCTTTCATTGCATGAAGTCCTGTTATGTTGATAAGAAAACACATTTGAAGAAATGTAGTGATGACTCCTAAGATGACGTCTAGGAGATTTCACCCTTGGTATCAAATAGACTGTTCTCAACTGACTACAGAAGAGCCCATAGCTAGACCTCTGCAACATGTCAATTCTTTTGCATCTTCTTCAGCTAGAAGCAATGCACAATGCCAACAAAAAGGTAAAACTGAATGCAAGTTCAGTATTTATTGCCTTCTGCACTGCTCAAGCAGTTGAAACTTCTGTCATTGATGAAAAAAATCTGAGGGTCCAAATACCAGATAAGGACACAACAGACCTGCTATAAATTCCACAACATTTTCGGGGTAGAAGGAGAGATTATAATAAATAAGGATGGAAAAACATTACAACAAATTTTATATCACTGAGAGAATAACAACATTTTGGGTTTCATAGATGAAGCCCAGCCCATATAAGTTATTTGGCACATTAGGTATGACATTATGGTGATGCTTCATGCTTTGAAACTAAAAGAACCTTTAGGAAAAAAAACAACAGGGCAACAAAAAACCCCTACCCAACAGAAACAAAAACCCCTCCACAGTTCTCAAAAAAAGAGAAAAAAAATCAAGCCCCCAAGAGAGTTGTTGAGAAGGTTGGGTTTATATGTTAATACTGTATTTTCTTTGCTAATCCAAGATATTCAGAAGGTGGATTCTGAAAACGAGACATTATTAATGATTGACGTGATTAACAGTACCAAGATAATAATCACACAAGCCTGTAAAGATGGCTTTCAACTGCTAGTCAAGCCCTTACAGAGGTAATATCCTTTCAGCTAAGAAAGACTGTTTTCTATGACTAATCTCATTAGCTTCACTGGGAATAAAAATTATGCTAAACTTTATAGATCACTGACTAATGCTAGACAACATATGGGAAATTGTTTGACCTGTTTGCACTAATAATAAAGAAATCATTCCCCCTAAGGACCGAGAATCTCTGAAAAAATTCACTGCTGAGGTTTGCTAGTTACTGCTTGTAAAATATGTTGAGGTCTGGGATGGGAGTCGCTACAGAAACAAAACATAATTTCCTTTGAAAAAAGAGGAGGGAAACACACAGAAAGCAAGCCTCTAATCTTGAAAGCAGAAATGTCATATAAGCTCTTAATTGTTTAGCATAATTATAAACATATGAATTCTTAAAAGTCTATTGCCCCATTGGGTGCAGCATATTTTCCATAATAGAAGATGAAAAATTACAAGTTAGGCAATATTTTTACAGAATACAATTTACATATTATAATGAATCACAAACTCAACAAAAGTAAACAGTTATGAGAAAGATATACATCACACTGAGAGGTACAAAGTGATGTTTAGCCTATAAAAGACATCAGTTAATTCTCTCACTCTGCAGAGTGCTCTCAAGGAAGCTGCAGAAGTGCGTTCCACTTTGCACGCATTACTTAATGAAAAATTTAAGTCTAGTGATGGACCATAAGATGGTCCTCTGTGGAGGAAAAAAGAACACTCAGCAAAACAAAAAAATCAACCAAACAAAAACCAAACCAAACCAACAACAACAAAAAAAATGCAAACCACACCACAACACAAAACCAAGACATCAGTGAGGACAATGAAACCTAGAAAGCCTGATCTATGAGGAAAGACTGAAGGAAATATAGCCTGGTGGTAAAATTATTAATATTTATTATTTGAGAGGCCTGGCTAAGAAGTTATCATTACTAAAATATTATTCCTTTTAACTAAAAACTAAGAGACTGATTGTTTCCAACTCCCCACTTCTGAGCTAAGGTACTACCAGGTGTGCCACTCCTATAGGCTCCACCAAGAGCCGTCTCCCCACAGCGTCACCTTATTTAGTGTTTTTTTCTTTTTTTGAACTGTGGCAGTTAACAAGCTACTTGACTCCATCCCTCCCAGGGATGGGTATCCGGCTTTTTTAAGACTGAAATGATTGTTTGTGTGAGTGTCAGGATCCGAAGGAATGACAGTAAGATGTGCCAGGGGATGCTCAGGTTGGATATTAGGAAAAGGTTCTTCACCCAGAGGGTGGTGGAGCACTGGAACAGGCTCCCAGGGAGGCAGTCATGGCACCAAGCCTAACAATATTCAAGAAGCACTTGGACAACACCCCCAGACACATGGTGTGAATTCTGGGGTTGTCCTGTGCAGGGACAGGAGTTGGACTTGATGATCCTTGTGGGTCCCTTCCAACTCAGGACATTCTATGATTCTAAGTTTTTCCTCACCTCTTTCTTTTTTCCTGAAACAGTCTATAGCTTGGGCCTCTGCAAACGCTTGGCACAGGACAGGGGCACAGAGGGGGAGGTGCTGTCCCAGTGTTCTCTCAATATGACCATAGTTAATAAAGCTTCTGTACAGCCTGTCCTAATTTGTGCTTGTGTGGTTATGCCCTTGAAGTACCCAAATTCTCCAGCAACATAACTAATCCTGGAGAACGAAAAATAGCCACTGTGAAGGAAAATCATTCTGGCTGCTTCCCTGACTTCTGAAGACAGAACATTAAGGGTTTTTCACTGGGTTTTAAGAAAATTCATACAGAGTTCCCTTCACGCTATTTTCTATTTTTATTTATTTTCAACTTGCTTTATTTACCCACCATAAAAACGTAACAACTTTTGTGTTAAGATTCAGAAGAGGTGAGTGCCTGACCTCTTCAGGTCCTTTCTAATCCTATTAATTATGATTTTACAAATCAAAATCTGCTTGGGCGTGAGGATACAGAGTGATCATGAAACATTCATTTGCTGCGCATTGACAGAATGGCCCAGGATCCCAAGACTGACAACCACCACATTGTACTCCAGAAACAGAATGCCTTATAGCCTGCCTCTCTTACCCTGAAATCACCCTCAGGGAAAAAACCATCAGAGATTAATTTATTCACACAATCCGAATCCTGACAGCATACTCACAAAAGCTTTAGAGATCCCTTGAAACATCTAAGACTAACATTTGATCTGATTACAGATGAAAAAGCTTCCACAATAGTCATACGATAATGGTCTCAATGCCATGAAAATATATCAAAGCAAGAAAAGAATTAATCTAATCTTAATTTTCATATAACCATTCAACGCTTGCAATTATCATACCTAGGATTTATACTGAAAATACCAAATACCTTCAATTAGTAATACATCCTGTTCAAATGATAAATAATTTGCTTATGTCTCTATTAAAAAAAACTTTGGTGAAAAAATAATCTAGACAATATTTCCTGCATTTTCTTTTGAATGAGTAATGATTGAAAGGAAAATCCTCAGAAAATCTTATGTTAGAGAGGGAATGTTAAGGAAAACTACAGATGTGTGAAAAGTAGGAGTTACAAGGGGAAGTATTTTACAGGAGTTGCTACTAGCAACTGATATATTGTTTCACATGCTGTATAAAGTTGCTCTGTTTCAGCTTTAGATATCTTTCTATGATTATTAACTTTTGTATTATAATCTTTACTACCTTTTCTACCTTCAAAAGGAAAATTAAGAAAGCAAAGAAACACCTTGTGAGCTTATATTTTTAACTATTCAATTTTCTACTCCATCCTTGGAACATATTTCTTCCTTCTCCCCCCAAATATTTTGATGAGAAAGCAGAGTTCAACACAATCATCCCAAAGACAAGTAAATTATACTTAATTCCTACAGACACCATAAACAAACTCATCACTAACCAACTTTAATATCTCTTACTTTCCTTATCTTAAAATTCCAGGTTTCAAAACCAATTGGTCTGTTAGAAGTGCATGCTTAATAATTTTGGTGTTCATTAGCAATTTTGAAAAGTTGAAGAGAAATCATTTCTCTTTGGGCTAAAGATGACCATTTTGACAGCTCAAAACCAATTGTTTTATGTAAATGTGCTTTGATTCATATTCAGAAATTGTAAAAAGATTGGGTAAGTAACATAACGGAATTTGGAAATCACGTAGCTCTGCCATAAATAAACAATATGAAAATGGAACAAAGCAGTTGGAGTGAACAATTTACTGAATTCATTTAATAGTAATTAATTTTCTGTGTTGTTAAAAAAAAATCTGCATTTTTGCAGTGCAAGTAATTTTGTACTAACTTTTTACTTTTTACCCAGTTCTATTAGTACACTCTGAGCAATCTGGCCACAGTTCGAGGAAAATACTCCTTTTTGCCCAAAATGCCTCACTACCTCTTCTATTTGCATTGCAAAAATTCCTCCTCTCTTGCTCTAATTGGAATAACAGAAACAAGGGTTAGACATTTCTACAGGATAGGTGAAATTTATCACTCTTACTACATTCAAGCCAACATCCCATTAGACCTCTTTTTTTAGAGCCCTTTTTAATGCCACAGATAACATCAATTACTCATTTCCTTTCTGGTCAGTGGCCTTCTGACCCAACAGCCAACACAGAACTTTTCTAATTACGCAGAACTTGAGATTTCAGTTATTTAATTTCATTTAGAGATATTAAAAACAAAACAAACCCCAAAAAACCCACAGCGAAAAAACTTTGGGATAGAACCCCAACCCAAAATTTGTTGCGTTTTGTATCTGTCTGTTGGGAATCCAACCCAAAATGTGTTTAGGCCTGTACACCCAAAAGGTGTATGTGTACATGGGCATCACTGATTCCTCCCTTCCACCCTTCCCCTGATTTTTTTTTTTCACAGAAAATGCTAATTGTTGCTGCTAAGCAGCTTTTTGTTTTTCAAATACTTATTTCTTCCAAGTTTTTAAAGTCACATTTGTCTTCCACGGGCACAGATCATGGTGTGAGATATAAAAATGAGACCCCACAACCAGACAATCAAAAATACTTGGCTCCCTCCCTTGCTTTTTCTTTTAGTCTGGTACCTGGGTCTCACAGGCTTTGCTGCACTCTCAGAAACTACATCAGTAGCCAAAAGATTTTGTGACAACTGGATAGCAAGTGAAAGCACTTGCTCCCAAAGGGTAAGAGGCTAAGATTTCAACAATTAAGAAGCTGAAAAATTTATAATTTTAGTACAATTTTTGACATTCATTCATCTCCACTGTCTTTCCCCCTGCCATCTTCAGGGTTCATTACCGAGCCTGTGCTCTCAGCCTTTTCACCAAAGAACATAGCACCATGTAACGTAGTAGCAAATGCACCAGCATGCATCTCTCAACTCTCTGAGAAGCAGCCTTCCAGGGAGAAGAAATTTAAGGTATGAAGAAAAAGTGGTAAGGACAGAACAAAACCTCATTTCTTAAAAACAGTTTATACCGCATCACTCTGAAGATGACTACACTGAAGGAAATTCAAAGCATGGAAAGAACTGGGTTACAAATGGTTTTTGATAAAGGAAGCAGTATAAGTTTGTCATAAAACCAAACTGAAAATATAGAACAGTGAAATTTCTGTATCTCAAGGAAGTTTCAAACTAGAAGAGCAAACAGATCAGCCTCCTTTCTGCTGCCTATGATATCCCATGAATATGAATGTGTATATTAACACAATGCACACTTAAAATAGATACTCTTACTGGGAAATCATTACTATAGTCACTTATTGGTAAAAAAGGAAAAAACCTCCTAATGCCTGAAGTTAAGATTTCTAATCACCCAACTGATTTTCAAAGGTTACCCAATGACACTGAAATCAGTAGAGCCTCGCATTTGTTCTCCATTAGATTAGACTGAACTATTGGATTCTTAGTCATTAAAACCTTTTCCTTTCTGAACTAACCTGTTTCTTCTGCTAATAGATTAAACTATGGTACACCATAGACCTCCTGCTTTCTGAGCCAAGTTGCATTTTTGGATGAGTCACAGACGCGGTTCTACTTTAGCTTTGGTGAACAAATCGCACCGGAGTAGTGTGCTAATTAGTGAGGAGATGAGTTATATTGACAGGCAAATATCATTCTAATTACTAATGATGAGAAAAGAACTACAGAAAATACCCTTGTGGCTTAACTGTAACACCATCATTCATGAATAATATAAATCCTATTTACCTATATGAAAGTTGTACACAGAGTATTCTCCAGATTCTCTTCTAATCAACACAATCGCTACAACCTCTTTTACAGACTAGGCTCTCCTATGATTTCCTCTTTTGTCTTAAAAACTACAGAAACGCCTGAGTCACCCTGGTGCCCCTTTCAGTATCTGGGTGCCTTAATCTCTCCTCTGATGTTTCAGTGATATCTACACATCACATTTTCTAAATGGCTCTGAGCCCTGACTTTGCCCATTCCCCGACCTCAGATTTGCTTTCCCCATGTAGGAGGCTGGTTGTATTCAATAGTGAGGTTTTTAAAAAATATATATTGCAACTGAAGAAATTTTGTAGGGAGGAGGTACAGAGAATGACTAACCCAGGCATGAAAGATCATAGCAAGTTACAAACTCTAGGGAAATATTTTAAAAAGCTGAATAATGATTCTGTACAGGAGTCTGTAGTAGGGGTTGTTTGCCTCTAAAAAGTCACTACAGTACTTGGCTTAATATTGCATAATTTCAATTTTACACAATCTACATTTCAGGAAAAATCTGACCATAGCAGCCCCTCTGCAAGAAATACGAAGACATAGCTACACAGTTTCCTTGCTTGCTCTGCAGTCACATTTGTTTGGTTAGCAACCTCCACTCAGAATCTTAATGACTCTCACTACCCATCTAAAACAAATAGGACATCCATCCAAGCACCACTGAACACCTAGGAACAAACTGTGGTCAGTTTAACAATAATTGTCCCCTGCTGCTATTATTGTTTTTCATGCATAGCTTGAGACTTTTTCATTTGAGAGTGCTCAGCACTTGTGCATGAATAAAAATTATCTTGTTAGCAATTCAGTATCAAGTCAAAGATACAGCCCTAGGGATGGTCATGGCACCAAGGTGACTAGTTAAAACTGCAAGGGCCCATGGCAGGAAGGATAAATGGTGATACGGAGTCCTAAAGATGAGGGGTTACATTTAACGACCACTTACAGCATTAAGCAAATACAGCCCTGTCTAAGTGCAAGAGTTAGAACTATAAAGACATGTATGACTTTTGGCATGTTGTAGAATCCTCAAGAGAATAAAAAGAGTATGCTCTGAACAAGAAAAAAGGAAAGACAGGCATCGGCATGAGACACTGCTGCAGTGACAATTTTCTAAAGCTCTTCAGTACCCCAGTAAATGCAAGTCAAAAATTACCTCGATGAGAAGTAGGCTAGTGGTTAAAGTGTGTCCGGTGTTACAAGAAACTATTGAGAAGTTGCTAAAATTATCTGGCATGTGTCTTACCTCTGACAATCTTAACCTCCTTCTGCTAAACTAGATATACGCTAAGGTCATCTTTTGCCTTATAACCTCATAACTCCTTCATATATCTTAGTGGGTTTTAATAACTAAAGTTTAGGGGAAGTTAGGCTGGTTATTTGGAAAATTAAGTGGAGTTAATGATCCACAGATTTATTTTTAGTCCTTTAGAGAGAAATAACAAATTCAATGCAATCAAAGAAAATAATCTGATGACTGCCACTGTTAGTCCCTTCTTTGAATAAAAAATTAAATGGTTTCAGAAAATTATTGGGAATTTCATCATGCCAGAAAAACTGTTCAGAGAAATTTGTTTTCAAAGATAATCTATTTGAGTCTAACTCTTCCATTGTGAGATGATCACGGATAAGACAGTAAAACTCGTACCTTCTCTTGGACTATGCCTAACCTCCAGAATTCACATTTTTAGTTAAGTCTTTGAGGTGGCTACTTCATTTTAGCTCTGCTGGCCCACTTTCACCTATATGGACATCACAGAAGATATATTTCCTTCTCTTATGCTTAAATTAGTTCCTGGTCTCAGGAATCCTAACTGCACAACACTTCTACTCCCCCTAAACTAAAGCAATCCATCTCCATCATAACCTTGTCATTCTTGGAAACATTGCTCCCTATTCACAGTACAAAGATCACTCTTCTCACCTGAAGACCTGAGTTAGAAGTCACTTCTTTCAGCATCCCTTTCTCCATTTTAGCATGGAGCATAGCATTCTCAAATTACACAGATTAATTCTGAATTAAATATTTAGTTGCAGACTGGAAAGGTCTACAAGGTAGAGGAGGAAAGAGTAGCCATGGCTCTAATAAAAAAGAAGGCTGAGGGCAGCCTTATTAACTACGGATAATTATATTTCTAAATTTCTTTGCTCTTTAGGTCTCCTTCCACACAGTGACATTTAGTCCTGAAGCTACAGATTGTTTTGTGATTACATTTGTGTGAAAAAAAGCAAAGGTAAATGAGGTCGCACTTGGTTTTCCATGGTCAACTGACACATCTCTAGTTTTCAGTACCCTGTAGTCTTCACATGAAGACTACTTGCTATGCAGTGCAGGCTCTACTTAGCAGCCAGACTTCCACATATCCACTATCCCTTATAAGTCCAGGAATGGAATGAGTCATTTCATTGGGCTTACGTTACTCGATTGCTTCACAGTTTCCTAATGATCTGTACACCTAAAGGAGAATCCAAATATTGTGAGAGGAATAACAATGACATTGTGTTTTACGAGACTCTTCAGAAGTGCCTCTGATGTGCATAGCTCAAAAGCCCCTAAATCTTTGACATTAACTATAGTACCTACTACTTTCTTAATAATAGCAGGTGAATAATACCTTTTAACCCTTTTTTTCAAACAACTGAATTAACCAATTATCTATAGCTGTAGCTGAGATAGGTATTACTGGCCTCACTGTTTTCCCCTGGAACTTAGGGCCTCAATGCCAGAATGGATTAATCGAGATGAAGCACCATTTTATCCCACTTTGCTGAAGTAAAAGGTAAGAATCTAATATATTATCTGATAAAAGGACTAATTATATCCTAAACAGGTATCCTACACAGCACATATACTTAGCCCCTTCTTAGCTCTTCTGAGTAGCACACATCATCTACCCAGATTACATTTTTATCTATCCCTTAGACAGCATGATTTGGCTAAATACATATTTCAATCCATAAAAAGATTATGTTTTAATTATACATATATTTGTTTTATATAGACCTGTACACACATACACAGAGGTGCACATGTTCACGTTCCTTTTGCCATGAACTAGAAAATGTGCTTAGAAAGCAAAGCAAAAACTACAATTAAATATGCAATTTTATCAAGTCCTCTGTTTTATTCTGAGGGTTTTTTTATTCATTCATAGGAAAAATCACACTGTTTCCTTTGACTCAACCTAATGTGTTCCTATCACAGAATATAGTTTTTTTCACATTAAAGAAAATCACCCTAAGAGCAGAAACACAAAGGGGAAAACAAAAAAAAAACCAAACCACCAAACAAACAAAACCCCAAACACCAGAACTAGATTCAGGCAGATGTCTAGAATCAGGTCAGAGATCACTGAAATTAGGAGTCTGCAGCATGCGTTTATGAACTGCAGAACTACACTGCAACAAGTGCATTATATATGTTCCAGGATATTGTCTCTGTTTTTCAGTTGTCACTCTGCTACTACACACAGGCTATGAAGTGTACCTATGTTGTATCGTATTCGCAGACTCATTTATATTTGATAGGGTGACAGGTCTTCAGTGCTTATTCAGGGAACTACTTGTCACCAATTTACCATCTAACTTTCCTTTTTTTAAAAATAAGAAGGAAATAATAGTTTGAGGAAATAAACTGTTCTTGGCAATGTTCTTGAACATTGCCACTGCAAACTAACAAGATCTAAGCAAGGTGTAACACTCATGTTTCATCTAATGAGAAAAGAAAAACCCACAGCAATAACAAAAAACAAATTAGTTGTGTAAAAGCTTTGGTGACAGGTACAAGAACTGCACCAAAATATCTGCTTTGAAACTTGTGAGGTTTTTTTCCTTGCTTTCTCTTTCTTTTTTTTTTTTTTTTTGGAGAATTAGAGAGTTAGGTTAGCAAGTAAACTAAAAGTCAGCCACTAAAGAAAAGCTAGGCGTGTGCAATGAGGCAAAGCCATCTCTACATCCCTGTGTAGAATTAGCATACATTAATTTAATGTGCATCAACTACTCGGTCACTTCTTTCCAATTTCTATAGGCAGAAAAGTGCCTTTAACTCATCTGCTTAGGATTGTCTCAAACTGGCAGGACCTCCATTACTGAAAATAAACTGCTAAGCATGACATAGCTTACTGGCTTTTTTCTCTGCTGAGATTAATGTAAGGAGAACTTTCTAGATCCATTATTATACTGAATACCTAAACTTACCTCAGTCTTGAGGTTCTGTAGTCAAAATAGGTTAATAAAAATATTAATCACCTTCATTTTTAGTTTTGTGACTGTGTTCTCAACAAGGCTAAATGCAACGCTAGGAAGGCCGACATTTCCCACTGTGGAAGCCTGGTAAGAAGAAAACTGCTAAATATCTGGTGAAAGGGATTCTTCGCTACCTTCCCAGATTGCTTGCACAGCTTTGAGAGGCCTGGAGACCATTAAAACACTTAGTGAGATTTAGCAGTTCTCCAGTATTGATGCTTGCCCAAATATGGCACAAAGCTCCACTTTCTTCTTACTAAAAAGCACCTGGGCAGCCAGTCTTCAACTCATGTTTTTTTACTTCCCTTCTTGCCTCTTCCAGCTGCTTTGACATCAGAGAGGTAACTCTGTTCAAACACATGCCAGGTTTGAAAGGCACCTGTTAGAAATACATACTTCAATTGTTCTTCCGCCTCAGAAACCTGAATTGACAAAGCAAGGCATGAGAGCCAATGGGAGCATATCTGCACACTTAGAGAGACAACTTCCATTTGAAATGCCACCATGACTGTAGTGCCTGGCCTAAGAACTGAAAGCAGTTATAACACTTTCTTTCACTTCCAGTAGAAGGCCTGGGACACAATAGGCCACTTACAGCAAGCTTGAAAGAATGTTCTATGAAATAGCTTCAGTAAATATATAAATAAATAAAACCATACCTTTGGATACACTCATGGTAAACAACCTAAACCAAGATTCAAGGAAACCCAGCTTTCTCCTCCCTCTGGTTCTAAGCACTGAGACCAACTCCCACACTAGGAATCCTTTACATGCAAATGAGACAAGCAGTTACCACTAAAAAACCCCCAAAACTTTGAGTCAAGAACAATATTGGTGTCAAAGAACCTTTAAACTGTTCTACCTATAGTAGGAGCTTTTCAACTCATGTGTCAAGTCCTCTCATTCCCAAGTTAACAAGCTGTTTTGCTGCTGTTGCTCTTCTACTTCATCAACAGAAAGACTGAGATTTAAGTTCCCTTAGGCTTAAACACACAAGCTGCAGTTTCAGCTGGCTGCTGGAACTCTCCTGCTCAACCACATTTATAATGAATGTTCCTCCCCCAGGGTGGGCAATATGCAAAGGAAATCCAATCAGAGCTTCCTACCTGGAATTACCATTACGAAATGTATTCATTACATGTTCAGTTTTATACCAAAAAACACATCAATACCTTTCTGAGATTCCAAGTAACTCTGAGGAGAGCTGAATATACAGAATCTAACTTTCCACTGCTTATGAGGTCCTCTATCCTCACATGGAATGATCTGCAATCCCTTTGCACAGCTATGCCATAATAGAAAATCAGCCCTCGAGTCCTTTCTGAACCACTATTGCTTCCTTAGCCATGTCTCCAAGACCGAGCTGGTTCTAGGTTTTCCCCTTTCATTGCGGTGCACTGCTATCAGACCTGCCCAGCATCCACATGTAGCTGAGCGTACCAATATTAACAAATTATATAGGAACTACCCCTCCAGCAACATTTCCGTCAAAGGAAACATTAATGTAAAATGGTACAGACCTATCCTTTCAGTCCCTTACCCTTGTCTTAAGTACGAAGCCAAGAACAAAATTTAAGCTTCTTACCAGAACTTCTATGTGTCATTTATGCTACATGGCTACTATTGCTAAAGAGCTCAGCAGTATAAAAATAAGTTTAGTAAACTTGCCTTCCTGTCTGTTCATATTATTTATAATAATTGCTAGGGGATGGGATGGGATGCTAGCAAGTTCTTTTCTCAGTTTGGCCAAGGGCCCTGCCAGTTCATAACAGTGATAAAGTTGGAGAGTCTTGGAGGAATTACATTGACTTTAAAACTGCTTTGAGATCTTTGTGCTTTGATGAAAGATATCCAAAAGGAGCCAGTGGTTACATAAGGCACAGATTAAAAAATTGCATTTAGCATTTTTACCTTGGCAACAAAGGTGTCTGGATCAATCTGCAATGGTAAAAAGCTTTTAGAATAATTTAACTCCTTCAGAAAATATTCTACAAAACAGTACAGTAAGACCAAATTGAGGAGCAGAAAGACAGATGAAGTTACTATTAGAATTCTTTTTCTTTATCAAAGCAAAGTGATTTTAAGGCCGTCTACAGCACATAAAGTAATTAAAAAAAAAATCAGACTTCGTGCAGCGGGATCTCAGCAGGCGTCAGAAATCATAGTCTGTAACTCACAATGAAAAATTCTGACTGGTTTGGGATAGAAAAAAAGCTTATTTCCTGCCAGAGAATAAAAATATTCTCACTTACCCTTGGTTTTTTTTTTCCCCCAGTGGAAAATATTTTCTGTTATTGGTCCTTTTTACAAAGTTTACTATCGTGCCTGTAGTACCTGACAACAGCACAGCAACACATTAAATGCTCCTAGAACCAGTTCTTTATTTTTGAAGCGGGTCCTCTATTAGAGAATAACTGCACAGAGCCCACACCATGAAAAGGTGAAAAGAAACATATGGAAGAGGAATGCAAGGGATGCAGTTTCTCTGAGAACAGATACATCTATTTTGAGGTATTCCCCCAACTGGCTACAGCTCATTCTTACTCTCATTCTTTTTCCTTTTTATTTCCATGGCACAGATGAGCTGTAAATGAATGAAGATACATAAAACAGGATTCAAGATCTTAACAACTTGTGCTGGTTTTGGTTGGGACAGAGCTCATTTTCTTCACAGTAGCCAGTATGGGGCTGTGTTTTGGATTTCTGCTGGAAACAGCATTGATAACACAGGGATGTTTTAGTTACACCTGAGCAGCGCTTACACAAAGTCAAGGCCTTTTGTGCTCCTCACCCCACCCCACCAAGTGAGTGGGCGGGGGGTGCACAAGCAGCTGGGAGGGGACACAGCTGGGACAGCCGACCCCAACTGACCAAAGGGATATTCCACACCGTATGACATCATGCTCAGCATATACAGCTGGGGTAAGAAGGAGGAAGGGGGAATGTTTGGAGTGATGGCATTTGTCTTCCTAAGTAACTGTTACACGTGATGTAGCCCTGCTTTCCTGGAGATGGCTGAACACCTGCCTGCCCATGGGAAGCAGTGAATGAATTCCTTGTTTTGCTCTGCTTGTGCACACAGCTCTTGCTTTGGCTATTAAACTGTCTTTATCTCAACCCAAGAGTTGCCTCACTTTTACTATTCCAATTCTCTCCCCCATCCCACTGGAGGCTAGTGAGCAAGCAGCTGTGTGGGACTTAGTTGCCAGCTGGGGTTAAATCATGACAGTCCTTTTGGCACCCAACGTGGGGTTTAAAGGGTTTGAGATAACAACAGATTTGATTAGAATGTGCTAGATCAAATTTATAGATGTTATTCCTATTTAGGTATTAACTGACATGCCTCCGTGCTTGCCATGGGGCTTGCTTGCTTTACTGTATATTGGAGTCTAGTACTCGTTAGCAGCAGCTTTTTGCTTTCGCTACTGCTGTACTCTTATCATCTGACTCTGCTGTGCCTGGGAACATTCTGATAACAGCAATGGCGATGAGCCTGGGCTGGCAGATGGCCAGAACATCGCTGCTTTTTCTGTGCTGCTGTACTGGACAGGCTGGAACTTCAGTGTGAACTCCAGTTGAAGGAACTGTGACCTGTGGATGAGTCCACATGGGAGCAGGACACCCCAAAGCATCTGTAGCCTTCAATAAGCCCATGCCAGAGTAGGTACATCTTGAAGCATCTGTGGCCATAGTTATGTCTGTGCCACAGCAGCTATGCCTCTGAAAGGATTGTGGCCCAACGATAAATCCGTGCCCGAGAAGGTACACCTCGAAGTATCTGTGGTTGTACATGAGGTCATGCTGGAGCACCGCAAAGCATGTGGCCATGGATAAGCCCTCAACAGACCAGGTACACCCCTGGAGGGACTTCAGCCATGGATAAAGTCATGCTGGAACAAGTTTACTTCTGAAGGGACTGCAGCTGTAGGTAAGGCCACACTGGAGCAGGGATGTCTCTGAAGGCAATGAGGCCCATAGACAAGGCCACCCTGGAACAGGCGGACCTCAAAGCAACTGTGGCTGTGGATAAGTCTGCACTGCAGCAGGTGTGCCCTGGTGAGACTGTGGCTCATAGGTAAGGCTCCGCTTGGAGCAGGTACGCTCCTAAGGGACTGCAGTTTGTGGATAAATCCAAGCCAGAGCAGGGGCAAGGGGAGGAGTTCATTGCAATGTTAAACTCGATGGTCTGGTCCAAAGGGACCAGATGTGGAGACTTTAATGGAAACACCTTTATATTGTTGTAACCCTGGATTTAAGTTGCATGCTATGGGATTTACTGTAGCAGGAACCACCGAACCAAGAGAGGACAAGCCTTACAAGAAGGAGTGCAAGTGCAGCGGTGACCTGACCTATAACTCCAGACAACAGAGCACCTTTCCTGCCCTGAGTGACCACCATAACAGAAGGAGCCCAAAGTCATGGACTGAATGGGCAGAGATCAGAGTTCTGACTTCACTTTCATTTTATAGTGTCTTTTAACCAAGTTAACATCAAGGGTGAACTGTACTAACATAAGCAGTAACAGTTCCTGCCACTGACTAGGGTCAAAAAACAGGATAACCAAACCCATAAGCAAACCTAGTGAAAGCAGAGATTTTTAAAATTCCAATCCATTTCAGCCTCTGCTAGGCTTTTTTAAGAAATAAAAAATTAAAGTCATAGGCAATCATTGTTTCTGCAGCAAAACTAAACACACAGAATAAGAATAGCCAGGTCGGGAGGAGGAAGAGAAAATTATTCACATGCTGCTTTTATTTATTCCTCAGAGAGCACTGCAGCTGCAGGGAATCCTGAGTAGACGTTCACTTCCAGAATTAATCTGTTATGTAGGAAGAACAAACGCTAAACTCTTCACTCTCTATTTTGCTGCTAACATGCATCCTTTACATACCTCACTGCATGCGGCCATCATTCTTAAAGTACTTGACAAACCACTAAGCACAATACCTTATTCTTCACTGAAAACACCTCAATAAAAAAACTGACAACAGTTGGTTTGTAAGTATAGTCATCAAATTAACAAAATCCCTTTTTGTTCAGGAAATCCATCATTTAAGGGGAGGCAAGCAGGCAAGCATAACCATACACAGCCACCTAATTGGAACAATTATGTATTTGTATGAGTGACTCATTTCTATTCATACTTAAGTGCACATTGTACAGGAGTAATGCATTGATACTCAAGCTTTGTGTGTTAACATCATGCATCCTTTTCAACTAGATTAGAATTTAAGTCAGTGGACCATAAGCAATACAGGTAACTGGTAACAGAGGAAGACTATTCATGGGGCTGGTTATAATGACTCCCTGTCTTTCACAGGAAGGATTCCCATCAACAACAGTTAATTTTATCACAATATCCACTCTACCTCCAAAAAAACCCCAACCCAAACCCAAACCCCAGGTAAAATAATAATGCAAGGGGTAGCATTGTGGAGCATGTGAGAGTAAAATCTTTATATTCTTACCAGACCCCACTATCAGTATGTCATCTATCTTTACAGCACAATTGCGCTCTGCTTTTTTTTTTTCCTGTTGTTCCCCTCCTTCAAGATTTGAATTCTTCCTGCTATAGACTGTTGTCTTTTGTGTGATAAGATTCGAATCTAGCACATTTTAGGCACTACTAGAAACTAGAAATCAATGGTGATTTTTCTTTAAAACTCAAAAATACTCTTTTGTTTAGAGTGCATTTCTATAAGACACTACATTTGTCACTAGTACTTCAATAGATTTCTGTGTGATCATTACCTAGGTGTCAGACACCAGAATCAAGCCCTATATTTTTATTCTGAGGTTTGTTTCTGTCCAAAACAGCCATCTTGTATGAATTTATTAGGACTTATCCTGTTTATATAAGGGGACCTGGACAGACTATATATATATTCCTTATGGGTAAACAAGAGCCCGTAGCAGAACTGTAGACAGAAAAATTTGTATGACCCTGAATCTACAGGATGAACAGGATAAAACCCGCAGGACTAAAATAAATTGAAAAAAAAGGAAGAAAAAAAACATACAGAGGAGATATTGTTCCCTATCATCTCAACTATTTCTAATTCCTTACTTGAAGTTATAAAGCTGTATTTGCACTGTGACATAACCCAAGCAGTGTACCAGGGTACATACAGCACAAATAAAGGACTGAAAAACGCTCAAAGAACCAAAAGCATAATATTGTGCACCATAACAGAAGACTAATTTTCAACATCATTTAAAACAGCAGTAAGACCTCCTATGGAAGGAGATACCTGAGACTATGTATGGCCCTAACAGCTATTAAGACTATAACAACTCTAAGACTATGTAGAGCTAGACAACTACTGGTATCACAAACTAAGGCAAACATTAAATTGCTCAGACACCTAAAGCATGCGAAAGCTAGCAAGAGAGAAATGAATCTCAGAAAAGGAGGAAAACAAAATTAAGAATTAACAGGAAAAAACTAGGAAAAAGTCTAGGGAGAGACTGTTGGGGTGTTTTAAGACAAATGCTTCCTGAAAAATGCTGACTGATGTCAGCAAAGAAGCTCCATCTTGATTTCACTAATGCACGGAGAGATTGAACCTAATACATCCTTTGTACTTAACTAGGATTGCATCAGAGATATCTGCTTTCATCAATGATTTCTCCTCACTGAAACAACCCACAGATAACATGATCAGCCTTTCTGTTTTTTAATGGACATAGAAAACAATCCTGTGAGGGGACACAGTCTCCCCTTTGTTAGGTCTCCCTCTCAGCACTGATGCTGAGGCCCTTTATTCTTGCTTTGGTATTGAAATAAGCAATCAGAGGAGATAGGAAAAGTCTTATGTTCTAGGACAGGACATTTTTATACATGTAAACATGTACACATCTTAAAGGTGTCATCTGTAATAAAAGGACATGTTTATACTCTAAGACTGTTTCAGGCACAGCAGCAGTTCTGTTGCATTCTCTCAGAATTGTAACACAGTGAAATAACGAAAGCTTCAATTTGTATAGTCATGGTATCTGGTATTGGAAGCAGAATTTTCCACTTATTTTCCAAGTTATGTTCAGTTCTATTTCCAGTTCTAGGATTTCAGTTATCTACTGAAAAAGCTTATACTTCCAGCCCAATATGTGAAGAATTTCTGACGGATTACAATGCATTTCAGGATTTACTGTGTAATATAAAAAAATACACCAGATACATGGAATGATTTTTGATGGATAACTCTTATCCAAAAAACAGCTTAATGTTACCTCAGGAAACTCAGCTGGTAGGAACTGCCCTATCAGCTTGTCCGCTAAGTCTACTTTCATAATTGCAGTCAGAGGAATGCTATCAAGACTGCTGCAAACCTAAGACACAGTGATCCTGTACCCATGCATGATCAAGCATCCCTTTTTTTCCACCTCCCCTTACAGTAGGACATAGTTTTAGTAAAAAGCATCATAAGTAGAGTTGTCAGAGGCAAGACTACAAAAACTGACCCTAAAATTTAAAGAGGAGATTTGGAAAGAGGTGACCAAGTACAACTCTGGCGGTATAGCGTGCAGCAATGCGTGAACCTGAAATTCTGGTTAGCCCATCACTTTCTCTGGTCCCACAGAGCTATAAGGAGGGGTTTTTAGAAGTGGCTGCAGTTTTCACTGAAGATTCCATGTTTCAGATGAAGGTGTTAAATCTTCCTTAAATAGACTGAGCTTAAAAAAAAAGGAAAAAAAAAATCCACACACATGCCCATGTATTTACAAGTTTCTCACCAGGCACAGAGTACATGGAAGTGCATCTGAATGCACAATCATATTATTGATGTGTGAATCCAACCTAGGTAAGTTTAGGCTCTACGTATCTTTCAGAAAAAAAGAACAACAGAAGAAAATACATATACTTTTTTTTTTTTGGGGGGGGGGGGGGGGAGGGGAGGGGGGGAGGGAAGTCTTTGCTGACATCTGCATATAAACTTTTCATAAGTCTCTTACTTTCAGGTTCTCATTTATGGGATTTACCAAAAATTCAAAGTTCCAGAAGAAAACATAAGACTATTGGCTCAGAATGTTTCTCTGTCTACTGGTTTCAACTCCAGTCAAAAGTAACCTTTTTTTTTTTAACTATTGATCTTAAAAAATAACTATCAAAATCCCATTGTTTTACACATATCTTGCTTATGTATTTCTGGTCAATATTTAACTTATGTATTTTTCTATAAGTAGCCCCAGTACTATTGTCTCAAAAAAGACATTGAGATTGACCAACCCCTTACTTGGGAGGCAAAAATGTCTCTATGCACTTGCTTATCCCTGAACTTAGTAGACCCATGGCTTCCATGATACAACTTTAATCTAATACAGATAGATGTTTCTTTCTGAAGTGACTAATGGTATTGGGCTGAATTTTTTCATTTACAAAGACAACAGTGGTAATTTCATAATCCTTAGAACATAGTAGTTCACTTTGTGTTCTGCAAGGATTTTTCTTTTGATTTTATTCTAGCTCGTCTTGCTTTTTAAATCACCATAATCTCCACAAAACTACAAACTCTTAGTATGGTTTTCAGATTTCAAATTCTGTCCAAACTCCATTAAAACTATCACCTTTTTATTTCAGATTTTGGTGTTCTATCTTTTTGTGCTCTACCTGGCTGTTTATCATATTGTTCATCTTTTCAGCATGAAAAGATCCCTTGCCACAACACTTTCCCGCAGAACCCTACATTTTTTTGCTGTGTAGCTGAGTTAATTCAACAGCATCAATGTATTTTAATTTCTTATGGATTACAATTCATTATTTAATTGGTTACATTTGTAATTGAAGATACTTTTTTAAATGACAGAAATAACAGAATATACAAAAATAACAAAAAGTAAGAAGCCCAGGAGTCTTTAGAAGTTTGTATTTAAGTTCCTGTTTGAAAGCAAAAATCTACGGCATCCTCCACTTAGGAACTTGTCAGTCATCACAGTTTCATTGGTATTCATTTTGGATCGTGAAAGAGGCAAGAACTGCAGACAGGAGAAGAATACAGTTTGCATGCGAAGGCAAACTGCTCTCTTGCAAGATTAAACAAAGATAATTTTAGAAGCTGTTCATAGTAATGTATTTATGCAGATTTTACTGACCTAAGTAAAAACTTTAAACCAAAAAAATCCACAATCTTTGAAAGATAGGATAAAATAATATGCATCTTGGCATTGTCATTTCCAGCTAATGTAAATGATACAGCCAACAGCTTAAACATGCAATATTTTTATAAGATTAGTCTTTTTAAAATAGCATTTTATTATGTCCCACTCTATTAATACAGACAGGATCATAAATACTAGTTCTCTGTACATTTAGATATAGACATTCATCCCACCAAAAACATGGTCTCTCCTGCCCCCTGTACCCCCCCACCTCCTTTCTGTTCTATCAAGGTCTTATAGATCCCAAAAGGCTGCAAGCCTGGTCAGATATTAGATAATCTAAGAGGCAATCCACAGCAAGTCAATTCTTTACAAATCTTTCTTTTTCTTTCTTAATGTTGCCAAATTCTGACTCCTAGTCATCCATAATCCATTTACAGCCCTAAATATATGTCATAGATATCTTTATGGAATGCAAGTTCCAAATCACTTTTCCCATCCTGGACTGGCATTTTGACAAACCACCAGATTTCCATCACGTTGCTGCTGTTGTCTTCCAAACTGTTATTTCCACTGAGAAAAAGGAATAACACTTGTCAATGAGCCTTACTATATTTATATTTATATTTTTTTTCCTCCCAGAATATATCCTCAGCAATGATAATGAAAGTCTCATCACTTGTAGGTACTTTAGCCATTTTTGAAATGTAGATAACATACAACACTTAAACTATGTCTTACTGATGCTGCAAGTATAATGATAAACATCACTGATACCCTCAGATGAAAGGCTGTACACACACCTATACAAGCCAGTATCCCTGGAATCACAGCTGGAAAAATACATTTACAAAATTGCCAAAATATTTTACTAATATATGTACTATTACATGCATTCCTAGTTATCTCAGTTACCAGAAACCTACGACTCAATAAGTCTGTTCTGCAGTTTCCACTGACTACATTAGTAGTGAAGCAGAGTGAGAAGCTCCATTTCAATGTGGGAGAATATGGTACTGCACTTCTCTCAGCAAAAATGATGCAGAAATCAGCAGGCAGACCACAAGGATCTGCAGGGCACTCTACACTGCCCACGGGTTCACGACATCGCCCTTAATGTCACATTTTTCTGTGATGAAGCAAACATCAGTGTTCAAAACCAAGACTCTAGCACTCTAAATTTTCACGTGTTATTTCACCAGCTGTTTTTTCAATTTCTTTTTTATTTTTTTTCAGTAGTACCTTCAAGAGTGGTTGGACAGACCACAGCTTGGGGTCATCAGCTCTCTCCACATTCACATAACATTAACTTTAGATAACTCCAGTTTTCACAAAAAAAAATAATAATTGTGGTATAATATATTGTGATGTGAAAAAGTGCAAATCAAACACTTTTGTAAAAACTAAATCAAGGATTTTATTATCAAAGAGGAAGCAGACAGACTTCTACATCTCGACATTCTCACATTCAGAACTGTATTTCAAAAACAACCCAGTAATCACATACACATAGCATTCAAATAATTTTGATAAGAAACAATACTTCCCCCAGTGAGACTGAGAAGTCCATCATTAAAGAAGAGATCCCACCTCATGATTTTGTAAGTAAACACTGCAGCGATATACCAGCTTTATACACCATTTAGTTTAGCAACATTTAACAATGAACTCATCACACCAGAATGCTGGATGCCTCAATGTAGCCACAGAATACTGAGCAATAAGTAAGTAACAATCAAACCTTACTAAAACTATTTTTTATTTAAGAAAAAAGAAAAAACCAATGCAACATCAAAACTTGAAGGCCTGGATTTTTATTTCTTTTTAAAAATACATTCAAAATAAACTTGACTGTCTTCCATTACCCTGCACCATCCTGCAGTCCAAACACAACTTCAAAGCCTTGAATAAATGAAGATTATAGTCAAGAAGAATAATTTTCCATGTTGTGTTCACCCTTTCTGTTACTCAGGAATGAGACACGGTCCTACTGTTTCCATAACATGACTCTCTAATATAAATATATATATAGAATGAAGGACAGAAACCTAGCCTCTGACATGAACTTGCTCCAGTTAACGAAAATGTCATAGAGACTTACATAACTTGGAAGAACTTTTGATGGTTTAATCCTTCTATTTTAATGAAGCTTCACCCTTGATATGTTACTTAAAATCTGCTTTAGCATAGGACCAGAAAGTACTCTGCTAATGCAGAAAAATAAGAAGCTCCATACACTGTAGTAGGAATTTCCTTGACACATTTTCCTTACATAAACTTGACATATATTTATAGTGTTGACACTCTGCAGAGAACGAAAGTAAATGCATTTTTTCATTTTAATTGTCTTCTTTTAAAAGGAATTAATCATCCCATTTTCACTGGATGCAAAGGCAGAATGGGTAAACAGGTCATGCCATTAAAAATTCATTCAGAAAGGTATCTTGAATGGTATATAACCACTAATTTAAGGCTGCTTCAAAAAAGGAACAGACTGTAAATCTGTATTTGCTAAAAGGACCAGAATTCTTCAAGTGTTGTGATAGTATATGTGTGGATGAAGTGGTCTTCCCTCTTGCAGGCAGATGTCTGCCTACTACAAGTTGAATGCTGCTGCCATGTTTTCGGTTTGCCAATAGCAGATAATTCTATTTTTTGTTGACGGTGTTTCATTTCTTTAAGCCCCAGTGTTGGGGACTTTTTTTTTTTTTTTTTCATTTTTCTTTTCTTTACTGGAAGAGAGGTGAAGTGTTGGAACAAGCTGCCCAGAGAGGTGGAGGGGTCACCATCCCTGGAGGTGTTCAAAAATGTATAGACGTGGCACTTCAGGGCATGGTTTAGGAGACATGGTAGTGTTGGGTTGGTAGTTGGACTTGATGGTCCTAGAGGTCTTTTCCAACCTTAATAATTCTATGATTCTATTCTATATGATTTTTTTTTTTTTTAAGATGGAGGTTAATGGAAACCAAGCTTCTCATTCACACAGTAATTTACATCTGAGAGAAACATGAATTGAGAGATTATTCTGATGGGTTAAAAAAAAATTAAAAAGCCAATTATTCAGACTGCATATTTGGAAAGGAAGTGTGTGTTATTTTTGCAGCCATACACACATCCAGAAAATCATGGGTGTTACCATAAAATAATTTGCAAATCCTTTAAAACTAGGATAGGCCAATAATCACATTGGCAGACTGATCCCTTCTATTTATTTTAGGGGGATCTCCTATTCCTACCCATGAGTGGAAAGAAGAAAACAAGAATCCAACAGCAGCTTTGTTAGAAAGCTGCCTTTCGTAGAATATTCCAACATTTCAGCTTTTTCTTTGACTCAAACAAAAATAAAAATTTCCCATGAAACT
Source organism: Phalacrocorax carbo (assembly GCF_963921805.1). Classification (NCBI taxonomy): domain Eukaryota; kingdom Metazoa; phylum Chordata; class Aves; order Suliformes; family Phalacrocoracidae; genus Phalacrocorax; species Phalacrocorax carbo. The sequence continues at coordinate 52,388,436 of NC_087516.1, read as the reverse complement.
CTATTTTGAAAATATTTGCGTTGTTTGACTACTGAAATTTGAATATAAACTTAGTATTGCTGAATCATTCATTTCAGATTAAAATGCTAAATTTCAGTAACTAAAACTTCTGTTCCTTGTACATTTACAATTCATTTCATTCTAACACTTTTATCAGAACATTTTTATTTCATTTTAGTCTGGATATTCTACATTTACTGGCATTAAAATATTAAATATTTTATCAAAGGAAACTCTGTCCTTTTTCTCTCAGTGTGGCTTCTCAACTCATTTGGATTTTTCTTGCTATTGAAAATTGTCAAAATTAGAGTCACCCATTTCATGCAGTATTTTAGATGAAGTATCTCTGAAAAGAAACTGTTCTGTCTGAAAGTCTGAATCAGTTCTAGGTGTCAGGTCCCTGCTATGAAAACAACATGGAAACTTTTACCCTGCCATTGCTACACCCACCCAGTGCCAAAGATTAGAACAGCAGCAGCATTGCCCTGTAGACTTCCAAGCATAACTGTGGCCTTCACTGGAGAGAAAAAGCAACCTAGCAGGTGAAGAGTGCACAGGTTCAGATCAAGAGTAACTACAGGGAAAAAAAGAATATAAAGGAAGAGGGCAGTAAACACATGCCTGAAAAACCTACATTGTGGGTATCTCAAACTTCCCTAAACTAGTTGGAAAATTTATTGACTGGTGATTCTTCAAATAGGAACAACAGAAGCTTAAGGTCTTTATTTAAAGTATGATGCACTTAAGTTTCTAAAGTAAGGATTTAAAGCATTTTATTAAGAAGTCTACATGTTCAACTCAACATTTTATTTTCTGACAGAGGAAGCAAATATCATTCTAACAGCATTGCAAGCTGGGTTTTAAATTGAAAGGACATGTATTTAAGCTGTGATCATAAATTTATGTCTCAACAATATAATATCTTTCTGTGTTACTGGGACAGGTATGTTTGCCTCCATACAGGCTCTACTAATTTGTAACTCCCAACTACAAAATAACGAGGAGGCAGAAGAAGAAGAAGAAGAAGCAGCAGCAGTTAAGACTGGTAAACTGATAAAATTGGTATGTTTAACTCCACTCTCAGCCTACACAAAGAATAGGTGGAAAGAGACATGTATTGTTCCCTTCTGGTTCATTCGGTCAGCTTCCTTTATAGGTTAGCTTTATTATTTCAGAGCTGCAAAAGCTCAAATATCCTAAGAACAAAAGAATGCAAGATTACTTAGAGATTTTTAAATGGCATTTTGGAATTAGTCATCCCCAGAAAAATTTCAAATGCTCCACCCCAAAGGTGACCCACCAAAGCAAAAAGATTCATTAGAGTTGTTGGCTAAAAGAAAAGCAAAATTTTCTGATCTACTCAAAACATTCAGGTCTCTATTCAGTATTGTTTACATTGAATAGAAGAAAAAAAATATTTTGACTAAGATAGCTAGAAATAACTGAAAAGATAATGTTCTTAATTCATTTATTATCAGAAAATATTCATAGCATGGAAAGAAAAAATACTGAGATTGTCTTTCAGTTGCAATTTGAAAGTCAGCCCACCTTTATGAAATTGCCTGTGAAAAATTTCAAATTGTTTTAACTTGCTCTATTCCACCGCACTTCTTGAAGAATAAGCTGAAAACTATTACAAGCTACTGTCTCTAGACACATTTATCATAATAGTAAAATGCTAGTTTTATATAAACATCAGTAATACTGACATCTGCTCTATGAAGTAACTATGTTGAGCTAACCCAGACTAAGAAATTAGTCCATTAGCTTTCTTTGATTTTCTACTACAAAAATGGGAAAAGCAGTCACCCAAAAATAAGCACATCACAGAACATTGTTCATTCCTGATCAGACCACTTTTTAAAAATTATTATTATTATTATTGGAAAAAAACCAACAAGCAAGCAAACAAAAATACCCACAACAAAATCCAAAACAAACCACACACCGGGAAAAAAAAAAAGAAAACCCCAAAAACAAACCAAACTGTGAACATTGACAAATTCCCACTATAGGGTCAACAACAGCATTTCAAACTGTTTGCTAAGCACCAAAGACAGATGGCTGAAGAGGTTTTAAGAATAACTTCAGGGGTACTCACTGCTAAGAGATTCTCTCTTTTAGGAAAGAATATCCATCACTGCTGTTATTGTGCCAATAACATTTATAGTAAAAACACAACAATGGAAAGCAAGGTCACTCGCTCCTCTGAATTACTAAACTCCCAAATGACTTAACTCAGACTTCAGTCTCATTCAGACTGGAGACTTACTACGTTTTAAGTTTATACTACAATTCTAAATATGCCAATATTAACTAGTATTGGTGAACTAAACCAAAATCTTCAACCTAGTTTCACCCATGGAAAATGCCTTACAGACCTCAGGTGGATGAGGTTGTCAGATGTTAAATTTAGACTCCATGGCTGCTCTGGGAATTGCGCGAGGAGCCAGTGCCACGTAATGTTTGGCCCTGTCTTCTGACAGGCCATCTAGAAAAACTACATGAATCCTCCTTTCAGTAATTTGTCACCTGTCTTCAAATTTCTCACTACCTGAAAACTGAGGGCATTTTAAAGTGATGCCATGACCGCACACAGTAATTTAAGAAAAATATATAGGCAGTTCATATATTCCCAGGGAAAAACTGAAATAAGATGGCTACTAATTAGTGAATTACAACGGGAATTTATAGATATTTCCCACAATATAAGACAATAAGAAATTGTAGATCCAAACAACCTACAGCAATCTCTCAGTTATTCCCATTGCAACTAATATTACAGTACTCAAAAAAGACTTTAAAATGTGTAATAGCTTCTAGTCTTTCTTCAAAATTTTGCCTGTTTGAGTTGTAAGCTGTGACAAAAATATCGTGGCAGCATACTTGCAAAAAAGTATTAAATTAAGGACAAATAAGTACTGAAGACAATTTTCTAAATTCTCAGTTTCACTTATGTGGACTAGTATCATTTTATTTCACTCCTTCCAGTTATTTCATTTCTTCCCCATTACAAAATGGTCTATACAAGTATAATCTGAATGTAATGTTTTTAAAGTTGTTATTATTATTCTCCACATACAAGTTGCCTGTCTGCATTAATAACAGGGTAAATACCTCACATATTTAAGACACGAGATGAAGAGATGTATCATTGCTGATACAACATTCTGAGTTAAGCCTTTTATGAGTTAGACAACATCATTTTAGTGTGGTGTTTCTAACACAGCCCTGTTGACTTTGGGCTATGTTAGTCACCGCATATTACATCAGCCCCCATGATACAAGAATTCCTCTCTATGCATTGGTGTTATCAACCTCTGCTTTCCTACTTCTGCCCTGGTTCCTGCTACATCCAAGTTTCAAACACAATCTACAAGTCTGCTTTTTTAAATATACATTAGGAAATCCTTCTGCAGCAAATGATATTTAAAAAGAAGAACAATCATCCTTAATTAAAATACCTTAAAATATTATTTCATTTTAAAATCCTATTTTTCCCCCAAGAGAAATATTTAGCATGAACACAACAAGATTCTCCTGTCACCTTCAGGGTCTGCAATAGGCACAAGGTACGATCCTTCATCAAGCACAGAAGGACCAGTCAGATCTCTTTTCCTCCCTTCTGAAATATTTTTCAGTATGTAGCATAATGCCCGCAAAAGGGCTCAGAGCGGAGAGAACTGGGGAAATTAGAGAAGCAGTATGAATAACAAAATCAGTCAAGTATTCTAAACTGTGAATATGGAGAGCTGCACCTAAGACCTACTGGTTACCCCAACAAGAAGCCCTACACAAATCCCATGAGTTCCTACAGCTGCCTGCGCACACCCTGACGATCACTCCACAGCAGCAGAAAGACCTGTTCTCGAGTAGCAGGTCTACAAGGCAGCAACCATTTTCATGTTAAACTGGTAATTACCCAGCTTAAAAGCCCTGTGGTATCATAGACAGAGACAGTGTGATTCATATATTAAGGTCTCAATAAAGTTCTTAGAGATCAAAATGAACACCCTATTCCTTTACACAGTCCTGTTGACTAGCTACTACACACTACACTAGGAAGTAATATTTCTGATTTGGCATACCACAATTTCAGTAGAGCTAAAATTCCAGACTAATATAAGGAATTATTGGGAAATAAACTACTCAAATTCCAGAAAGAATAAATGACAAAACCCTACCTTCTCATCTAACAAAAATATAGTGCTTGGGTATATGACCTTTTCCTTTTCTTTCGCTCTAGATCTCTTTTTTCCTCTCCTGATGAGCTTCAGTAATCCATTTGGAAAATCATTTTCCATGGAAACAGCAATAACTGTAAAATGATAGTAATTTTATTGGGGAAGGGATCCAATTTCATAGGACATACCTCTTAAAAAAAAATGCAAAACCACACAAAAATGACAAAACACAAAACAAAAACAACCCACCCCACACCCAAGCCTAGGAAATTGTAGAGAAAGGCAAAAAATACCAAATTGCATTTTGTTGACACTGACCATCACTTTCCCAAATAAAAAAATGAAAACCTCAAGTTTTCCAAGTGCCCCTGAGGAAACTTATTTCACAGTTACCATAATTTGCCATCTGTAGTTTCCTTCTTTAATGAAGTCTTTGGAATAGACTTCATTGCAGATGAGTAGGAACTGTTAACTCTTCACTGGGGGTGTGTGTGACAACTTGTGCAAGCTCTTCTAAATTAGATTTTTTTTGCATATTAAAATGTAGGTTTATCCTTTCCTATATGAATCATTACAGTCTCTGTTAGCCTATTAGTCAGAAAGAACATATCAGTTGCACTTTAGAAGCTGCAGATTTTATTGCTATCTAATGTTACATTCAAATAATCTGCTACAATTGAGTACCCAGAACTTCACATTCAGGTATGCTATTATAATATAGGCACAGCTGATGCGTCATATATTCTATTGTTCACATTATTAAAAGAGATAAATTTAAACAAATATGGAAAAGATTCACTTAAAACTATTATAGGCTGCTTTTGTATTTTGGCAGTCAGGATTAAAATCATCACCTAATGCTTTATTGAATTACGGAAGAAAAAAGTATGCTTTTGAAATAGCTCAAAGACCATTTGACAAGGAGCATATATTACAAAAATGAATCACCTGCAATTATTTTAAAGCCTTATTTGCTTTCTAAATAAGCATCTGCATCAACATGATACTGAGCTGAGATGTATGTTCATTGCTGTATTATCACCTCAACCTTTCATTCTCCATCTGTCTCATTCATCACTTTCAGTCTGCCATGACGTATACAAGATGTACTTTGAGGAATACCCTGTAGCTAATACAGCAAACTATAAAGCATAATAATGTATACAAGCAAAATATGAACAGGTTATATTGAAAATGATGCAGTTTAATTTTTGTCAATTGTTTGAGTCATGGTCATTTCCCTCTATTTTCACAATTATGATCATTGGCACATTTGTGACAACCCTCATTTCGTACCTGTGTCATTTACTTATAGTGTCTTCCTTACCTACAGACTTAAGTCTGTTAAACCCAAGGGCTAAAAAAAGTCATAAAATTACATGTAAGTAGAAACCTGCTTCCTATGCAAAAATATCGATTTACTATATAGCCAGCATGTACCCAAGATATCAATTAAAGGAAGAAAAGAGACAAGCAGCTAAATCACTGAACACTTCACTTTCCAGTCATCAGTTCCTCTTTCCAATCTCACCTATATCTTTTTCACTCCCCCACCCCAATCTATATGTTTTAAGTCTTACCTCCTCCTGCAGCGGTGAACATGCTTTATGAAGGTGTAGAGTAAAATCTGCACAGCTGTGTATGTATTTATGGCCCAAGTTAAAGCTATATACTGGCTGTTTAGGAGGAAGAGTAGTTTGTCAGACTAGCATAATGGAGGTTAACAATAACAACATAACTGTGGAGTGAGATGGAAAATGGAGAAATTGATCAAGTTGTACAACGTCAGTGTGTAAGATATCCAATTATAACCATACAGCTAATAACATTTAAGTGGAAATACACAAAGAATCGTAGATTTTTTTTTTTAATATGGCTAACCCTAGAAAACAGTAGCTCTGTATTAAAAACTCAACCATTTTCTTCCTTTAATGAAAGCTGCACATTTATGCAAACAGAAGATATTCTCCAACCGCTTTATATTTACTATTGCTGTAATATAATCTAATAGTCAGTCAAATATGAACCATAAAATATTCAACAAGTAAATAGTTCCATTGCGATTTTTAAGCACTTGCATTTAATAATACTGTTTTCTTGATTTATGATCAAGATAGTGAGATGTACTTTCAATGTTATCAGTACTATACTAATGGAAATGTAATTTACCAAAACAATTTAAATATACCATCCAGCAGCAGAATAGTCTTGTAAAATAGAATGTCAGAAGCAACCTTTTATCTGTGCCATTTCTTTGGATACACTATGTATAATGAGATTATTTATAAAGTTAGTTTTACAGCCACTTTTCATACAAGTATTTTCATTTACATTAGTAAGTAAACCTGAACTTTCAGCAAGATGTTACCTTTTTGACACCATATGCTTGAATTTCAATTAATGCCATGCAAATGAGAACATACTTCTTTTCTTTCCTCTTGCCAGCTACAATGAGAGAACACTAAAGAATGTAAGGCAACATAGTGTGTGGAGCTTTATCCAAATTTCAGTTTCAGAACATTCAATTCAATTGCCCAATTCCCAATAATTTTCAATTCCAGAAGTTACAGTCACTGTGTTTCAATATATGCATGCTCTCTTACAAGCATGGAGGTCAGATGACTGAACTCCGTAGAAAATGCTGGTTAAATGCCGAAGTTGTTCTCTTGCATGGATATAACACTAAGCCAGTAAGAGATGAAGGAATGTTTATTTACAGTAAGGCAGAAAAGGAGACTTCTTTCCCCATTTTTACTGGACTCAGACACTGGATGCATTATCCCCAGGATTCCAGAATTAAAACAGAAGCAAACTTCTAAATGAAATACAGCTTGAATACAGAAGGTATTAGGCTTTCAGAAAATAGCATCACCTTAGTTTTCTTTGCAGAACCTAACACTGTCTCTGCATGGGGGGAGAGTGGGGACAACTGCACAGCTTGCACAACTGCAACCATGTCATGATATACTCCCCGATACCTTGTAACGTGAAGTGCTTGAGTAACCCAGAGCAAAATCCCACTTGACTTAAAAAGAACTTACTATGCCTGAATAAAAAATACTGTAACTTCAGTAGTTAGGCTTTGGAACAGGCTGCCCAGGGAGGTGGTGGAGTCTCCATCCCTGGAGGTATTTAAAAGAAGGGTAGAGGTGGTGCTTGAGGATATGGTTTAGTGGTGGACTTGGCAGTGATAGGTTAGCCGTTGGACTCAATGATCTTAAGGATCTTTTCCAACCTTAACAATTCTATGATTCTACGATTACATTGAGCATATCTAAGTTTCAGTGTTAACTCAATAAATTTGTGCATAAGATAGTTTGAGAAAAGGAGACAAGTGCAGAAGAAATCATTTAATTGTTATTTCAAAGATCTAATTCTGAGAAAAACTGTGTTCTGCAAAACAGCAACTGCCCCAAACTCTTACTGGTACTTTACCATCCTATTGCACTTCCTGTAAAATCTTCAAGGTTAGTATATTTAGGGCCTATTTTTAGTATAAAATCTATAGACATTTTGTATATAGACTTTAGAAACATTTATGGAAGTTGCATGTAGTATTGAAACAAGGATTATGCAATAAAATAATAAAATAATTTAAAAAGCCAAATATTAAAATAAAGTTTTCTAAAAATTAAAGTGATTAAATAAAATAGGGAAAAACAGAATACAATTTTCTTCAGTGTTGTAACCACGTTCCACATTTTCCTTCTTATGATTTCCTTCCAAGTGAACAAAAATTAAATTTTTCTGTAGGGGAAAGATTATATATTATATATACACTAAAGCAAAACAAGACACTTCCATGGTAAAATAAAGACCAGTGAAAAAGATTGTGACTTTTATGACAGGAAGTTCTGTAACTATTTCTTCATTTCAATGTTAATTGATTTTCTTGTTCTAGAGTATTTTGGTTTCCCACAGAGTCTTCCCTTCACAAGCCCTCTCAATTCACAATTCATGTCAAACAATGAAATTTCCTGTTTTGTGTAGCAAACTGTAAGTAGATCTATAAATCAAGACGTATGCAAATAAAATTAGAGCTTTTCACATTAGGTAAACCAGCAGTAAATTGGGCAAACCTCTGAATTAGCTTTTCCCAAGCTCATTATTTGTAATAACCTCAGCCAATTTAGAACCATGACAAAGTGGAAGTATATGTCAAATACAAGTACAATGCTCTGTGAACTACCTATACATAGTTGACAGGAATATGTTTTGAAGATTTTTTAAAGATTCAATTAACCTAAAGCTGATCATTGCCAGTTCAAAAAAACAATAAGTACTTTCACACTTTGGAAAAATTAAATAAAAAGGACACCTTGAACAGTTAGATAGTTCCTGAAACAACCCAAGCTATTATTAAGCCATCACTGTTAAAAAAAAAAAAAAAAAAAATTAAGCTTCTTTCCTATTACCACTTCTCCATTAAGGTCTGCTTTAAAAAAAAAAAATCACCACCCTTAACCTCTTTGTCACCATAGGACAACCTCTAGCATACTTTAAGCACAAATAGAGAAATTTTGTCAAAGAATCCAGACCACAGCCTAAAAAGAAAATCAGGCAGCAACTGCTAGCAGTAGACTATCGAGGTGTTTTTGTTTGGTATGCCAGTCCTTTCCTAAGGACCCAATCATGCTAATTGTCAAGTAGCATGGGCTGAGTACCCCCAGTTCCTGTTTGGATTTGTGCCCCTCAACTGCACTGCTGCTCTCTGCCCGATTCAGAAATATGAGGCCCTGCAAGAGCAGTGTACAAGAATAGCATATGGAACATAAGAAACCAAGGAGAAAGACTTGGGAGTCCTGGTGGATGAGAAGATGAACATGAACCAGCAATGTGCCCTTGCAGCAAAGAATCCTGGGCTGCATTAGGTAGGACATTGCCAGCAGGTCAAGGGAGGTAAAAAGCCTTCACCACTGCTCAGCACTGGTGAAGCCACACCTAGAGCACTCAGTCTAGTTCTGCACTCCCCAGTACCACACAGACACGGGCTCACTGGCAAGAATCTAGCAAAGAACCTCAAAAGAAGGCTCACAGGGATCTTCTGGATGTACATAAACATGTGGTGTTGGGCAGTAAAAGGATGGAGCCAGACTCTTCTCAGTGGTATGCAGAGAAAGGACCGAAGGCAATGGACACAAATTGATATCCAGGAAACCTAATTTAAACATAAGAAAACACTTATTCACTGTGAAGGTGGTTGAAACCTCTGGGCACAGGTTGCCCAAAGGGGTATCGGAGTCTCCATCCTTGGTGATATTCAAAACCCAGCTGGACATAGTCCTGAGCAAACAGCTCTAGGTGACCCTGCTCTGAGCAGGCTCTTGGACTAGATGACCTCCATCTTCTAACCCCAACCATTCTTTGAGTCTGTGTGTGATACTTTGAAATCAATAAGAAAAATTTTAGGGACTTCAGATGCTATTCTTTACAACCTTGTATTTTCACATTTCTGGACTAGGCATTAGAAGAATAATTTTAAAGATCAAAGCCTACCTGATTAATAGTCTACAAACCTTGCTTGCAGATTTTTGCATGCTCTTCATTTTCTTAGGATACCTTGTAAAATTCCTCCATAATTTCACATGCATCTAAAGTGCTAAACACAATCATTTTCAGGTCTCAATGTTCACAGAACTAAGATGCCACCCCATTCTTGCCTCAATAGGGAAATACATTATGATAATCAAATCACTCCTATTTCCATCTAAAGAGAAACAGTGGGTGCTAACAGGAGAGAGTGCATCAGCTGGTTTTACCTTTGACACAAAGTACTTTGTTGGACTTTAAAAGGTAAGCCTGGCTTTTAGTCATTTGGCTCTTTTTGGCCTTTTTTACTGTCATCAGTGACACTGCTTGACAGTTTTGTCTCAGAAAGCAGCTGATAATTCTACAAGCCAGAAACTGGTTCAAAACACAAGAGTAATTAAATACAACATGTATACAGAGATATAAACAATCATTTAAATGTCCCATAACCAGGACAATCCCAGGAATATGGGAGGGGAATGGGGGTGGAACTGTAGAATATGGGGGTGGGGCAGGATGGGGAGGCAGGGGGAGGGCGTGGAGAGCTTACCCAGCATTGATATTTTTAGCTTTACACTCCACAAATGGAATTTCCACCTGCTGGAATGGAATAGAGACACAGCATTTCTCCCTTCCCGAGCTCCCACACACTGAAATCAATTATATTTTGTTTTAGTGATCAACTGCTGTAATGCATGTTGCTATTTGTTTCCTTTTTCAACACAGCAACGATTGCTTGCTTTTTAAAAACAAAATAATCTGCAGAGACAGACAAGAAGGAGTGGGGGACAAAAGTGCTAAGAAATTACATGCATTTTCCAATCTGTCAAAAATAGACCTTTTAATTTGTAAATGCCAATATGTACAAAAATATCTAACTAGGAAGAAGAGCATAAACACGAGCTTGTTATGGATAATGAACTGAAATTGCCCACTGTGAATAGGGCAATACTGCTGAGTCAATACAGCATTGGTAGAGTGAATAACACATCCTCCTAACTTACTCACCATTTTAAAGCTCTCAGAGAAAGACTGCCCTGTAAACCGGAGAAAGTCAATTTAGACATACTGGCTTACAGGTGATGGCTATTGTGAGCTGTCTAAGGCTTCTGAATTAACTCCTGACCTAAAAATTGATTCAAAGCATAATCCTTTATGAATCCATTTGAAAGCACCTCCCCTCCTCCTAAGTGGGTTTAAAAGTGCCTTATAAAATGATAAAAGAAAGAAACAACTTTAGATCATGTAAGAAAAAATAATCAGAAATAAGGATACAGTAAGAAAACCAAGCACTACAGCGATTACAGGTAGGATTTTCTCTTTCAAAGAGTAGCACTCATTTTCTGAATAAGTGACTCTGTTCCATCTTCAGAGTCCAACATGTTAGCAGTGGGTAGTTCTGTGAATGTTAGTGCCTCCAGGATGATATGGCCACTTATGTGGAAGACTTAGATCCTTCTGTCTACCAAACACCCACTCAGTTCAGTTTTCCTCACTTACCCCTCTCCTTTTTTTCCTCTCTCCTGTTCAATGACAGCAAATATATGCAACTGAACATCATCTTTTCAAAATATCCTCCTCCTCTCCATCAGAGGAACTCCTGGCCGAATAGGTCATACCTGGCATTAAAGCAAGACTAACACTCAGACTAAGTTTTGCATGAACTAACCTATTCCTGAAAAGTATTCTTATAATCTTTGCCACCACTAAAATCTACAAAGTGACTCAGCTAAGACTCACTGGCCATATTTGGCAAGGCAGATCAATTACTCTAAGTCTTACAACAGGACAGAATCTGTCACAAGTACAATGTACCATGTCTGTACAGTCTCCAATAAAGACAGAAGAGACAGAAGGCAAACAAGAGTAGTTACACACAGTAGTACTGATTTCCAAGAGTGCAAGGAAACTTGGTTACATATTTCTGTAAAAAATCTAGCACATCAAGGGATATTAATCACTACTGAGATGATAGAGCACTTCTGACGTTCTTTGAAATTGAAATAAAGTCAAAGAAAAATGAAAAACAATTGATTATGCTAATAACTGGTAAGGTCAAGCAGAAATTCGAGAAAAAATATGTCATTTGTAGAACCTGGTTAAAAATGGTAATCAGTATGAATGATCTAAAAGCACAGAGTCTACAAGAAATTAAGTTTTTATTCGCAGTGGCAACCACCTCTTCCAAATGTTGCCTAAGAAAGCATCCCACAGTACCAATTAGAAAGAGTAATTTCTGATTTTTCTGTTGGTTTTCTAAATTTCAGTATAACCATGATCTGCTTAAAGATGCATTCTTTCACCTCAGTTAAAGTCATTATTTATTTTTCTCTGTTACCCCCTACCCCATCTTGTAAGCCATTGGAAAACATAAACATAAACATTGAGAATCAAGGTTCGATACTCTACTAAGTTCTAAAGCAAGAAGATGCCACAATTCTACTACTCTCTCACTAGAGGTGGCAGGAGGAATGTCATAACTTCACAACTTGATGGAAAAAGAAAAGTGAGAAATACAAGCAGAATCTTTCTTAACGGTAGATAAAAGGTCAGTGACAAGGTACAAGTCTCTTAATTTGCAAGTCAATGCCTTGTCTACTAAGCCATTGTTTCTCTCCTCTCATAGTGACAACACTTAATATGTAGTGCTGCAAAAAATGTTTCCCCAGTTAATGCATACTACTACATGAAATTTAAAAAAAATAGATGTGTGGTATTTCTCAGCATCATCATACAATAGCATCATAATCCTGCCCCAAGCAGATAGAATGCATTGGAAAATTTCCTGAGATTTTTCCTCGTCTACTCTTCTATGGTATTTTTGTGAAAATAGGTTGTAAGACACACTGTACAACAAAGGACAAATTAAATAACAATATGCTATTGTTATTTAAATAAATATTGAGTGAGGAGCCTCATGAAATTCAACAAGGGCAAAGCAAAGTCCTGCACCTGGGGTGGTCTGACCCTTTCCACTGGTACTGGACGTACTGGAAGTCCCTGGTTAGGAGCTTTGTTGAGAAGGATCCAGAGGTCCTTATGGATGTTTGGCTAAAGATGAGCTAGCAGTGGACTCCATAATAAATGAAGGCTGACAGACTACTGGGCTATAAGAAAGGTTATGGTAAACTTGAGTGAAACCATTGGAGGACCACCAAGATCATGGAATCACAAAATCGCTTAGGTTGGAAAAGGCTTTTAAGATCATCAAGTCCAACTGTTAAACTAGCACTGCCAAGTCCACCACACTAAACCATGTCCCTAAGCACTACATCTACACATCTTTGAAATACCTCCAGGGATGCTGACTCAAGCACCCCTCTGGGCAGCCTGTTCCAATGCTTGACAAGCCTTTTGGAGAAGAAATTTTTCATAATATCATCCAATCTAAACCTCCCCTGGTACAACTTGAGGCCATTTTCTCTTGTCCTATCACTTGTTACTTGGTAGAAGAGACACACTCCTTGCTACAACCTCCTTTCAGGTAGTTGTAGAGAATGAGGTCTCCCCTCAACCTCTTTTTCCAGGTTAAACAACCCCAGTTCGCTCAGCTGCTCCTCAGAAGACTTGTTCTCTAGACTCTTCACCAGCTTCATTGCCCTTCTCTGGACACACTCCAGCACCTCAATGTCTTTCCTGTAGTGAGGGCCTCAAAACTGAACACAGTATTTGAGGTGCGGCCTCATCAATGCCAAGTACAGGGGCACAATCACTTCCCTACTCCTGCTGGCCACACTCGTTCTGATACAAGCCAGGACACTGTTGGCCTTCTTGGCCACCTGGGCACACTGCTGGCTCATGTTCAGCCAGCTGTCAACCGGCACCCCCAGGCCCTTTTCTGCTGGGCAGCTTTCCAGCCACCCTTCCCCAAGCCTGGAGTGTTGCGTGGCATTGTTGTGACCCAAGTGCAGGACCCAGCATTGAGCCTTGTTGAACCTCATACAATTGGCCTCAGCCTATCAATAAAGCCTGTCCAGATCCCTCTGTAAAGCCTTCCTCCCTTCGAGCAGATCAATGCTCCTGCCCAACTTGGTGTCACCTGCAAACTTACTGAGGGTGCACTCAATCCCATTGTCCAGATCACTGATGAAGATATTAAAGAGAACTGGCCCTACTACTGAGCTTGGGGAGCAGCACTTGTGACTGGTCAGCAACTGGGTGTAACTCCATTCACCACAGCTCTTTGGGCCCAGCCAACCAGACATTATTTTACCCAGCTAAGTATACACCCATCCAAGCAATGAGCACTGTTTTTTCCAGGAGATGGCTGTGGGAAACGGTGCCAAAGGCTTTACTAAAGTCTAGGTAGACAACAACCACAGCCTTTCCCTCATCTCCTAAGTGGGTCACCTTGTCATAGAAGGGGGTCAGGTTAGTCAAACAGGACTTGCTGTTCATGGACCCATGCTGACTGGGCCTCATCACCTGGTTGTCCTGTACATGCGATGTGACAGCACTCACTATGATCTGCTCCATAACCTTCCCTGGCACCGAGGTCGGGCTGACAGGCCTGTAGTTCCCCGGATCCTACTTCCGGCCCTTCTTGTAGTTGGGTAACACATTTGCTAATCTCCAGTCAACTGGGAGCTCCCCAGTTAGCCAGGACTGCTGATAAATGATGGAAAGTGGCTTGGTGAGCACGTCCGCCAGATCCCTCGGTCCCCTTGGGTGGGTACCATCTGGGCCCACAGACTTGTCTGTGTCCAAGTGCTCTAGCAGGTCACTAACCATTTCCCCTTGGATTATGGGAGCTTCATTCTGCTCCCCATCCCTGCCTTCCAGCTCAGGGGGCTGGGTACCCAGAGAACACCCATCTTACTCTTAAAGTGTGAGGCAAAAGAAGTATTAAGTATCTCAGCCTTTTCCTCATCCTTTGTCACTCTGTTCCCCCTGCATCCAATAAAGGATGGAGGTTCTCCTTGGCCCTCTTTTTGTTGCTCATGTATTTATAGAAACATCTTTATTGTCTTTTATAGCCAGATTAAGTTGTAGCTGGGCTTTGGCCCTTCTACTTTTCCTCCTGCATAATCTCACAACATCCTCGAGTGGCCTGCCCCTTCTGCCAAAGGACATAAGCTCTCTGGGGTTTTTTTCCTGAGTTCCAGCCAAAGCTCTCTGTTCTGCCAGACCGGTCTTCTCCCTCGCCGGCTCGTCTTTCAGCACTTGGGGACAGCCTGCTCCTGTGCCTTTTGGAGCTGCTCCTTGAAGAATGTCCAGCCTTCCTGGCCCCCTTTGCCCTTCAGGCCTGCCTCCCAAGGGACTCTGTCAACCAGGCCCCTAAGCAGGCCCAAGTCTGCCCTCCAGAAGCCCAAGGTGGCAGTTCTGCTTTCTTACTTCTCCAGGGATAGAAAACTCTATCATTTCGTGATCACTGTGCCCAAGAAGACCTCCAACCATCACATCACCCACAAGTCCTTCTCTGTTTGCAAACAACAGGTCCAGCAGGGTGCCTTCCCTCACCAGCTGTGTCAGGAAGACATCTTCCACACACCCCTAAACTGTCTCCTCTCTGTGTACTATTTCTAGCAGACATCTGGTAAGTTGTCTGCTGGTAAGCCCATGAGAACAAAGGCTAGCTATTATGAGACTTCTGACTTCTCTCAGCTGTTTATAGAATATCTTGACTGCCTCTCTATCCTGTTTCTATAACATACCCCCACCATGTTATCCACCCTGTTGGCCTTCCCCTGATTCTTACCCATAAACACTCAACCCTATCATCACCATCATTAAGCTCTAGACAGTCAAAGCACTCCCTAACACACGGGGCTAACCCACAGCATCTCCTTCCTTGCTTATCCCTTCTGAAGAGTTTATAGCCATCCATTGCAGCACTCCAGTTGTGCGAGTCATCCCACCATGTTTCCATGATGGCAACTATGTCATAGTTTTCCTGCTGCACAATGTCTTCCAGCTCTTCTTGTTTGTTGCCCACGCTGTGTGCATTGGTGTAGATACACTTCATTTGGGCTATCAATCCCGTCACCTTTTTGGGGGCAGAAGCCTTAATTCCTATGTGACTGTTCTCAGGTACTTCTGTGGTTTCTCACACATCAATAACCCTTGCATTTTTGCTGCCACATGGATCTCCACCCCCTACCTCCACTGAGACAGCAGACCAAAAGACCTCACTAGAACACTGTCCCTCAGATATTGGTGTGCCTCCCTCAGGCTTATCTCTCTGTCTTGCTAGAGAAAACAGGATTTGTTCAGCCTTGAAGAGAAAAGGCTCCAGGGGGCTTAACAGCAGACTCCCACCACCAACAAGGAGGCTATTGAGAAATCAGAGGCAGGTTATTCATGGTAGTGCAGAATGGAAAGTTGAGAGACAACAACCATAAATGGGTGGTTCCCACTGGATAAATTGGGGACAAAAAAGTGTTTCACTATGAGGATAATGAAGCATCAGAACCCAGAGAGGTTGTGGAAGGTCTGCCTTCAGAGACTTTAGAGCCCTGGACAACATGATCTGAGTTTAATGCTGAATGTGCTTTGAGCAGGTCCTTGGACTAGGGACCTCCTGAGATCTCTTCTGGCCTCAGTTATTCTGCAATTCTGCATCATGAAACCAAAATGAAACATAGAAACTCCTTAGAAAGCACAGCAAAAAAATGCTTTCTGCATGATTATTTATATAACCCTTGTACTTCTAATGAAGCTGTCTTTTCAAACATCTGAACAACTGATTCAGGGACTAACATATTTGACTATGCTACCATCAAAATAGGAGAAGAAAGTTTCTCATTTCTCTAGCATTATTTAGTTTGGAGAGGCTATTTAGCAAAAAGCATCATTAATGTTGTATGAAGAATAGAAACATCTGAATCACCAGCAAATACAAGGAGCAGATTAAATTTCCTGCTAACTCTCACATGCTATGTAGCTTGGTTGCTCTCAGAAAATACACAGTCTAACACACAAATATATCTCCTTACTTGAAAGGCCAGTAAACAACGAGTAAACTAAATAAAAGGTTAAAAAAAAAAAGTTATGTACTCTTATTTCACCCCAAACTATGACTTTTTGTCTTGTGGAATGCAGGAAGGAACAGATAGGAATGAAAAGACAGGAAGCAAACTTTGAAATGTTCATTTTAACTCAAACTGATTTTCACGTCTTTCTAATATTTACCTCCAACTGCTACAACAGTAATTTTTCTAGAGCTGGTCCTAATACTGCACAAACCAACGCTGTATCCACAGAATTTCCCAGAGCATGTATGCTGATATTCTGTAGGAAGGTGATACAGCCCTATTATTAAAATGCAAAATACTAAGGTTGTTCTCAAACTTTAATTAGTGCAGACATGAGTTATTCCTGAAATGTACCGATTCACTTGGGGTTTTTCCAGTGCTTTAAGGTTACATATGATATACATTAATTCATGCAATGACAAGCAAAGAAAAAAATATTCTATATGCAATGAATAATTTATCACTGAAAACAAAACAAGGTTCACAGAAGTATAAATGAATGCCTTGTCCTGACACTGGCTTCCCTGCAGCACAGTGCAGAACATACCTCTCCACAAACAAACAAATGTACTTATTTCACACAGGCTGTGATAGTCCTATGGACTTCAAATATCCTCCTCATTTCTGCTTTCCTGAAAGCCTCACATTTTTCAAGGAATTGCACAAGGGCCTTTCTCATCACGGGGGTGGGGGGGTGGGTGGTGTACAGAAAAAACCAAACAAAATCACAAAACGAAAACATCATCTCTGACACTTGTTGAACACTATTCCTATCAGAGATCAAAAGACAGCATTTTCCCAGAAGACCCCTTGCATTATAAGGAGACTGAAGTGCAGTAGCTAAAAGATGTCACAATATCATCATACTTGCTTTGTGAAAAAGAAAATTAAAAGAAAAATGAATAAACAACCATTCTTTAATTACTTCCATAAAGTATTACTATTTCTGACATCAAAAACTACTTGCTGGTAATAACTCTCACTTCAAGGCAACAAATGTAATTCTGATGAATATTCTCCTGGCAGGAATGCCTTCAATTCCTTAGAATTTAAATGTAATTCTTGTGCTGTCCCAAACACCAATGTTTCTTTTCTCAAAAGGAGAAACACATTGCCCTAGAGTTTAAGGCACTTCAGCGTGTGAAATCAATTGGACTCTCATGCACTTAAAATTATGCAGTTTAAATACTGCTGAATTAGATACAAAAAGAGGTAAAAGTGAGAACAAAAGTCTCACTTTCACTCTAGGACAACACGCTTGGTTATATATTATTTAGGCCCACTTATTTTCTAGGCTGGGGTGTTGCTCAGAGAAAAGTTTTCCCAGAGATCTCTTGCAGTGACTATGAGAGCCACCTTTTTTCTACACCTCTGCTGGTCAAATAATGAAGAAAACTGATTTCCAGTAAGCTTTATCAAAAAGCAATCCAAAGCCCTGCACTGCTACCAAGAACAAAATTGTATTGATTAAACAGAAAAATCATTCTAATAACAACCTGATACACACTTAATTGTGGCTTCTTTCTTCTGTACAAAGCAGTGGAGAAAAGAGACAATATCTGGTAACAAGAGAAAAACACAAGATTGGAGCAAATATGGGCAAAACTACAATCTAGTTCTGAAAGTAGCATTTGAAAGCCCCATTCAGAGCAGAACGCATTTTTCATTCTCAGAAGATGGTAGATGTTATGCTCAAGGTACCACCAAGTAAAACTAACCTCGCCATATTAAGACCAACAATTGCAGTATATAAAATCTCATTTAGTTTAGCTTAATTCTGTCTTTAATCCAACTGGAACTCTGCTGGCAAATTTATTTATTTTGCAAATTACATATCTAAAACTGAAGGTGGAGGAAGAGGCTTGAGCAAAACATTTTCTGAGGACATGTTGCAGCAGAGCAGAATTGAATTTGTGGCCAACATTTCTCCTAACCAAAATGTTTCATTAAGCTGAGATAGTATGCTAACTGAACAGCTCTAGGAACAGTTAACTGATAGCAAATGCTGTCTACTTGGTTTTTTAGATCCCCTTTAGAAAAAAGGAAGCATTATATCACACTATTTAAAAGTACCATTGGAAGGGGAGTAGGTTTTCACCTCCATGTCTTTAGGGAACTGTAGCAAATATGTGGTGAATTGGAAGAGCTAGGTAGAAAGGGTGTTGGTTTGAACTCCAAAGCACATTCCTGGCATTGCACTACCTGCCCATGCAAGATATAAAACTGGGTCCAGATAAGACAACTAACTCAGAAAGCTGAAACACTGGCCCAGGGTTTGAAAGCAGTACCAAATTAACTCGTTTGGGTGACTGTGTCTTATATAAAGAAGACCAGAGAAGTCATTCTTGTCTTGAGGAAAAAAAAAAATCTTGGGAAAAAAAGAAATGCAGTTGAAGTGTGTAGACTAAATTTGAATGCCTGGACTAAACCAGGAGAGGTTCTTTTTCAGGTCACTTAAAAAGCACAAAGAACCAAACTGACCAAAAATAGCCTTGAGTAAGATATTTAAACCTAATTCAGCTGTAATCTAGGTAGCGATGTTAATTATACAGCTGAGGCAAAGTAGAGGATGGACACAAATGGCAAATTTGGCATCTGAACAATGTTTCTGGCACAGGGAGGGAAGGCAGGGGAAGTAGAAGCAGGAAAAAGCAAATAAGCTTGGCTTATATACCATTCTGACATGCCAAGGCCAAATACATCTTTGTGAAAGTGCCTCCCTACTCCTATTAATTTAAGGACCAGTTGTGCCATTTAAAGTGCTCAAATTCAATCAATACAGTATTTTGGTCATGCATATTACAAAGTGATGGCTGGAGTGTTTTACGTGCCCTTGGCATAAAGTCAAAAGCCACTGTCCCACCATGTCTTATTTTGCCTTCACAAATCATAGTAGATTTAGAGATGAAATTTTGTAACAATTGAGTTCACATTCTGCAGCAGAAAGGACAGTAAGCTACATATCAATAAATTCATTTCAAGAAATAGTTTGGACTCAGACCTGAATACCTCTAAACATGTACAACAGACTCAAGCATCTGTTTTATGCATGCTAACATAACAGTTACATTGAGTAACTTCCATTTTTACTCATATGTACACAACACAGGAAGTATAAGGTCTTTTACTAGAAAAAAAGGGGGTTTCACATACTGAACTGAGGCTTAGAGATATCTGATTGTTTTTTTTCCCCAGGACTTCCTTGCCTCCCTCTGCAGCCTTCACCAAAGGACTTATCTCTCAGACAGTGAAATAAATAGCATCTGGGAATGAAACTCACTTACCATAAATAAGTTGTGACAATACTCATATAAATGAGCTGAGATGTATTCACATCACACCTTCCTCCCTTCTGCACCAGCAGAAACTGTGTCCTCACAGAGAAGACACCACAAAAAAACCCCAAACAAACCACATTAAGCCTTATTCCAGAGGATCCTCCTCCACTATTTCTACACAGCAGAAACTGCTTTACAGGGTCTTAATGAAAAAAAAATGGTGTGTACCATTTGACCAGTGTGCTTCTATCACACTCTGTCATGATGCAGCAACACCCACTTTTTAGATCCTCTCTTATTTGTAACTCCTATTTCAGAGAGGAAGTTGTAACAGGGAGGTACCCTCAGAGAAAACTTTATACCACAGGCCATCGTCAAGTAGAAGATGAAGCTCAGTTGCTGCGATTTTAGCAGTTATTGAAAATTTGCACTTTATTACAAATATTGTTCTGTTCTACAAGGAGCAAGTCGCGCTCACTTCCTTTGATTGTAAAGTGGATAAACTCCTGCAGCAGCGAAGTCGATAGGAATGGTGTAAGGTAATTTTACACTAAGTAACGTTCATCATGAAACTGTTAACACAAATGACAGTATCCAAGTCTCTTGTTAATTACTTGACTATAAAACTTTAAGAGCTTTAGGTTGACAAGTGTTCTCAATGGAACAGACATAATTAATTCTGTAGGAAGGAAAAATAAACAACATTTTAAAAAATGCATACTTCTATGTAACAATGCAAATGATGGTTTTTAAATTTCTGCCTCTTCCTTCCCCTCCTCTCACAGAAAAGAAAACATCTGGGAGAGTTATAACAACATTTCAAGAGTGGAAATAAATGTAAAAGCTAACTTTCCAAGACTTCAACAGAAGTAAATACGAGGTACAAAACAATATTTAGAACTAAGAAAAACGTTATTATAGGAAAAGGCCTGTGACTATTGTTGAAATAAAGAGTATATGTCATTAAAGTGAGACCAATTTCTATTACTACTAAATAGTTAATCTTTACTAACTACTAAAAACCAGAACAAAAGAGAAAGGGAAAACCAAGAAAATAGAAGTTTTAGTCAGCTTTAGTAAGTAAGAAGTAAGGAAAACATTAAAATCCATTATTTTTACTATTTTTTGGTTTTGTCCAAGATTTCTAGGCAAAAAGAGCCAACAATGTACTATAAAGAAGTTAGTGGAAATGGAATTAAAGCAGCAGTATTTTTAGAGATGCTTTGAGAAAAACAGAAGGCAACACTTGCTGTTAGCAAACTAGTGACACAGGATTTTCTTTGGAATAGCAAATGGATATTTGAAAAATAATACAGTATTTTAAGTAAGCTATTCAGGGCTAAGTTTCCCATAATATAAGCAAATCTCATTGAATGTATTTTTCAAGGAGAAATCAGAAAAAAGGGTCAGTTTTAACTTCTTATATAAGGTGTGACAATAATAATCTTCATGCTTTATATAAGAATAAAAATGTACTATCAGGTTTTCTTCCTCTTCCTTAAATTTTTTTCTTCTACTTCGTAATGTACTATATTGGCAAATGGAGTTAAGAAAAGCTCCTATTCCCTCCTCTTGTCTAATGTCTTCAGAAAAGAGCCTGACTTTTTAGGAGCCTCATCACATTGGGTGGAAGAGGACATCTATTTCTATCTGTGCTGGTTTTGGCCTGGATAGAGTTAATTTTCTTCACAGTAGCCAGTATGGGGCTGTGTTTTGGATTTCTGCTGGAAACAGCGTTGATAACACAGGGATGTTTTAGTTACACCTGAGCAGCGCTTACACAAAGTCAAGGCCTTTTGTGCTCCTCACCCCACCCCACCAAGTGAGTGGGCTGGGTTTGCACAAGCAGCTGGGAGGGGACACAGCTGGGACAGCAGACCCCAACTGACCAAAGGGATATTCCACACCGTATGACATCATGCTCAGCATATAAAGCTTGAGCAAAGGAGGAGGAAAGGGGGGATGTTTGGAATGACGCTGTTTGTCTCTCCAAGTCACTGTTACGAATTATGTAGCCCTGCTTTCCTGGAGATGGCTGAACACCTGCCTGCTGATGGAGAGCAGTGAATGAATTCCTTGTTTTGCTTTGCTTGTACATGCGGCTTTTGCTTTGGCTACTAAACTATTTTTATCTCAACCCAAGAGTTTTCTCGCTTTTACTCTTCTGATTCTCTTTCCTATCCTACTGGGGGAGAGGAACGAGCGAGCAGCTTGTGTAGTGTTTAGTTTCTGGCTGGCTTAACCAAACCACGACACCATCCTACACATTTACCCCATTTAAATTTTCAAGACACATTCAAGAGAGCTTGAAAAACTCATTGGGGTTTTCAGTGTATCATCAAGCTCCCATTATCAATAACAACTGTGTCATCATGGAACCAAGCTCCTGAATCCTGGTCTTTAATTTTCCACACTTACAAACTGCCTTTGCAAGCAAGTAAACCATCTCCCTCTGAGAGAATTTTGCTCCAGACACTATTTCCCATGTGCAGTGTGGACAAGATTATACCTCATTTGACCCCCCATGCACACCTGGAACATTTTTTTCCAACACGTTCCCAGAGAGCTCTGTGCCTCAAACACTTTCATGCATCCTTATACCAAGTCCCATGGTATGTAACACCTACCCTTGTTCTCTTGCTTCAAAAATAAAACTTTAGCAGACTGCAACACAGGCTTCACATTATTTTGGTTAGTCTGTACCAAAATCAAACAAAAACACCCACCCAAAAGAGACCAGGAATAATTATGACATAAAAGGGATGTAGAGATTATCAAGGGCAAGCACTCTGTAGTATTCACTTTGCTGTAGGACCAATAAGGACAAAGGCAACTTTGCATCTGGTCTGGGAGTCAGCCAAAGTGGTGACTTAAGTCAAAGATGGCAGTAACAGCTGAAAGTGCATTTCATTAAGAACCAAGGTAACAAATTTCTAGCAGACTAGAAAATCCCTACTCCATTTCCCACAGTTAGTGGTCTTTAACTTTTTCAGACTCAAAGGGGCAAAAATTAAGGCTGAACTGTGAGTAGCTGTAAGGCAACATAAAATCTGTCTGGATCATTGAGCAGCTCCTAACAAGGTTTTCCAATAGGTGGGTTATGTGAAACTCTCAGTAGTTTGAAGGAGGTGATATTGGTTTTGGATGACAGCTGGACTCACGAAAGCTTTGTTTCATCTTGACACCATTTTACCCCTAACTTTTGCTGGCGGACACAACAAGACAAAGATGCTGATGAATGCAAAGGGCAAACAGAGAACGATCCTTCTTCCTTTGCCTTTGCATCTCCTTCCTCAGGCTGTTCTTGTGACACATTGTGTGTTTTAAACATCAAAGGCTCTTTCTAGGCCTACAATGACAATTTTGAGACAGAAAATACAAAACTAGCACAAGCAAAATGTAAGGAGTATGTCTTTGCCCTTATGCATATTTTTTTCCAGAGTTTTCACATATGCCAATGTTGCATGTCATGAAGTACTATACCGAATGTCATAGTGCATGACAGTTATATAATTTTCACATTTGAAAAAGTTACTGTGCCTGTGGTGCGAAGTTGTTTTTTTTTTTAAGTCAGTATACATCTAATACAAATTTTGAATAAAGATGGTTGTTTACACAGAATGCGGTGAGCAGCATACATATCCTGATGCACAGCAAATCAGCATGATGGCTGGCGTTGAGAAAGTGTAGTTAACTGATTATAGCTGGAAATTAAGGTTTAGGACTCCTGGATTCTTTTCCTAGCTGTGCCACTGATTATTTTACAACTGGAGTCTATGGTATTTTATAATACTGCAAAGAATCCTGAGGCATAACTAATATTTATAGCATAATTTAAGGCCCCAGATGAAAGACATATTCATTAGGACACAGTATGACAATCAAAATTTGCTAGTTAAAAAAAAGTCATTAGTGACATAAAAATTCAGGGTAAGTGTGAAGTGGCCTGGGCTTATTGTTTCTGAAGGAAATCTGGCATTTGGAAATCTATGCTAGTAGTTTTTCACAGAATCATAGAATAATTCAGGTTCAAAGGGACCTCAGCAGGTCATCTGGTCCAACCTCCTGCCCAAAGCAGGGTCAGCTATTCTTTAATCCTTCATAAGAAGTAATTTATCATTCACTCAGAGTTAAGTTATCAAGAGCATCGTGAATTATTTAGTAACCTGCTTACAATGATGAATTAATTAAGCCTGAATTTTGCTAATCCAATTACAGTACCCTCAAAGAACTCAACGCATGTTTGGATGCACAATGCAGTTATTAGTAATACAGGGCAATTCATAACGTTTTGAAGATAAAGACAGTGCGGTTTATTTAGCACTGACTCTGCTAAGAAAGTGTGGACATAGGCATTCTCTGTTAAGGAGCCAAAACTTTTAACACTGTGTGTTAAGTGTATGTAATGGGAAAGAATGCTTACAACGGGTCTTCTATGGATGTGGAGCCAGAGTGCAAGCAGCCATCAGGAAAGGGGGAATGTTACGGCAGGCTGAGACTGAGGGCGCGCTTCACTAGCAGTAGCTCATGACTTACACGCTGGGGCATGAGAGTCACAAACAGCACAACTGGCCACAACTGTCTTTTAATACAGAGCTGGCAGAGAGCAGCCTTGCCCTGAAAATATGGAGAATCATTTAGAATATATTCCCTCTGCACACTCTAAGAATGGCTGTGAATGACAATCTCTTCCATTTGAGCTAATGTGTATATTTATTTTGGGGGAGAACAACAACAGCAGGAAGAAAACTGAAACT
Organism: Phalacrocorax carbo; assembly: GCF_963921805.1. NCBI lineage: Eukaryota > Metazoa > Chordata > Aves > Suliformes > Phalacrocoracidae > Phalacrocorax > Phalacrocorax carbo. The sequence goes on along the minus strand of NC_087516.1, from coordinate 52,363,714 downwards.
ATCATCTTTGACTGATCACAGAATCCAATCCAAGCAAACCTTCTTCTTTACCTCAATATGTCATATATTCCATAAGATCAGTACTATTCTGGTGTTTCAGGAAGACAATATTATTAGCAGACAGAAGTTATGAAGACACAGCTTCTGTACAGATTTTTTGCATCTACTTGCAAGTTAACATATGCTAAGTCCTTGCCTAGTCAGATTCCTCTGATGAGACTCTTCAGCTGGCATAAATTGCCACTGCCCTATTGCCGATTTCTACATTTTAAATGATTCGGTCCACTGGAATCTAGGTCATAGTTTCACTAATATTTTAATGTGCTGCTTATACAAAATTGCTTTTGTCCTTCAAAAGAAGATAAGGACAACACACATAAAATAATGGATTATGAACAACCACTTATTTGAATTGGCATTTAAATTTATTCTTTAATCCTGCAACCATTGGGGATCTAAACAATTGTGACCTGATCACAACAAGCAACCATGAATACATGGATCTCAGTCTAACAGGAATACACCTAGCAGAAGTACACATATTTACCGTGTATGTTTAATAACAACTTTTTTTTTCCATACAGCTAGAAACTGAGACATTGGTTAGATTTTATTTACCAAAAACATGACTAAAAAAACCCCTAACTTTAAATAAGATACAGAGCTGCAAGGTTTGATTTAATCTACAGTTACCTGTAGGTGGAAAGTTTAATGCATACTAGCCAAGATACAGAGCAGGTGACAGAGAAGCAAGCTAAAATGAACCTGCTGCATGTGGATGCAAGATAAAAATTTGTGTGTGCTAGCAAAAAATAAAATACATTACCTGACTCGAGGTACAAACAGAAAGGCAGAAAAGAAAGACTAGCAGAGGCACTCCATACCCTTCAGCTGGTTTAGCCTGAGAATTCTTCCCAAAAGCATACAGAAGGTCTCTAACACATCTAGATAAAGGCTACTTTTAAAACTGTTACCATAGATATCTCTGGAGAATTTTTTTTTCATTGTTACATCTGTTGTTTTCTCTCTCCCTTTCTTCCTCCCCCCCACCCCAATTTAATTCTCCACTTCCAAGTCTGTGCTTGTACTGAATGTAGCCTCTATGGGTATCTGGACTTCAGTGACAACACACTGAATCTAAAGTATCTTTATTTAAATAATGTTTTTAATTATGCCGTACTTCATAATAAAGCCACAGCAACTCGCTGTTTTGCTTCTGCTCCTGGGATGTGTACAATTAACCAGAGCATAATGCTATATTGTCATCCCACTCCTAAATTCAAGGATGTGTGAAAAGAGCAGACAGGAATACACAGTGCACTCTGGTACATACATTATGTGCTCCCCAGCCCCCAAGTTTAAGAAGGCTACATCCAAAATCCTCTGTAATACTAACATGATTAAATGGCTGTGTTTAAAGGCTATAAGTTCATAAGCTGTACTGAAATAATTTCTGTAGAAATATTACCATTTCTCATCACAACCACAGACATTATCACGCTCTATCAAGAAAAAGCAGTATTTTTCATTCTTTATACAAAGGAAACAACCTTAACGCTCTACACATGTAAATGCTATATATTTCATGCATATCCAGGACGGTTGAAGACTGGGGACATGGTTAAAATATCACTTTCTGGGTCTGTAGAACTCCACCAGGCAAACAATTTAAGCAGTGCTTTGACTGATTGGAGCACTTTGACCAAAATTTGCTCTTTCCCATGTAACATAATAAATCAAAGTATATTTTAGGTCATGCCCAGCTCCATTAATGTAAATATACTTGCAGCTTTATGCACCACACATAAAATATCCCCATAAAGCCAGCCACAGCAGCAGTGGTACTATGCTCCTTTGCATAGTCATTCTGCCCTTGCAGATTGGGTCTTGTACAGTCATAATTAAATTCAATCAGCACTAATTTATCTTGTATTTTAGCCAAAATTATTATACTGAGATGGGCTGAAAGTAGCTGTAGGGCTTTCTTTAGTCAGTTATTACAGGAATCACATCTGTTTCCAACAACTAATAAATGGTAGCCTGTACAGCTAGAGGACAATACAGTGGCAATGATGCCAAGTGATGTAGGTTAAAAAACATCTCCAGATACAAGTTAAAAGAGCACTTAAGAGTGGCGGAAATATAAACTTTCAGTCTAAACGTACAATTAACAAATTCGACCTTTAATTAACTAGGGCTAAACCAACGACTTCCAGGTTGTCTCTTACTACCAGAAAGGAAAAGATTGCTCAGCATAATATGTAAGGGTCACACTGTGTGAGCTTTAGATATACCAGTCAGGCAAATATCTAAAAGGGAATAAATAAGCAAAACCAAGCCAGTACCAAATGCTGAACAATTACTTTGAAGTTACAAATAGTCTTGACTTCAGAATTAACTTTCCTGCTCTTCTTTCCACTCATGCCAAAATAAATTAATTTAAAAGTAATGACAACTGCACAGGAAATAATAAGGCAGCACATAACTAAATACTTCACAATTTCATTATGTAAACATAAGTCTGGTTGTATTAAATAAAGTTATATTTTGACCATTTAATGCTATTGCTATTCTGCTGTGTGCTAAAAATACCTACAGAATTACTTTTCAGCATCTATATTACAGTTCGCCACAGAGCTACAACAATTTATATTAGATGAGGAACTGACCCTGTTTTCTTTCCTTAAACAAATCTAACATTTCACATGAAATCCATTTTGCAGAACATCTGTTTACTCTTCATTATTAATATATGATCACCACAGGTGTCATTCTGTTACCTTCTGAATAAAACCAGCATCATCAAAGAAACAGCTTATTTATGAGGATTTCAACATCTTAAGGATATTCTGTCCTTCACAGGTCATAACATTTTTTTTTCTAACCAGATGACCAGTTTCCTGAATCAAATTATACTGTAATAAATTCTAAGGTACTTTTGCCTCTGAAATTTGTGTCTAGGCATTTTAAAGTATCATTTCACTCATGGTGAGATGTTGTCTTGGTCCAGATGAAAAAAAGAATTTTTTTAAAATAATTTTTTTCAAAGAATGCTCTACCCCCAATGCATAACATTTACTTCATTATGCTAACAATGCCCTTTAAAACAGTTCATAAGAAAAAAAAAAGATCAATTGAATGAGAGGAAGCTAAGGACAAGAAGCTACAGAGAAGCATTTCCTCTTCTCTATTAAAACCACAGGAAAAAAAAAAATTAAAATAAGTTGGGTGATCCTACATAGCATCATGGCTATTACAGGTACTCAGTGGCTGTATCTAAGTGATACAAATTATAAGCTACAGCTGAAGACAAGTGAAGAAATATTGTCTTTGGGAAATGTTCACTTTTTTGAGATTTTTGCTGATACAGAAGATCCCATACCCAAAGACATACCACAGCCTCAACCATTTAAGCAGATCCTACACCTGTCAGTCAACGCCACTTGGCAGTAGCATCTCAAGTACTAGAAATTCTGGCTGATTGGTTGCCTCAACAGATGAAAAATCTTTCAAAAATTGTTCTGTTGCAGTGTTGAAAAAATGGTTCCTATTTTTTCCCCTCCATATCATGGGGTAGGACTTCAAGTTCAAAAAAGGAAGCATGGAAAGTCACAACTAATGGAAAGAAATCAAAGTTTCAGTCATCAATTGTGTATCTTCATTAGAATAGGAAAAAAAAAAATTCTAACACAGCCTTCAATATGTTGGATTAAATCTTAACCATGAAAGCTGCCCACTCATGCACATATCACCAACTGCTTCTAGTAACTTATCCATAAACTTTTAAAAACTATCCTGTTTTAATTGTTTTGAAATCTTTTATACTAAATTATTTTTTTCTGTTTCTAAGGAAAACATAAATGCCAATGCTTGTTAATTACGTGCCCTGATAACAAGCAAATAACCCCACTTCTCCAGGTATCATTTTTGTCTCAAAATTGTCATCTCCCCTACCCATGTTATTTATAACTTATATGCAAATAAATCTAGAAATGCATGACTAAAGTGCATTTAACGTATATGTTAATTTGAAACAGGTAATGCAGCATAAAGATTATGATTCTGATCAGCATAAAGATTAATATAGAAGATGCACATAAAAATATGCTTATAAAATTTATGTTGTTTATACTCTGCTTTACATCACAGATAAAAATGATCTCTGATAGGCTGGTTTGTTTTATGGGATTACTTTTTCATAGAAATACCAATTTTCCTAATATCCCAGTGTCGAAAATGGGGGCATTAATCTACTGCACAATTTAACAAACAAATTAATATGGTTGGGGCTCAGTTCTCATTTTTTCACCTTCAGACAGAAAATGAAAGAATCATGAATTTCAGGATTAAAACAGAACCATTTTGTCTTCTGTCTAGAAATACACATGCTAGAGCTCTCTGATGGAGAGAAGAGAATGTTAACATACATTTTGGTATGCCAACACATTTTGCACATGATTTTCCATTGCACTCTGTGCATCTGGCCAAAAGCATCGTCTTGTTTTTTCTTATTCTTCAGCCCTTCCCACCTAACGCTGGGATATCAAGCTGTACCCTGGCCTGCACCTTGCTATACTACAAGTACAGAAACTTCTGTCCATTCTAGGTCCAACTGTCCAAAGCTGGGGAGAGAAATCTCACTACCTTCCATAATAAATCCCTATTAAGGGCTACTTGAAGAAGAAACGACAGACTATAACTATTACTTATAACTCTTAATTTTGTAAGGCATTTGTGATATTAGAAATAACATTATTTTTTAAATTGCAGTTATTTTAAGGTAAAACATTTTGCATCTTACTGTGTTTCAGTCAGTGCTATCAGTGCTTTCAGTGGAGGGGAAGAAGTCCATTCCTAGAGCTAACAAAAATTCACTTATTACCAATTACTTAGGTTAGTTCAGGAAATAACAGTTTTGCTGAATTTATAACTCTAAGTAGTTAATGTTTGCAAAATATAAAGGTTTGTTCGTTTGTTTTTCACATAAAAACCCCAACATCCTTTTCTTCTGAAGAAACAGCCAATACTGCCACAGTCCTGCTGAGGCTTGGCAGGGGCCCAGAAGCAGCATGATCTCTGGCTTTCAGACATTCAGCTTCAAAATTTGACTGTGTCCTATCGACAACATCTATCTACAGCTATTAATTGGCTAGTCATAAAGCAGTTGTTGCAGTGGTGGGCCTGATTTTTGCTGTAAATAAATACCAACATAATACCTCATCTCAGTCTTTCCTGGGTAAAGCACCAAACAGACAAGAAGATTTGGAGGAAATCTTCACAATTTTTTGTGTCAGCCTAAGATAGAGCTTTACAACAGTATTTCATTTGTTAAATGTAGAAATCCTAATAGCTACCTCAGGTATACCTGTGCAATTATTCCTGATTTGGTCAGTTCACTAGTGATGCTTTCTTCTGTACTTTGGCTTCCGTTACTTTGTCAAGCCACTGACACAACTTAATACTGTTCTTTTCCTTCCAAAATGAGGAAAATCTTTCTACACTCTCTGAAAAATATTCTCTGGTTGCCTTTGTGATGTCCAAAACACCTCAGAAAAATGCCTCCCACCTTCATCAGTATGTGATCATGGAAAAACAACACAGTATTTATTTTTTACACACTATCAGCTTGTTTTTGCTGTTGTCAAATCATGCTCTGAAGATTTTATTTTGCTCCCCACTGTACATGAATGCTTAGAAGGAGGAACATTTCATTAAAAATTCCATAATAAAACCTACAAAAGACAATAAACTACCAGCAGCTGATGGAAGGGGTTGGATGCTGTCCTGGGTTCAGGCGCTGGGAGTAGGGTCTGCAGGGCGGCCTCTGTGAGGAGCGGAGCGGCCCGGGCTGCCCCAGGCCGGACACAGCCGGTTCCAGCCGGCTCCAACCCGCCCACCACAGGGCATGGCTGAGCCCCACAGCCACACTAGTGGTGCCTCAGGGAAAGTTTGTTTAAGAAAGGGTGTAAAAAGAAAAACAACCAACGAACCACCAAATCCCAACCTGTGTAGCAGTCGGTAGAGAAGAGTTAGGAAGAAAAAAGTGTGAAGAACAGCCCTGCAAACACCAAGGTCAATGCAGGAGGAAAGGGACAACCTGCTCCAGGCACCTGAGCAGATATCCATGTTGAGGCCCATGGAGAGCCCTTGCTGGAGCAGGTTTACCCTGAAGGACCGCAGCCCACAGAGAACCCACACTGGAGCAGGGGAACAGTGTGAGGAGGAAGGAGCAGAAGAGAGGAGCTGTTAAAGACTGACTGCAAAACACCCTCCCCATTCCCCTGCACCACTCAGGGGCAGCAGACAGAAGAGCCGGGAACGAAGGAGTGAAGTTCAGCTGAGGAAGAAGCTGGGGTTGGCAGGAGGAAAGGTGTTTTAATTTTTGGTTTTGTTTCTCACCATCCTACTCTATTTTTAATTGGCAGAACATGAAATATTTTCCCCAAGTCATGTCTGTTTTGACCATGACATAACAGGTAAGCAATCTCCGTGTCTTTATCTTGACCCAAAAGCTGTCTCATCTTCTTGTCTCCCCCTCTCCTGTTGAGGAGGGGGAGTGAGACAGGGGCCGGGTGGGCATCTGGCAGCCATCCAACCCACCACAGACAGAGTAGTAACATGAAGGCCGTGTGCTGCAGATACAGAAAGGCAAATTCTCATTGATTGCAACACTCTGAGTTAGGGGAACATTTCTCCTCACAGAACTGATGATATTTTTTTCTCCTCATATGCTGCCCCATGTGAGCACCATACACATAAAACTGAATATTAGACTGCACATTCCTTGTGTAAATTTGAAAATGTTACCTAACATTGCAGCTATGGTAATATTTTTCATACTTATGTGACAGACATAAATAATGGATATTAACTTTGGCTTTAAAAGTCAGAAGACTTCAGTGTTCTTGCAAATTAAGATTACAAAATACATAAAAACATGATTCATTTTAAGCAGATAATCCCACTTCAGAAGAACAACTTAATGATTCAAGTTAGCTACTCAGAATTTAAAGTAAGGCAGATGATTATGATTTGATTCTTCATTTCTTACAGAGATACCTGGGGAATGTTTGGGGAGTGGTTTACCTGAAAGTAAAAATAAGATACAGAACTTAACTGTTTTAACCTGATATTTAAAAGCACACATTTTATTCCAGTTTAAATGCATTTTCTTTGCTGACTAAGGAAAATAAATTCCTTCTACCACAACAGAACGATTCCATGTGTGTCTTACAATTGCCATTGGATTTCAGTTTTCCTACAGGCTCTACTAACCCGCCCATCAGGTAGAAAAAACTGAAAAAGTGTTAAATATGACTTGAAATTGAGTTTTACTAATTCTCTGACAGTGTACTGCAAAATATAAATTCCCATCTGCAAGAGAAACTAAGTGTCCTTATTCCAGGAAATGCAGTTTGGCCATAACTTTTATGCCCTCAGAAATGTGTAATTTACATTCTTTCAATTTAAAAAGGCCACTGTAAGAGGTGTCACCTTTATAAAAGCTGTTTCAATAAAACTTTACTTCCACACTGTGTCTTAAAATTAATTTGACCTTGAATTCTAAATTTCAGAAAGATGAGTATGTAAAACTTCTTTCTGGGTGACAATTTTAAAAAATATATTGATATTTGACAGTGTATCTACTGCATTTTAGACCACAAATTAGGACACTTGGCAAAGATAGGTGTGTTTAATCCTAGCTTTTAGAAAAGTATATGCAATAGTTTGGTGTTCACGTAAAACAACTAATTTTTTTAACAGTTAATTAAAAAGCTTAGTAGACCTGCATTTCTGACTTCCCAAGATGGTAGAAAACAAACTAATTATTTTAAACAATTACACCAATAAGGGGAAAGATCTGAATCCCTTCAACAGGAGAAACTTAACACAGATTTTGCCAGGAAATTCATAAGGTACACATCAACATAAAGTAGCAAAACTAAGATTATCAAATACTGGCTTAATTAAAACAAACAAACAAATCAACAACAAAAACACCCAACCTAAAAAAAAAAAATCCTAAAAAAACCCACCCAGTTTCTTCTGTTTCTTATAGCACATATCTCTTGAGACAACTGGCAACTCTTAAGCGAACGCCCTCAAAATATCACATTCCTTATTACCCCATAAGCTCCAGTACAGGTGCAGTGAAACAATACCTCTTGCTAAGGTGTAACTCACCACAAGACAAGTTGGTTTTATGCACAGCGTGCCTCCCCACAGTAGCGTAGTATTGTTCATTTCTTAATGGTACTTGCATTATGGGCCAACATTATTTCTTCAAGGATCACCGGATTTGCACTCTGAAGTGTTTCCCTCTACTCAGACATTCAGCCTTACCTATGTTATTTCACAGTTAACAGCTATCAGCTGCATTCACATAATTTCTTTTTGTACATTTCAGTACAGAAATTATATATATTGTATCACAAGCCCTTGCATGCCCTTTCCTCCCTGATACAGTCTTACAATCACTAAGTCATTCTTCATAGTTAATCTTTTATCTCCCTACCCACTAAATGTGACACTACACCCTTAGTTTAGTAATTGCTCTCATGGCTTTGTCCTCAGCTGAAAAACATCTTCTCAGTAAGTTTTCACATTTCAGTTCTCTCAAACTTTCTGTAGCACTTGACATTATTTGTGAGAAGCAGAGCTTGCGAAATGACTGAAGTGATTTTAGACTTCAATTTCTATGGCTCACTTCTAGGATATACCCCACAATATCTCTCTCTTAGGGAGGGGAAGAGCGCTTTTCATAAGATTTAGGATTTTTCTCTGTTTTCTTATATATAGACTGACAAGGCAATGGAATTTTGTCCTATGGTCACAAGGAGAGCACTAATGGGAGAAACGGTCAATAACAACAGACAACTGGTGAAGAATACCTGCTGGCTGAACTCCTACAGGCTGTCTTTTAATTCCTCTTAGAAAGAGGAGGGCATCTGTGAAGACAGGAAGACTTTTTTGGTTGAGTGCAATGCCTGTTTGCAAATATACTGCCCTTCTTATTAACAGCTGTGTTTGCAGTTTGAATGTGTGTTACACTTGATGTTTTCATAAATTACTGATCTAAATGGTGCCTGTAAAATCCATGGGAAGATATTCCTGAGGCTTAAAAGAAGCATAGAAATAAATATGCTATAATACACGCATTATTTTTCTTAAATATTTTGTCCACAGTGCTCTCAAGGTTATCTGTTTGCACTTTATGAACAGAAGTACATTAGTCCACTATAAACATCTAAAATAAATATTGTATGAGAGTACTTTCAAATGTAGGGCAGATTCTAAAATGTACAAAGAGCTCTATATTGGTTGTATCAATTCAGGAAATACTTGATGGAATATTTTAATATTCTTTCTCTATATAATTACACATTTACTATATCTGTTGTAAAGTCTACTCAGATGAGGGGGGAACTTGTGAATCAGTACTAGCATACTTCCTCAAATGTACAGAAAAAAGTGAAAAGTTGAGATCAGCACACAGACTTAATAATTACACTAAAGGTAAGAACAGATCAGCTAGAAGTATAACAACAACTGAGGCTATTTCAAATGGCACAACACATACACTTTCCTACAAATCATTAAACTGAGAGTTCCCTAGTTTTCCATGTTACCTTTTCTCAATGATTTTTGTGATTGCAAACGCAAGAAGACTTAACTTCACCATTTTCAAGTAACTCATTTTGCACATCAATACAAACACGATACCAAGATACTAAAAAAAAAGAAACATCACCACTTTATAAAAAAGGACATGCCAGCGGTTCATTTTCCTCTGTTCTCTGAATTACCCAGGACAAATACGGAAATACATTTCTCCTCTCTTACTGGAAAAGATTATTATGGTACAAATTTGGACTGTGAAGACAGTCTCCAAATCGAGACACAATCATCTTTAAGATTGTTGCTATTGAGTCATAAAGAGAGGTCAGGTTTTTGTGTGGTTGTGTTTGGTTGTGCTTTTTTTTTAGTTTGTGGCGGTTTTGGGGGGTTTGTTTTGGTGTTGTGGTTTTTTTTTCTTGAGAGCAAGAGAAAGAGTTCAATTCTGGTTTTATGTTAGAATCAAGACACCTTTATTAATGGGCTAAACCAAACAATATTACTTAAGCATGATGCTTAAAGGCAATGGGCTGAGACTGTCAGCCATTTATTCATCTCAGCAAAGAACCCCACTGTCATCATTTGAGAGTAGAAAATTCCTATAAATAACAGCCATCCCTACCCCTTCCTCTATAATAAACCCATAGACTTGTCCTTCAGTGAGATCCCATCTGGACAAACACCTATTCTCACACAGAGTAACAGTCCAAAATTTCTGAACCACACTGTTTCACTGCTGCAGTCCTTGAAACACAGCCAAAGTCTGATCCAGTGGACTATGAAGCAAATAGACAGGCCTTCATGGACAATACAGAACCATGACCGATAGTGTCCACCTCTGTACAAAAGTCATTGTAGCAGGTTACTCTAATTGGGTATCTGCATGAAAATGCCCAACTATCCTGTTAGATCTCTGATTTCAAGCCAGGGCTTTGTCTGTATTCCCCTTTCCCACAGATTTCTTTGTGCATGCATGCATGTATACACACACAATTTAAAATGCTCTATTCACAGGTGTGGGAAAAGATAGCTGGCTTTCTGTCAATGTCAGTAGAAAAAAAATAGTTAAGCAGATCTAAAAAACAAGAAGAGTTCTGCTGTTGTGGTACAGAGAATTCCTTTTCTGAAAGGGACAAATTCTGGACAGCTTTGCTGATTTTAGCACTACTAGCCTCCTTCCAGTTAATATGTTTAAAATCAGAATCTCAAATAAAGATTATTCAGAAATACTAATACAAGGTTTTCATTTAGTATACTCAGCCCTTTCTCTGACACAAATTGGACATTACCAACTTAAAAAACAAAAAAATCACACTTCTGCCTGAGTATTTTGTGCCTTACTTGCAAGAAAACACGTGAAAACCACAGTAGTTTTGCTAACTGAGGTTAAAATCTTTTATCCTCCTAGGAGTGTATTTTCTTTGTGCATGGTCAGTAAATTTTCTTTCAAGAGCTGAAAAAGTTGAAAATTTCAGAGCTCAGACATTTTATGTTATTCTCTTTCAATTGCAATACATCATCTTGTACAGAATCCACACGAATATTACATTTGTATTTTCAAAATGGCTTCTCTATACCATTTGTCCTAACGGACAAGAGACAAATTATTTGGAAGAAAACAGAAAAACCAAGTGATAAGTTTTTCTGCAATCAATGTCTCTAACATGTATGAGAATGGGACATCATTTCACCAAAACAATCCATCTGTGAAGTATGCTAAGGGATGACTGCGTTTGGATACAGCAATTAATCACCACATTATTTATAGCACTTCAGAAGCAGCTTACAGTACATTAATCAGGGATAACTTCTGCTTAATTAACAGAGCTGCCAAAAATGTCAAACAAGACCATAAAAAATAGAATTGAGTAAGAAGGAATTATCAAGGGACTGGTAATGATGAAATATTCAAAGTTCCTCTTCAGCAAAGGTCTTCTCCCAGTTTCGCTTCCTACAGCACCAGTAAGCAACAAATTCCATCTACAAACAACTACACTGGGTAACTATATTAGTAGCACCAGATACTCACAAGTAGAAAGAAAACAAAGCAACAAGCAGCTTTGTTGCTTTCATCAGTTGTAGTGCGCTGCCATGCACACAGCCACGTGGCTGTGGAATACATAGAAAACAAAGGAGCAACTTTTATTACTATTTTTTAAAATCTTCCTGTGTGTAATTACAGGGACCGCTGGAGGGAGAAGGTGCATGGATCATGCCTAAACTCATTGTCTTTGTTACTGCATGGACACTGTTGGAAGGGAAGAAGAGCAGTAGCGCAGGGTTTGCTATTTAATTTGCTTTTCAAATCATGATTCAGGGGAAGTCTCTTGATCATGTAGACACTCATGTAATAAAAACCTATTTGTCAGGAGTGTGAAAGACAGTGTAACTCTTCCATTCCAAGTACTTGAAAAGAAGTTTAGCAATTAAAACTAAGTAAAACATTAGTGAGATACGGGGAACACGAGTAATTTGCATGTTAGGCATATGCAAATTAGAAAACAAGAGCTGATTTAAAGGAATAAAGAACTTCATAAAATTACATGGCTATTAAAAGTAGCTTATATGCTAAGAATTATTCTGATTTACATAAGCAAATTTATTTCAATTACTACATGCAAATGGTAATTATATCAAGTAAAAACAAGTTTTTATTGAATGCACATATAACTATAGAAAACATTAATGAATCTTTCAAATTTAGGTCTTCAGTGAGAAGGGATGATGAATAAAGTATATAAAATATGATTTTATTTTTCAGTGCACAGCTGAAAGTTTAACTATGAAGCAACTGTAATTAGGTTTTGTCAGTCTTTTTTAGCACAGTGTCTATAGATCTCCGAAAGAATTCTGAAAGAATTAAGATTTCCGCTGGAAATATCAGTGAAGTGTTTATTGTTACTTGCTATACTTTAACAACCCATAATAAAAATACTCTTTTTTCTCTCTTGGAACTGTGTCTGTCCTTATGCAAATAAAGACATCCAAATCTAAATCTATGACTAGTCTAACATTTTACATGAATAAAGATAGGTAAAGATAGGAACTTATCTTTAGTCTAATAGCATTCATAGAAGTCTTCATGAAACTGTCACTTGACATCAGAACATGCATGGACAAGAACCTCTTTAATGCATGTGTTTGTATGTAAATTGTTTTTATGAAATGGAAGAAGATTAAATGGACTGAAAGTGAAACCCTCTACATTTCACAATTGATTTCACAATTAATTTCACATTAATTGATGTGAAAAAAAAATTTCTGTGTCATTTACAGCTGAAGGAAAAAGAATCATAGGATCTATAAAGATAGGAAAAAAAAACCACCACTGAATTCATTTGCAAAACACAGATCTACATAAATACCACAACAACCTCTCATTGTGGCCTCCCTGGTTAAAAGTTGCTTGTCTAGTAGTAGACTTTTGGTCAGTGTAAAAGAGCACTGCCAGAGCTTTTGGTAAAGGCATTTTGAATAGTACCATTCACATGGTTATCATTTGCATTAATGGGTCTAGAAGTGCATTTGTCTCATTGTACTTGTAGCAAACATTTCCACAAGGTCACTCAAAACACTTAAAGGGCTCAAATTAAGCATTCAGCTTACCTGGTAGCAGTAACATCTCCAGCCACATAAATTCAAATTGTTCTGGAAAATAATATTCCCCTCCCAATACTTGTGCTTTGATGAACTCACTGAGCTTTCCCCTGACGACTCAAGTGCATTTGAGATCAAGGGGGCCTTGAGGGGGTGGGCAGGGAGGGAACCCTATGTAGTTACCTACTGAAAGGATTAAGAAGTATGGTTTACACTATGTTGTCACAATACTGTTTAAGTGAAACTGTCAATCAAGAGACCTATACATTTCTCCATTGTATTATATCAGCACTTTTTAATGTTTTGTTAGTATTCATCAAATGAAGGATGACGGCATGTGAGCATGTATAGTACCATTCCCTGTCCATGATCCAGAGCAATAAAACACTAGATCAGTCAATTCTCAGCAATACTGGGCAGATAGTATAGATTCTTCAAACAGGTGTGAGGACCTAAAATATGCCTCTACCTTTACTCAGTGGCAGTTCACTACAACAAATTGTTTAAAATAAAGAAAAAATCTGAAGTGGATGAAACAACCTGATTATTCTTCAGGGATCCCAGGCTCAGCATGGCTTAAATGGCAGTCCAGCATGTACTAGAAATGGCAGATCAGTCTCTAAGGAATCTTACATTTCCTACCTAAAATGCAACTCAGTTTGCTATTTCCTGACAAACGCTTTATGCCTGAAACCAAATACTATCCTTCTGAAGTCACTATTTAAATAAAAATTGCATCAGGATCCAAGAATCACAAGTACAAAACATTCTTCTGAATACCTCCACAACTCATTGTAAAATACCCCCTTCCCTTCTTTTTTGGCAGAAGTCCTTTTATCACCAATAACTGCTCTTAGACAGGGAATGTTCTTTCACCACCAATAAGTACTTCAAGACAGACAGACTATGACAGATAGATAAAACTGATGTAGATATGCAGTTTGAGCTTTTCATAGAACTACAAATAAAAAGGTTTCTAGAAATAAATTATAAAAGCATCAACACTGCAAGCCCAGTTAAAAAACCTCTAAACACAATGAGGGGTAGAGTAATTCCCTTCATTTTACACAGAAAATGTGAAAAATACAAATAAATATGACAGACAGAAAAGGCTCCATCTGCTGAAAAATAGCATTCTGCTTCAAATCAGAATGCATTTAAAAAAGCAATGTAAGAAAATTCAGTCAGGCAAAGATCAAAGCTCTCTGGAAGTATACCAGAGTCAAATCAAATTACTCAACAAATTTGGCCGCAAAATCAGACCTAAATACTGGGACTATTATGAAGGCCTATCTGAGGAAGTAATCGTCACCAAAGAGTCTTGTGAAAGGTTCTGTATGACACAGAAATCAAATACCTACAAACCAAATGACATGGCATCAGCTTTCACTGACAACCTCTGAGACACCTTAAACTTAAGGGGAGGATTCTCTTAATCTCATCTCAAAAAAGGAGAGATTATCTCCGTATCACGTGCCAGTTCTGTAACAAGAAACGATCTTCAGGCAACCAGTGAAAGAGAAGACGGAAGATGTTTTTGCATCCCTCAAGGAAAACTGAAACTCAGTGAACCTCCCCAGAACCTAGAATAGCTGCTGGCATTTATACAGGCAGATAACTACCAACTACCAGGCAACTTTGTCACGGTTGGCCCCAAAATCACAATCCCAGTCCCTTTAGTGTGAAAAACCTGCAAAACAGTTATTTGTCATTCAGACCTTGAAAACCCAGGGTTATTTGCATTTTCACATGTAATCCAATTAGTAACATTGAGACCAAGCTAACTGCAGTCAAAAAAAATCATCAGGTGAACCTTGTGGTTTCTGTAGTTTCGCATCTTTAATACCTGTACAACACATAATACAGGATTTTCATTCTGAGCCAGCTCCCACTGCAGCTGGACAAATAAATAACAGAACTACTTAGGAGTCATGTGCAATGCATTCTGCATAGAATATTAGGCTTGAAATGAAACCATGCATGCTAGTAATCAAAGGAATCAGCTTTCAAAGGGAAGCTAATCCTCTCGTAAATCTAAACAAGACAAACCTAGCAAAACTGTACCCCATAAAATCTTTGTCTTTCATTAGCAGATGTTAGAGAGCAATCAACGTGATTTAGCAGAGTTCCTAGAACTGATGTTCTACTGGATAATTTCTGTTTTGTATTAAATATGTAATTGGGAAGTATTTCGCATGTCTGAATTAACTAGACATTGGAAATAACTGTATTAAGGATTAACCAGTGATTTGGGCAAAAATGCTACTCAGTAAACAAAATGTCTTCTTCCCTGTTTCTTTTATTAGCTATGACTTTGAGCTCAACTTTCACATGCTTTTGAAAGCACTGTGTTTATCAGCCTTAATTTTATGTCTCAGCCTAATGTAAAACACAGCCACTTACCTCATACTCAGTGGCCTTTCCTGAGCCTCTCTGTAACCAACTCTTTGGAAAGCTAATAGTATCATTTCATTCACTGAGGAATTTTTTTTTTTTTTTAAAGAACATGCAGCAGCAGAGTTCATAGAGACTCATTCCTACTTCCTTTTGCTTCGATACCTGGAAAATTTTGATGTTTCTGTTGATCCTTACTATGCTAACAAACTAAACTGCCTGTGCTCTGACAAAATAAAGAACTAAAGGAGTAAGAGAACAAAGCAACATAAAACCAAAACTATATACTACTGATATAAAAGAGGTCTGTGACAAGACCAGGAATGAAATTACAGATTGGGCTCTGTGACTCTACTAAGTTAGCTGATGATCCCTATTTCATTATCATAAATATGAGAAAACATTTACATATTTACACTTTCACTGTACTTGCATTTGCATCTCAACAGAGCTCTGATTCTTAAACTTTCTTACATTACTTTCTTTAAACACAATAGCCTGCCAACATATCTTAAATATAATTCTTTTTACTTTAAAAATATTAAACCAATTTAACATTTCAAATCAATTAACCTACAGTGCACTATTAAATCAGGATCAATAGGCTTTCTAGCACACAATCCAAGAAAGAAATATTGCTGTATGCACAACACAGGAAGTTCCAGCTAAATATGGGGAAAAACTTCTTTACTATGAGGGTGACAGAGCAGTGGAACTGGCTGCCAGAGGAGATGTGGTGTCTCCTTCCCTGGAGACATTCAAAATGCGTTGCTGTGCCCCCTGCTCTGGGCGTACCTGCTCAACCAGGGGGGTTAGACAAGATGATCTCCAGAAGTCCTTTCCAACCCCTGCCATTCTGTGATTCTGTGAAAATATATGCATTTTCAACTCCCTTCCTTTGCCATTCTCTTGTGGTTTTCACACCACTCCTTTTCTAAATTACATCAATGCTACCCAGCATTGGTGCTAAATTCCCATTCTTGTTACTTTCAGCCACGTGCAGTTTCTACCAGTTCTGCTCACTCCTCTTCTTCTCTGTCTCCACCCTTTCTCACATAGCACATCCACATCTTCCCATTCCTCACCACTGTTATTTGCTTCCTTTCATCATAAATCCACACTTTGTCTCTCCTTTCCCATACTTGTGCCATCATTCTAAAGCTCTTTACCTCCAGCAACTTCCTACTTAAGAGACTTCTCAGTCAGTGGTGGCATATTTAACAGCCCTCTGAAATCTTTTTCCCTGCTTTTGTGCACTGCTTTTTTAGATCCATAAAAACCACACAGCTAAAAAACTAACAACTAACACCCAACAGCACAGTTTTGCACAGCTTAATTGTCTCTTCTGAGGAGCATCTTCTCTTGCTCATTCTGAGACTGCCTTCTGCTAGCTTCATTTGATGCCCAATTGTTCTTGTAGAGAAAGAAACTGTAAATAATAATTCTCCATTGATCTTCCCTCAGCCTAACAATGATTTCCGGATTCCTGTCATATACCCTTTAGTCATATCTTTTTCTAGACTGAAGAGTCCTTGATTATTCAATTGCTACTTAGGAAAAAGCAATTCTTTAATAAACTTTGTCATTCTTCTTCCCTTCACAAGTTCTAACATACCCTTCTAAGATAGTCTTCAAGACATGGGCATGCTACGAATTTATACAAGCCACAAAAAAGTTTCTGGGGGTTTTCCACTCATTTCCCAATAATTTCTCATGTCCTTTTTAATTTATTTTTTTTTTTTTATTACCATAGAAAGCTGAGAGGACATCTGCCTAGAATTATTCATTGCAGCACCTACATCTCATTCTTATAAAGCAGTAATTAATTGGTTACCCATCACTGTGTATGATTGCAATTGGGATTTTTTTCTTCTACCTCCATGAGCACATCCTCACGTTTACTTACACTGAATTTCATCTACTTTTTTGCTGCTCTTAGGAGTTGCTCCTTCTCTTCATTATCTTGACTAGTTTGGCAATCTCACAAGAATTTCATCATTAATTACTATAAACCCACTCTCCAGAATATTCAGACACCTGTGCAAAAATACTATAACTTTCTCTCCGTTAAGATAACTGAACACTATTCCCCACTCTGTTTTTTTCCTTCAGGTGGGGCCTTTTTGTGGGGTGGGGGTTTTGTTTTAAACTTATTTATTCATGTTGAGTTGCTCTCATTTTCTCTAATGGCTAGCTAGGTTGTTTTTTGTTTTTTTTTTTTTTTGTGAGAAACCTTTTCAAATACTTCCTGGAAGCCTAAACAGATTGTATCAACAGGACTACTCTAGCACCCAAAGAGAATTCTAATGGTGAGGAATAACTAAATAAGCCATGTTGAGTCTTCCCCAGAATATCATACTTATTTATATGCCTAATAACTATGCCTTGTTATAGTTTCTATCAATTTGCTGAACACAAGCTTACTGGTTAGTAGTTCCCTGGATACTCTCAAGAAATTGTTTTATAGCTTGTCATCACATTAATCTTATTCCAATTCTCTGGTACCACGGAAGCGTTAATCAAGAGGCAACATAATAAATACAGTTCAATTTAACTATTTCACCCTTAAAGGTCCTCTAGAACTATTGGGAAAATACTACCAGGTTCAGATATTTGTAACCAATATGTACTGCTTATTTTGTCAGTTTGTTCTGCTGCAGCTTCTACTGAAATACATTCTTTAGTCAACTCCCGAAAAAAAAGAAAAAAGTCACCATGTGAGAATCTGTCCAATTTATTTTGCATTTACTGTTACTGCAACAAATCTTTTGTGTCTATGTGCGCGTGCTGTCCTTCAACTTCCTATACTCTGGTTCTCCACTGGCCTTACAGACTACCTGACAGGCATCCCACACCTGGTGACTTACAGGAAAGTCTTTGGACGTTCTTCCCCAATCTTGTTTACTCCACCTTACTGCATTTTTTTACGTTTAACATAATGGATTTTACATTCTTTATTTTTCATATTGGAATGGGGATTCAATTTTATGCAGAACATTTATGTATAGAGTAGTTTCTCTAAACTTGGTGTTTAACAATGATGTCATTTGGTGTTTCTAAAATGCTTTAAGACTTTTTTTTTAGCTTCCAATACAGTGGCTTGAAACAATATCCATGCCACCTGTAAAGACAATTTTTTACCTGCCTCTCATTTTCTTTTTAAGAAACATCCTTATTTTTCTAAGACTCCCATTCGTGGAATTAAGTACTGCTGATTGGTTGTTCTGACTTCTGCTGTTCCTGAAAGGATGTTGAATTTAAGCACATTGTTACAGAACGTACTTCGGTAATAACATTGTGTCAATGAACTGCCTCTCTATTGATTCTCTGATTAGCTGCCGCAATGAAAAGTCATTTATGGTGTCTAGAAGTTTAGTCTAAAATGACTTGACAGCTGCTGCCCAATTGACATGGGGAGGCAGCAATCATGGTGAGCTGAAATAACACATTTCTCTTGTGTTTCCTGACAAGCGTCTCTGACCTCTTCTGGTAAGCCACATTCATTGTCTCCACTGATGATGCACTTTCAACATAGTCTTATTACTTACACTAAATTTAGGCCTGGAAATTCAATAGGGATTCTTAATTACTCTCTGACATAGTTAATTTGTTTATCTGATATAACCTTGCATTTCATTTATTACATAGCACAATTTCTCCACATGTATGACGTACTTTTTCCTATATTACCTTGTTTTTATCCAAGTATTTTTTTTCTTCTAGAAAATTCCCAGTAGCTTTTTTCAGCAATAGACTAAATTAAAGCTAGGCACCCTATAAAATGCAGGTATCATGAATTTTACACACACACACACACACACACACACACACACACACACAAAACTCTTAACAGTTAAAGAATATAGCAGTGGCAAATTCAGTCCCTCAGATGTTGGAAGATTCCAGAAATAAGCCTGTCTAAACAAATTCTCCCTTACATCCTTGTATGCATATGGCATATTCTCTGTTTACATTCATATACTATCTTTCTCCAGGACATCTGTTTTGTTCAAGGCAGAGTATGGATAGTACTCGATAGTTATTCATCGTTTCTTTCCATATTCACTACCTAGAGTGTTATCCCACAGTGTATTTACTGGACATGATCCAAATTCTGCACTGAATACAGTATTATTACTTTCCTCGTGGGCTTTCTATGGCTCTTCTATTGTATTAACTTAGTGTGATCCTCTTCTAAACAAATATAATTAATCTAGCATCATAACTCTCCTGTAAAACTAGGTGGTCCATATTACACACGAGGAACAGAGGGTTAGCGATTAAAGGTAAAATTGTCCATAAGTCAATTAACTGTAGCTGGCTAATTAGAAAACAATATCTTAGAACCCACTATGTGTCTCTGTGAAACACATTTCTAATGATATGATTAACACTATAACACCTCAGAACTTCCTCAGGTGAAATGTCATATATATCAAGTGGTGGAGCCAGAAAAGAACAAGCATGAAAGCTTTTGTGACTCTCTGCATATTCAGCAAATGCTGGTTCTCCATAGCAAAGTTTTGCAGACTATTTTGCTTTCTATTCCACTGCATCTTTTTCCATGTGCCTTGCATCAAATAAAGAAAGCAAATGGCAATTTATGAAACTTTCCTTCATTCCCATAGTACAGGTGGTCATATATACAGGCTTTAAAAACAAAAACAAAACAAAACAAATCAAACAAAAAAACCTTGATCATATAATTAGATTAATACAATACACTTCTGAAATAACTTAAGAAGCACACTGTGATCCTCTTTGTAGACAGTCTGTAGAAGAACATGAGATGTCTACCCTACAATCACGTCTCACCAATCCTCACCATCAACTATTCAAGCCCAGGCTCTGAGAGTAATATGTACAAGTTCAACTGCTCTCCCACTGTGCACCAAGCTTATTCCTGTCTTCCTCTCCTGCATACACCTAAGCTCATCCTTCTTTACTGTGCTTCACCACGAGGGAGAAATCCAAGCCTGCCAACTACTGAAAACCAAGACAGGGAACCTGAGAAAAAATGGAAAAGAAGTAGTAAACCAATTTGAACAGTCTGCTTGCCATGCAAACAGGGCAACAAAATGTTTAGCTCTGCTCACAAGATGGGGAGGACTGAAAACAAGCGCAGCAGGTCCATGCTGCTGGGCAAAGCAATTGCATAGACAAGTTGTGTGTCAACATCAAAGCCACAGGTTAAAATTTAACTATGTTCTTAGAGTTCCCTCACATAGCTTAAAAAATGTAAAGGAGCTAAACAGGTTATATCTGTGGTTTGTTTGCCAAAGCATAACAAGTTTGTCTAAATTTCACACATATAAACAGACAACTTCTTAAAAATTGCTTTCAATTTTTTTTTTCAGAGATGGATGTACAAGTGTTTTGTCTAAGGAAAACTTTTTTCATTTAACTTAGTCCCTGTTACTTCTAAAATGCATTGAACTCAGTATGTAGTTAGAGAAGCAGGAGCACCTTGACAGTCTGAATTTAAGGCAGACAAAATGTCACTGAAAAATCTACAGCACACAGTGGAAACAAGTCTGTTGGGGACAACAAGTTGGGTATGAAAATAGTCCACAGAGATCTCAAAGAAATGTAGTAGAGAATTTTTCTTCCAGGTAAACAAGGTCGTCTTTTTTCAGCCCTTTATATCTACCCATCTGCCTGCCTGGATATAGTATCTGCCATTTCAGATAAACTCCAACAAATAGTACTTTAAAAGACAGGATAAAATTCTCTCATCTGAGATCTCAGCGATTAGTAAAATAACATGTAGTAGCATTGAGGACAGGCTATAGATAAGCTAGAGAAGATGCAGGATGATAATCCACAGGTGCATAACAGGCTGCTAACACAGAGGATGGGAATAGCCTGTTTTCCATGTTCATTAATGGATTCAACTTGCAGCAAGAACAATGCATATTAAACATAATGGAAACTTTCAAACAGTGAAAAGAGTAACAGACTGTGACAAATTGCCTGGTGAGGATGTGAAAAGACTGTAATTAGAACAGACAAGACAGATATCTGCCTGGAACGATACACATAAAATGACTTGGAGCAAGAGGAATACCTCTTGAGGCCCATTCTAGTCCTAGTTTTCCACTTTTCTTTATACTCTGTAACAACATATCAAAATTAAAACTATTTCCCTAAAATTCTCTCTGTAAGGAATGTATATTTTAAAGCATTCACCTTTCCCAATAGCCAGTGTAAAAATGCTGTGACTATTCAACAGAAAAGGAAAAAAATGAACATTTCATGTTTCCTTACACTAGCCTGTATCAACTTAAATACTGAGAACCTAGGAAATGCTTCCACTTTCATGTGTACCAACAAATGGAATAGGTCTCTGTGCACACAGAAGTCAGGTAGCTGCACATAAACAAAATGACGACATGCTAAGTCAAAACGCAGTGACACAACAGCATTCATCTAAAAGTTGATTACCTGATGCGAATATGTGTCATCTACTCTTGGCTGTTGGAGAAAAAAAGGAAAGGGGAGGGCAGGGGGGCAAGGGGGAAACTGTAAGTAATAGTGTCAATTTTTCACTCAGGTAAGTGTGTTCTGATATGACAATTATAAATTGTTATAAACACCTGAGCACTTTTTTCCTCTCTAGTGAGTATCTGTCTGAGCCTTTTTTTTTTTTTTAAACAAAGGCAATTAAACTTGTGTTGTAGAAGACAATGTTCCTCATGTTGCCCTTTCAGCATCTTTTCTCCCAGTCCCCCCATGTTTCATTTCAAAGGTATGCCACAGCCACCCTCATGGGCCTGAGGTCTGATTGACAAGGTCTCTTCCGATCTGAATTCCCTACCTAGTCCACGCTGTTTTGCTCCAGCTCAAGATCAGCTGAGACTGTCCCTTGAAGCTGCAGCTCTAGTAGACTGTAGGCAAATCAGGCCCAGGAATTGGAGCAGAGAACAGGCAGCTCATTTCTTCAGTACTTTTCCCAGGTTTATTGGAAGAGGAGGACAGAGCACAGCAAAGGAACCTTGACTACAAGAATACAAACGGGGGACAAGACAGACCTCAGGAGCTGTATGGGAGAATTAAGGGGAAAAATGGTGGGGAGGGGGAAAGTGAGTGACAGTCACAGGTAGGTAAGAAATGTGACTAAAGGAAATTGGCAGTGGGAGGTTGAATAGGAGTGGGAGCTGGGTGGGGTATGTGATGGTTGTGGTGTGTTTAAAATTCAAGGAAAAGATGCTTGGGAAAGGCATCCAGAATGGCCCTGGGGGCAAACTGGAACTTCATTAGAAGCAGAGGAAGCAGGAATGAAATAACATTTTGGATGAGGATTGGGACAAACAGGAGTATGAATAGTAGGATATAAGAAAATATACAAAATTTGAAGAGCAGGAGTCTGGATTTGCTTTGCAAGAAATGCAAGAAGGAGGAGCTAAAGGGATGAAATGGAGCTGATATAAATGAAAACAACAAAGATCTGAACTAAAGCTAGGGCCGTCAGGGAGCTGGGGTGGTGGTGGAATGGGACAATGGAACAGGAAGGAAACAATGAAGTCTAGATTTGAGTCCAGAGGACAGGGAGATTGGAACATGTATCTCACAATAACAATCAGAAGAATGGGGTGGGGCGGGGGGAAGAAGAAGAAAAAGGCTGACTCAATACAACGGCAGGAGGGAGGATGAGTCTCACTGGCAAGAAGCCTAAGTAGTGAAAATAAGGTCTCAAAGTAAGTAAAGAGAAAAAGCCTAGAACAATGAAAGGAGAAAGTAGAATCAGACATAGGATAATTTGGAGTAAATGGAGTACGTTCCACATCAGACCCTGGAATGCAACCAAAGAATCCCATCTCACCAACACACTGCTGTCAGCAAGCATCTACGAATCCCATCTGAGAAAAACCCACAAATAGTGGGCTTTCACAGAGAGCCAGCAATTGCGTGCTCTCATTTTCTGGTTGCCTGCCTGGAGACCCTAGGGTCTGATTTGCAGAAGTGCTGAGCACTCGCAACAGTGACTGAAGTCAACGGAAGTCACTGTTGTAAAAATAAATTCAACGTTTATGATGCGCTCAGATACTATGACAGCGAGTGCCATGAAAAAGCTCACAAGAAAATGAGTAATTCTGACTTCAGAAAGAATTTAAATGGAGTGCAGTAAATAAGATATAGGGATACACATTGAACATCAAGGTAAAATCAAAGTATCAGAGTTGCTCACAGAGGGAATCCATTCAGTCTATCCAATGCACTGTGAGATAGAAGCTGTAGAGAGCAAAAAGCAGAACATAATATAAATAAAGACTATTAATGTAGGTACACAAGGAGAATATTTGTCTAGCATCGTGAATGCTTGACTTTTGAAGCTATATTAGCTGATCGGTGTTATTTGTGTGAATGTTATCTACATATCCCACTTGCATTGACAAGTAACTGGTATGACCTCAATGCACAAGCTACATCTAAAATGCAGTTCCTGTCTTGCAGACTTATTAGTATGGGTCATACACACTAAAGTCGATGGGTGGCTTAGTGATGACTTCCATTAACGCGACTTCAATTCCATGCCCAGTTCCACTTAAAGTAGTAATACAAAATGCTTTCCTCAAATTTGTAAATACCCTGAAAAGGATAGTGTTTATTGGCCCTTTACAACCTAATACACATTAAAAGAAATAAATTAAACAGTTGTTATAGCATCCTAAAATAATGTAGTGATATTTTTAACAGTGCTGGATGGGTTTTATTCTGTTTAGTACTACCTGATTCCTCTTTCCACTGTTCTCAGTTTGGCTAACTAACAAGACCAGCATCATACCCACACTTCCTGAGGCTACTCAAATTCATACTGTTTCTCCCATATTTGTTTGCTAGACTGGGGCTCAGGTCAGTTTAAATTTTGACGTTCTTCACTGCTAAATTATTTTTTTTTTTTTGTATTACCATCAGCTTACAATTCTGGCTCTCAAATACTGGTACAATTACTGTTACATGACAGTTTTCCAGTAAATAAAAATTTAGCTGGCTTAAGAACTAAGTAAAAGATTGAAGTCAACATTTCTGGAAGGGACTAATGATTCTGCCCAAACTCAGAAGGCAGATGGTTAGCACTCCCAAAAAGCAGGATGTATTGAGTTGAGCAACCCAAACATTTACCAGCTTAGGAAAAATCTCTGATTGCTCAAAACCAAAATAAGCTGGAATGTAAGTCACATGTAAATCCAATTCCTTCCCTTTCAAAAATCCAACCCTTTGATTTGGAATAGAGCCAAGCACAAAATCATTCACTGCTGATCCAACTGAATCATTAACCGTTTAGGATCCCAATATCAGGATCAGCATTTATTCAAGCCACAGTCAGGGCTTATTAGTTTTTCATATTATTGGATAATTTTTTTATCAGTTTGACAAGACTGCTTACAGCAAATGTTCCTGTAAAAGCCGTAAGTCCCATGCTGTTTGTACAGCACTGGAATTTTGTACTTATATATATTGGTGATGCCTTAGAAAATTTGAACTCGATTATCAACAACACTGAACAAATGCAATTTTCCTAAATGCCTGTGTAGCATCTGCATATGGGCAAACACAGACCTACAAGGGAGGCATCTGCCTGCTACTTCCAAGAAGCAAGGTTTCCCGCTACTAGATAAAAGCTTTTGTTCAGAACTTTAAAGTGTGCTGTTCCCTAACAAAGCAGTCATTACATCCATACTTCATGGTTTAGGTTTTTTCTCTTTAAGTACAAAGATGAAGGCTCTCATAGAAATGTTCTATGCAGTAATTTTCACCCTGGATGTGTAAGCGAGTTCAAACAAGATATGAAAGAAACTGCAACTGAAAGCTTTTTGAAATTCCATGTTTTTAGTGCTTCCTGGTTCTCCCCAACAACACTCCTATTAGCATTACAGTAGCACCCAGTGACCCCTGATATGGACTAGGACCTAAATTAATATCAACTTCACCTCAGAACTTTTAAATTTCATTTAGTAACATATATATCTTGGTGTTTATCATGGGTGTCATTTAGCAATCCATGTCTTAAATGTACACGCAGCTAAACAGAGAGATCAGTAGCCTCAGCAGCCCTGGGTGATATCCTTGCCTATCAGTTCCCTGTCATCTATGACATACATGCATCACAAACGTTCTCATTCTTGAGACTTCAGTCCAATTCTCTAAGCTGTTTGGGTTTTTCTCCTTGTTTAGATTAGAGATAAGAATAGACAGGATAAAGTGGGTAAAAGGTCTGCTATTCTGAAGATATGTAGCAGATTTAAACAGCAATATCATGTTATTTGCATCTGACCTGCAGCTTTACCCCATCTGTTGAGAGCTGGAAAGAACAGCTGAAACACAAAATATGTTCTCTCGTGTTATGGCTAACCATGTCCCCAGAGATTTCCTTAAACTTCCACAGGAAATTCAAAATGGAAGCAAACAGTTAAGAAATGTTTAAAAAGAAAAGGTCTAATGTCACCCCTCAAATCACAAAAGGAATACGACAGAATAGAAAACATTTGTAAAATTAAAAATAAATAAATAATTTTTTTTTCTGCTCCTGGTGGAGGAAGAAGGCCCTGACTGAAATGCAAGACAAAACTTAAAACAAATCGAAGTTTAAAGCCAACACAATTTACCACAATTTGTTTGCTTCCCATTTTCATCTGCTGCATTAAAAGGGATCAGGTTTCAGAATTTCACACTTATTTATCACCTGGTTAAACAACATTTAGTAGCACAGCATCAGGGTGCTGCTGTGCCACTGAGCAGAACATAGACTAATTCTACCCTGATCAACCAGCAGTTATTGCATCTCCATATCATTAGGTTACCCTTAGAGAGATATCCCAGTACTGTGGCTATTCTAATTAAGTTTGTCAGGAGTAAGTGAAGTGTGGTGCACAGTAATTCAAACATTTCTATGGCAGAACTATAGAGCATTTCAACAGGTATGCAAAAAAACTTTTTTTTTTTTTTACTCCTGAAAGCTCACTATAGCTCTCATTTGCAGCTAGTAGAAGGAGAAACTTTCCAGATTTACGTCTTCAAATTTGCCTTCAGAAAACCAGGTCCGAAGTCAGCTGATAAACTTTAAGGACTTAACTGAAAGGAAAGCCCATCAATAGCTTTCAGTCTCATTTTGCTTCTGGGTGACAGACTGAGTTTTAATTTGTTGTGCAAGAAGAGCATGAAAAGGTAAGACTGGGTCACCTAGTGAGTCACCATGCAAAATACATGACTAATGGGTCTATCTGCATTTGACAGATTGAAGTTCAAATCCTGCTGGCTCCTTCAGGAAAGGCAGATCTTCTGCTTGAAGGAAACGGGGTTCACAGCACAAGTTATGCAGACAAGTTTATAAAAAAAAAAAAAAAAAGAAAAAGAAAAAACTGCCAGCCACTTTCTATATGCTGCCTTTAGAAAGTTCCCGTTAACCTTGTTTATTAAGAAGAAAACATGATTATTGCGTGTGCAATCATTTGCCTCTACACAAAGTCTTGCACTGATAGATACCACCTTCTTAATTCCGCTGATGTGACCGTGGCGCTTATCTGTCCCCTCCACTGACTGTCCTTTATGCAGTAGAGATTAAATTTATTTGTATGCTTCCCTGCTTGCCTATACAACTCTGTTTTCCTACTTGTTCCCCCCCCACCATGCTAAATCAGTCCGTTCAGTCTATGCCCTCTCAGAAAGTTTTGTTTATCATATACACAGACAGCTATCTGCTAAAACCAAAGCAGTTTTCTGAGGTTATCTACTTAATCTCCTCACAGCTGCTTTCCAGTACTGAAGTGCTACCCCCAAGTTACACACAGGGCGGGGAGGGGAGGAAGCAATACAACAACAAAAAAACCCAAAACCCTAACACCAAAAACCAACACCCCACAAAAAAAAAAAACCAAACCCAAACTCCAAAGAAAATGGTTAAGAAGAGTAGCAGAAGTCCAGAGAACCAGCAATCACATCTAGATTAACACCAGTTTCCAACCCTGGTATTCAGAGAACGTATTTTGTGTGCGTATTGCACCAGTCACTCCTAAAACCCCACAGAATTACTACGGTTATTTTCTGTTAATCTGTAGGAAATAACCATCTCAGACATGACTGTTTTCAAAAAGTTGCTCATTTTTGATATAAGCAACTTGAATATACAGGTTAATTAAGATCACAGACTGGCTGAGGTTGGGAGATACCTCCTGAGGTCGTTCAGTCCAATCCCCCTGCTCAAGCAGGGCCACCTAGAGCTGGCTGCCCAGAACCATGCCCCTAGTTTAAGGAGCTCCTTACCAGGTTGGCCAGCCTTCTAGCAGAGATGTTTTTCCCAGCTTTGTAAGGTGGATTTGTCTCTTCCAAGAAGCCCTCAGAAAGAGTCCTGTGGTCATAAAACCTGAAAACTATCCATTAGTATTTTCATTCAGACTAAATGAGAGGACACAGGCAGAAAAAAATCCCAGGCATAGGTCTAGTCATCCTGTTCAGATGGCCAGCTTATTCTGACTCTGAATGGAAATTTTTAGTTGGATAAAATAGATCAGCACTGAGTCTAGAAAACTACCAAAATAGCGTGTCCTCTCTCCCTTGTACAATTCTTTCCATTAGGGAGGTACACATAATTCTTGTTACTTTGGTGTTCAAGCCCGAACCCTCTAGTGTCAGTGTCTACCTTTTACATCAGCTCCAATTGAAAGTACTTTGGTATCGTTTGCTTTGAAGTTGGCAATATTTTCTTTTAGATGCCAACCTCACTGCAGCAGTTGAGGACACCGCTACGACAGGATCACAGAGTTAAACGTTTAAGACCAAGTGGAGCCTTTTGTTTGTTCCAAAAAGAAGCAGAGCAGTGCTGACTAACATTTCTAATAGAAATCATCACCTGACTGCACCTGCATTAGCACCTTGTGGGGAGGAAGACATCAGGACTGAAGGGAGGAAAATTATAGCTAATAACAAAGAGAAACAAACAGGTTGATGACTTAAGTTTTTGTTTCACTGCCAGCAAAGGTGGCCTGAGACACCAATTTATTCTAAAACAGCAAGTGTTTTTAGTTAATTAGGGACTTAGATTTTCACGATTACACAACATCTTCATGATTTTGTTTTATTTAATTTGCGGGATATTTCAGAGATGTGACGAAAATGCTGTTTCATTCCTCCCACTGGAAACAAAGCAGTGAATTCATAACAGAGACAGATTGCTTCTTTTTTTTTCCAGTCTTAGCACTTCAATTCAAGAATAAAAAAAATTTCAAAAAATTAAAATTTGATTCCTCTCACGGTTATTCAAGTGTTACTTGAATAACATCTTTATGTCAATGCTTTGTTAGCCTATTGTAGTACTTACAGCGCAAATATGTAACAAAGACCTTTACTCCAAGAAGCTCATGAAGGATAAAACTATAGATAACAGCTGGGTATAATTAAAGTACAAAAACAAAACTGGTATCTCAGAGTTCCACAGTTGAAGTATGAATTTTTAATTAAAAGAAAAAAAGGGAGAGAAAAAATTTAAAAAGAAGTTCAGACCTTTCTTTTGTATCAGAAATCCAAACAGTGCATAAATTCATTGGTGGCAAGAAAAAAATCATTCTGCAGCACCAGAAGATGCATAATACATATCAGCAGAAATATGCCTAAACTAAGAATGTGAATTCCCACCTCCCAAGTCACTGAGCTGAGTAGGCACCATAACCCAGACCTTTAAAACAGGTGTGAGTACAGCTTTGCTTATCTTTAGACTTCCAAACTCTTTCAAGGCCAGTAACTTCTTCATCCTACCTTGCAGAGTGGAGTTAGGTTACTAGCTGACAAAAAGGAAAAGCCAATATGATACCAAATACCACCGGAAGGGAGAATTCAGCCTGAGAACTCGGCTTTACAGACTCGAGTGTCTTAATCTGAGTAGGTCTGAAAGGCGCATCAGCCTTGGGGACTGTGCAAGCCAAGGTAGATTTGCTCACGACAATGGGACTGCAGAGAACTAGATGCCTGTGGAAATGTCACCAGCATCAAATTAAGAAAAGGTGTTTCAGTTTGCTGGACATAAGTAATTGTGCTCCAAGTTCCTATCATTATGGCTTTTTGTTTTGCTCAGGACTTGTAGTCAACTTTGGTGAGGGGAAGTAGGACAAAATATCCAAATGAATCCTTCAGTACTACCTATTGACAGACTCCGCAAGGACTGTCAAACCAATGAAATATGAGGAAAATACACTACTCCACCAGCTGAAGCTCCTGTGCTTGTACCTTCCTTCTTTCTACATGAAAAAATCATCATACAGTGTTAAATCCACCCTCCATTCTCTGTGTTGGTGTTTCATTTGAACTCAGCAGCTGTATCGAAAGAAAGGTTATTGACACAGACTGCAGTATTAGCATCCTTTTTTTTTTTTTTTCCAGAAAGTGATGCAGTAAACTAACAGACTCATCGAAGCTTAAAGAATTACTTAAAATCAGTCACTCTGGCCAACCCAGGTTTATCAAATTAAAACAAAACAAAAACAGAAAAAACCCACTGTTAACAGTAATTAGTTCCCAGCTTTTCACTTGCAAAAGGTTTAGAAACTAAAATAGCAAAATCAAATTAAAAAACCCCAAACAAACAAAAAACAAAAACCACAAAGCAAAAACATCTAGATAGTCACACAACCTCTATTTCCTAAATCCCTTCTTCCCCGCTATTTTATTCCTTTGTCATACTGGCTTGTAAAGCACTGCACTCTTCTTGGCCTCCCTCCAGGAGAACATCGGTTTGAAGGTAAAGTTTCCATGATTTGACTGTGAAGGACATGCCCCTTGCAGTCACAGCATCCCCGAGCTTCTGTCAAAATAATCTTTCTCTATTATTTGTCACTGACATTCTGGAAAACATTACTTGAGAAAAGAAGGCAAACACACACACGCACACATGCTTGGGAGTTGGATTTGGGTGGGTGGGCATATCTGACAAAACCAAAAGAGCACAATAACCTTCCGCAGCGATGAATTTGAGGAGTCTGAGGCTCAGTGCCATTATGAAACTGCTTCAGTTTCATTTGGAGAGAACTGACATATGGTTTAAAATTACTTTTGAGACTTTTAATGGATAAAATAAGTTGTCAGGAAAACAGCATCTCTTAAAGAGTGAGTGCCCAGTCCTCCATGTGGGAGTATTTCTGTTCACACCAATGTCAGTTCAGGGTACACTGCAACACTGCCTTCCTTTCATCTCTCACAATCCAGGTAACAGCTGGAAGAAGCAATGCCCACATCAGTGGTGCTTACTTGATATTGGCAATCACTGATTATAAAGGGTCATAAGGTCATTTGGAGTGAAACATACCTCCATTTTCTCTGAAAGATTAGAAGACAGCATTTTGGGGTAATCTTTCCTACTTCCTTTGTTACCAATAATTCAAGTGCTACTAGCAACTAATGTCAGTTCTGACGCTTCATTGATCCTCAGCTAATAAAACCACTCATGTTTAAATTATTTATTTTTTATTTTTCCCCAGAAAGAAAGTCTGGACCTGTTTCTCCTCTCTCTTCTTATGGTAATGTTTCTGGGACTGCCTACAAAGCTGACTAATCCAGTCCCACAGTATCTGTCTGGAAGGAACTGCCTACATCCAGCTGTTGTCTCATCTTGTATTCACACTGTAGGCGCTTTAGAAATTCAAGTTATCTTTCTTCTTTATCAGTTTAGAAGGAACACAGCAGAATCCTTGGTAAAGACCAGAGTCTCCAAGTGCTACAGTACTACTACTAATTCTAGTACCTACAACTATTCACTGGTTTAATACCATTCTATAGAGTTAGTCCATATTTCTAACACTGCAAGAGTATAACTTATATAAATACAACAGATAAATTGTGTTGTCTGGGCTACACTGAATGTACTATAAAACGGTTCTGTGATTCAGGAAAAAAAAAGTGTCATTTGTAGACTAACTTCTAGCCAGCTTTACCTCAAACAAGTGAGCAGAAATGAACTTTTCAAATTAAGGTTTAAAAATTCTCCTGTTTCCACTAAATAATATAATCATCTTATAGAGACTTTGACAAAGACAACTGGTGACTAAAAAGAAACAAATATTTTAATTCTATTCTATAGAATGTGAATATATTATTTGTACTATGCAACTAAGAATAGTAAAGCTACTGGTAACAGAAATATCCAAACAGCATTTAGAATTGAATATGAAAATGTATATCCTCCAGCTCTCTACCCACTCCACCTTATAACAGAAGGAGATTTTAATTACTAATTTCAGTCAGAGAAAAATTAAACGCTTGAAACCTCCGGAGAGTATATAAGGCACTGTTAGTGCTGGAAAAGTATCTGTCTGAGTTACAAACCAGAACAAGCCCAACTCCATTTTTGCCAGCACCATAAACATTGCTGTAAATCCGTGGCTTACGGCAAGTCCAAGGCAAGAGTGAGCCCTCTCACTTCCTAGAGTACTTCCTCCTGACTTGGGTCTGAAAGGGACCAGGCAGAAGAGCTCTGAATGCCTGAGGACAGACCTGAACACCCTGCCAGTGCATAAGCCAGACTTTGGCTGCTAAAAGCCTGACATGCCTAGTCTTGTTCCTCCTCTTATGAACCAGGTTGCAAACTGAGTTGACACCTAACAAGCCCAATATCCATATTGTCAGACCAAGTCTGGGTCCCATGCACGTCTACTCAGCTGTGGTTTCAGTTCCACTGTCTGTGAGTATCCTCATTTAAGAATAAATTGTTCATATAAGTGTGATCATAGTGGTAGCGTAAACTATAAAAAGCTCACTCCACATCTGTCAAAAGCAGAACAAAACATGATGAGATACTAGTAAGTCTAGCTGAAAATTCTTAACTGTCTTAAGTTTCAGTGACTGCAGCTTGTACAAATAAATTCAAAGTACTTCCCTGAATATCCTTTAATAGCCAGCTGCTGCTGCAGGAGGAGGTTAGACACGCTGGCCAAACAGAACAACCAGCTAGGATAGGCTTAAGGTACCGGGGTCATGCCCCCTGAATTCAGAAGCCTAGGAACATTCTGGAGATGATGTTATAAAGTGTGAACACACAGAAACGCTAGTTTTGTCTCTCAGTGACTTTTACTGGAGTATTTCATACGGCATACAGTCATTCATAGCACAATACTTAAAAGTATTTAAGAATACAAAAGAGAAAGATTGTACATCCAGATTCTTATTAGAGGCAAAATAATAACAACAGCTAAGATTACACTAACGTATTAAAGGCAGTTGCACTTTCACAAGTCCCTGGAAATATCAATAGTCATTACCTCAGCTTTCAATGAAGAGACAAGATTTTATAGGACAAAACACCTCTATTGATTAAGACTACTGAAAAGGTCTTTGTAACTAATGAACACAGTGCACTTATTTTCATCCTCAAATCCCTTATAACTCTATCAATTTCTAGAGGTATTTGTTTATGCTAGAACCCAATTCTTTCTTATAAAAGTCCATAATCTTCATCTTTTAAATCTGTGATTTATTTTCTTAATTCTTCTTCTTAACTTCTTTCCTTTTCATGTATTTCATATATATTCTTTGGTTTTCTTCTTAACTGGCAGATTCTTTCCCATAATACTATCTTTCTCTTCTGTCCAAAAATCAAGACAGTGAAGAACTTTTGCTGCACGGATGATAAGCTCAACGACTTTTTCAAAGACCAACTTCGACTATCCATAAAACTATTTCAACATAAAACATGAAATCCATCTGTCAAGACAGCCATAGGTCTGAGATTTCACACAAACATGTACATGTGCTACTGAAAAAACATACTAAATATGTTTCTTTGAAAGATCCATCTTTGGAGTATTCCTCCTCTGTACAGCTGTCTGAAAGCTTTTATCATTCCTGCAATCATCATATGTTTCTTTCTTGTAATTAGGTTCCCTGAAAGGTAAAATTTTGCCCAATTTAAAATAAAAATAAGACTGACAGTAAGTACATTACATACTTCCTGAAACTATTTAGTCTTGTGTTGCAAATACAAACTTCAGTAAATATGAGGTTTATATCAGTAGTAACTCTAAATTTTTTAACCAGTAAGGATCTCAAAAAAAAAAATCTATCTCATTCAGCTTCATAAAAAGGAGAGTTGAAACACACACTTGGAAAGTAAATCACCACTGCTCACCCCAGAAATGAAAACACAGCTTGCCAGGGTGTTGAGGCCTTGTAACATATCCCGTGCATCACATTTTTTGCTCAGACTGACTTGTGGCGTGCCATTCTCCAAGACTGTGGGAATAGCCAGGGAAAGCCTCGCTGATGACTGCTGATGCTTTGAGGTGCTAGGTTTAGTGCCAGCACATGCACCCTCCACAGTTAACAATAGAGGCAAATAAGGCTCAAAAATTATAAAGGGTTATAAAGCTCTAGTGGCATTAGACAACATTGTTGGCAAGATAGCAGCCTCGCCGGTTTCAATTCAGACCCATAAGCTCATCTTTGTCTACTCCTTTCAGCTCAAAAATGGTGTTTGGATTGCATCAGACCCAAACAGGTTCCCACCCGCCATCACTATTTTGAATATATTCTTCCAAAGGGTTGGAAAAGTTTCTTCCTTCACGAGATCATCTATTTTATTAAGCAGATCTCAGCGGTTTAGCAGCAAACACTTATTCTATTAATGTTATAAACTGTAACCGCCTCAGCTGTAGGATTATAAATTACCCAGTCCCTGATCTCATTAAGAAATGACTGTGAAGAAGTGTTAATGAAAAAAAGGAGAGATACCAGTTCTCTTATACATGTTACAAAAGCCAGGCAGTTGGTGTTTGTCCAGCAGGGGGTCAAACAAATTCAACAAGGGCAAACTGGTTTCATCTGGGCAGCATCCAGTTAACTCCATGATGGCAGAAGAGGAAGCAAAAAGAAGTTTGTTTTCATGATAGTATGAAACAACAAGCAAGAAAGCGAAGGGGAACAGAAGTTAAGATTTCTGTTAAGTTATGCATGTATCTTTGAAACCCCAGTATAAAGGTCAAAGGTGTGGCATTCAAAAGTAGGGAATTTTGACATAGGGAAGATAGCCACATAAACAAATTAGATGAAAAGAACAGGATAGTGTGCATATAAGTTCTATAAGAGAAAAGGCTTGTTAAGATGAAACTAGAGAACTTGCCTAGTTCTTATAAATACCTTTAGTAAAGATAACTTTACCCATTCTGTTGTCCACTGACTTGTAAGTTACTTTGCATTAAAGTTCAGAGCTCTAAAATAAAACTGGATGATATATTTTTAAGCAGATACTATATGACTACCCACCAGAAAGCAGAAGATTGACTCTCATAACATGTAACTGATACAATTTCTGCACAAGCCTATATGGCTCCCGATTTTGAAGTTCAGATGTAGACTGTTCTATTCCTACTCAACAGGAACAATAAAACTGCACATTCACATGAGTGCTTCTCAATATTCCTAACACTAATGGTACTAATACTAAAAATAGCTGCAACTGTGTGCTTACCCTAAGAGTCTGTCACCAACTCAGAGGGCAAAATATAACATTGTAAAACATCAATACCCTGTTGTTTTGCAAACTGCCTTGTAGCCAAGTCCTGGGGCAATGCTGCTAGGCTTTGGAGGCCTGTTAAGGTAGATTTATTGTGGGCTGTTTAATATCATTACAAGAATTTCCAACCACACCAGGAGAGGCTGTTGGAGGGACTGCTACACACCAACAGAATTGCATATATGAATCAATATGCATTACTCTGGTTTGATGTAAATCAATACGTCATGCAGGAAAGTTATATGCTTTATACTTCCTAATCTATAGAGAGTCTTATTTTATGCAGCATCAAAAAAAAAAATGTTATAATAGCTTTTTATTTCCTTAGCTATCAATTGATTACATGTAACCAGCTCTCCACCAGCATTTCATTCACACAGGGGATCCTAAGCAGCAATTTACTATGGTGTTCCAGTGGGGACAGCAAAACCCTGTATAAAGAGACAGAATGCTTAGTGAAATATTTAAGTTTTAATCACACTTGCTTCAAGCTGTCACACAGGGAAGTACATGCAAAACAATAAAACAACAAGGCAAAATGGTACAAGTGTGACCATGCATTCATCCCTGGCCTTGAATCTTGTCAAAGCTCGAGCATGCACCCCTGGCCTTAAAATGCTGCCCAAACTCAGCAACCTTGAAAGCTTCTCTCAAACAGGACAAGCTGAAACACTGAATCCCGTAAGAAATTGCCACTCACTAGATGCAGAACACCGGCTCATGGTATGACCTGCACTGTCTGCCAAGAAATCAGCTATAAATACAAGCTTGCGTTGCTAACCCTTCAGGCTGGCAAGAGGCTGCTGGTGGCTGTGCCAGAGGGGCTCCCATTACCCCAACACGCAGGGTTGCCTCCTGTTGCTGGAAAAACCTACCTCTTTCTGCAACATTGAGAGGGTGGTGATTGAGAATGGAGGCTCATTAATTTGTTACTAGTTGGTAACCATTCTTACTTGCTGATTACAGGCTATTTTTAATCCCAAGTGAGCATGTGTGTGAGAGATCTTCTACCAGGGTATCCATGAACCCCAGTCACAAATCATTAAAGGTGGTATGACTAACAAGTCACTCAGAGCCTTGTCATTCTTACACTAAGCAGCACTGGTGAGATCCAGAATGCTTTCTAAGTGAATTCATAGGGTTCAGACAGTTTCAATTCTCTAGAGATCTAGTTTCATCCACAGCGTGGGATCATCCCCTGGAAAGCCTTCATGTTTGTGGGGTAAGGTACCAGTGTGACAACTGCAAACATTACCATCACCGTTCCTCTGAGGCGACATTTACACCAACTGCTTACTGAAATTCATAGACCATGGTTTGTTCACTTCAGACATGCAAGCAGTTCTTTAGCAATCTTTGACCAGCAAAATTCTAAAAAAGCAGTTTAAAGTCGTCTGTCTTCTTCCATACCATTTCTCCACACCTAACGCTTTCCTCTGCTGGGAATTTTTGCTTGCTGGGATTATTTTGTTTTTACTCTGCATCAGCAAATGTGGCACAAAAAGATAAAACAACTGCATGCTACTTTTCCTCCTCTCAGGTGAAGTATATTTCCTACCTGGAAACAAACAGCCCTGTACAGAAACAAAGCAAAATGCAGTGATGCTGACTGGAAAAAAAAAAAAATCAATTGTCTTCATACACTTTATGCTTTTTATACATAGTACGTTCAATTTCCTGTTTAATTCAGCAGAATCTGTTTGCTTTCTTCTCAGCCAGTTCCATTCATAAAGGTTGCAGTGCACCTTATACTAGAGCCTGCAGTTTAAAGACAAAAGTGACATGATGCATAAACAGTTTTGGTTTTGGGGTGGTTTTGTTTTTTTTTTTTTTTTTTACAAAATTCATACACAATTATAGAAAAGTTATTTAATTTGGTTTTGTGTTTAAATTTATAGTCACATTAAATTCAATTTGCATGTCAGCAAATTGAAAATCTTTTAAATTCTCTGAAAAGTATTCTGTATAGGTATGCATGTCCCAGTCTGTTCTAAAATCAGACATTAAGTTGGGAAACAAAAGTGGTCATATTTTTTAAACCAATGACAATTACACAGAAAGAGAGTGTTCAAGAAGAGACAATTCATGGCCTTTTCAAGTCTCTCTGATAAAACCTAGTGTCTAAAACCAAATACAGCATTGCCTGCATATTTCCTATGCTGTAGTGACCTCTGTTTGTCTAACTTAGCTGCATTAGTGGTAGGAGACCTTTCTAAAGAACATCAGTTATGATGAGAGAATACTGTTAGAAGGAGGTGTTTGAGAAAGTTTGGGGGTTTTTTCCCCCAGGATGGAGGTATATTTCTTTTTATCCAAAGACAGCTACAGATAAAATATATATTTGCAATTAAAATTGCAGCAGAACAGAAAGAAAACCAAATAAAATTCTGATAACTAAAAGTGAATATTCCTTCTCTTTTAATTAACCCAAATTACTTCTAAGTGAATAATGAAGTTTCTTACAGTTTTACGTTACTGGAACCACAGGAAAAAAATTGTTACTTACAGATTCTTATCTATGAGGACTGTGAAAGACACAGCTTGAACGATCTTTCCCAAGGCCAGGAATGATCGCAAGGAATCAGCCCTGACCTCCTTGCCACAAACTAAACTTACTACCAGGCCATCAGATCAACACCAGCTCAATCAGTAAGACAGCAGTTGGAAAGTACCAACCCCACCAAGAATGCTCATCACCACCAGGTAATTCAAGCAAAGTCCTTTTCTGTGTTGTTCCCCTGTATTTCTTGGGTTAGTAAATATATTAGGTTACTAAAGTTATTGTTATTTTTTTAACAATAAAGTTAATATTACTTATATTTCAATTGACTACTTGTCACTTAATTTTACTGGAGCTGTATTCACTTCTGTCTCTGCTGAGCTGAGGGCCTGGGCTAGCTGGTCATCCAAGCTGAATTAACACGTATTTCTTCTCTATATGCCAGGGATACCACAACAACTTCTTGCACAGAGATTAACGGTAGCCACTGGAAATAAGATGACAGGGATCCCATATTCACCTAAGGTACCTGGAAGCTAATGGGTTACCACACTCTGCTGAGTGGCTGAGCCAGGTGTCCTCATCCTAAAGCACTGGAACTGTTCAGTTACTAATCCAGTAATTATTCAGTGACTTTGTACATATACATAAAGAGAGAAAGAGACTTTGTAATTTGGCACATGCTGTGGACACTGAAGCCGTTTCTTTATGGAAACATTCATGAAATATGCATGGAGAGTTTAACCTGATTTTCAAAAAATCCAAGATTCCACTGATTTTCTAGCAAGTTCCCTCAAAGCCATTGTCCTCCAAGGACCTAACTGAGCCAAGTAATTATTCTGAAGAAACCTCAGACTTTCTGTAGTCCATGACCATGTTAGGATAACCTGCTCCCTCTGTCCTCAGCCACCATCTACCCCAAGAGCAAAAATTCTCCTGGGAAAACATCACAACAAAGTGAAAAGGCAGCAGTGGCCTGGCACCTGTGATTAAAATGAATGTGATATTTTACAGAGGGCTGTACACGGGAGGGAGAGAACAACTAGAGCCCTTATGGCTTTTCTTTGTTTCTGCTGCAGAGAAATCTTTTGAAGGCCATCTCTCACCAGATGGAAAGAAAAAAAAAATAGTTTTCCTACTAGAAAATAAAAAACTCAAATTACTAAGGGTAGAAGTTGTTCAAGCCAGCAGTTGGAAGTCACAGGGTCATGGAGTCTGAATTAGATGCTGTGAAAGCCAGATTTTGCGCACATTAGATTGCAAGCAGCCCAGAAGCTATCACAGGCAGCAAACACTGCTGGAGACAAGTACTATAACACAATTATATTCATGTTTTGAAAGTACAGATTG
Organism: Phalacrocorax carbo; assembly: GCF_963921805.1. Classification (NCBI taxonomy): domain Eukaryota; kingdom Metazoa; phylum Chordata; class Aves; order Suliformes; family Phalacrocoracidae; genus Phalacrocorax; species Phalacrocorax carbo. The sequence continues at coordinate 52,324,769 of NC_087516.1, read as the reverse complement.
AATAAATATATTACTTGTCATGCATTCATCATTCATTTTCCACGCCAAACTCATGTATGGTAAAGCACACAAATCAAGCAAACAATTCTGCCAATTCTGTTTGTCTTTTCACTCTTCATAACCTTAAATCCTTTTGCAGGCATCAGGTAGCTGCACAATGGCATGGGGATTAGGAAACAGCAGAGTAGTTCTCTGTAGCATTTTAAGAAATGTTTCTGAGCGCAACAACAAATGCCTTACTGAAGGCAAGTGTCTGAATCATAATCTTAAGTCTCCAGCTCCTTAAGTGTTTTTCAATTGCTACAGACGTGCATGTTGATGGAAATACATCACCTAATGAGTTTCCAGCTACTTTGACCGGTCCATCAGCCCTGTTAATAGAAGTGTGTTTCTTTCTCTTTTTCACATTGCTAATGTGTTAATGGCTAAAATTTATCATCCTCCAGCACAACTCTGACCAGCTAATCTAACAACTTGCAGTATAATTCCAGAATGGCTTAAAATGTTAAAATATATAGGCTAATCTCATCTGGGACCCTCATTTGCTTCCTCTTCGGAGGTCAGGGAATGTATTTCTTCTACCTTTTTACATAGCAAAAACCACATCTCTCTTCCATTCAGAGCAAAATCAATGGGCAAAGTTGACAGAGTCTTGTAGGAAGTTTTGAGCGCTGTTGTGGTCCAGAAACCAAATTATTTGCTTCCTACAGAAGCGGATATTGCATTAGGTCTAGTTCAAGAATATCAGCAAAACATTACTAAAGCCAGTAGGGTACACAAAAATAACAATATTTACACACAGAAGGCCAATCACCTGCTAATGCTACCACCTACCTGCTAATATTACATTAACACACATCCCCCTCCAAAAATAAATATTATGTTTAGCTGATAAACAGTTTATAGCTGACTGTCCCTTTTAATAGACAGCCATGGATTTAAATAACAATCAACTCACTATGTTTCTTCCCTCTTGTCTTAATCATTGTTCTACGTAGTTACAAATGATGAATAAGGAAGAGGAAAATTAGAAGACAAATTAATTCCTTAATCTATCAGAAAACACTGTAGGATTACACAAACAAATACAGAATTACCCATAGAAGAAGAGCTACATATGCATATTGGAACAGAAGGAAAAACACTTGGTATTCAGGAAAAATAAATGTTAGTAACCAGAAAGAATGGTTTATCCTCTACAATAACAACAGTCTTAAACATTACCAATTTGGAAAGCAGATATTCATATTGCCAAAGTACTCAAGTCTTGGTCTGAGTTGAGGTATCATTTTTAAACAGCACAGCATTTAAAAAAACAAACAAACAAAAAGAAAACCCAAAAAACACCACACACAAAAAAAATAAGAAAACAAAACAAAAACCACCACCTTACATGGAAGTTTTCATTAAGCTATTAAAATAACAAATGCCCACCACTATAATTCTTTGTCTTCAATAAAAAGAAGAGAGTACTGTATGGGTATTTTTCCTTTCCTTTTAATACCCTCACTTTTGTTATTAGTATGTGGGTCAGCCATGGTTCTGTGACAAACCTTCAGTCAGAAATGGGTCAATTCTTAAAAAAATTCTTTTCAATCAGTTGTTGAAATAGAAGCAATATTGCTTTTTCAGTAATGGCACAAGTAAATTGGGTCTCTGAATACTGTTGGGGGAACAAAATAGTAAAAGTATGCAGTTGCATGTGACTGTGTAAGTAAATATGTGTATGAACAGTCTAGGAAGTATTCCCAATGCCACACGAAAACATTTTATATATATGCTGTCATCACCTTGTCAAGATCTGGCAATACAACGTTAGTTACATATTACAGATCATATCATTCAGAGAGAACAGAACATTCTGAGCGTGCCTCAGTGTGACATGGAAAAGCTCAAGGCCAGGGCTTTTTTTTGGCTGGTTTGAAGCTCTGGATACCACTTATCTGTTCAGGATGTCCCAACTTTTCCATGTTCCCTTATAAATCCTAATAATTGCAAAATAAAATTCCAAAGATAGTGATGGAGCCAGTCCTATTCACAATTATTCCCACAATAAAACAGGATGAGTGACTTGCCCAGTGTCACCCAAGAATTTGTGGAAGTGTCAAAAAAACCCCATGGGAATCTCCCAAGTGCAAGTCAAGTGCTTTAACCACACCATTATTCTTCACTTCTAAAGTGTGCTACTAATCTGACCTTGTTTGCTCAGAAGATATTCCTAAAGCTAAAGTTCTACACTGAATGCTGACATATCTTCCTATGAGTGTTTTAAACAGGATTTGGCTAATCCAGACAGCATAATAAACAATCCAAATCTTCCTAAAATGTAAATTCATGCTTAACATTTAAGACTTACAATTGTTGGGTAACTTAAAAAAAAAATCCTTTTACACTGCTTGGCCTGCCTGACATGAAATACCATAAAAATTCATTATTTTAATGAGACTTTCAGATGAAGGCTCTGAACTACTTCAAAATAAGCTGTGGAGTACATGAACTTTTGAAAGATAATTAAAACTTAATCCCTTCAAATATTTTAAGTATACGATGCTGCAAACCTGTGGACTTGAGTGTACAGATATCCCCAGGAGGTAACAAATAAAGGAATACGTATATGATATGCTTATACCTGTACACCTTAGGTAATGGTACAGATGGAACAGGGAAAGAAAGTTGATGGGATTTTGCTGCCCTTAAGAGACACAACCGGAGAGACTGACACACACACACTAGGACAGCCAGATGAGGAGGACGAATCCCAGATTACAGAAACTCCAGGCAGAAAACAGGAGAGTAGGACATCCTTCAGAACATAACAGTGGACATTTTCTGAATCACAAAAAAGATAAAGCTGACCAAGTGTCAGCATAAAAGTAAGGACATGCAGAGAAAACACTTGCCTTGAACGTGCCCTGTTCAGTGTAAGAATACATAATTTTTTTTTCTTTGCTGAGGCAGCATGGCTCACCTCTTTTTTTTTAAATCTATGTCAACCTTGAACTAATTTTTCCCCAGAAAAATATATTTGAAAGATGAACATAAACAATAACTCCACCAACGATTTTTAATACTTGCTTTGCATTGTAGAATATATGACAGGGTTTTAATTAGCCTGCTATTTGGTTGCTTTACAATGCTATCCAATGGGTTTACGATTTACTGTATGTCAAAGAAAAAAAAAACAACAAACAAATAACCGCCTGGTAATTCAGGATATCATTTACAATTTTCAGTTTTAGGTTTTCGAACTGGATATTCCAGTTTCTAATTGAAAATATTGCAGCAAGTGAAAAGCAGAGCAATACTTTCAGATAATGCAAGTTTGTCTGCAACAGCAGATAAGAATATGTAAAAAAGCAACTAGTAGTTTCATATACTTGTTACTTGTGGAGGTGCATTTACAGTGCCATTTGAAAAACGACATTGGCTGCCTTTACACAAGCTAGAGCCTGACTGCTTCCATTAATATTCGTATATATTTGCAACTTGCACCTGAAGCCCCAATTTCTGTCCATAACAGTAGCAATCCACATCAGCACTTTCCACCCTCCAGTATAACCGAGCAAACAGTCCTGCTCCATCACCCACTAAAAATCATCTTGGAATCATATCATAGAATAAGCTCATTGCTTGCATCCAAATTTTGCATTCCTGAAACAGAATGGCTTGTTCTAGTCACTGATGCAAAAAATACATTTTTACAACAGTTGTACAGTGAACTTCAAAGCTCTCAGCTGAAATGGTGAGAGCTGTGATTGGCCATACAGATACAGCATAGCCACAGGACAGAGCCTTACCTGAGGAGTGCAGACTCAGCAGACAAGACAAAAGGTGTTCAGTAAGGGGATATAACTATCCACATGGAAAACAGAAGTTCAACAAGTCAAGACAGCAGCTGAACAGGGTACAACCCAGCCTATGCAAGTGTAGCTCATAAGGAGCCCTGATGGTTTCATTTTGACAGCCCATATGCTTCAAGTATAGTATGTCTTCCTCAAGGTCAGAAAAGAATCCAAAATTGAATCCACTTTCACCAAATTCTAGTATTATTTTTTAACTGTACTGCTTTCTGTCTCCTTTCCTATTAGTGGAAATAAGAACAAAGCATGGAGTAGGAGATATATGGGGCTTGCCCTGGACAGACATCTTGTCCTATCTTTAGTAGCTGACAGCCATCAATGCTTCAGAAATGCATTAAGGTCACTGAAAATTAACAAGCTTCTGAATAAGGTTTTTGAATCTTGAGACAAAAATGTTTAAAGCAATGCAAAAGCTTATAACAATAGTAGGAATAACCTGTCAGTGAGATTTCCGCCTATGTTTAAATCTGGAAATGTGAAGATTTCCCTAATCAGTCTCCCTCAGTTCAAACATGCATGAATACTCCACACGCATTACTGAAAGGCTGCTTATGAGTATTGGCAGCTACTAATGACTTTGGATAAAAAAGGCAAGAAAGTAGCTGATGGGAGGGAGAAAGGAAGGATAAAAGGACAAGAAGGAATCAGATAAACATAGATATGGACCAAAATCCAATAAAGTCAATGGCATGATTGATACTGACTTCAGAAGCCATGCGGGATGGAGTCTGAAAAGGCAGAGAACAGATTTTAGGCCCAAAGGTAGACATGTTATTTCTCCAAATGTTCTACAACAGAGAACGCGATGTTTTCTCTAAAGTAATCATCTGTAAGAAGAGAGTTATAGCCCATTTTGTTTCCTTTTAAATGGCTCTGGCAGCTTTTTCCAACGTGTGATATGGGGAATATTTTCTTTTTTCCCCCATCATACCTTCTAAAAAAGATACTATCCATACACACTCATGTCTATCAGATTGTGTTAGTGACCACACAGCCACAACCCTCAGGGATTATGAGAGAGAAGTGAGCTATGAATTACATACCCTGCTTGAAAAAGTGGCTGTCAGTGACTACTTTGAAAATGCTGTTAGCCCTTTGTCACATTCCAGTTAGAAATGAGAGAAAGGAGCATGGCTAGCAGTCTTTATCCTGATGACCATTCCAGTAGGAGCTATTACCTAGAAAAGAAATAATACAGGAATAAAGTTCTATCCAAATCCAGCAACACATTCAAATGCACAGTATGGTCTGGGTTGCCTAGCAGGTGAGATGAGACGATGACAAGTTCTTTCAGATCTTTACAGAATGAGAAAAACTTAAAGTCCGAGAAGATTTCAAGGTTGTATTCAGCCAGCAGCCTCAGTGGTCGGCAGCTGAAGGCAAAAATATTATTCTGTATGACATAAAAACAAATGTATGCAAAATCCTTTGTTGTGTCACTGCATAAACTTGTTGGCTGCACAATTTATGATTATCCATTAGAAAAAAAATAAAATTTCTCTATCTGCTCTTCACTTTTGGTTGTGTATCAAAGCCGCTGAATACACACTGTGTGCTGAACAGAAGAACAAGGAAAAGTGAGTTCGGCGCTACGCACAGGTGAGTTATCCCTAGGACCCAAACCAATGCCATTTAAAGGCACTGTAATATACTGTGCAAATGACACTAGCAAGAACCTAAAAATCCTGTTTTACAAGGAACAGACCAATAAATAAGCAATTAAAAGAGGATTTTAATAAGTACTTTGGCTCCAAAAATTATGTTGTGCTAATAAATAGAATCTGTCAACACAGATGGGGAAAAATAAGAGGTAATAGAAGCAGAAACATTTCCCACATAGTTTCAGGTTAAAATTATTATTGAAGATTTCCCTTGCCTTTCTGGTAACATGGATACAAAAGCATTGTCCTGGGGCACGAGACCACGTAAATGAAGCTGACAAGAAACAGCGAGACAGCAAGGTTACAGAAACTTCACTGCAGACTGCTTTTTACTAAGTATAGAGACAGTATGTAAAACAGGGCCATGATCTTAGGTGTTATTGCCACAACATGGATACTAAGCAATGCTACTAGATGAATAGCACCAGGGGAACACAAGGAACACTTGCCATTTAGCCATGAATTTCAGTGACAGCTGTTGCCTGAAAAGCTGTTGCTCCAGAAACTTCCCTATTTCCTTCCTACCATTATGCCGGATGCCAACATAAATACTTACACACCAATCAACAAACATACAGTCACATTATCATAAAGGTCTGGATCTCCAAAAAGCCAAGGTTATTGTTTGCATCATAGGTACTGCGATGATAAATGTAATTTGTAGGTATCTAATTCAGCCTGGAGGGACTGGCCCAAGAAACAGTGAGAAAGACAGACAACTGCCTGCAATAAGTACCAGCCAAGTGGCAGAAAACTCCCCGCTTGCTTGGGTTCACCCCTTGGCAGTTCATGAGCCCAACAAACTGCTGGCATTCAGGTAAAGACTTAACTCTCCCCTGGAAGTGGCTTCTGTGGTAGGAGGATAAGGCAAACTTGGGATGGCATGAGATAAAAGCAGCTTGCTGGGAATGAGAAGGGTAGGCAGTAGCATACATGTAAAGCAGGAGGGTCGGGTGGCCAGGATAATGTCCTAGTTTATTTGGTGAGAAGATGAGAGGAGGGCAACATTACACTGGCCCCACATTACAAGCAGCCTGATGCAGAGCTACAAGCTGGCTCAGCTACTATGAGTGGCTCCTCAGCAAATTACACCAGGATATTCCTGGGCTAAGTCATTCTCAGTTTTATCTTATTTCGTCCCCTGACATTACTCACAAAGGTAGAGCCAGTCTGCTCTACCATTTGGCAATCATGCTTTTTAAAAGACACTTGTTTACCTATAAATAGAGGTAGGTACTGAGAAGGATTCACAATAAAGACTATGTTTATGAGCACTTTAAAAAAAAATTGTTTTTAAATCTTACGAAGCACCTTTCTGCACACTTTAAAAAATGTTTCTAAACATGAGTCTAAAGGAAGAAACAGATAATGAACATATGCACTGTACAGCATTTCATCACTTTTATACTGGAGACAAGAACTCCATGGTGACCTGCAACCAAACCACCTCCTTCCTTCCCCCTGTCCCTTACTCTTTGGTGCTACTAGACAAGCGCTTCCTCCCCTTGCTCCTAGTGAAATCCATCCCATTCTTTGTCAAGGTGCTGGGAATGAGCGGGATCAGCAAAAAGGTATCTGCTAGAAATAGCTCAGACCCCTTCCAAAAAATAAGGGATTCATGAGATGGAAATTGCCCTCCCCAGCCCTATCACAAGTTGCTTCTTAATAAAGTTCCTGCTCCTATATACTTTGAACCTTTCAGCACCAAAGCAGATTTTAACAGAGAAGGGAAACATCTAAGTATGAGGAGATGAGCAGGGAAACTGATGTGGGAATACATCTTTGTTCTCACACAGGGTTGCCACGTGGTAGACCTGGTAGAGATTACTCAGCACCGAGTCATGATAAACTGAGATCCCTTGAAGGGGCAGGTTTACTGACTGACGACTGTGGGCTGGCCAATTCTATTTCATCAGCCTATTATCCACTGTAAGTGTGTGGAAAATCTATCTGTTCCTACTTCTTCATATACACCAGATATGAAAGGAAACAAAAACCTGTCTGAGCAAAAAGCAAGAGCATGACAAGAACACCCTTAAGATAAGACCTTATTCTCACAGTACAAACAGCTTCTGTTCCCCATGCCTCAGAAAAACATTTGCTAACCCAGCAGAAGGTGGCTCTCTGTACTCCCTCTCACATAGGATAACCAAATACCTCTCAGTGACAGTACAATATAGTTTCTTGGATTGAGCAAGAGAGAGCCAAGAAATCCTTCATTTACCTTGGAACTACAGTGACTCACGTTAGGCAAGTAACTTTATGGGTGATCAGTCCTTCCACATGAAAAACAAGGAAAGCTGTATGAGTTCCTGAGGGGCAGTTTGGAAGAGATGATGATCTTTACACCTAAAGTAATAAGTGAAAGAAATCTGACTCTTCAAACATGCAATCAGTTACAGTTGTACCTCCAGCATGGAAAAATAATAAAAACCTATAATAAAAGATAGAACCAACATATCATCCAGAAGAGTTGGTTTTAGTATGTCTTAGCTACATAGCCCACATAGCCATTGCACCAACAGACATACATACACACACACGCTACCTGTACCCCAAGAAGAAATACTGACAAAAGCTATTATTGCTAAAGGTATATGGGAGATATGATCATCTACTCTGCAGAGCTAGTTAAAAGCATTAGTTATAGTCCATGCAAGGCTGTGCATAAATAAAACTCAGTGAATCCTTTTTAGAAGAGGGAAGAGAAAGACACCAAAAATGCTTCTGGTTGTCCACATTATTCCTCCTCTTCTCAACTGGAACTTTTATAAATTGCATTTTTTAATATGGATCTCCAAAATCCTTCCTAAACTAGGTGATCAACGCTACATGTAGTCTGCCATTACTAGATTTTTCTTCTTGCTCCTTTCTTTAAATATTGGGCAAGATTTAGTTGTTCATTAATATGACTGCAGCAGCCTTAATGTTGTTGCAGAAAGTATTTCCTAACTGCTACCAGTAAGTTACACTGGCTTTTGGAATAGGTTGGAAACTGGTCTGACCCTCTTTTTTATTAGACATTGAGTTATTTTTGCATGTTCAGCTGAGAGAAGTCTGTGGATGGAGATGTCCTGCTACTGAGAACTTTTCCAGCAGCAGATGATCCTCTAAGTGTAGACCAGCTTTCACATACAGAAAGGGCTTAGTGTTTAGGTGGTGTTCAAAACCCCATAGAAACACTAAGCAAAGAACTGTTTCTCAGTCCATGAGAGCTAAATGATAAGGAATGAAGCTTTCTACATACCCATGGTGAGCACTTGTTATTTTGCTATACAAACTCTATTTGTAGTTACCACTGAATTGTTACTGTGATGTGAACAAGTGGTTGTAAATGGAAAGGATTCTGCTGCAGAACTGGGGGCCAAGCTGGAAATCATAAGAAATAGGCATCACTCTGGTCATACACCACAAATATTTACTCCTTTATGGGAGCTGAGAGTGTGACACAAAATCTCTAGTAGGCAGTGGTCCCCACAAAGGGTTTGTGACTCCTTGAACTAAAATACTAATTTCAAGTTAGACTTTTCTTCATGCCATGACTCCTCTGCTCTTTCTGGGAATTCTGGAGGTTTCTAAATAGTACTAATCCGTACTAGCAGATGGTAGTAGCACTTTGTCAGAGTATTATTACACTTAACACTTCAGAATTTTAATGCAATGGCTCCAAGACATATTCCTCAAGCCCCTCCATAAAAAAAGCCATTTCAAAGCTTACATCTACATATGCTGCCATGCACTGACTTCTTACCATCATGAGAAGCATCCTTGGAAAAGCAGTATTAAATATTATGAAATACCCTAGAAGCCAACATGGTCAGGGGGAATTTGTGAAACAAACCACAACCGGTAACCTCTGCTGTATTGCTAAAGCAATGCTAACAACAAAAGACCTCTCCCTGGCACTTACTCCTGAACCTGCCTCAAAAACCAAACACTGGTTATTCCTAAGTAGCAGACGTTTGATTATTCATCGCAGGTACCTGGAGGTGAGAGGGAAAGAAAATGGCACACGCTTGTTCTACAGGGAGGATCAGGCAGAATGAGCGACTTCAACAGCTTCCAAAGCACCGACAATTTCAATATTCTATTTGTTACACTGAGCTAGTAGTACAGAATGATGCAAGGACCTTGTTTATATAAAGTTAGCCTCTCTCTTTCATGTTCTGGATGGGATTCTGTAAACCTAGTATTTTCTGAAAACAGTTGTACTCCTTACTTGACACAACACAAAGAGCCAATTAATTCTAGCCTCAGGGACATTTGGCAGGCTTACAAAAAATGGGGAAAAAATGCATCCCTTTAAAAAAAAATGCTAAAAAGCACCCATGGTACTTTAATGAACAGCTTTTTTTTCTTTTTTTTTTTTTAAACTCCTAAGTCCTACAGAAGATTATTTTCAGCAATAGCATTTTCCAAATGTTATCATTATCTACCTTCCCCTAAGGAAGTATTTACCTCCTCCTCCCATACATCATTCAGCTATGTTATTAGAGATCATTGATCTCAAACAGAAAAATATTTTGAAACCTATTATCCCCAACTTTTATTGTGTCTCATTTAGAGGAAATACAAGCCCCTGGCTCTCTCTTTGCTGCTTTGAATGGGGGTTAGACAAGGCTGATGTTGACAGAAAACCAGACTTTAGCCTCAATGAGGACATATGCTGCAAGATAAGCACGAAAGCAGATCCACTCACCACTCTGGAGCTTCACTGAAGAGAGGTCTAACTTTCAATGCAAGCTATGCAGCTATTCAAGAGGATGAGAAAGCTAGAGCTCTCGCTCTCATTCCACAGAAGGCACCGCAGGCTTTGAATCCAGAAGCGCGCTGCATTGTTTTCCCTTTCCTTCCTTCCTAAATTAGGTCAGAAGTCAATGGAGCAGAAGCTGTGGCTTTGTGCATCAATTCCTCCCACTCGCCAGCCATAGAAGCTGAGCTTACATGGAGGCCATACAGACTGGCACTAAACTGCTGCACAGAGGAAGCAAAGGAAGATGATTTAATCAAAGGGATAATGCTAAGGCAGAGGGAGGTACAATACGCTCGGAGTTATCCTGGAAGATGACACTTCAGTACTCATTGTTTGTATCTGTGTACAACAGTACTAGCAATACAAAGAAAATGGACCTCGCTTTTCTGCAAAGTAACCAGGTACAATTATCAGCTAAAGAAAAAAAATTTAATATCTACCACACAAATCAAATGCTTTACAGTAAAACTGTAGAAGCTGTACTGGGAGAAACAATCCCATTTTCTAATCTATAATTTAGTTTCTTTAAAACTTAATATTATCTTCTAGATATATTGTTCTCAAAGCATCGTTTGCGTTATATTTTTATTCTTTTCAGTAATATTTGGGTCATTCCAGTGCCTTACTCCTCCAGATTTCCCAACTTTTCTCATATGCATACACATATACCTCCTCTATAGGGCCTGTCCCAAATGTTGAAAGCCCAATCTCCAGCCCACGTAAGTGTAACATTACCTGCTATTCCCTAGAAGTATCCTGTACCCTTACAAATCCAGCCGGGCCCATCACTCAGGCTAGCCCCCTCCAAATGTTTCCTGTACCCCTTCACCACCCAGCCAACTCCCACCACTGTTAACCACAAAGCCTCTACTCCCTTCCAGAACTCCCATGTAGAAGGTACCACCAGAACCTTCCCCACAGTACTCCTGCTCCCAGAGCCTCTCTGCTGCAGAGAAACCCCCTGGTAAGGCTTTGTTTCCTGCCAACTCGTGCTGCCCTTTACCTGCAAACTCCTCCTCTCCCTGCAGCTAGACACAGCATCGGTGATGTTCCCAAGCCATCACCCTCTGTGATGGGGACACAAAGCGCAGCTGATCATACCCTAACATATACATTATATACAGGACACACTTTTCTCCTGCCCACTCCCCTCAGCCATTTTATTTGAAGTAGTCCCTGTACTCTTTGCAGCACTGGCAAAAATGAGATCACTTTTTCAAGAAGGTGGGTGTTTTTCACATCTCTCCAGGATGCAATCCAATTCCATAATGGGTGAGCTACTCCAAGGAGTTGGAAAATCATTTCTCTAGACTGTTTCAATATTTCAATAACATTCTAGAAATTCTGCAAGACTAGCTAACAAGGCTGCAGATGCTTTTAGAATCACTGCTTACATTTAAATACCTCTTTTAAGCAAACTGGGGTATTTTGCAACATATATTGTTCCACCTTCCCAAGAAGAGATCTTTCCTTTCTACCTAGACATCTTCCAAAACTGTACCATGAAGTATTTGTCCAAACAAAAGAGAGAGAGGGAGTATGCACGTGCACAACTGTTCCTGTACTAGGTAAAGCCAGAGAGTAATATGTTAGCAGCTGATGAGATAATGACTGGTTTTATTTTGCCAGTTTAACCAATGTTATTGGCAATAAAGCACTGCGGGTAATGATCACACGCAAATTGCTAGCCTTTATTTCTCAACAACTGTCTTACCTCACAGCACTGTAACTTTTGTTATCATGTGCCCCAAACCAGGTAAGAACTAATATCAGCCACGCTACATCTGCCCTGTCAGTACATCCCTCTAGACATATCTATGTGCTTTCATTCCTTCGTACCCAGAGCCATCATTCATGAACATGAATGAATGAATCTGTCTCTCAAGAGATGCCAAAAGATTTGCAACTTTGTCTCCTGGTGTACAAACTGTCTGAGTCACAGAGAGATCCAAGCCCCCCCCTTTTACTTCATCTTGAAATCTTCTGACAGCCAACTTTTTGTTTCATATTTGTACAACTTCTAGCACAGTGGGGTGCCATTTCACAATTTGTATTCGCGTTATGACTTTCGGCAAGCAAAAAGCCTCCCAGATCTCTGTGTTGTTACTTAAGGTAGAAACTAATGTCATCCCAAGATAAAGAAAAATCCAGTCAACTATTATCAGAAATAATAATCTGTCTGATTACTGGAAAGGTGTGTGTTTATATGTTGTATATGCATACATAAATACATACCCCATTGCTAGTTATTAACCTTTATCGTGGAGCTATAAATTTAAGTAGTACATTTTAAGAGGTATTTATAGCAAGTGTATATTAGTGGATACACTGCAATACTGCTTGGGTCTGTACATTCACACGGGGGAGAGCTGAAGAAAGAGAGCTTAAGCAGGAGAATCAACTTCGGGGGGTATTTTTGTCTCAAAAGAGGGTGAATAACAGGAGTACAAGGGAAACAAAAAGCAGCTTTATCTGTCCAAATAGCAGATATTTGTGTTATGGTATGTTTAATTTGTTCTGCCTGGACAGGGAAAAAAAAACCCATATATTTAAGAGTATAGAACATAGCAACCATCGCAATTGCTTGCAATGAACTTGGAATACGAGAGAGAAAGAATAAAAACAGTGAAAGAGAGAAGTAAGTGTATTTTAATATGACCAATAGTAGCAATCACCTTTCACTTGCCACTTAACACACATCCCGTGCTGTACACTGGCTGTATGCTGCCAGTACTCCACACTGGCTTCACTGAAAGAGAACCAGACCTTTTCCACTGTCTTTTTCCCTTTAACAACTCTCCAATACATGAAATGATTTAAAAACATTCTCAAATATTTGAAACTGAATGCTACAAAGACTGCAAAAAGGCAAAGAGGTCTACAACAAACATCTTTGCTTAACAGTGTTTGGCCCAGGTAAGTCCCCACTGTGTGATTTCAGCCCATGGTATACTGCCAGACAACTTTTAATACTGGTTGCAATCAGTGGGGTAACTCTGCAAGAGTCTCTTGTCTCCTGAAAAAGACAACTGGCATCTTCCAAACATCTCAATGGCTCAGGAGCCTAAACTCAGCTGGCAGCCAGTCAGACCTGAGCTCCTGCATGCTTTAAAAACAAATCAAGTTACTGTCTTGTCATCAGGTCTGGGTCCCGAACACAGGTTTTGAGTTCCAAGGCAGGGAAGCCTGCCCTGCACACATCTTAATTTCTCTATTTAAAACGGATTTGAAAAAGTAGGCATTATTGTATCTGTATACATTAAAATGAAGCATAGCAAATCCAGGACTGACATTCAGGTCTGCGGCTACGCCATCCTCTGCTCTCTCCGGAGCTCTCATCCAGAGCGACTTTCCACAACAGTGAAGAGGTGCTATTTGATTTTGATTTATCACAAGTGAATTATTATAATGAAATCACCAACTCGATTTAAGCCTCTGAGAAAGATATGGTTGGACTAACAAAAAATTGTTCTGCAAAACAAGCAATTATTGTTAGGTTCACTGGATATTGGCCTTAGCAATCCAACTGATTACAGAAAGTTAATGATTTAAAAAGCAATGAAGAAATAAGAGATTAAATCCGTTAAATCTGCATGAAAGACTCCAAGAGGAATTTTACAGTGATTTTCACTGCATATTTTATTAGATATGTGATATTTTATTCATGAGTAAAGCAAATATAACAATTAGGAATAATTAGCATTTCAGCACAGAGTACTATCTAATAGGTTAAAATACACATACGATTCTTCATTTAAATTCCATATCTTCACATTTTCCCCTTCTTGGTTCAGAATTTTCCATTAAGCATAGCACTTTCAGGAACATCATACAGCTCCTGAAGAAACAGAAACAGAGAGAACTAGTGGCTCTAGCCTTTGATATCTTCTTTTTCCCCACTCTTTGCATTTTTACTCATTTTCATTTCAATTTCTTCTTCAGCATAGCTTGTCAGATAAATCCAGCAAAACTTTCAGGAAACTTTTTCCTTTTCATCTTTTTTTCCCACCCTACTTCCCCCTCATTCCAGAGTTAATGTGTGCAAGGAAAACCTCCTTTAAATCGAACCCCGCACTTAAAAATCCACCAGCTTAAATTTGACCCAAACTACAGTATTTGTCTCCATACCACCTCTTCTACTACAGCTTTAATGCTACAGAGGAATACTGTACTTACTGTATTATTCTTTCTCATTAAGCGTCACTTTTTATGTGGTGGTTTTGGAAGGCTTTTTTTAATGCAACATTTTGTGCCCACAGAATATCCTTTCCTTCAGCTGATGCGGTTACCCCAGAGCAAAGCAGGAACAAGCCTCTCCAGCTGAACTGCACTCTGTGGTACAATACAGAATACAAAATACCTCCTTCTCTGAATTAAGTATATTATCACTGAAACTAGGATATAAATTTTGAACCTTACAAAATTACAGCACTGCACAATTTCAAGCCCGTTCCCTTGCCAAGTTTCATAACTGTCATTGAAACGCCAGTACATTTCATCTACTAACCTTCAATTTCAGCCTGTGTCCTCCCTGTTACACAGATCAGTTATAACTCTCCAAGTCACATAAACCATTATTAATTATAGTGGTTGCAGACACAAGAGAATCTTTACCTTACTCCATCATCTCTCACATAACTGTTCGGCCAACAATAACCAGAAAACAAAGCCTGACTCCTACGACGAAGAATAGCAGAGGAAACTGCCCTGCTGGTGCTCATGGGAAGAGACTGAAATAGAGAAAGGTATGGCAAGACAGACACCTTTTCCTCACCCGTTCTTCCACTAGATACTTCCATTTTAGTCTCTATGTTTAAATTACTACTTCTACACCAAGACTAGACAATTAAATTCTACTTCACTTCATAGCGGGAGACAATAGCACTTCCTCTTCTCCCTGTGCTGCTTCAAATGCACGAGCCAGCTAAAATCTGTGCCCAGAAGGCTTTGCCCAGGCCTTCCTTACCTGGTGTTGAAGATAGTTTAACTAGCACAGCACCACGCTTACTTAACACGCATTTATCACATATTCCATGCCAAGTATCACACTGCACCATCTCAGTGTTGGACCTTCTTCAATACAGTATACTAGCCTAGATGAGCAATGAAGACATGATTGTTGTTACTCTGAAAAGGGCCAATGTAGCTCATTTTGCAAGCAACAGGTCAACCCCTGCTCGCTCGTGCATGAAGATAAAGTAACATCACAGAAGGAAAGGAATCGCATCTGTATCCAAGAAGCCCAGTAGGAAGCTGGCTGCTAGACAGCCAGCCAGCCTAGGGTACAAAATGCCCCAGAGAAACCTGAGCTTTCACACGCAATTCCCAGCCACTACAATTCACTGGCAAATTGTGTGTTATGCTTTACTGTTGGGCTGTGACTTTTGTACTAGCCTCTTGGCACTTCTAGATAGCACTAACGAATGAGTATACCTGGGGCTCTCAGAGATGGCTGTCAGCATGACCGCAGCCATGAACTGGACTGTAAGGCCTACAGGACGCACAGGTGTGGAGCTGCCCAGGTTTTGACAGACATGCTACACCTGCCTCTGAAATCAAAGTCTTCTCCCAATTTCACCAGCTTAGATAAAAACTTATTCCTTCTGGAATTCAAATCTAATAAAAAAAAAAAGCCCAAAAAGTGACATCTGAGTTTGCAGATGCAGAAAGGTATCCTGGTTTGCCTCATTACCAGTGTATCACCTGAAGTCAACATTTTGCACATACTAAGCTATCATGTATCATAATATATACTTATATAACGTGTTTGCAGAGTTTGATTATTTTCTCATATTTGCTCAAAATATAGATCATTTTTTGAATACTGTTTCCTTTTCCTATTAGTCACTCTTAAGTCCAAACAGCAACAGTAATCGTCTATGTCTAAGGAGTTTTTTAAACACTGAAGATATAAAACGCAAACTACGTTTGGAAAGCACGCAGATGAAGCGAGTTTTACCATGCAATCATACGTAATTCAGGTAATTAGGAAATTTAACTAGAAACTGATAGCCAAATAGAACTACTCTTTCATATAAACTATTTTAAAACCATTGTTAGCATGCTGAAAAAAAAGCACTGGAGTAGCACTAACAGAGTAAAAATATAAACATCAAAAGGCAAAAGCCTTCAATAAATTTCAGCAAAAAACAGACTGTCATGGCAGATTATAGATAGCTATATATCAAATGGAAGAAAATGATGTCAGTCCAAGTCTGTATCTAGGGAGTAACCTAATGGCTTACAAAAGTCATCTCCTGCCAATACCACTTGCTTTACAGGGCCAGGGAGTGGAAGAGAACCATACTTAATGCCTTTGTTCATTAAGTTAAATGAACCTTAGTTGGTAGGTTTATGTAGTCACAGTCTTAAAAGATTTTTCTCCAGTGTGTTTTTTCAAAGATGGCATTGTGAGAATAAAGAGACTGTGCATCCATAAGTAGTCATCTGAAAGCATACAGCAGCAGCAGTGATTGCCACGTCAGGCATTTGTTAGGACACCACTTGAAAATGAATGGCTGGCGTTTTTTTCTCTGCCTTTATCAAGGACAAAGAACTTGAAATAACGCTAAGAATTATTTAAGAACATGGAAAGGAGCCGCCTGCTGTATTTAGCAATCCATGGGCTCAGTTTAAGATCTTCTGAAGTCAGCTAAGCAACTCACCTAACATTATGACAGACTCTGGATCAGGCCCTGGCGATCAGTAAGAAACACTCCAGAAAGCAGTGACACCTAACGGCAAGCATGCCTTTGGAGGATAGCAAGCCATAACCTATGGCATGGAAAATTACCCCTCTTTAGCTGCAGAGTAACTAGCGCTAAAGCACATTACAGGGACTGAATTACTATCACAAATCTAAGCACCTGGGAGAGAGTTTAAGAAACAACACACATAGAAACACGGATTATGTCATACATGCTGTGCATTTAAGTAGAACACAGTTACTAATAAAACCTACTAGCTGCTAAGCCACGGCACACTGTATTCCAGGGCTTTATCCATGTGTATGTTTAGAAAAAGCAAGTACCCTTGGCACATTCTAGAGCAGAGAAAACAGAGACCTGAACACTCATCTGTACACATGACAGGCACAGATTTATTTGTTTTTAATAAATCTGCTTTGCTTTCTTGCCCTGTGCTTTACAAAATGTATGTGAGAATACTGTAATGAACTGTTAGTGGCATACACTACATACCTTCTAATGAGGCTTTACCAATAGCATGGCAAATTAAATTCGTATTACCAACGCACAACACAATGCGAGCCAAGCTGCATTGTAGTACAACAGCTTACAAGACGAAACATGGTGCACACCACCAAGCTAGATGACTCGCTTTCCCTTACAAAAAGATTTTACTTTTTAAGGGCACTACCATATCAACGGAAGAAATAAGCAACAGATCCCATGTGGAATTGCCCTGGTATTGTTATCCACGGTACAGAAGAGCTTAAAAGTAGTTACCAAGACCCGAGACCCAGGAACACTGGGAACTTGTCCCACACAAGGAAAGCAACAGTCCTGGCCTGCAAAGCCTAAAAGCTGAGAGGATTAAGAGAGGAGCAGGTCTAACTTTCTCTTTTAGAAAAAATAATAGTGTATATATATATAAATATATATATTTAAAGCATATATAAAAATATATTTGAAAGCATATATATATATAACTATATATTATGTATATTTCTGAACTTGCCATTGAAAATGAAAAAGCCAAGGGCAGTACACAACTGACTGCATGACTGACGCCAGTGATAAACAAAAACCACCAACTTGCAGTAATCAGGGGGCCCTGACCTATTGCTGCACACTGCTGTGATCAATTAGCCTTTAAAAATACTTCAGTGTACTTTTTCAGCAAAAACTTCTGTATCATACTATGTGACCGTTGCCCTAGGCGATTTTTCTGCACCTAATACGCACGCATTTGCATATATGTTTCTATATGCACAATAGGAAATCCATACGCACGCACAGATGTATTACTATGTGCATGTCAAGGGAAAAAAATGAGCACAAAGTACAAAATATAAAAGCATGAGACCAAGTGTAGAAGATGCAAAGCATACACAAATCGTGCAGTTGACGAGGAATGCCACCTAATCCCTGCTTAATTAAAGCACTGTTCTAAACTCCTGTTTAGGGAGTGAGGAGTGTGGGACGACTGATGTATGAAGAAAATATCAGGCAGCGTGGCTAATCTCAAAGACTTTGGAGCTTTCGAGCTACATAAATCAGAGCGACTTTTTGAATAGCCTCATAAAACACAAAATCATTGCCATTCCACTCACGACTTTCAGATTCTTCCTACAGCATACAGATCATTAGGAAACTTCTAAGCAATCAAGTAATGCGGGGCTGATGAAATTACTCAATCAATGCATAGGCTGAGAGAAGCAGCATAATACAGAATTGCACGGTTTTGACATGGTAACCCTGCCCCTTTCTTTTTTATATAGGGGTAAGGAAAATTACAGTGGAGTCGACTCATTTCAGCATTTTCACAAGAGTGCTTAATGTAGTCTTTCTGAACTGCCGGTTCCTATTTATAATAGCAGGGCAGCAGAAACGTACAGACTATAAGCAGCCCTACCAACGTGTAAAATATGATATTGCAAAACATTTATTTTTAAATGTGCGCATATAAATACACGCAGACCTGCTCTAATGACCAAAAGCAGCAGCTATAATCATTCAGAAGACAGAAATGGGAAAAAGCGTATCACAGAGAAATACCAGTCACCGTGCCCCTCCCACTGCCATCACCAAGTCGCTCATCTCTACTCACTAAATTGTAACATTTTCTGTCATTGTCTAAGAGATGGCTGATAACATAACTCGATACAGAAAACATCCCTTTACAGGAAACACATCAAATAACACGTAGGCAAGCAAGACAGCGCATTATACTGCAAAAGTAAGTGCTATCAGAAAAAGGGTACGCACAGGTAACGTGTTATTTCTTATGACCATTTGCCCCTCCCAAACATAGGAAAATATTTGCCACTTGAATATCTTAACTGCTGAATGAGAAAAAATACAATGCATTTATTTTGTTTGTTGCCTAAGCATCAGTACTACTTCTAGTAGCATTTCTTTTCCCCTGAGCTGAGCATTTTGTTTTCTTTTTTGGCTTTATGAATCCTTCTGTAGTTAATTTGTTCATAGAGTGCCCTTCTATTGTTTTTCACAACTCATATAAATAATTATTATTGATGTCTAAATATTTAATACATAAGTTTACTCAGTACAAGTGGAAAAAAAAAAAACCACAAGGGGGTCAGAACACCCAGGTCATGAAATACAGTGGTGTTACTAGGGGCCAAGTTGTCATCTGCGAGTTGTACAAGTCGGAATATTTAGCTGTTTACCCATTTAGTGTTAAATTAGTCCTAATTTCAGGTCATTTATTTTCAGTGTATTCATTCTAATAGATTTAAAGCTCTGCGTAACAATTAGCAGTTTGCCATTTTCATGGCTACGTAAACCAGTCTATAAAAAGAGGTTGCCAACTGTACTAATTGTCTCTCAAGACAAATTTATCCTGTGAGAAGCAACTAGTTTTCTTTTTTTTTTTCTTTCATTGAAGGTTTACTATGTTGACGCACCTAGTCACTAACGGCATTAGAAAAACCATCCGTGGTAAAGCGTACAGCATTCATCATATATAAAAAGTGAAACAAACAAAACTGTCATTAACACGAAGAGAGAAAATCTGTCGTCTCCCTTGACTCTAGCGCAAAGGCACACAGCTCGCCCAGCAACGCTCCATTAGCCAGGAGGACGGGAGACGGGATCGCAAACTCCTCATCTGCTACACAGTCAAAATTTCCCCCAAAATCCTAAGATTTGATCGCCTTGTTACAAGCTGCTAAGAAAGAAATCTTAAGACGTAACCGTCTCCTAGCGTCGCTTTAACAGTCTACAACTGGGAAGAATTAGAAAAAAAAAGTCATTCTCCCTTTAAAAGGAGGGCATAAAGCGCTGCCTCCCCTGTACAATATTTGATGCTCCAGTCGCACGCAGCGATAAGGACTGACCCCTATGAAGTTGCGGTCCCTAAGGGAAGCGGTCGCCCGTGGGCTCCGGGCCGGGGGGGCTCCACGAGGGGCTGGCGCATCGCTGCCCAAATACCGCTGTCCTGCAGGAAAGCTCTTGACGGCCGGGCTTTCCAAAGGCGCTTCCCCTTTCACAGAAACCCGCTACGGATCCCCACGACAAGGCACCGGCAGACATATTTATAAAGCCAGCCCCGGGGAGAGCGGCGGCTGCCCCACGGCCGGGGCCGGCACCGCTCCAGGGACCTCCCCAAAAAAACCCTGGCGGGACCCTGCCCCCAAATGCCCCTTCCCCGGGGCAGCGCGGCGCCGCCCGCCCTCCCCCGCGTTTCCAGGCTCCCGCTCCGCCTGCGTGCGGTGCCTGCAGATGGGCGAGCGGCCGCGGGAGAAGCGCCCTCCCTTCCCGTCCCTCCCCGCACATCCCCGGCCGGCGCAGGGGGGCGACCCGCTCTCGCCAGTCGCGGGACCAAAACGCCGCTCGGCAGCGGGGCTCGGCGCTGCCCGGGGACGCGCCCGCCGGGAGGGAGGGCTGCCGGGCCGGGTAACGGGGAGAGCGAGCGGGGACGGGGGAAGCCCGGCGCCCTCTCCCCCGCTGGGAGCGCGGGCAGCGCCGTGCCTGGGCATCACCCGAGCTGCCCCGCCGCCCGCCGCGGCCGGGAGGGGAGGGGAGGGGGCCCGCCGCCGCTGCCAGCCGCCCCCCCAGCACCAGCCGCCGGCGGGGGAGGCCGCTGCCCTTCCCGGTCGCCGCGGCCCCGGGAGGCGGCCGGCGGGGTGGCGGCCCGGGCAGGGGAGCGTGGGGCAGCCGGAGCCCCCCGCCCGCCCGCGGGAGGGGAAGCGCTCACGTTGCCAAACCACCTGTTCCGCCGCGGGAGAGGAAGGCGGGATGGGGCGGGGGGGTGTGAAGGAAGGAAAGAACGAGGGGGGGGGGGGGGGGGAGGCTTTGCGTGGCTGTCACGGTGGTGTGGGAAATAAAGGGGAGGTGTGGGGTTCCCCCCCCCCCCTGCCCGAAGGCGAGCCGGGGCAGGAGGAAGGCAAGCTGGAGCTGGGGGGCTGCGGGGAGGGACCGAGGAAGTGGCCGAACCCTGTGTGTCCCCCCCAGATCATCAGCCGTGCAAAACCTCAAGGTCTAAAGCACGCACATACCCCGCCGCCAAGGAACCTTCACGCAGAGCGGTGGGGGGAAAAAGAGGACGCCCAGGATCCTGGTGGAAAGCAATTAAAAGAGGGGAACAAACAAACAACAACAACAAACAGGAAAAAAAAAAAAGACAAGCGAGCAAGGGCTAAAAGAGAGCGGGGGCTGCGGGGGAGGAAGCCTGCCAAGAGAGGGAAGGTTGCGAAGGAGAGCTGGAAAAGTGTCCAGCGGCACCGGCAGACGCAGCACCCCCTTACCGATATGAATGATTGAATCTGCAATCGCCGCTTTCCAGGTTCGAGTCCAACAGACGGACACGACCAGGATGAGGGAGAAAACTTCCATCTCCTCCGGAGGTCCAGGCTTTGTAACACCAGATCTCTTCGCCCAACGGTGCCACCGCGGAGGGGAGCGCGGCTCAGGAAACCCAAGAGTTTGAGGTGCCGCCGGTGGAGCGTGTAAATCCCGGCGGCTGGCGCAGAGCCGCGGCTGGGCAGGGGGCGAGCCCGGGGCTCCGAGCGCCTCTCCCCTCGGCGACACCCCGCCTCACTTCGGGGGGCTCCTGGGCAGCACCAGAGTTGCTGGGAGCGCCGGCAGCAAATCCATCCAGCCCGGGCGCCGCCGCGGGCAGCAGACGCCTCTGCTGGTCAGACAATCCCCATCCTTCCGCCGGGTCCAGGGATCCGCTCGGTCCCGACTGCTGCACAGCAACTTCCAACCCACACCACGCACACGCTCGCACACACACACCCGCGCAGACACGCACACACACGCACACAAACCCTCTTGGCCAGAGAAGCCCCAGGAGCCCGCAGCGAATAGCTCGCCTTCAGCGAGGGAGGAGGAGCGGGCGACCGGGAGAGCAGGCGATCCCGCTTCCAGCGACCAGATTCCTGCAGGAAAAGCCCCCCCGGAGGCCAAAAAACAAAGTGAACTTCAAGGTATTGCAGGTAGTAATGCAGAGATTTCCCCCCACCCTTCGCTTAAAAAAAAAAATTTGCTTCCCACAACTGGAGGAAGGAAAAAAAAACCAAAAAGAAATCTGCAAATCAAGCCCAGCGTGCTGTCTCTGTCGCGCAAGGTAGTGGTTGGACAGGGCAGGAGCGAGAGGAGGAGTGCCCGGAGCAAGGCAGAGGAAAGCAGATGATGGTCTGCAGGTTGCTTTTGGAGCTTGCTTTGCTGGTGGGATGCAGAGAGAGCTGGCAGCTCCAGCACCAGCCAGCACGTTGCCTAGAAATGGATCACCTAGGAGAAGGAGAGAGAGCGAGAGATAAGTGCTATCAGCCAGAGAGGGAGAAACAGAGAGAGCGAGTGAGCGAGAGCGCTTCTCTCTAATAACCACCTCCTCCCCCTATCTGCAATACGAGGGAGAAACAAAATAGAGCTCTCATCTCCCTTGAAATCTTCAGCTGGGACTAAGGAAGAGACATAGGCAGGAGTGCATACAGCCTAAAAATACATTAGGGGGAGGGAAAGGTGGGGGATGGGGAAAGGGTTTTGGAAGTGTTATGCTCAGCTTAAAAAAAAAAAAACACCCACACCCCATTTATTTAACCTTGTAACTCCACTGCAGGTATCAAGTTCAAAGCTAGATGGGCACTTTTCCTTCTCGGTCTTTGACAACTGAGTCAGGGACACTGCTTGAAGGGGAAAAGGAAAAAAAAAAAAAGAAAAAATCAGGGACACCTGGCCTCAAGGGAAAAAATGAAGACCTAAAAATCTATTAATATGACTTTAATTATCTGTGTTCTTGATGGAATTCTCATATTTTTTAAAAGCAATGAATTGAATTTTTTCTTCCTCTCTCTTTAGGTAGTGGAGAAATTTCTATGGGAAAACATTTAGAGCGCACTTTTCATGCTCAGGGTACTATGAATTCATTAACCGATTAATCCACAGGCTTCTTGTGCTGTAGTTAAATACATTATCCCCATTACACAGACAGAGAATTGCACAGAGAGGTTAAGTATGTTCCTATAAACTAGTCCAAATCCCCACTTATTACACTTTCTTCTGACTTTGTTTTTTCTAGCCACACTAGAGCCAGTATGCAGAAGTCAAAGAAATTTTCCAACATCCTAAAGTCACATAAGGCATTGGTAAGACCTGGTAGTCCTTTTAGAAGTCTAAATACAGGTTGATCACACACTTTTCTTCATAAAGAACCTTTTTTGAAGGCATCTCCTTAGTTATAGCACTTAGATTATGTTTATCATATCTGACTTGCATATTTCTCCTGACTTGCATATGGTCTTCTTTCAGCCATGGGACTAGGTAGCAAGCACACCTGTATACCTATGAAATTTAAAGATTTAGTTCAAGAGGAAGAAATCAGTTTTTCAAGAAAAGATGAACTAAATCAGTGTTAAGGAGCAAGATAATTGAATCTATAAAAAACCCCACCAGCAGCAATTTCTACTTTGCTTATGTCCACACTGGCAGGTAAGTACTTCCCTAAAAATGGTAACACTCAAAAGGCTTCAAGCCAGATCCAAAGCACAAGGCAGGGCTCATCTTTTCACTGGCTAGAATGGGCTTTCTCTTTTGTAAGTGCTTTAACAAATCACAACTAAAATTGACTTTGAGACACCAAAAAAAAGGTACATAAAGAGAACAAAAGATTATGAGCAGTGTGAAGCAAAAGCCTCACAACTTATATCACTCACGAGTTGCATTTGTCCATATCCTCTGTGCAAGTCACAGATCTGTTATTGATAACAGCAAACAGTAAAAAAGGGGTTTTTTTCTATAAATGACCGCTTATGCGCAGTATCAGTGGGTATAATGGGCATTAATTTTACAAGTAATAAAATCTGATTAATCCGAGAAACTTTTGGAGCTGCTTGATTCATTATTACTTCTCCACAAAAGAACAGAGTTCACAAGAAATGTTAATTCGCTTCTTTGGGGGGCATGTCAGAACAGTACTCTTTAATAATGTACAATGCACAGTAGGCAGAATAGGAAATGTAATGGAAACCTTTGGAAAATTACAACTTTTTAATCCTCAGTTTAGATAATACTAAGAATTTTGAGGCCTTATCTAGAAACCAGCTATCCTTACTGACTTTTTAAAGCATCCAGTACCCTGCATTGGCCACAAAAATGGAAATTTTTGCTTACGTCTGTAGACTTACTTAACAGGACAGGAGGCACAGCCAAGAGTTTGTAGCTCACAAATATCCCCTAACTAACGAAAAATGCTTTTGGAGTGTAGCTTTGAATAATAATTCCAGTGGAAAAGAACACTACCTGAAAATATGAAAGGAACAAGACTGAAGTTTAAAAATAAAATTAAAATAAACTTACTTTAAATAATTAACGTATTATTGACTTAATATGCATCTGCCACAGAAGTAAAATAATTTGTACTTCCTCCCTTTCATTCTCTTCAATTTTAATTAATTAAAAACAAAAACTGGTGTCATCCATTTAAATAGATTTAAAAAAATTTATGCTATGTGATTAGTTCAAGATATCAGAGAAACATGTTGAAAAAGGGTAACAGTCTCTTCCACTCAATATATGCTAGGCATTTGGAGAAAGTTGAAGTTAGAGATACAAAACTCAAATCCCAGAACAGGAGTTACTGATTCTGTGAAAATATTATTATTAAAAAAAGAGACTAGTATTCTGATCTGGGAAAATGCAGGCCTTTAAGCCATAAGCACCATCCTCAGGACTTCAGTGATTGTTGTCTAAGGCACTTTGGAAACTTAAGTCCCACAGGTTTCAGCCGTGCTGCTCTTCCTTCACTACAATTTCCCTCCCAAAACGTCCTCAGTTACATCAACGTCACTTCAGCTCCACCATTAACATCCTTGGGAGAAGCAACACCATCAGCCAACCAATGTTTCCAAGAAAGGGAGTAGTTGTCTTCTTTCTAGTCTAACTAAAATGCAGTTAATGGTTGATGTACCTTCTGTTTCCACTGATCAGGTTTTACAGCGTGGCACTTTAACGCAATCCCTAGAAGACTGGCAAAGAAAAGATGTTCTTGTAAAACAGATGCAGCAGGGGGAAAAAAGTGTCCATCTAACATTTATTTCTTCACACCCACACATAACACACTGCTACCTTAACCAAGTCAGCTTGGGACCTGAGCTTCTATCTACAGAGGAAACATAGCTAAATACAGAAGTCTCGCATGCCTTTCACTCATCTCAAGTCTTAATTTTGACAGCGCTATGCCCCTTTCTCCATCTGGTTGGCCAAACAAACAGATCTGGCCATGCAGAGGTCAACTTCTGATTTGTTTAGTTCTAAGTCCCAGGAGATCCCTCGGGTGTTTGAAGAAATTAACACAGTGATAAAACAGTCTAACTTACAACCTTTGTTGTTGGGAGATAAACAGAATAGCTAAGCCTTACGATGACAGTCCTAAATTACATAGCAAGTATTTACCATTCCCACACATGAGCATTAAACACACCTTTTGCACATTAGAATGCAATATTTTATGTTCAAGTGTATTGCTTAAACTTAGAAAAAGTTTAGATGAGATGGAATCAGATTACACCCAAGGTTAGTCCACTGGTCCATTTGCTCCAACACCTTTTTCATGAAGGCCTGTAAGTTGTTACTTCAGAGGAAAAAAAATAGTATGCACCTGTCCCACTATTCTGTGCGGCGCACAGTGGGAAAGGGAGATAGGAGAAATTCCTTCCTGACCCTACTAAGCCATCACCTCCTATCTGGAAGTTTGATATCCAGTTAACCTTTTCAACTTAGCTTGCATAGTTATAAATCTCCTTAACAGTCACAGAGTTATCCCAAAAACAAGATAAATAAAAAAGGGGGAAAAAAACCCCAGCAGCATTAAAGTCAGTGACCTTCTGTAAAAGTGGATTCCAACTGGCTGTGAAAAATAATATTTCTTGTACTTGGTTCTAGCTTACTCCCCTTTCTTTCATAAGATTGTTCAATGTTATTGCATTAAGGGGTGGGATTAAAAAGAACTGATCATCTGTTACAGGAGAGAACCAACAATCACAAATACGTAACAGTCATACCCAAATTGTTATTGATGCCATCTGAACATGGGAGAAAGGCCAGGAAGGCCCACCTACCATTGCCAAGATTGGTTTCTATTTCTGGTCTTGTAGTATCATTTGTTTTCATTTTCACTGGAGCTTCTTCTTCGAGTCTTTGTGGGTCATTTTTTAAATGAATGCTCCTGACAGGGGAAAATTAACAGTACTTCTGGGAATCTCCATATTTCTTTGATGGATATATGGAAGCATGTGCTTTTTTTCTCTCTTCAGATCATATTTGGAAGTTCTGATTTGTCACCAAACAGTAACATTATAGATGAAACACAGGACCTTGTAACACCCTCAGTACTACAACTCTCAAAAGTTAACAAGCAGATTCGGCAACCAGATCGATGCATAGGCAGCTCCCTGCAAAGAGCCATTTCAGTGGGCACAGGGTCTCCCCATAAGGATGCCATTACCAGATCATATCCTAATTTACATGTGATGAAGCAGAAAAGTTAGCATTATACTAATTTTAATTCTTGTTACTCATGAGTATTATGATGTAGGCTGTAAAAAGATCTGCCTAACTTTAAAATCTGGTGTACTCAAGGCTGGCCAGATAACTATTTAATGATAGTAAGACAACTAGCCATGGGGGCCTCTACCCCCTAATTTATGCATTTCCATTTGACAATGCTATTTCAATCTAAATAACACTGTTTTAAAGACACGAAATGACAAATATCCCTCGCCTTGCATTGCTATATTTAAAAAAAACCCAACACATTCTTGAAATGCTGATACAGAGCAACTGACTGACAGACCTACGAAGAGACCGTGTGTCACAAGCAAACATTACTCTGCTGCTGAGCTGGTGCCCAGTCTCTCAGGGAAAGCTGCTAGCTCTGAGAGGTTACTTCAGTTGACATGTCTACTCAGTCTTTGCTTTACCTGGCATAGCTTCAAACAAGAAGTCATCTGGGAGGGCTTTAGTTAAGAGGACATATGTCCATTAGGAAATAGTCTTGCTTCAGTGACCACCAAATAACCTTTATATGAAGGCTTTTGCCTACTGCGAACTTTAAGGTTGATCTCTGTATTATGAAAGAGGTCCAGGTTAATAGGACCATCTGAATTTTAAGTAGTGGCCCAGACATTGACTCCAGCTGTCCCGTCACACTTTGAGTGAAACATGTACTTTTGGGCCTCTGTCACCTCTTCTGAATAAGGGGGTAATCTTGCCTTTACTTAGTGGAATAGTTTGAGGACTAAATTAATTCATTTTTTCAAATGCAAAGTATTATATCCTTTTCCCAATTTCCTTCATTCTGTTTCTCCATTGCTTAAACATGTGAATGTGTGTATATTTGCAAGAGTGCGTGAGTGTGCACATGCAGATAGATAAATAGATAGGAAGTAATTTCATTTGACCATTACACAAACAATTAGAACATTAAATATTTACTGCATTTGAACAGTCAGTTCACATTATGTCCTTGAATATCTTATCACCAAACCAGAGTCAAGAATTATTCTGCTGGGCAGAAGAAATCTGAAAAAATTAGTGCAGAACATAGCAAGGATTTCAAATCTTGCTTTTTTTTTTTTTAAAACTACATTTTTACTAGGTTTAGGTGAGAGCTTGTGTCTTATCCTTTAGCCTCACTACACAAAACTCTGAAAGTGGTTATGAAGGAAAGTCAACCCTTTCAGCAACCAGTGTCATCAGAGTGAATTAGCAGGGACTACTACTGAGGTAGATTTATTTTGCCTCCCTTTAAACTCGTGTTATAGATTTCCTGTGTTGCCTGAGCCATCCTGTTATGTACCTTGCTTAGAAGCTGTTACATTACTGGAGGGAGGACACAGTGCCTAATAGCAGTAAGACTTCTTGGGCATGATCTGAACAGGAAAAAAAAAAACTTGCAACCACAAAACAGAATGAAAAGTGTTAAGTCATGTGTTTCATTGGCACAGGAGAAAATGCCATGCTCTGAGATTTCTATATATGGAACATCTTTTCAATCTTACCTAGGTTAAAAAGAAACCAGAGAACAAGTTCTCTCTTCTCTTGCTTCATCTGCCTAGTGAGTAGTAAGTATCAAATCAATTTTTTCTAATGCCAAACCTTTCTCTGTCTCTGTAAGCACCCAGCTAGTTGCCCTCCCTCATCCCTGAGAATCTCTCTCAAACTCCCTCTAATTCACCACTTTCCAGAATTGTTTTGTCCTCAATGACTTTGCTGTTTCCTCCTGAAGGTGCCTTACTGTACCCTCAACACTATATATACAGTTTCACCCTTCTCTCTTGCTGGCAGTTTGTGTCTTTCTAATATTCCTCCTCCTAATATTCAGCACATTTCACAACCACAGCTCTTGCTGCTGTCTTCCCTTCTCTCCTTTCCCTTCAAGACCTGCAGGAGGGTGAAAGGGATGCAAGGCACTTTGTGCCAAAGCCACCTTTCAGTTATGCCAGTGAAATGCAAGCCACAAATGGAGGAGAAAGCCAGCAGGGGAAGCAAGAGAAGCAGCAGGGCATATGCTGACACCTGCAGCCACAGCTACAGTTTCTACCTATGGATCTTCTATTGGCAGCAGGAGAGGAGTCACTTCAGCAAGTGCTCAGTCAGTTCTAAGAGCTTGGGTGGGGTATGAATGACAAATGTAGAGACACCACTCTTAGCAATTAATAAAAGACATGTATGTTTTCTGTCTGATGTCTGTCCATCTCCTAGCTCCTCTGCTGATAACTGTTAGGTTGTTCTAGCCACAGGTTCAGGTTATAACGTAACTAGAAAAAGGGCTGCTTATGCTCTGTGGAAAAGTCACCAAGCTAAATACACCAGTCACTGGGGAAGGTGTGGACAGAGGAGAAGTTATTGGGAAGTCTAGAAAACTAGCTTTGAGAACATGACGCGTTATAACAGAGAGGAATCTGTAGAAAAGCTTTTATGAAAGACAGACAGCAGAGTGGTGGCAGAGCATAGTAAAGTCACAGTTCAGATCCAAGTAGCTCTTCATGTAGCCTTTTAGTGTCATGCAGCTGAAGGACTCAGACTATTCTGGGTAGTATATGGAGTGAAAGAGCCAACCAGGAGCAAACCATTTTAACTGATCTCATTCTACATCTTCACTGCTGCTGAGAAGAGAGGAGGGACTTTCAACTGTGACAGTAAAAGAAAGGCCAGTCAGAAGTCATCACTGAACCAGGAATGCCACATGCTGTCTGTTTGCTCCATATCATGCAAGACCAGAATCAGCTCAGTCTTTACTCCTGCAGGCAGTGGAAGAGATAGTCAGAAAAGCTGAGTATTGGAAAACAGTTATTGTTGCTCTGTGAGCCCATGGTTCAAAAACGGGAAAACTCATTAGATTCTTTTATCTATTTGGAAAAGTTAGCAGGAAGCATGTTGAATTTGGTGGTTTAACGAAAATATGACTCAGTTATTTGTGAAAGACGAATAGTGCCGGCATTGTTATTTTTTTAACGCTGTAGTTAAGCTGGCATCTACAAAGCTGTACATACTTTTCTATTGCATCTTTATTTAGTAGTAATCATTAGTGTTATATTGGGACTTCTAGCAAGACTAAGAGTTCATTGTGGCAGATGCAGCACAAAATGCATAGCAGAATAGTCCTCACCACAAATACTGTACACACTGATCACACCAGAAAAACAAGAGTCATGAAGGAAAACAAGAAAGTCAGGTGTGCTCCCAGGTTCTGTGTCATAAAATCTGAAGCAGAATTTGGATTTCCCAAGTTGCAGCACAGGAAACTTCCCACCAAAACTATCCACTCTCTTCCCTCAGTGCATTTGAACACCATCTGCTCTCATTTGAGCAGAGGCAGCAACATGAGAAAAATTACTTTTACCTGTGAACTTGCACATGTTTTTACTATCAGGATCCCAGAAAAATTTGATAAGTTGTTGTAACACAAGATTTGAACTGTGGTGTGTGCTACTTTCAGCATGCTGGCTTTTAAAAAAATCTCTCAGTACAAAATAAATCTCGTGTCTTGCCTAAGATTTGCTGTCCAATACAATTACTGGCAGCAGGTTCTTCCAACAAACAAGAAGTTAACTGAACCAAATGAAGACCCAGATAGAGAAAGATGACTGCTAAATTTGAGAGCTGTATAAATCACAGACTTTGTGAAGAGTTAAATAATTCTCCATGCCAGAAGGCACTAATTGGTCATTACATAGTTGGATGTTAGTATGTCTACTAGTTTCTGAAAGAGTTCATATGTCCTTCATCTATGAGAAAAATGTTTCCATATCTAAGAGTCTTTAACCATTCTTTATGATGCATATTATCACACTGTTATTTTCAGTAAGAATTCCTCACCTTGCCTTAATTTCTTTCTCCCCAAAAGAAATACTAAATCAAGATATCCGAGATAACCTATTTGAAATTTCTTGCTTTGATGCATTAAATATAATTTCCTTCTCTCTGTGTTTTCATCATAACTGACAGCATCACTGTGGTTGACATTTACCTTATTCTACAGTGTTTCTGTCATAAATTAAGAAAAAAACATTAGATCTGATGACATGGCAAGGAGGAAAGTACCTAACTAACATGGAAAATTATTTGTGGTGGTTTTTAAGATAATTCAATTTTGTCTGTACAGTACCTAAAATTAAAATAAACAACCTAATTTTCTCAGCTGGACCTGGCTTCTGCAAGTACTGTTCACATAGTTTTTACCCTGTATAACCATCCCAACAGGGCTGGAAGGGCCACACAACCCTGAAGTGCTACTATTTCAGTGAAAGCCAGTCAGAAAGACTTCATTTCAAAGAGCCTCTTGAAAATAAGCAATTCTAGTAAAAACCTACAATAGATGGAAAAAAAGAAACACAAAGTAAAATTATCTTCCTATTATGACCTACTTTTTGTTGATGCCTACTTCATTTGCTTAGAATGACTAACAAGTGAATTTTGCAAAGAAAAAGGCTGCATTTTCTATTTTGACTAGGTTAAACGTTTTCTTTGCTTTAGTGAAATCATGCTGATAAATTTAAACAATTCCTATTAGCATGACTGTAAAACGTGTTTTGGATGACTCCAAATATTGAATGTTCCTGCATCATCCCCGCCACACACACAAAAATTCTACACTATTTATTTATATTACAAGCTTTCCAAGCATTACTGTTCTCCATGTTCTTTAATCTCTTTTCACTTTTCTTCTTT
The DNA here is from genome assembly GCF_963921805.1 of Phalacrocorax carbo. Lineage (NCBI taxonomy): Eukaryota > Metazoa > Chordata > Aves > Suliformes > Phalacrocoracidae > Phalacrocorax > Phalacrocorax carbo. The sequence goes on along the minus strand of NC_087516.1, from coordinate 52,293,118 downwards.
AATGTTTACTTTTCTGGTCTGTCTGTTTTTCATCAGCTTAAGTCACAAAAAATAAGCGGGTGGTCAGTACACATTTAGGTGACCAGTGAAGTATAAGATATTTCTGAGCACCTACCTCTTGGATGAAACGCTGAGTACAATTTCACCACTGGAGACGACGACAAAGTGCCCATTCTGTTGTCCTTTGCCTTTCAAGTTTGTGGTCTATTCTGAAAAGGCAAGTGGCAACAATAATTTAGCTCTTTTAAGTGTTACTTAACACTGAATACTTTCTACATCCCAGTAATTAAGAGCACAACCACCCTGTCCCCCACCAAAGTTACTCCATAAAGCCTCATTTTAATCTTCAGAAAACAAAACATTGAGAGTAATATTGTCAAAGTGTAGTGAAAGGCTCAATAACATTCAGTACTTCTATTGGTCACTTGGCTATGGAAAAACAGAATGCTTGCATATGTTACACTGTTAACAGCATCATGATTCAAATGCTTAGCATGGTCTGAAAGGAAAAAGCTGAGTGCTTTATGCTTTAAAAAAACATCTTCTAATTACTTTATTAGACAATTGTTCAAGTAGTGTAACACTGCAAATGCATATACATTATTCTTGTATAAGCAGTTACATGTTTTGTGACCCTCCTTACATGCACAAATCTGAATGGACTTCTACTGACACATGAGCTACTTATTTGAAAAGCTGCAAACCTTTTAGCCTGAATATCTGAGGCCTGATTGCATACTTCTCTTGCATACCAAAAAGTTATTCAGGTTCAGTAAGTACTGCTTCACTGAAGGTCTGCTGTAAATACTGTGTTATTACTTCCCACTTTCACTCTTTTTCACATATACAGACATGGTGACACATTTACACAAATACATAGAGTTTTGGGCCTTTAATATGCATCACTCCTCCAGAAATTGCAGGGAAGCATAGTGCAATTGCTTAAGGAGCAAAGGACAGCTGATAGCTGTATGCACATCAGACTGTGGCCCTTGACTTGTCAAAGTTAATTGATGAGCTGCAGTTCCAGATTTTAAACGCTCGTAAAATGAATTTCATACTGACACAGAAAGCACCCAGTGAGGGAGAAACAATAATTGCATTAAATCGCATTTAAAGCATTTTTGACAGGTGACTTTTGGCACAAACTGGAAAGCAGAAAATCACCTTGGGGTCTTAAAACTCTGAACGTATCCAGAAACTTGTGTTAGCATCAAGACTTGGTTATCTGACTCCCTTTCAAATCAGTAGAAGTCTCAACTAGATCAAGGCTAAACACATCTGCTCAACTCTCTGCTTCAGAGAGTTTCAGTGAAATCAGAAGCTTTTCCCATGTACAGAAAGCTGAACACACAAATACAAGCTTGAAGGACTGGAGTTTAATGGCACACAATTTGTCTATCAGTTCTCCATAATATTTTTTTTTACTGCTTTTCTTAAAAAAACCCCAAAGCCTAAAAATCAATAATCCATAGGAACTCCAATGTTTCCTTTCTGGCTGTCCAAGTTAAATGGAAAAAAAAAAAGTATTTTAGTAGATGACAGAGCATAAGCAACTTTAATAAACACATTGTCAGAGAGATTCTTCTACCTCCAACTTCGGCTGAAACTACCAGGCACAATACAAAGTAGAAGTCTGATTTCAACCTCTCTATAAATAGAAAGCAAGCAGCTGCTCATTTGTAAAAGAAAGTGACTTTGCAAGAGGTTATCAAACTTGGACTTGAACTTGAATATAGTCATTAAAAGGGTTACACAGACAAAGTCCAGCAGGCAAAACTGAATTAAAAAACTCAAGTAATGAATTAAGCACTTTAGACTAATTAGCTCTATCTTCTATCAAGCTAGGTATAAAAGGAGAATTATTTCAATATAAAAATAATTTAGTAGAATGAAGTGAGAACTGAATTTTTGGGTCTACTCAGGGGAGCAGAAATAAGGGAATGCCTTCCTCTGCTAGAAAGCCACCTTTAAAGAAAAAGAAAAAGAAGTCTCTAGGGACTAACCATAAAAGTATCCAGAGAAAGCAAAACTAGTCTCATATGTAGCAATATGATATTTTTCCAGTATTTTTGACTAAGGGGGAAAAAAAGCCCACAACTTGTCCTCCTTGTGTATGACCTTCTGTTTTCCAGACCCATGTATAAAACAACACAGGGCTGTGGATAAGGACTGAAGCAGGAGGGGACTCAAATCTCATGGGAAATAATACTAAGCCAAACAATGGATATGAATTGTGAATGCCAATCCCAGTTTCCTGTGGTATATAAAGCAATAAAGGGACTCATCCAAGAATGGTGTACATCATCAATTTAATTTTTCTTAAAGAAAAAGAAAAAGTAATGCAAAATCTGCAAGCTGAAACAAAACCTTTGCATGATACATTGCTACCCAAAAAAACCCAATCAACCAAAAAAAAACCAGAAGCAGCAGTATCACCACACATTAAGCTCTAAGGCAGCACAGCAGCTGGAACCTGATTCTCTGTACATCAGGTGAGCCCCTGAATTATTAGGCTGCAAATAAGGTCTGGCTGAATGGTGCTCAGGGTTCTCAGGCCATGGTTCGCTGAGGGGGGGACCTGGCCAGAACAGAAGCATTTGCCTTCCCTAGATAACCAAATCACTGGCAGGACAGAGGCTCTGTACACGCCTAGTACTACAGCTTGACACAGCAAGAGTGAAAATGCAGCGCTAGGTGCTCAGTAGTCCTTCTTGGTACAGCAATTTAAACAATGCATCTGAGCTCCTCCTGTCAGAGCTGTCCCACTTTCTATAAATAATGCTCCAGCTAACGGAGATGGACTCTCTTAGGCCATTCTCACATATGACTTAATCTAGACCTTCTACTTTTGCAGCGAATGGCCCTGTCCATAAAAGCTGTGGTTATTCCAAGATGTAATTCTCTTTTTTTTTTTCCTTCTTTTTTTGAGGACACACTTGGTGAAATTTGAGATTAATTACAGGTAGGACACAGATTTAAAAACTTTGAAAACATCTGTGAAATATATCACTTGTATTACACACCAAATCCATGTTATATTACAAATGGCTCCACAATCTTTTTTTAAGGTGTTACGCCAAAGTTGCCATAGCAGAGTGAGCCAGTGGCACTGAAACCGTTTCAAGTTTTCAACTTTGGATTCAAAAGTGCTGAGGGATATAGGGCAAAAGACAGATATGCACACATCTTTGTTTAAAAAATAAAAAATAGGGAGTGAAAGACTATGACATGAAAGCATCAAAGGTATATTCATTGGTCTTTATAAGAGTTTGGAGTAAAAGTCAGTAGAAGAGCCCATCCCCAAGCTGACGCATCCCCAGCAGGCCATAACGATTCAAAGGAAAGCCAGTATATAAAAAGACTTCTTCCTGCACTCCAGCCTGATATCAAAGTGACTACCCTTTGTTTCAGCTCCTTTTAGTACATCTAGAGGAGGGACAAGGATGCTTTATGAGAGGAAAATTGCCAGGAGACTGAGAAACAGGGTCAGTGTTTAGCAACAAGTAACACTCCCCGTTGCTCTTGGCCGTTTGTATAATTTCCACCCCTTGGTCCATCTGAAAAAATCTTCAGGAGAGAAAAAGCTAAAAGAACAGTGCCATGGGCAGAGTTAATGCTGTGCTATGAAAAAAAGTTAAAAACTGTTAATAAAGGTTAAACATTAATGGTACACACTAGGTGTCAGGCAATTTTTGGTTGTTTGATTTTTAACAAAAATAATTTTTTTGCATACACATCCTCATGCAACTGAGCCTCCCTACACACATTTCCAAAACAAGCATCTTAGCCTCAAATAAGACAGGGGAGGAAAACCCTCCAAAACATTTCATCTGGTTAGTGACATTTATGATACCACTTGGACTATCACACAGGAGACCTTTAGCTTTCCAGCTTTCAGGGAAACCCACTGCTTGGTGATTTCTAATGGGCAGTTCTAGTCTGCATCGTCTGAGTTACTGACACATACTGTATGTGAAAACTATCTGTGTCAAACAAGTTTCCATGCTATTTTTAACAGTGCCTGCTCAGCATAGTAAGCCATCTTTTTACCATAACAGCGCATACCAGACTTCACAGTGATGTAAAAGACAGTGTACTTCACTGGGTTTTGTCTGTGCGATTAGGAAACTTCAAATGTATTCACATACATTCAGATAATTTGCTTTCCAAGTACGTCATGTTTCATAATTCAGTTGTGAAGCAGAGTTTAAAAGGACGCAAAAAAGTGCCTACAGTTGACAGGCAAATATCCCCATATATCTACCTCCAAATAAATATTTATGTGCACTTTGAATTTAAATTTACATGTGTACTGATACTGAATTTTGAGGGTAGAGCTGAGGTTTCTTTAAAAAGAAAATATATTCCCAAAGTACAAAACTATTCCAGTTTGAAGTACCAGCATGGAATCTTAGAAAAGTTCTGAAGTAAATATAACTTTACCTGCATTGTTTTCATATACAGTATATAATATAATCAAAATTTGTTACTGGCTTTGAATTTGCCTGAGGTAGTTGTGTTTATGTTGAGGTAGCTTTCAGTTCTTGCTAAAAGTCACATTAATACTCAATTTTCTTTCTATGCTTGATGACTTGGATATTTATATGAAAAAATATTGTACCATCTGGCTAGGGAACTGAGCAAAGCCCATTTCCTTTTTAGGCGAAAACCTTGAAAGATGCAATATTTTTGAGACTCCGTCAGAACCTCCCAAACAAAACTTTAAAAAGTCAGATATGTGCTTATATCATTTTGATCTGAAGAAGCTACCAAAAAGACAGAATAGCAAAGATACAGACTGTTGTACCAGCAGTAAATTCTTCCCTCTCATCATTTCAATAACTTCCATTTACTCTCAATGAGGCACATGAATATTAGTTTTATTGCATATCTTACATACCCCCCAAAATAGCAAAGAAACAAAGTAAAGAAAAATCTCAGATAAAACAGGAAGCATTAATATTTCCCAAGTCAATATGCAATTTTTAAATTTTAACTTTACATATATATACACACAAATATATATTAAATATACATATACTCACATGTAATATATATGTGCACGTATTTTAGCAACTAAACACATTTTCTTCAAAGTCTGATTTGTTTTCACTGTATGAAACATGTCTTAATGTTATCTGCCATGCAACGCAACATTCAAAGGTTTGTTTAAACATTTGTGAATTCCTAGAAACATGAGGGTGCAGACTTAAACTACTCTTCTTCAGAGCATCGACCAACCATTTTCATTAATCAGCTGTAGAATGAGGGTAGTTAAAAATCCAGAACTCCATCTCTGTGTCCTGCAAAGGTATATAGTATATACTGAAAGGCAAGGGGATACCCCTGAAGTATTTAATTTCTAAAATAAATGTCTCATCTCAGCTGTTCTTCTATATCACGGAAGTAAACAATCGTGGCAATAATAAATGTACATCAATCAAACAGTATTTTGAAAAAGCAAGACTTCTGCTCCTGGTCTCTCTTTCTCAGCCCTGGAATTTTCCTGAAGGCTTTTGCTCTCATTAGATTAAAATCTGCTGAGTTCATCTTTTACTTCAGTGCTTATACTCATAATTTTGGCTGAAAGACAAATATACTTTGGTCAACAGCAAATGAACATCAAGAATATAGATGAATCATAGGACAACAAATCTTTGAGATCACTTAAGAGAAAGTTGGAAAAAGAACAAGCTAATTTGATGAAAACAATAAAAAGTATTGTTATGCATAAATTTATTTTTTCTTGCAAATTTAATGATGATAGGTATGTATTGATCATCCCTTATCATTAATAAAATCTGCTCAATGATCTCTAACAGATTTATTTTTATATATTCTTTAAATTTGTCTTTTATGTCTAGCAATGCTACTTTGATCACCAAGAATTCTTATATGTAGGTATGGGACCCTGACAATTATGAAGATCCATATTTTGCTAATGTCATACTCTGCTGATGTTTTAACAACTCATCTAGACACATCAGGCTGTTTCCACATCATTTGTTTTCTTTCAGACATTGATTTCTTTCAGCTAATGTATTCATTTCACTCAAAGCTGTCAATTTGCAGTGTTCCTTGAATGCATAAAATTGCGTTATTAATTGGATCATGTATTTTTACTTTCCATTTTTTAAACACATACTTTGAAAACTTAATCCTTCTCAACTGGCATTCACTTAGTTTCAGAAAGGTATATGTCTAAACTTCGTGCTTTCTCCAAACATTAATTCCACACCTAATTAAAACTTCTCAAGCTGCCACAGTCAGTCAACATTTTAAATAGACTTGCCAGCAAAGGAATTTCCTCCTTAACTGTCTCATTCCTACAGAGTTCGGAAAAGATCTGATTTTTTGGACAGATCTGAATAATTTAAAGTGTTAACACATGGAGTCACTTACTGTAGGTTCATTATGTTCTCTGGTAGAACTGGGGGTTGTGAAACCCTTGCTAGGGAAGCAGAACTGAGTTGTGCTTTAAGAAGACAGTACTTCTCTAAGACATCCCAAGTCTCCCCAAGCATTTTTCATTTCTGTACACAGGGCCCAAGCCAAGCTTATCTTAATTTTTGTCCAAAATGTTTCTTTGCAGAGTGTCCCTTAAATGTCCCACAGCATTGACAAGAGGTCAGTAAGAGAAGCTGGTGAAGCTATCTACTTCCTCATTCCTCTCAGTTATGGTTTTCTGTTTCTAATCCTCAGATTAGACCTCAGATATCCCATATTGTCCCTTCTTCTCTGTAGTTATGTCAATTTTTTAATTGTCCCCCACTATTCTTTTAGATAAAAAAGATGACTCTTTCTTTTCTAACACAGATGACTGTGGTTTTGCATCTGTCTCTGACTACACACACACTTAAACATTCGTTAAGTGCTTTGAATATTACATGAGAATACTGGTTTTGGCATATCTGAAAGTATGACTTCTATTACCCGGGGCAAACAGTACTTGTGGACTAAATGTGTCAAACTGAATTTCTACCTCCAATTTCTTATATTACATAAAAGGCTTTGAAGAACCTATCTGAAGATGCATTACAAAAATATGTTTTGTATTGGCCTTCCTGAGATTAACCGGAGATTTCTGGGAAAGAGCTGTTAAAACTACGGATTCTGAACTCAGATAATGTAGGATCAACTCAGCGAGCTCATGTGGATATCATGAAGTATCATTGTTATTGCAGCAGTGAGCTGACCTCATGGATCTGGATTTCACTTGCACTGATGCTATACACTCAACCAACATGGGAAATAACAGTATAAAACTGGGTAGATCAGCACATTTTTAGCACACATTGTAAATAAGAATATAAAATAAAACTAGTTAGGCTGGTTTATAAGCACTAAGTTCTCTTAACTGTGGCCAAAAGCAAGTGTGCACGTTCTCTAAATAGTGGAAGAAGTAGAAAATACAAGAAATAAGGCAAGCAATATTTTCAGAAGATTGTCCCTGAACATCCAAAAATCTAAGGTCCAGAGATTTCCTATGCCTTTCCTTACCTCAGTTCAAAAATAAAGTTTTAACTAAAGCATGGGTTTAGCAGTTTTTCCAACTTGTATGCAATAAATTTGGATAGTCTTTGTAATTTGCACTCCATTATGTAAATCTATAGTGAATTTTTAATAGTTTTCTATAGGGAGAGATTTGCTTTGTCAAAGTTTACTATAAGCAAATTTTACAGCGCTTAATTCTTTGGCCAGGCACTGACAGTTATTTGGTGAAGTTCATGAGAAACAATTTCTTCAATTTGCCTCTCCATCTACACTCAATTTTTTGTCGTCTAGCGTCAGAGCAAGATTGGGCACTTTTAATTGTGTAGCATGTCACATTTCAGATTGCCATGACACCAGGGTAGGAGTCTGAACTATACATTCTCTTCTCACATATACCTGAAAGCTGAGAACTCTTCTAATCAGCTACATTTGCCTCCACTTTTTATTTCCACCCATGACACGACAAAGATGTCAAACAAAACACAATTTAGAAGTTAAGGAATAAATACATGCAAATTCTACACATTTTCCTTTCTTAAAATGTCAGTCTTCAAATAATTTTCTCTTAAATATGATCAATTTTTCTCCTTCCCTACACAGTGTGTATATATATACACTGTTGAACTTTAAGTGTGAACAGTGACCATTACCAGAAGTGCTCAAGATGATATATCACTTTTCAAGGGATCGTTACCCATGGTTAATGGTTTTGGAAATATCACTTGCATCCTGTATCAACTAGTACAGCTTCAGACTAAGTTAGAATGTGACCAAGATATTTTCAGCACTCTGTCTTTATTTATTTCACATTAGAAACAAACAAATCCCCAATAAAACCTCTGTGCTTATGAAATTATAAAACTTTCCAGGGGAAAAAAAAAAAGAAGCAGACACTGAAACTAATCTGACCAGATTCATAAAAACAGGAAAAATAAGTACTCCAAAGAATTTGCTTCAGTTTGTCCACTTTAGACCAGTGTATATAGGAAAAGCCCACTGAAGGATAACCACAATGATATACTGCATAACTAACTAAAGGCAATACAATACAATCAATTCTGCAACTCACATTAAAGCAGTAAGGTTTGCATTTATAAACAGGTGCATCTTAGTACCTCGAATGTCAGCTTTCTGGTATATTTACTTTGTGTTACAAAGTAGTATTTCAGCCTAGTACTTAGCTCTAGCTAAATAGATGACAGTATGATCCATGTTCATGGAAGCCATGAACAGTTAGGTCCACTGATGTTGTATGAAATTCTTTGACTAATGCTTCAATCAACAGAGTATCTAGTAAGGCTTTGCTGTAACCACTAGGACAGAAATTATAGAAAATGGTTTAATTATTCTTGGTTTTACTTCCTATGGCAGGAACATCAATTTACATTGAAATTAGAAAATTTCAGATCTCACCAATCTACTTGTCACAGATTTTCCAGGAATAGCAGCAGAGTCTGATCTTATGTGTGGCTCGTGAGAAAATGCCTTTGTGGAAACAACACCAGGAATTCTACAGACAGGGTTTTGCCACTGACTTATCTACAAAATACTTATTATATATAAAAACACTGGCACTGTGAGATCACTGGGATCAGATGTTCCTTTGTGTTAGATTCTTCTCATAGACTATGTTAACCTAAGTAAAAGAGGGTCTTCAGACCCACAGGTACACATCTGCGAAACCCCCTCTGACTTCAGCTCATTCACTCAGTTATGCATGTACATACCTATTAGTCTTACATGGGTTTGGATCAGCAGCCCAGGGGAATAACCTAGAATGATTTGGATTGCGTGGGAAAAGTTAGGGGAAGCGACAGGCCTGCAGGCTTTCTCTGACTACAGACAATAAATACATGAAAAGGAAAGAAGTCAGTTTGACTGTTAAATCTAAGGTATGCTTGCAGGGCTGCAAGACAGATTTTATGTTACAAATGAGTAAACATTAAACATGGAGAATAAACAAAACAAGTGGGATATAGTGAACACAGACTCCTACAAAACAAGTATACAAATAGCCCGTATTTTACCTGGAGTGACAATTTAAAAAGACATACTTCTGGTATCTTTCTCATCACCTGGCAAGACCTCACTGTATAAATCTAAGATTAAAATGCCTGTAGGATATTATTTACAGTGAGTTGAAGACTATTCAAGTTCATCCAACAGTTATATCTTTCAACTATAAAATTATAGGTCACTAAGTCCAAAGGCTTTTGTTTATTTTCATGGTTTGTGAAGAGATATTTCAAGATTATTTTGCTCTGTGCAATTCAGTAACAGATTCTGCTTAATATCAACTTAGTGGGAAAGCATGTAGAAAAAAATCTAGGTTCTACTCTTCATTCAAGCTACTGGTATTTTCATATACATCGTTCGGTGTTGGTAACAGAGATAGGGACTTTCACTGGGATTTGTGCTTCTAAATCAGTGGGATTAAAAAAAAAAATCCTGTAAAGAACCCTTTCAGGTGAATGCTCAAGCAACAGACTGTCAGCCCATCGGTTTACTTCAAAGCTGAAGGAGTCTCTTACCACATGGCACGCACCATTCATCAATACTGAATTTCAAAACCTCAGGAAAGCACATGACTTCAATTTCTTGGTGGCTGTCATGATTGATTTTGTGTCAGCCTTACAAGATCTGCTAGTAATCCTGTGCAGCAAATCCCTACTTGGCATTACTCTGTTTTTCCTCAGCTGTACAGAAAATCCCATGACCAGAGCTACATCAAGAGAGACATTATCTGACAGTTAGGGTCCACCTTGGAAAAGGACACCTCGGTGTTCCTGAATCAACACAGGGCCTTTTATTCCTTGTATACCTATCCCAGAAAAACACTGTAACCCACGAAGTGTTTAGGCAGATACTGCTTTCAGTGTCTCTTGTTTGATTATTTGCATTTGAGGTGTTGAAGTCAGAGACAAAAATCTATCCCTCAATAAATGTTTAAGTATTTATACAAAATAGAATCCCTGTGGTTAGAGCAATGGTGTTGATCTTGCTACAGAAAAGCACCTCTCTGACGTGGTCCATCTTTTGTGGTATTGTGCAATACGAATATCCAAAAGTGGCACCTGCCAGAGGATTCCAGTCACTTTCATGGTGGCATATGATAGCACCATGGGAAAAGTACACATTAAATTCAAAAGATATAGCGCCCAATCAATGACTGCATAGCCATCCAAGGTGTAGGATCCTATCTGATATTTGTTACCTTGTAACTCATGACAGTTTTGATTATCTTACCTTTCAGTCACATGTTTAAACCATTGAATAGAGAGGGCTGAGTATCCCTCTTTTTCTTCTGGTTATAACCATCTAGAGGATAGGAAGGAGTGCAATCACGTTAGGCTTAAGGAACATAAACAAGTGCATGGACATGCAAGTAGAGCATGTAGAGCAAGTAGAGCAGCGTAGTAAGCCTTTATCTTTCCATGGCCCTCTTTCTCACAGGATGTGCACTAGTTATAACCATAATCCCATTCCTGTATGATTTGGAGGCCTCCCTCAAGGTTTTTACATCTTGTTGGTAATAGTGACTCAGGGTTTTTTTGCAAATTGTCAGTGCTGAAAGAATTGTGGGAACAACTTTACAGCCCTCAATGTCCAAAGTGTGAGGGAGGCTGCTTAGTTTCATAGTTAAAAATTATGAGCCTATGAAACATATACTCAGATTGGGTATTTCTATGCACATTAATTTACTATCTTGTGTGATTATTTGCACACCCAGTTTTTCCTTCAGAAGCTAGTAACAATGCATGGGGGCTCTGAGCAATCTGATCTAGCCAAAGATGTCCCCGTTTATTGCAGGGAGGGTTGGACTAGATGACCTTTATAGGTTCCTTCCAACCCAAACTAGTCTATGAAAGCAGCCATCATAGCCTTCAGCATTATTTGCCAGGAAAGTGTAGTCCCAAAAATTTGTGCCCATAAACAACTGAATAAAGTCCACAAGACCTGCCATGTCCCCTTTAAGCTCCCATTCTCATTCAGTTTTCCCTTCTGTCTCTTCTTCATCCTAAGGGGCGTCTAAGTAATAACTCCATGACAAAAATGTAGTTTGGGATACGCATCCTGGTCTCCTGCGTACGTTCCACATCACAGATAATATAGTCCTGCCCTTCTACATTTTAGGCCACAGGCATGAACCACCGGTGCTGGTTTAGAGTATAGTTCTGTTCACAGCACATCCTCACTTCCAACTTTCACATCCATGATGTTTGTCTACATAGGCGCTAGACTTTTCACAGATTATCACAGTCAAACAATCATTTTCCTTTTTAACAGCTGGGGTACTGTGCCTCTGGAAGCACTCCCCAGACCTGCACAGCACCCTGCAGCTGAGGCACCTTATCCTTGTCCCCAAGTTAACTGCACAGCCATGAGACAAGCAGAGTCAGCAAATACCTTCCTGACATCCTTAACACCATAATAATGTTAATCATGTAAAAGGAGGAAACAGTGCTTGGAATGTCTAAGACTGCCCTTGGGCTTAAAAATCTCCCAACACCTTTTTCCCCTCAAATACGAAGATAATGTATTAACACGTAGCAGATCCTCAGACAAGGAGATGTTACTCAGCATGACCTTCCTGTGCACAGACCAACCCTGTTTATCACTCAGCTCTTTTGCTCTGCATCTGTGAGATTCCTCAGTGCTGTAAGAGCTGCAAGACACCCAGCAAAACAGAGATTGTCACTGTATTTCGATTAATTTATTTTTTTTTTATTTTGGGATGGGGGATAGACTACAGCATTCTGCATACACTGCCCCCAGTAGCTTTTCTAGTAACGATAGCCAGGCAGAAACTCCCATAGATGTCTCTTGTTTTACAGCAGTTTATGACCCAGTCTAAAAATTTCACTGCATTCATAACATTTAAATTAATAGCAGGAGAACAGAGTCACACAAGCTGACAGTTTCAAGATGGGGCTGAACATAACCACCATGTTCAAACAGGTGGCATAAATGATTAAAAATTTGCTCTACAGCCTGAACAAGTGTTTCATAAGCTTCACATAGTAATACCTGGTTTAAATTATCAAATCTGTATTGTTCTAGTCCCACTTCTCTGGATCAGCTGTTCCCACCACCAGCCATGCTCCATGGAATACATGGGATGGCCTGAACAGTAGCCCGTGTCTTGCACAGGGCAACACTCAACAGCTGTCAAAAAAAACCCAAACTAAATATTTTTAAGTCTGAAATCTTGAGTAAAAGGGAGAGAAAGGATGAGAATCAGTAGTACAATGACTCTTCCAAAACAGCCAGAAATACAGCTAATACCCCAGTTCTGCATTCACAAGAAAGTGTTTGTCCTCAGATACGGCATCCAGACTTGTGCAATTACAACATCTGCAGGAAAATGCTCTATGCTTCTGTAACAGATAATTTTCAGCTACGCTGTAGAGATCATTTATTAAGAGTCTGGTGATTTCTGGGATCTGCTAGAAGCCTAAAGAGGTCATAATCTGAATAAATTAGCTGATGAACTCTAAGCTGAAAATCTAGTAAAGATTTACTAGAGTTCAATCTAAAATAGGGAGGGGAGGAAAAAAAAGGAGACCCAAAATGGTGTTTTCTGATAACATACTGTTGCACTTCAATATAAAGACTGTAGTTACACTGTTGCTTGTTTCATCTCTTGCAGTGACTAATCAGAATAGTTTAGGTTGGAAAGGACCTCTGGAGGTCGTCTGCTCCAACCTGACTCTTGAAACTAGGCTAATGGTTTATTATTTCTATATATTTTAAGCATTACTTAGGCTTTAAGTGAGCAAACAGGAGGATGCAATCTCAGAGACCTGCCTCTTCTTAAGAAATACATCCCTCATCTTATCAATATTCATAGATGAAATATTCTAACGAACTGGAACAGACCACAGAGACGTAGCGTTTCATGAAATAGAAATACACATTTCTCTACTCCCATTGAAATTAAATGCAATCTTCATGTCCTGATTTACATATGAGAATGGATACAGGCCAATGTGAAAGTAAGGTGATCTCTACACAGGAAGAAGGTGGCTTCTACTTGTAACCATCCCCATGTGGAATGAGGACTCCATTTTTAGTTTACAATCCAATATATTCTCATCTCAATCTCCCTCTATTTCTTCTGTCATTTAAAGAGAAGAAACAAAGATCTTAATCTTATGCTTCTTGACACAGTGGAATATCTGGATTTATCTTCACTGCATAGGAAAATGGGGTCTCGTGTCTGACATATGACAGTGTCTTAAACAGTTCTACTCATCTCTGCTCAAACTATGTTGATGGCCCAGATAATTAGAAGTTCCATCCTCAGCTGATGGGGCTGAATAACCCATCACTTAGGAAAAAAAAAGTTAAGACATTTCTCTGTAGTTTGACAAATTTCTTTAGCAAGCCTCCCTGTGGTTCATTCTTTCTGTAAACGATGGAAAGGATGTTACCATTGATTTTTTAGGTTAATAATTAGGTTAATACGGTACATTACCCCAGGTAACTGTGGAATTTTAGTAATTTTAGTTTTAAAGGATTTTTTTTTTAATTATCATTTTATTAGAAAACAACATTTACCAACACTTTGTATCTCAATTTTCCTGTTTGCTGCCCTATTAATTGGAGGAATGGCACTGTTTATTCAGGGAGACAGAGTAGCGCTTATCCTTCGGCAGATTTGAGCCATTTGACTTATACATGCAAGCAAATGAGAATCTTCCTTTTGACTCCAGTAGTCTTCAGTTCAGACACTATTTTAAAGGCATTTCAGAGAATTGACATCATGTAAAAGACATAACTAGCTACCCACTCAAGAGTACATTTCATACTGCCTTCCACTATTTTAGAAACAACAACAAAATAATCAAGAAATACACACCACACACACGAACACCCAGACACAAAAAGGAGAGGGAGGACAAAATAACACCATGCAGATTTGTTCCGTCACTGGTGACTCCGGTATCCCACATAGGTGGTGAACAAAGCTAAGAGCTGCTTTCTGTGGGACTTCTGTAGAGGGAATTTTTCTCACAAGGGAATTAAACAAAAATGAAGTCACAATGCCACGGGTTTTGTTCTCATAATGGAACAAAGATTACTTCACAGACTTACATAATAGAATAAATAGTCTTTTGAGAAAAAGACTGTCTGCTGACATAAAAGACTGGCTGACATAATTGCATAATTAGAATTCCACTGGAATGAGGGGAAAACACACGTCAAAACTATCAGAAACTACTATCAAGTAGAGATTTTTTTCCCTTTGTATAGTACAAAAATCATATCAGTGAAGTTCTTGCCTTAAGGATGACACTGTCATGCTCTTCAAATGAGCTTGCAAGTGAGTAATGGCCAAAGCAAAATGACTTCAAAAGGTCAAGAACCACCCTGTCTCCCATAAATGTAAATGCTAAACACTTAAAATGAAGAAAGCTTAAACTAACATGGTCTCTTTGTAATATACCTGTTTATGTAAAGAAAATCAAGTAAGTGCTCCTCTAAAGTGCAAAGGGGAGGGGACAGCCACCTCCATATCACAGGGGGAAATTTGTTACTGTGGCCACATTGTTGGCAGATGCTATCAATTTAAGTGTTCCACAAAATTATTCCCAGTGATTTCTCTTGCTCAGTATTGTTAAAGTAGTAAGAAATGGAGATGATTGATTGTTGAGTATACTGGCCTACTACTAGAATAAACAATAGCTCTGGGTTTATTTCAATACGTCACAGCACCGGGATAGATATTAAAAAGCTCTGAACTTCAAACTGAAATATTATTCATGTTTTCCAGAAAATTCTATATATCAAATGCCCGCATTGTTAACTGCTGCAGCCTCACTATGGAAACAGTTCTACCTGCCAAATCAGAATCTGCATTTCCATCTAGACCCTCTTCAAGTTTCTGAATACCTGTCTGCTACAGAAATTGCACTGCATCTTTCTTCTATAGGACTTGCTTCTCTTAGAGGATTTTTTCCAGACCACATTACTTAGAATTGGAATTGCAAGCATCAGACACACTCAAATCCATTGTGTTTTAAGGCTACAACCTGTCAAGTTCAGTGAGATTGTGGCTGCTCATCTATTTGTGGAATCAGGTCTTTAAACACAAGGGTCATGTCTACTCTTCATACTACAATATTTTAATTATATTATGTATTAATATTATTTCAATGCAAAACACTAGTAGATTAGTTTATGTAGGTTATAGGTATTAAAACATATTCAGTATTAAGTTACTTCATTTACTGTATTTTTCAGTGCTTCCTTTCTTGAGAATTATTTTATTCTGTACACTTGCAAGGGGAGAAGTCTTATTTTTACTTTTGTTCTCTGTCAGTAATAATACTTAAGCGACATGATTAAGCTTCCTCCATAGTATTTTGGCTATTATTTTAATTCTTTTCTGCTTTATATGCTTCTTTAATTTTCCAATAGGCCTTTATAGACAGACAAATATAGTAAGCTCTGTTCTGGTAGAATATATAGTCTAATTTAGTCAGCAATCATTGACATACCTTTTCTCTTCAGCATTCAAAATATATGTATTCCCAAATACCTTTTAAATTGTAAGGCTAGCTCAGCTGCAGATTCAGATATCATGGGTCAGATGTTTCTCATTTTATGTTGTTATAATTAACTTTTGCCTTGGTGAATAGGAATTGCTTGTTGGGCTTTCTATACTACAAACAATATGAGGATACTCTGTTGCCATAAACTGTAGTTAATCACATGAAAAGATGAGTGTCTATATTAGAAATAGCTGTATGGTACTATAAACATAATTTGAAAAAACATACACACCCTAATATACCCATGCAATATGTAAAGTTAATGCAGAGCATGGAATATTAACTCAGTCATTTCCTGCCATCTAGATACTTTCCTTAACCATATAATTTTTAGCTTAAGATGACAGCACGAGATTAACATTATTTGTGTTTTGGAAACAAGATTTTTTTGGCACATTCCAATTAAACGTATGATCACTGGAGCATTGACTTGACAGATTATAAACTACTGCTCATTATAAGTTATGTTGTTTCAGAGCTATAATTGCTGGAAAAGTTTTAAAGTATTTTGTTTTGAAGTAGGGAAGTAATATTTCATTGGTTTTCTTGTATTCTAAAGCAATTTCACTTGAAAGAGCTGATCAAAAGTTCTCTACCCAAAGTGAAAGTATTCAGAAAGTTTTTAGTTCTGATTAGAGGGAATTAAATCAAAACCTCAGTTATACTGATTGCCACAGCTCTCACCAGCTCACTTTTCGGTAAAGATAACTGGAAGGCATTTTGATTGCTCATGTGCCTTCTATATTCTATATATATATTCTATATATGTAACATATAAAGACAACTAACCCACTGTTGCACAGTCCTGTGCAGAACTTCAAATAACAAGTTTTTCAAAGGCAGATATTTTTATATATATGTGCATATTATTTTTTAAGCTTTGTAAGAAAGAAGGGGTGGGAGGGGAAGCAAGGAAGGAAACATGTTCAAGACGACTGGGAGGGATGGCCCTGAAATGTGGTCGTCTAAGTTTTTTTAAAATTATGACGACATGGGACTCACATGCCATTAAGAACATTTTTCAGCTACCAATCAGAAGGAACTGGATTGTCGCTCTCCAGCTGCATACTTCATGATAATTCTGCGAGTTACAGTCTGCAACTTTGAAATGGAAATGAAACTTTGAAATGTATTTCTAAGACAAAGGCTGCAATGAATTATCCCTTTTTAACTTGACTAATTAGCTTCACTTCCCCTGAGTCCTTCTTTAGTAGTTTCTTTAAACTTCAATGTCACCCTTTCATGATGACACCACTGATCCACGTACAAACCCATTATCACAAATAGGCTCTTGTTTCAGTGATTAATACAAAGAAAGAAAGGGAATAAACAACAAATAGGAGTATTAGCTTGACCGGTATAATAAATGAGAAGAGTCTTAAAAAATAAGAATTATATATGCCATCAGATATCTATCCTATAACTTTTTAACATTAGGATTTGGAATACAAATATCTTATCTTTCACTTTCTGGTACATGAGAACATATAATTATATGAATATACGTATGTATTACACATTGAACTGAAAGTGAAAAAATTTATTCCTTTGCATTTTGGCTAGAACAGTACTGCATGCTGTCCTAATCCAGAAACGTGTTTTGTTTTTTTTCTCTATTCTTACCTTTTCGGATGGTCAGTAGTTTCTTTCATATACATTAACTGTATTCACTTTTCTATGCAGATCCTTTTCTAGAAGGTATATCTCTAATTTTTATTTAAGGCTTTCCCTCTTAAAATGTATTTTGATGAAAGCAAGTGTCTTAAAGGTTCAGAAACTAACATATGCTTTTGTAACCACTGGAATTAATTGCTGCTATGAATTTTCCTTCTATTTGGTGAAATTAACATATTTTCTATATCTAAGTGGGTTATGAAAAGGTTATGTATACAGTAGTTTGTTATTTCCAAATACACAATCAAAAAATTCTATGAAAATAACAATTCCATCCAATTAATCAGTAAGAATTGATAATTTATTCACTTAGTCCTTTGCTCTCTAACTATTTGGAATCTTTTATTAGCTATTAAATGTGTCATTTTAATCATGCACTATTTCTGCATTTTGAGAGGCTGACCTAACTTTATGTAAGAGGATGGGACTACTGCTTTAAAGCAAACTGCCCTGCAAACAGAGAACAATTAGAATCCCTCAGCTTCTCTAACTCCGTGCGTGCCCAAGAGGGACAGAGCAGAAATAGTTTCTTCTCATCCATGGAAAGATTTGCCTACCTCCTGCTGTGAGCAGGCACTGAAGTCAGATTTTCTTCTGCTTTCCATTTCCCCCTCAAACTATTTACTCTCACTCAGGAAGCTGAAAATTAGAAGAGGCTTTCTACAATTTGGCTAGAGTCACAGATGTGGCTGGGATACCAGTGAAGTGCCTACTCCTTCATACTCTTTACCTCTGAAGGTGAGCAGAGATAGTCTGTCCTTAACCATTGAAGGTATTCTACTCACAGCCTCAATTTTCACATTTAGACGCAGTCTCCCTAGCAAAATATTATCTTCATTAAAATTAGTAAAAAGCAAATGGCCATAATTCCTGAACAGGAAGCAAAATATTTGGAAGCAGTTCAAACATCCAAAAAGATGGTTTTTTTCCCTTTGCCATTTCTCACATTCTAACTAAAAATTCTGTTCAGTGCTGCTTTTTCAGCTGAAGGCCTGATCCAAATTTTTAATCAGCCACTAAGATTATTTCAGCTGTATTAGTTTGTATTGGTCAACAGTCACTTAAAATACTGAGTCAGGATTATTGTGGTTGGTGGCTTTTAGACTCAAGCAGGGTGAAGTTGTAAATCAGATACAGGGTTTTTAGGTTTGAAAGGAATTCACAACTCCTGTACAATGCCAAGGAAGAGAGGAGTATTTGAGTTTTCAGAAATAAACTGGATGCCTTTCTGTAAATTGGGCATGATTCAAATAAAAAAAATATTGAGTATTAAGCAGCTTTAAATGAGGAAGTGGCTTGTAATACAAGAGCTAAAACCTAATTGCATCTTGTGACTTGAAATGCACCATGTTGCTACTGTGTTATCAGTATCTTCTGTTCCAGTTTTTCCCATCCTCGTCAGGCTTCCAGATGACCCGTTCAACCTGTCACCTCTGAGCACTGCCTTCTCTGCTGTGCTGGTTCAGGAGTTTGCACAGCTCAAGTCTGCGAGTTGGGCTCCTGTCTTCAAGTGGGGAACCGCTGCTCCGTAAACAGGTAACCCAAAGAAGTCCCTCTGGCATAAAAATGGTCTTTAGGAAATAAGGCAACAGGAGATATAACAGAGGACTGGCAAAAGGAAGATGTGCTAATTGATGATGGAAGCATGGAAACAGGACACACAGTTCTTTATGTTTTAGCAAGAGTAATCAGGCATATAGTAAGGAACACACTATGTGAACATGTGGGAGTAAATGTGTGAAAAACAATAAACAGCGTGGGTTTGTTGAAAACCTAGTAGGTCATGCAAAAAGAATCTAATAGCTGGCTTGTGCATATGTTTATTTCTGAATTTACCTTAAAAAAACAGGAGCAGTAGATACTGAAAACTGACTTGGGTTTGGATTGGACCATAAGAGCATGACAGGGTAACAAAATAGTACCATATCATAGTGACGTTACCTAAATGCATGCACAATGGGATTCCAGGGTAATACAATGTAACATGCTCTGACTTGTGTAGCACTACATATTTTCAGTGAGCAATACGCACTTAAAAGATGACACCAAACCAACAGATAACTTATTTGGCAGAGATTAAGAATGCCCTAACAAAATCCACACTTCCTGCATCTACTACCTTCTCTTATCTGCACAATCAACTAATTACTTAACATAAAACACAGAAGTTTGTTTGGCATAGCTCAGTAAAAGGGTCTAACTCATGTTGTTTATAATTTAGGTAACTCTTCATTCTGAATTTTTACATGCTGCCATGTACAAAAGTGGCTTTAGTCACTGGGAAAGTATAACTGCTCACCCCGCATACAGCTCATTTGCATTGAAGTATAGTGATAAAGAATAGCACACCCAACTGAAAGAGCAAAAGAAGTTGTAAGCAGTTAGTCTCTAAAGAAGGTATCTGAAATCTTCCACAACTAGACTGTTTTGATGAAAAAATTCTTTCTTCCTTCTATTTTCAGAGAAGGTGAACACCTTAAGATTACGTCTCAGTAGAAGGTCAGTATCAGACAGTGGCATGCTGTTTGGGGAATTTTATCCCATAGTACATAGTCAGAAAAATGCATCTTTAGCAGAAGACTTGTCTTAGTAGTTTTTTATTTTTATATATATATATAAAAATACACACACATATACACACAAACATTAAACAGAACTACTCTGCTTTTCTTGCTTTTATCAAACAAGGTATAAGAACTTAGATTTGCACAAGAATGTACGGTCTATTGCCTTCTTAAAATACTAAAATAATTCACAGAACCATACCCAACTAGACTTAGACAAAGAAAAACACGTAATAAAGTAAATACAACTGGAATGCTACTGTAGTGAAGTGTTAGTGTAGTGTTACAGGAACAAAAACATCTATTTTTGGAATTATAAAGCAACTATGTATACAAAGAAACTATTGGAGCTATTGCTTCAAGTATTTATTGATTGTATTACATGGTCTCCTACACCTACACATCTCCTACCTAGTCTCCAACAATACATCGGGAATTGTTTGTGCTTTCTGGAGAAGGCTGAAAAGCATACAAAAATATTTTTCAAGATTGCTACCAAGTACAGTATAACATTGTATATTCCACAACTAAAAATGTAAATTTTAAAGGAAAAATGTCAATCCAAGAATAATAAAGCACTGTTATATGTATCTCTGAAGTTTAATCCAACTTAATAAGAAAATGAAAGTGCAATCATGTTAGCATGAGGAAAATGTAGGAGAGTCCTACTGATGTATGTTATTTTAGTTATTTTTCCTCATATTCAAAGGCATGCTGCATACAGTATATTTATGAACATATAGCTATCCCTCTCATCTCAGCTGTTTTAAAAGGAGAACTGAGTAGCATGGAAGCAAGAACCCACATGAGATTTACGAATACCATTAAAATGCATGCTAAAGGCCCTATTAATTAACATGTACTTTAACCCTGAAGTATAGGCCCCCAACACTGGTTAATTTCATAGGTACTAAAGAGTTCTCCTGCAAAAAATTTTCTTCAGAAGTGAGGTGTTTGATTATGTCAGAGAAAGCATATACCATAATAAAACACATATTGTGATTCAGCTGGGGCATTCCTTCCTGCTATGACAACCATCAGTTCCTGATTTAACACTAAGTTTGCAGTTACATCAGTCTAAATGGGTAGTGGCAATTTATTCTGTCTAGCAAACCAGAAAGCAAATTCGACAAATATTAAATGCCAAAGCTGATGAAGCAAACTGAACCCCTAAGAACAAATATGGGACACAATTGTAGAAAAACCAGTCATCTTTACCAGAATATTTCAAGTTAACTCCCTATTTAAAAAAAAATAGGCAAAGACTACTAAAAATGTTTCAGGTGACAGTGTTATCCAAGTGAGTAAATACACCTCTTATTTAGTGTTAGCACAACATATGAGAAAGCGTGGAGCTTAGCTCTCAGTGCTTTTGCTTTACATATAATACAATAAAATTAGGGCAGAATAAAAGGCAATCAGACACTCTCTGCCTAAAATATGACCAAATTGAAAAAAAAAAACCAAACTCAAAATTCAGTTACTTATGTGAGACACAAGCTTCACACACAGAAAAATATTTTCTATTTATCTGTTTTCAATAATTCCTGAAACCAGAGAAAAGAAAAGGCCTCTTATGTCCCTCATTAATTCCTTGTACCAAGAAGAGAACTGTGAGAACCATCTCCACCAGGTTCCCTGGCCTTCAGATGAAGGGGGCAGCAGTCTCAGTTCTTTACCAACTCTGCTATTGACACAATGGCTTTGCAAAAAAAAACAGCCTCTGGAAGAGGGAGATTCAATACCATTTAAAAGTCTGTAAATTCCCAGCAAATTCTACTTGTAGTTCAATGCCTACTCAGTGCAGATTCAGGATTACCAGTGTGGTTTACATATGGTTTGAAACAGCACTCTCCAGATGGAAGTTAGATGAAAGTTACAAAAGTAAAAAACTAAAGAGTTCCTCCCAAAACACACACGTGCAAGCAAACACCACACCTCAAGCCCCCTTTCCTCTGTGTATAACAATCGCAGTAGGTACAAAAACATCAACTGCAACAGAAGACACTCCTTAATGGTAACTAAACGATAACTGAAATAAGGCATGAGATTATTCTACTGCTACGTACAATTCCTCATCAACCCCTCCATTTGTTCACAGAAACATTGAAGAAAACTGGAGAGAACACCAGCTAAACAAATATTAGAAGTTTCTTACGACAGAAAACAATTTTCCCCAAGGTTTTTCCCAATTTTCCCAGGTTCTGAGAGACAAAGATCTTTGATAGCCAGTGTTATCTCCTCCTCCTTCCTTTCACTAAGTTAACTCTCTTTATTGTCAACATAAGATAGTACCTTACGCATGTATTTACACAAACATATGATCTCTTTTCATTGCAAGTAGAATATTACCTACCAGTTTCTGAGCCACCCCCAAAGAGATGTCCTAAAACCAATAAGCATTATATTTGAAACAGAGCTGCCCTGAATACATCTCATTGAATCTTTCTCTATAATATAAAAGGGAAAAGATGGATGTAAAACAGAAAATTTACCGTGGGTACACAAAAAAAGCTCTTTGACAACATGACCTTCCTAAGGCATTCACTGACATACACTACAAGTAACAGAAATATTCTCCTTTGAGAAAAGGAATATAAGAAAAAAATTGAAGCCTTTAATAACAACAAATTATCGTTTGCAAGCATGCAGCACGTAATACAGCTTTCAATCTGTCAACACTCAGAGGCATCACACAAACTCAAGGGCAGATGCACCAAAGACCAAGACAGCTTTTAAACCTCCTTCCCTCTTTGTCCCTTTATAATTCTGTCTAAGAGTATTTGCTTTATGAGAGCTGAGAGCTGATACAACTGCTTCACGATCATCGCACAAAGATATTCACCTATTAAACGGATAGGTATATTTGAAGGGCAACTTACAGAAGAGACATCTATCTTCATCAAATTTTGCTCCAGAAACTGTTTCTAAAAAACACAGCTCCTTCACCGCTGAGCCTTCACTTGAGCTTTCATCAACCTTCATAAAATTTAAGCAACTGGGGGGCAAATTACCCCACAGCATGTCTTATTTAATCTGACCTTTTAAATGGTTGAGCCTTTTCTAGCTGCATTTGGTATTTTTGCGTCTTTATTTGACTGACCTTTATTTTCTGAACCAGCTTTTCTTTTCTAGCACCTATTAAACATTTTATGAAACTACATAAAATAGTGTAAAGATAAGTGCAGGAAAGCAGGTGACAAATTCAAATCAACAGCATGAATTTAACCCTTGACATTTGTCTAAAGATTCAGCTGCCTTGTCCAACTTAGTAAAGAACTGTATTTAGACACAACGGACAATCACAGATTCACATAATTGTGGATTTATGTTATGCTGGAAAGAGATGGGATCAAAAGGCAATGTGGGGTATAGCATGAGGAAGCATTCGTTTGAAAAGAGTGGTTAGAAATATAGTGGAACCTTAAAAATGTGTATAGTTTATTTCCCTGAGGAACTGGAAGAGATTAGTTTTTATCTTTTTACTTGCAATGGTCAGGACACAGATATTATGTCTAAATGGGACTTTGTTTTTATTACATAGAATTTAAGCTTGAGAGAAAGAGAACATACCTACTGTACTACAGCATCAGCACTTCCTCATTTAAAAACATTTTTATCTATGCAACAAAAAGGAAGATCACATAAAAGTAAGAAAATATGGAAGTGAACAGGGAGGGGGTCCTGCTGACCCTTTCACTGCCCTGTAATCCTTCAAGTCTCTCATCCCAACAGTTTAAGTATGTGTCCATACTGCACCAGTGAATAGCTGCAGGCTTCCCCTGGTAAAGCCTATGACAAGCAGGAAGCAGATTATTTGATTAAAATTCTGGGGCAAAAGAAGAGACAAGGTTTTTATCAGATTTTGCGAGAAAGGCCAACTTGCCTATACATTCCTCAAAGAGAGGATGAGCAAATAAAATCTGCCACCTGGCATTTACAGATAAGACAGAGCATTTCATTCAGTGGGAAAACACTTAATATTTGATTCAATATAGACAAAGATTGCTTTTAGCTCTTGAGTAACAGTATAATGGGACTTCATTACAGTCCTTACAAACATATTTAAGAGTTTGCATTATGGATTTCTGGAAAGCGTTGCTTCTCTCCAATTTTCTGGTAGCAATATCGGCGGTGGCACCTTTGGAGAATTTCAGCTTGCAGGTCAGACACAGGACAGATGCCAGGCCTGTACCACTAAAATGCCTATTTAAAGAGGGATGGGATACTGCGGGCCAAGTAAAGTGTTTCAAAAGAAACCTTCCCCAAACTTGAAATCGAGTTGCTCCAAGAGAGTTTCCTATCACCACTTGCAAAACTAAAACTTCGTCTCTCTACCAGTTTCCTGAACTTGTATTCTTTGGGGATATCTTAAAGTACAAGGAAACCAAGGTGGGACAAACTAAAGAGAGTGCCTCCTCTCCTTCACTGGCGAACAGAGCTGGCTTTCCTCTCCAAAGTAATGTTTCAAATACAAGTGCCAGTGTCTTTGGGAAGGCACATGTGCCTTCTGACCTTTTATGTTATAAAAGGATTAGGCTCTCCAGCTAATTGTCCTTAAGCACGTATCTGTGAGGGAGAGATTTCTGTTTACATTATTCACCCCACACCAAAACTACTTAAATACTTAAATAGCTTGCTAAAAGTTATCTGGAAAGCATAGAATAACATTTCTGCAGGAACACGGTTACAAAGACAGACAAAAGTATCAAGCTCTATCTAGACATAATACTTTAATATTAATGTTTCGATATAATATTTATACACCTCTTGTTTCCATCCTCCACTTTGGTTTTTTTTGCATAAGCTGTTCAACATACACACTCTGTTCAATGAAAACCCTCCAGAAAATAGATACTTATTCTATAGGTACATTTATTCCAAGGTGGAAAACTCCATTTAAACTCTCTCAGAAAACACATAAGAACCCAAGATGAATAAGAAACACCTATTTAAAAAAAACAAAACCAAACATTAAAAGTGAGGAAGCAGCAGCAGTTCTATTTGTTTTGCTGGCTAGATGGATACCAACAACATCTAAAGGAATTAAGAATCCCATAAAAGAAGAGTTAAAACCTTAAGGAAAACAATTACCTGCATTATAGTAATTGGTAATTTCGTCAGTTAGTGGCTTGCATTTGGTGGATACATTAAGTCGTAATTTTAGTAACCCGCTATTCATTACCATAAGCACACAAGGAAAAAACTCAATTGCCAGTCCTGTATAATAGAAATTACAGCAGAGTTTTATAACAGTGCCATATTTATAACAGTCCCAGATTTTTAGCCAAGGTCTGAGAGAGAGAATAACCTAAGCATTGCATAATCTATCTTTATAGAGATAGGTGTGGGCCCACTCTAGCATAATGAATCCAAACATACAGTAGTTCACATAATGCCTGAGCACTTCACAAGTAGATGGGTGTTAGTAAGCAGTGCTGATTAGCTCGTCCTCTAGACAATTTCAGTTCTTCAGTATAGTGGACAAAATCTAGTGACATCCATGCACTGAAATTCAGAAGCTAATTGGCTAGATATTATGGTTTTCATATTATGCATAGAGAAACCAGCAGCAAGAGAAAACAAAGACGTTTGTTCAAGATTACACAGCTGGCTCATGCAGAGGCAGAAGCTAGAACAATGATTAACCCACACTTAGCCCATCAGATCAAACATCTGTAAGCATCTTTTGAGTTATTAGATGCTTGTAGAGCACAACTACATAAATCTAGGATTTCTCCACATCTGGTAGTTGCAGGGGAGTAGTGGAGGGCTGCAGCAGACACCTTTTGTTCTGAAAGTTTGTTGAAGGCTTCTGAAAGTGTTTTTGAAGTTCACCTTCTTCCCCTGGAGTTTTCTCATAAAGGACAGAGAAGCATGAGTCTTTGTGGAAAAGTCTTCTCTGGCACACCCCCTTTCCTCCTTCCCCGCATGCAATTTCATGATAAAGAACTTTTCCTGTTACTCCCACCATTTCTTACTGATGGCATCCCCGTGTCAAACCCTCCAGTTATCCAAAATAGTTGCCTTGCTACCTCAGACATCTAATCTGCACCAAGTAGCAAGCAACCTCTACTTCAGGTACCAAGTCTGAAACGGAGGGGGGCAGGAGAGAAATCATCTGTTCCATCCACATGATCCTGATACACAAAGCCAGGAGATATAAGCACTGCCATGGTTTTCAGCTTGGCCACTGTCTTCTCTATGGCTCTCTTACTCCCCTGGGCCTCATCTTAAATGAGGTTACTTGGAACACCGAATCAACACATTGAGGAATACCTCAGATATCTTCCTGCAAAGAAACAGACAGGAACTGGCTGCACAGGGAAGCAGTTGAGTCACCATCCCTGGAGGTATTTAAAAGATGTGGCACTTAGGGACATATTTTGGTGCTGGACTTGGTAGTGTTTGGTTTATGGTCGGACTTGAGATTTTTAAAGTTATTTTCCAACCTAAACGATTCTATTATTCTATAAAAAGGAGCTGGGAGAAGTACAGCAAACAGTGGACATCTATGAAGAAACCAATGCAGGGAAAGGCTGGGAGCATTAAGAATCCTGGCAGGAGTCTAAGAGCCCAGAAGTGCACTGCGTAAGTCAGCTCCTAACTGTTCAAAGTACAGTACATTAGATATACAAGGGAAGTGTCTGCCTGGGCCAGGGAGCTGAATCAATATTAAAAGGGATCAAGTAGGAAATGTCTAACTGCACTTCAAATAGCTAATTTAAGGGAGATGAATCTTATCCTTAGGGCCACATTTCACATCCTTTCTTCCTTCCGAGTAGTACATTGCTTAATCCAAAATGACTATTTGCAAAGTATACATCTTTGCAAAATGAGCAAGAGTATTACAAGCTGACACTTAGACTATATAACTCCGGAGCCAGGGACGAGCTTTTATTGTATGCAGAACAAGCTTTAATTGTGCTGTTAGGCACTACTGAATACACAAATATTAACTAGGTAGTAAATAAGTGGTCTAAGCAAGCAAAAATCCTGAACCTAATATTTGTTGCTAAGTTCTCCTATTGGCAAAGTGTCAAGTAAGGAAAGATACCATCCCTCCACCCCCCAAATTTTTGGTTTATTACTTCTGGTAAACTTTTGTATATAAAAATGCTGCTATATTCTCATAGGTACAAAAGAACAGAGTGCAGTTGTAAAAAGACCTTTGTTATCATCATTACAGTCTTAATGACAATCAAACAGTTTGCAGGAGCCTGGCAATACAAGTGTTGTATAATCCCATTGGGCTGATTACAATGCTCTGTACACTATAGTTGTGGTAAAAGCACTGAATTTAGTACTGCACAGAACATTGGATTTAGCACTGAATAATGACATGGCATATAAAATTTACAGTGCAATTTACAGGTGAACTTTAAAGACCAAAATCAAGATATTGTAAAAGAAAAAATACATTTTAATTACCTTTTATTACTAAGAAATTGACCTGTAATAACATTAAGTCAGGCAAGATGCAAATTACTTAACAGATGTAATCACAACATTGCCATCTCCTTGTAGTAGCTGAATGTGAATTGATACATTCATAGTCTTTAAGGCATCATTACATCATTTAATCCAATTTCCAGTATTTCACCAATTAAAATTTTATCCATTTTCCCCTGTACCATGCCAATAACCAAGATTTGACTATAGTGAAGAGAACAAGAAAGAAATAACAATCTAATGCTTATTTTGGCCCTCCCACATCCAACCTCTGAACCAGTGCTACTGCTTCCTATGACCCACTGGTTACACCTTCTACTTAAACCAGGGGCTGATACCAACTAGAATCCAAAAGGGAGGTCAGTAGGTGGTGATGTGGTTGTAGCAAGGTGAGTGGAAGAAGGCAGAATTGATGAGGATAAATGTTAATAATGAAAATAAACAGAAAACCAACCAACCCACCCCTAAAACCAATATCAACTCCACTTGGAGTAAAAATTAGACTATTTGTGTGCTGTTACCAAGCCTAACTGGAGCCCAATTTGCAGAAAGAACATTCGGTATTATATTTGAAATCTTCAGGAAATACACAATCCACACTTCCCCTTGGCAGTTTGTTTCAAAGGTTAATCACTCTCGGCACAAAAACCTGTGTCTTATTTATAATTTAAGTTTATACATCTTCTGCTTCCAGACATTAGTTTTTGTTATGATTCTTCTATTAGATTAAAATAGCCAATAACACATTTTCTCAACCCTGTCAATCATTTTCTATGGCTCTTTTCCACACTATCTTCTGGTTGTTTTTCCATCAAATAACAACATCAGATTATGCAGTGCAGCAGAATCAGTCTCAACGTTACTTTTGTTATATGAATAATGAAGGTAAAAATCACTGTCTCTACTGCAGATCATCTATCCTGTGTGAAAAAAACCAAACATCTGCAAGAGACTATCTGCTGGTGGCAAGGCAGTAGCTACTACTCCTATCTTGTTTCTGCAACCTCCTTCTAAAACTTCTAGTGATATAGATTCCTCAAGCCTTCCTTCCAGCTGCTTCAAAACTTCTAACACAACAAAAATATTTTAATTATTTTATGCCCATTAAGTCATGTTTGGTGCATAGGAGTATATGGAAAATACTTAATTCATTCTCTCACGGCAGCTAATTTACATATACTTGAAAATTGTCACCTTCTCTTGTGTCTTCTTTATATCCCAGAATCCATTTACTTCAAGAATTCTCCAACCCGTATAGTTTCCTAAGCTTCTTATAATTTTGTCAGTGAAATTTTGTAGACTTTATGACCTTAGTCACAAATTCCATGAAGCATGGTGCAAAAACTTAGAAATGGTAATCATGCTAAGGTTTCATCACCACTGATAAAGCAAGTAGGCAAGTCTTGCTTCCTCATTTTGCTGATGATCAGCGTATGTAGAGACTGTCTACTTTCACGCACAATCACAAATAATACCATGTTATTCCTCAGAGGACTGTGTGTATAACATTAAAGATAAGCCCAGATAAGCACATTTCTATATAAGGTTTATATGAAGTTAGACAGCATTCAGCAATACCCATGACCAGCACGAAAACTCTATTCAGACACAGTTCTACAGATTGGTGAAAAGGTATTTTTTTTACATTCATTGAAGAGGTGATGGCAGATATGAAAGAATAAATGGATAATGGCCTTTATACCTGCTATTGTCACCTCTCATCTGGCACAGAAGCTTTATTTGCCTGAAACAAGGGGAAAGTTCAGTCTGATACAATCTTAGTCTTTGTGTGATATACTAACTCTGCTTTACATATTCGTCGATGAAGGATGTACCTTTATGTAGTTTATTCCCATCAACAACATTAGACTTAGGTCCTTGTCCGTGCCTGGGCCATCTTTATATTGCTACCAATATGATAAAAAATGGCATACCTATGAAAGTGTATGACCTATGTCATCAGAAGCACATCCAAATGAAATGTAGTGTTATCAAAATTCCACTGTAACAGCACTAAAGATATAAATTTACAGTTTCTTAGGATAAAATTTCAGATTTTCCAAAGCCTGATTATAGATTTACTATTTACAATACATACAATAGAAGCCTTCTGTGGATAATTAATTCCACAATTTAAGCATACGCTGTGCTATTCAATGCAAAATGCTGTAATTTTACTCTTTCAGCCAGTTTTAAGAGTAATCGAGGGAAAGTTGTTCTGTGATATATTTCCTCCATCATCTTCTATCTTTAATACCGTATTAAGTATAAGCTCTTGTCTTTTAATCTTATGTCATTATTATGAATATAGTAGAGAGTTACTACTTTTCTTAAAACTCTATTGTTATAATAAGCTCTCAGCAGAAGTGTAATATATTTTCTAAGTTCAGATTTTCAATGAGTACCTGTACTTTAACTGGAAAAAAGGGTGCACACATGACTTTTTGTCACAAAACATAACTTTATCACATAGAAAAACCTTCTCTTACATGTCCTGCAGTTTAAAGAGGCTAGTTAAAAAGTCCAGCCAACCAAAAAAGAACAACAAACCAAAACACCACACAGACAGACAGGTACAAATGTCTAGGAAGGGAATAAAGAATAAAGCAGAAAACATCGTTGTAACACTCTATAAACTCATAGTGAACTTGCATCTCGAGGACTGTGCAGCATAATCCTCTGTCTACACAGGTCTAGTAAAACTGGGAAGACTACAAAAAAGGAAGATGAAAGGATTAGATGGATTCTGTACAAAGAAGTGGGGTTAGACTTGAAGACCTCCTGAAATCCTTCCAACTTGAATTATTCTATGAATGAAGAGGAAAAAGCTTTTTAGTCTGAATCAAGAGAAGGATATGTACCAACTGTCTACTAAATCATGAATGGCATGGAGGAAAAGGTATCAAGTGATCATCATCTCTTCTGATACAAGAGCTATGGTGTCCCAAATAAAAATTACTAGGTAACAGTTTTAAAATAATATAAAGGAGGTAGCTCATCACATAGCTTGTAACAAAACTGTGAGATTCCTGGCCACAGGATGCTGCAAGTTAGGACAAGTTCGAAAGAGAGCCTGGGTGTCTTCATGGAAGGGAAATTTTTCAAGAGTTAAAAAATACACAGAAAGCCCTTCTAGCTCAGCAACTTTCCAAGTTATAAACGGTTTGAGGCTGGGAAAGTAATGAAGTATAACTACACACTTGCCTCAGTCTTATACTCTCTCAAGCATTTTTGTTTTCCCCCCAGTCACTATCAGAGGCAAGATAGCAGGCTAGATAAATGTAGAACCTGTCCCAGTACCTTTTCATTATATTACCTTCCTTTGTCCTTAACTAAGTAATTGACTTCCAATGATTTAACCTGAATTTTTCTCATTAATCTTTCTGCATAGCCCTCCATTTGCCCACTTTAAATGAAAACAAGCCCCCACAATAATCTTGCCTGGACTTTCACTTTGCAAGTGAAATGTACTTTCTTGAACCAGGTTTTATAAATCATTAGTATATTTTAATTACATTTCTTAATTTTCTTAGAGACTAGCCTGTGAATATGAGAGCCTGACAGGTTTTCACAGTATGCTACCTAAAAAGTATGTCTACCAGACTCCCACAGTTGTCAAGAAACAGTACTCTGGCACAGCTAACTCTTGCTCTCAGTGGGGTTCATGTCAATCCATAACAGGAGCTGGATCAGGCCCTTAGAGTGAAATGCTACTCTAACAACAGAAAAGTCAAGTTACACCTACGGTTCTGCCCAGGAGGAAAAGGCTACTGTCAATAAGGGAGCTGAACTAAGCATCTCTACAGTACCATTGCATGGCACCTGAATGGTCAGTTTTGCTTTGACTGCCTTCAGTGTTACTCTGTCCTGTCTACTGTGTCTTTTAATTTACTTCTAATGGTCATACCACCTTCAGACTTTTCCCTCACTCCCCAGTATACCTTCTGCACATGAGAAGAAACTCCAGTGGAAGACGTATTCAGAAAAACTCTCCTTTTAGATCTCACCTTAAATCCTAACTTCATTGTGGTCATGATGCCCAGAAATTATTCTTGTCTGACGCTACTTAAATAATACACTATTTAAATAAAATCCATTATTTAATTTTTCTGCCAAGCCCTATGTTTTGTAGAGCTTGCCCTGTTTCTGTGTGATTTATCTATGTTGTCCTTCTGATGTGTCTTTTTGAGCAATTATATTAGCATTTTCAGTGGACTATATAGTACAGAAGTGTCCTACTCCTTGACTTAGTTCAGTTGTTACAATTCACATATATTTCAAAAGTTATTTTAATCTTCAAATTCTTGCTGGAATGGAAACTGAAATCAGATATTTAATACTATTTGAACATGTTTACCAACAGTTCAGTCCCTCTCAGCTTTGGAAGCTCTTTCCATCTTCAACTTCAGTTCAACTTTTCAGCTTCAAGACTTTCAAATCGAGTCCTCTTGAGACAGAGTATTTAAACAGCAATTACTGATCTTTGAAGTAGCAAAGCACAACTCAGAGGGTTTAATACACATTAATTTCACTTTCTAGCAACACCTACCTATACTAACCAAGCCCTTAATAATTGGTCTTGACATGAACACATTAGTCTTGTCCTTATGTGGTTAAAATGAAGGGTAAAAGTGTGTAAACAGAGGCTAAGATACTATCCAAATCGAAGTCTAAGCCGGCTTTAGGATTTCTCTCTGTTTAAGTCAATTGACACATCTGAGCAGTGAAAATAGATTTTACTTAGTTTGCATTAACTAAAATGTCACATTCTATACAATTTTGCCTATTTTATGTTTTGCCTGTGATTTTTTTAAGTCTGCCTGAGTTCTGGGTTTGTTCCTTCTTACCTAACAAAGAGGGGGGAAAGGAAAAATAAATAAAAAAAACCACAAACTGGGAAAAGACACAGCCCTGCACTAATAGTTCCAAAGTCCAATCAAGAAAGACTTGGTTTCTGTTTGAATCCATTCTTAAAGAGTGCAGCAAACTTTTCTTACTCACAGACCCATGCCTTTAAATATCTTTGAAGATGACAAAAACATGTAAATTTACAGTGAACAGAAAAGTAAACTTTTAGTCTGCATCATAAATTACAGCTATTTTATGCAGAATGGTTGAATTTCTTTCCTGGGTCATCTAATTCCACCACCTTTCAGATTTCTCTTCTTGATAAGCCTAAGTAGTCTAACTATCTACAGTTTCCATGATGCTAAGCTATAAATACAGAAAACTAAATAAAACTGAAGTACTGTAGCTGCAGGTGGGGAGGCAATATCATCCGCTTCATACACTTAAACTGTAACATTAAATGATCTGAGTGCAATGATTCAGGTAAAGGTCTCGCATACAACCACTGTAGCAGGTCAATGGTTATTGTGCAGTTTATCCTTTCAGCCAATTCTAAGGCACAAATGTCCAGATATCTAAAAACAAGTTCTCATTCCAAGTACTGGGAAAATTACCACTTAAAATGAGGAAATCTTTCTAGTAGTCTATCTCCTGTTGCCAGATGTGTCCTGGTACAAAACAACATATGTACACGGGCATTTTAGCATGCAGGAAAAACTTTGAACCAAAGTTAGAAACCCCACATATCAACTGTCTAATTATGAACCAATAATATTCTTTGAAACTGATACAAGATAGCAGTTTTTCCTGCTAGAAAAGCATTTACTTTACTGGTGTATTTAATTTCAGCTTATAGAAAGATCGTCCAATGCTGTAATATCTCTAATGAATACTACATCTTTATTAGTCTCTGATTTATTGGCTTACATTCCTGGTATCATGAAGGAAAGGTACCACAAAGTCACTTCAAATAGAAAGAAACTTGTGTTATGGGAGAAAAAGTGAATAACCAGATATAAAAAGTATATAAACAGACATATTTATATTCTTTTTTCCCGCTTCAGAAGATGAAAGTAGTTCAATTCTTCTCTGCGTGATGCTTTATAATCAAGTTTGTACAGAATAAATGTTTTTCCATTCACACAGATGAATCCATGTTATGAA
Organism: Phalacrocorax carbo; assembly: GCF_963921805.1. Taxonomy (NCBI): domain Eukaryota; kingdom Metazoa; phylum Chordata; class Aves; order Suliformes; family Phalacrocoracidae; genus Phalacrocorax; species Phalacrocorax carbo. The sequence goes on along the minus strand of NC_087516.1, from coordinate 52,259,361 downwards.
ACAAAAGGAAGTGCTCATGAATTTAGAGGGCAGAGAATTAGAAACAATAATTTCTACTGGCAACAACTGCTGGCTTTCGATGTCTCATTGAGGCAAACCCAAGAACCACCAGTGATGCAAAGGGCTACAGAAAACCTCGTCCTGGTAGGAAAGAGATCTATGCAAAACACAGGTAAATTAATTCAGTTCCATTTTTTAATAAAACTGTAAGTGCTAGAGAGCTAGAATTTTCTCTTTATTTGCAACATCAGCAAGGCAGTCAAACCTCTTAAACGAGGAAATGCTTTAAATACAAGAGGTTCAATTATAATCATACCCTTCTCATATTTAGGGGTCTGATAGAAGGAATATTTTAGCATAGTAGTGTGCCAACAAGCACGCTCAGAGACAGCAAGTTACAACTGAACACTGCAGAAAAATTCTAAGAATTTTTTTAACCTAATTTTTTGTTTTGGAATTATTTTTCCCATAGCAGTCATTGGACTACTTTTGCAATATTACATTAATAAAACAAAACTGTTCGCAGGTTCTTGGCAGTTCTTTTGCATCATGGGGCTTTAATAACACACATGGATTCAATTTAGAGTACAGTACTATGCAGTCATTTGGTAGTCCGTGGTTTTGAGATTTCAAACAGAAGTACATATTGTGAAAACAAACCATGATGGATATAAAGATTAGGAAAAAAACAAAGCTGATTTATGAGGGATGGAAAAACATTTTGTTGTTGTTATCTATTTTATCAATGAGGAAAATTAGCTTTAAAGAATTAATACAACTCTTACGTAACCATAAGAAGAATGAGAAACACAGAAAGGAAGAGAAGCAGATAAAGCCTTAGATAACATGAATAATGTACACATTCCAGTCACTTTAATATGATGTGGTATCTGAGATAGAACTGGAAAAGCCACAGCTGTCACCAACTGAACAGTGAAGACACAATGGCATTACAGCTGATCATTATAACATCACATTCTGTCCATTGCCCGAAGACAACTAAGTAGACCATTGAAAATCCCATTTACCTTTACAGTACTATTAAATGCTTCAGAGCAGTCAGGTAGAGATGACCAGTTTAGGACCTCAGTGGTTGCCTCTAAAGTCGTAAATTATCTAGCTAGACTAACACCTAGTTTCATTGCTACAGTTTTGAATTGTATTGGCTGAACTTTACAAGCTTCCACAATTTTGACTGCTGTTACTCCAGCTGCTGGGAAGGACACCGGTGTGGTTAGTTCTGCTCAACAGTGTTCAAGCTGCAGCTTTGTCTAAGAGCATCCATATAACCAAGGGCAATATGAGACCTGATCTCACAGCAGGAGAACACTGTTTCCTCCTCCATCACAGACTATATAGATTAGTATTTCATAGGGGCAGTGTCAGGCTCATCAGTGGTAGCTGTGATGTTTACATGCTGCTGCATTACAAATAGTAATATTAAGTAATTTCATGCAGGACATTACTTGCTGTTCAGCACAGAAAGCCAAATGGTGTGTTCTTATAACCCACACTGCCTTAAGTTTCAATGGCTTAAAATGCTCTTGCATTAAGTAATGGGAAATCTTGTTGATGAAAAAATTCCTTATGAGTACTTGAGAAAAAAAATTTGCCAATTCTAAGATTAAGTTATTTAAAACAGTAATTAAAATAATTTCTTTCTTAGGCACTTCCAGTGCTGGGTACTCTGGAGTGCTTGTAAATAATTGCCTGCTTCACTGGAAAGACTCTCATATTTCTACTACAGCAGATAGTGACCAAGTTATTATAAACCTCTTTCTTAGTTTCACAACACACATGAGCTTAATCACATTTTAATTTGTTTAAGCTGGAAGGTTCCTATAGCATGAGAATTACTAGGATAAAATATCTATTTGATGAAACAGCAGAGTACTTTGTTCCAATAATTTAATTATTTTAACAGCCATTGACACACCAATTTTTCTATAGTTTCTAATTGTTTTCTATTCTCTAATGTTTAGAGACCTCCTTTGGAGGGGGAGGGAGAAGAGAGAACTCTATTTACTGGAGTAAGAGCACTACAAAATGGAATAGCAAGTCCCAGTTAGTGAGGGCCTTACTCTACAATTGCTTATAGTAGAGCACAGAATATCATATATGATCACAGCAATTTGTGATTAAGGTTGGCCAAGAGGAGGATGGCTTGTCTGCAAGGACAGCTAAGGAACACTTACAGTGCAGGACTAGAGCTCATTTTCACAGATGGGTGAAATCCTGCAAAGCACTTGAATTTTGCACATTAAGTTTAAAGGAACAAACTCCACACCACTCTCCTGAAAGATAAATAACTAATCTATCCAAACCATTATTTTTACAGTCTTGATAATTATCTTTTTTTGCTCAGTTATGAAAAATAAACTCGGTATATTTAATTTATTACTTTTAATGTCAGTCTGATGACTTAGTAAGGTAGTTTCTCATACTGAGAACAGAAAATGAAAACACTTGTGATTTATTAATCAGTACATTTTAAACTGCAAATATTTCTGAAGATAACACATAGAACAGCACCTCATTATTTTGAATATATCCTGTTAAAGAGCAAAGGTCTTGCCTCTTTCCCATGAGGAAACTGTCACTTCATATTGTGCACTTGAATTTATAGAAGCAGTAACTCAAGTGAGTTAATGTTTCAATTACAGGGTATCATATGAGTATTCAAAGTACTTTTTCCCTTCTCTGTTATCGAGGTTTCAGTCTCAACGGATCTGTGACTTGCTCTACATTGCACTTCCTCTTCTCATATTGTAAGTTATATTCTTCAAAGTCAAAGTTCCATGTGAGCAAAGTATTTCTAGGTCACAGAAATAACTGGGATAAAACACATGTGGTATAGGACAGTTTTACTTGACATAATCGGTCCAAGTCAGGCAAGTCAACAGTATCTGTTCAAAAGGAAATCTATTCACTTATATTCCCAGAGCTGATAAAGTTGACCTGGACCTAATCAATATGTCAGTGACTTTCCATCACAGAAAAGAAACATAATAATAATTTACTAGCAGATACTGTATATGACACCTAACCTTTACATTCTGCTCTCGGATCATACTGTAATTGTCATCATTATCCTGCTCCTTACTCTTAAGGCTCCCTGCATGGAAAGACTCACCTAAATCCTTCCCTCCCTCTCTTTTCTAATAGTCTTCAAATCTGTCCTATAGAATTAATACATTAATCTCTCCTCAGTATGTTTGGGCTATATCCACTGTGCTTTTCAAGATCTGACATCTGTATCAGGATTCTTTTTTCTCCTCATCCCGTCATGTATCTGAAGGGCAGGTGCAAAGAGGATGGGACCAGACTGTCGCACCCAACGACAGGCCAAGGGACAATGGGCACAAGTTGGAACACAGGAAGTTCTACTTAAACATGAGAAAAAACTTCTTTCCTGTGAGGGTGCCAGAGCAGTGGCACAGGCTGCCCAGGGAGGCTGTGGAGTCTCCTTCCCTGGAGAGATTCAAAACCCACCTGGACGCGTTCCTGTGCCCCCTGCTCTGGGTGTCCCTGCTCAAGCAGGGGGGTTGGACAAGATGATCTCCAGAGGTCCCTTCCAAGCCCTACCACTCCGTGATTCTATGTTCAGTGCCTTCAAAAATAAAGGGAAAAAACACACGAGGAAAGTGACACCTGCTTTACCCAGATTTTCAGTTTTGTGGTAGTCATGGTGCAGATATTGTACCCATGAAAGTCAGCTTAGCCAAAAATGTTGTCTTGCATTCACATCTGTTATCTCGTCCTCACCCACCCATGATTTTTCTTCTCAAGATGCATCTATGCCTCTTTTGCTTCAAAGCCATGAAGCAAAAGCAAAAAAAAAAGAAGCCAAAAAACCCAAACAAACCACCAAATAAGTAGTTCCTAATCACTCAAACAGCTCTGAAATTTTATCAGATGTATAGTCTTGCCTCTCATAGTCACTGTTTCCTCCTATTTATCTCTGTACAGGAACAAAATCCTTGACATAATACTGAATAAAAACTGAGAAGTAATTATTTGGGGGTGGCCTAGGTTAAGAAACTTAAAAGAGAAGGCAGGGGAAGCCGTTATTCTAACTGCTATTGGGGAAACCATTACAATGGCAACCTTCTGTCCTAGCGTTAATCGATACTGGCATCTCCAGTATAAATAAAAGCACTTCAGATCAAGCTACCAGCACCTCTCACTTGTTTTCTGTTGAACAGATCACCCATGCTAAAAGGTATTTCTAAGCATTTTAAGTCATACTCTCACCCATACTGATCTGTCTTCTTCATATTGCTTTGAATATAGTGTACAGGAAAAGCTACGTGCTGCCTGTAAAGTAGGAATAAGTACTAGAATTCTGAGGGGACTTTGCTATTTTTGATAATGCCAGGTTTTCTCTCTGTGTTTTTTTTTCTGTTCACATGGAAATAAGAAGTCCTTTTGCCATTTTTCTCTTGAGATTTTGAGCTTTAATACATCTGGGGTTCAGTCAGCAGCTTCCATTTTGAAAAAGTAAAATATTTCAGTACATGCTGGTACTACACAGCCTCCAATAATAAAACGTCCTTTTGGAAAGCATTTTACACCTTCTGCTAAATAGTTACACTTATCCGCAAAAAAGAACCTCAGTTTGTTGACCTGTACACGATAGTGTCTGTCACCTTGAAGCAGCCGCCACAGAGGTTTCTAGTAGTGGGATGTGTGTCCAGCGAAAATGTTACAATAGGATAGAGTAAAAAGGTAAGTACAGATCACACAAACCACTGAATGTCAAACATTATATACATATAGGAGAGGAAGAGAAAATTGGCCATGCAGAACTTGATCTGCTTCATCTCCTTTTGCTCTGATCTGTTGATTATTATTTTTTTTTCAATAAAGATGTGAATAATTCCTGTTTATAAAGTACTACTATACAGCTCGAATATTATTGACTGAATTTCTTTAAAATTTGGGTTTTAGGCAAAAATTCAGAGACAAAAATAATTTAAAAAATTGCTACTGTGACTTGGAACAAAATGTTCAATAACGCTCAGCATAGCAAAACTAGCTAAGATCCAAAACAAACATTAACACAACACTTTTTCCTAAAACCTGCTTGCTGGTATTGAACTCTATTTTTATTACCAACCGTTAGATTGAGAAAGAAATGTAATTATCCTGGTATCCTCTGTAGCCTGTATAAGTTTGTAATAAACTATGGAAATAATGAATTAAAGTGATGAAATAAAGAATAACTTATTATGATTTCTTTCCTTCAGCTGAATACTACTTTAAAACAACTCTTTCAGACCAAAACATTATACTTATTCTTTTGTTTTTATTCATGCATTAGGGACAATGGGATATAATTAGAGCTGTGATCATTTTAAAAACTTACAATTCTAAGCTATAATTTTGTAACAAAATAGATGTATTTTCTTTAGCAACCCTATCTTTTCTTGCACTGTTAAGCACTTTTCATGCTCAATTTCCATTTTGTTGCCTTAATTTGAGTGTCAGGAAGCCTCCATTCATCTCCTATCACACTATATAAGCTGCAATGGATCCCCTGTAAACAACTATTTGTGTGTGCTACTGAGGTTTTGTGGCACTTATGAAGTAAACACAATCAAGGATGATCTAATAAAAAAAAACCCCAAACATGAAACCCTATTGTCCTCCGAGATCTTTTCATATGAGTGGGATGAATACATATCAAAACCATTCGTTTTAGGTACCAGCACTTTTTCTGTGCATAAGAGCAAAAGGAATGGTCTTGGACAGACAGCCGTGCCAAATAATGTATTTTCAGATACTAAATAAGGTTAATTTCAGTCAGCTAGAATTTGACATTTACCACACTTACTGGACAGCAGTTTTTAAAATCTTACTTGCCTGAATGTGAATTTTTCATGTTTGTGTCATCCTCATTGTCAGCAGACAGTATACCACCTCATTTTGCTCTGGTGACAGGCCTCTTCAGGCTTCAAAGTTATTTATGACACCTCATCTTCATACTGATGTGAATCTCCTGTCTTCTCACACACATTTTTGTTTCTTTCCTCAACCCTTTCACTCCTCTCTCTTTGTGTACTGTCCTTAGTCTTTGTCTAACTCATCTCCAAGTCCTCTGTTCTTTTCAAATCAATTCATTTCTACTTTGTGAGATTTCCTATCAAGCCTTTAGTTCTATTTGTTCCTCAGTACAGGAAACTTATTCAACATCTGTATTGTTTTCTCCTCTAGCCAGTCTCTTTTGCCTTGTCCCTAACCACATGAGCTTCTCTGGATTGCCCTTCTCCTCTGGAGTTGTGTCCCCTTAATATTTTGTTCAGTACTGGCAAGTCTTAAGATTGTCATCTATTCTGTTCCATTGTGTTCCTTAGCTGCAACCTGCTACTGCCTCCATTTACATCTAAGCACAGTATAACAAACTAGACACAAGGAATATTAGACATCCTGTTAGTGTAGGATTACAATACTATGTCTAATACCAGTTATAATCACATCATGCTTTGCTTTTCACGTTAAAGTAGTCACAGTTGTTTACATGGCACAAGTGATGCTTCTGCTTTGCAATCACAATGGACATTCAACAGCTTAATGGATGTGGCAAAGGTTAAAAGTCCATTAAAACTTGTATCAGGCAACTTTTCGTAAGTACCTTCCCTGAAGTGCCTGTTTACATGATAACTCTGCATCCTCTCAGATACAATGAATGAATGGGAACCCAAGGAAGAAGGCAACTTTATCAGCTGGTGTAGTCGTGACCCTGAAGCTGGTGCACTGCTGCACACGGTTAAACCACTCCCATAAATATTTGTTTAATGTCACAACCCCCCCCCCCCATTTTTCCTCATAATATCTTTCCTTATAGCTTGAATAGACTGTCTCTTTCACTGCACCACCATTGTTTTCTCCCCCCACCCCCCCAAGTTTAAAGGGGGAAAAGAAAAGAGAATTGTTTTAAGTTCAACAGCAAAGTTGCTCTTTTCCTTCACCCGCCTCGGTCTTGTCATTGCTGATTATCTGGCATTTTAGGCCTTTCGTCTAGTTCAACCTTGTTAAGCCCAGAAGCCCATTGTTCTGACTAGGACCAGGTAATCACCTTCACTGCCAAATCACTGAGACATCTAGAGGCACCCAGGGCAGGAATTGCTGTCAGCCCATATTTTGTATGCATATACAACCCCTGATTTCTACTCAACCTAAATAGAAATATGAATTTAATCAGGCATAATCTGAACTATAGGGAATGGGGAATTGGTTGCGGTGGCAGCAAACCCCAAATCTTCATTCCCTCCCATTGTGGATGTTCCAGCTGACCATCTCAATAAGAACTAGACAAAAACATATTCTGCTTGACAGTCCAACCATGAAGTCTTTAAACTATGGTATTATTGCTTATGTTTTAGTGTAGTAACTGAGGGAAAATGTCTACACTTTGATTACTATATGAGAATGTTAAATCACAGAAGAGGAAGTTAAAACTAATTTACGTCCTTTGCACATCTATTAGACTACTGAATGTCTGCTAAGATACAGAGAAAAAATGTCCCTCATGCCTTACAATATGGACAAAACAAATTACATTGAAGGTGTTTCAATGTATAAATCTCAATTTATTAATATATTTCTAACTCACTTTAAGAGATCAATTTCCCCCATTTCCAGAAAGCAAGAATTTCAAATACAAATGTATTTGTTCAAGACCAACAATTTAGGGTGATTCCAATACCCTTTATCATGTTGAACAACACTTTGCATTGCCAGTACCCTGAGTTACTATTTGCAGAGAAAATTACTATCCAACAGCAGAAAGAATGGCAGAATTCAGGTCTGAATTTTAATAAAATCCAATTTTTTTTAAAAAAAAGGAAGTTATATAGTGCACTTACTATTAGGAATAATATAATAAATTGGTAATAGTATTCCTTAATACTTTGGTTAGGTAGTATCAATTCAACATGCACAGGATTGTTATACTTGCACTGAGCTCTAATGGAATTTGTTGAACCTTTATGGTATTGCTGAGAAATTACCGATTTCCCCCCCCCCTCCCCCCCAAGACTGAGTACTTTAAAAGCATAGAGAAGTTGTGTCCGGTAAGCCTGGACGTAAATAAAGTTAGCACCAGAAGTGAAACAGCATTTGCTCTGCAGTAAGGGCAGCAGGAATATCCTCAACCTAGAAGGCTGCATGAATTTTAAACTGTATGCTGTATTTTTCAAGCTCTGGTTTAAAAGTGTTTAGTTAAGATTGAACTCTCAAACTAGCTGGGTCTCCTTCCTCAGTTCTTTGCTTTTGTTACTTGCAGAAGAAGTAAATGATAATTCTCAATGGCTACTTGCATAACATACCTTAATGAGACTGAAGAAATATTATTAACTAGGAAGAGAGTTATAACTGGAAATTGGTACACCTTAATTGAAAAAAATCACTTATAACCACATTACATAGTACATTCCTTGATAAGGACATAATGAAATCTCATCATTAGCTGAGCGCCCTGCAATGATCCTTAAGCCTTCTGTTGAACAGCATGCATAATTTTAATAAGAATTGAGATGGTCACATTTGTGACCATAAATGTGTCATTATCATAAAGTATTACCAAACAAGGGTAGTCAGCTATGTCACAACAGAAAACATCAAGTTTTAATAATTATTCAGGAAGTTATAGCATGCAAGTACATTCTTACCTGCACATTACTATTTTCAAAATAGGTTTTCATCTGTATCTAAAGTTCTGTATCTTTAAAAACATCAGCAGGCCTAGGACTCTTTCTGATTATGCTGGAGAAGTTTAAAATCCTCCAGTTTTATGCAAGTAACTAAAAAATAAACAGAAAAGCCTTCAGAAAACAGTGGTGCCTTGCCACCCTGAAGAAACAAAGCTGGAAAATAATGTTTTTCTTTATACCAATGAAAATTTTAAAATTCATACATCTGGGAAAGCTGTCATTTACAATAGTTTTTAAAAAAGGGTAGAAAGAAAAATGTTAAATAATTCCCTCACATTGCATATTCTCATTGCATTCAGAAAATGGAGGCAAAAGGAAAAACTGTAAATGTCAACATGCAAAATACATGTATTTCTTTTTAAGAGTAGAGGAAAGTGCTAATCTTTACTACCATCTTTCCAAAATAAACAGAAACCATGGAAATTGTAACCAGAGGACATTAATTTAGAAAAATCAAAAGCTACAATAAATTCCATCTTAATCCTACCCCTTTTAAGTAGTTATTGTGATGCAGACACTCATTAGTCAGTCATGTCTTGTTTTTCTTTCTCACAAAAGCTGTCCTACCTTTGGAAGAATCATAGAAATGGGGAGAAAAAAAACATGTAGAATTAGTATTCTTGCAGTTAGTACTCTTGCATTTCTTACTTTCAGACCTTGACTTTTGATATATATTTTGAAGATGACAGAGGACACTAAGCTTTTAAACCAGGAAATCCATCAAGGACTCACTTTAAGGTTGATGTTATTGATTCTAAGCTCTTTAAGAGTCACTTTCCTTCAGGAAATCCTGTATCTAACAGACCAAAGGCTGGTGTAAGGACAGTTACCATAGAAGGCTCTTTACCAGATAGTCTTTGGGTAGGCAAATACTGAAGTAGCTCTTCATGGGGGTTATTTCACTATGAAGCTGCAACCAAGTCCTGCAAATGCAGGTATCCTGCCAGTCACATGCATAGTAGCAAAAATGTTAAGTACCATGGTTACTACCCTGCCCTGTGCCCATTCTAGGGTTCACAGAGTGAGGGGAACAAGCATCATTGCCTGCAATATCTCTTTGCAGACCTTGGCTGGCCAGTCATGCCTCCAGGGCCTGCTTAACACCCTTGCCCCATCTTTCTGCAGCTAAAGCAAGTGACAGAGAAGCAAGTGATAGAAGGAACACACTGAAGCCAAGGTGTGCTTACGGGCTGCTTTGGAAGCCCCCAGAGCCCTAATTAACCAGCATGTTTCCAGCAACACCAACTTGCTGGTGGGTATGCGTTTGCAGGATTATTTTGAAAGGTCTTTACCGATCAATTATGAGTATGTAGAGCACACTGTAGTGCCGGGTAGTCTCAAACTGTACGCGCCTGAGGAGAGGGAGGAGCAGGCATGCTGAACTGGACCCACCAGTATAACTCAAAGTGTTACTCATTAGTTCTGCAAGGATTATTTGGCTCTTTTTACCCTCTAGCAGTGCTGCACTGGCAAGGCATGCAAGGCCAGGATCCTGAGGAGCTCTGATGCTCTTGAGAAAGCTCAGGCTTGTATTCTTTACTGATGGCAATTGTAATATATTACCAAGTTAATTGATACTACCTTCAATGAGATTCATTTGCCTATCATTCTTTCAAGGACCCCACTTATTTTCTACTGTTGTAGATGATGAAGCTGCACTTGTACCACAGTCAGGCCATGTACAAAATACAGTTATATGCTAAGCAGTTAGATGAGGGTGGTTGAACGAGCACTTGAAAGGCTGAAGGCAACACAGCACTAGCTCCCAGTTTGGGCACAATGGCTCAAAACGTAATTTATAACTCTCACTGGCTACCTATTGTCAGCACAGATGAAAGTGGATGTTTTTGTAAGCAAGTACCCTGAACATTGAATATTTTCTTTACTGATTTGTCCAACTCGAAATTAACACAACTGGCAATATCAGCCCAGCTGCAGGAGAGGCAGTCAATGATGGGCACCACATATACGCATTTACAATAACAGGATTTATATCTTATATGTACATCTTTCCTTGTTCATTACCATGGGATATACCATATCTGCATGGTATAAGAATTTAAGACCATATTTATTTTAAATTTCTGGGATGTTATGAAGTGTAGTATTTGCAGAGTGTGTTGTTCCTGTGAAGCTAAATAAGTTTCAGGCAAGTGTGAATGTTTAGCAGGTATTACACCAGAATTCTCACAAAATTAATTTCTACAAGTAATTGAATATTCTCCCAAAACTTTAGTAATAGCTTTTGGCTTAACCACATCTGTGAATTTCCTCATAGATAGTCTAAAGACAGCTAATAAAAGCAAAACTAAGCACCTGACTTCAATATAATAAAATTAGGATTAGAATTAAAGTTAAGAGGCATGGTAGTGTAGTGGTAGTGTTGGGTTGATGGTTGGACTTAACGATCCTAGAGGTCTTTTCTAACCTTATTGATTCTATGAAAATATCATGGAAAAGGAAGTTCCAGGCAGACCAGCTTATCACTGGTGATAATAATATTGCCTCATAATAATAATAATTTAAGACAAACATTCAAACAGTATTTCACATACTAAGGACAGATACAGGCAAATTTAACATCAACTTTGTATCTCTAGTCTGGTGACAACAGTCTGCTTTCCCTTCTCCTGTTTCTTCCTTTACATGTGCTGCAATAAGGTGGAAGGATTGTCTTCGTATACACCCTGCAGTCGCCAAGGGCTTAGACCCCACACTGTCTGCTGCCTAGAGCAAGACAGGCAGAGAGCCTCATGCAGGTAGAGAGCACGGGCTACTCCAGGGCTCTGCATGCCAACCACCAGCTGCCCAGCAGGTATTTCCAGCTGTCACTATCCTTCAGGTAATAACTAAAGTTTGTGGGCACTCCTCAAGCCAGCTACCAAATTGCATATCATGAGTACCTCTGCAGTTTAGCACAGTAGAAGTCACCTCAAAACCCAAGGTGACAGAATTAACATCTGCAGTCTCACATTGTCTGCAAGGAAAATGAGGTTGAGCAAGGTGACATGGCATGCCATCCAGCTGCCAGAGAAGCAGGCGGAAAGGCTGGAAGATGCTGGCACAGAGTGAGAGAAGTATTACCAAAGGTGTCTCTATAGTCGAACTTGTGTTCTGCTGGGATCAAGACAAAATCATGCACCTCACTCTTCTTGGAATAACACAAATTCTTCCTTTTTTATGCTAAGTGTGGTACAAACCAGGGAAGAGAGCACAAATGCACAGGTAATTTGGCACTGTTCATAAGTGATGGATCAAACATAGAAAAGAACATTTTTTCAGAATCAAGTTTCAAATTTCATTCCTTCTTAAAAAATGTTGGAAGACAGAAACATAACACTTATTTTCTAAAATTTTCTTATCAGGAAAAGAAATAATTTTGATTGAAAATTGTAAAAATTGCTGTGAAGAAAAAAATATACCTATAGGGCCATCTGCAACATTGTTTAATGAGATACACCAAAGTGGAACTACTTAAATGCAAAAGCAAGTGAGGGAATGGAGGAGGAGGGAAGCTGGCCCCTCAGAGAGATAAAGAACAAGTGACAAAGACAAGATATGACGTTTTCTTACTGTGTTCAATTATAGGTGACCACTAGAGAGTGTCCGAAGCTGCAGAAGTATTTGACACAAACTATTGGTTTACAAAGTGACATTTAAGTTTGGACTTTTTTCTCCCCCTAAAGGCAGTGCCTGAAAAAGTTATTACAGAGGTACAGTATTTGTTTTCTGAGAGCAGTGCATCTGCAGAAGACTGTCTTCATTATGGTAGCTACAAATGTAAAAAGCCCTCAAAAATATACATAAACCTGAAGAAATCAAGCAGTAGTTGATCTGTGGATCTTTTTAAGTGCATCATCATAAATTCCAGGTGTGAGTTTACAAAGAAAATGTTTTACGCTCACATGCTTCTTTTATGTACAACCTTACAGAGAAAGGGGTTTGTCTACATTCTAAATAGTACCATATATGAATAATTCATATAAATAATTCAGATGTTTAACTTTATACTTCACTGAATGACGTAAACAAGCTGTCAATGATGCCAAGAACCCACATTTACTTTTTGGGGTTGGGTTTTTTCGTTGTTTTGTTGTGATGGCATGGGTTTTTTTGTGGTTGGGTGGGGTCTTGGGTTTTTTTTGTTTATTTGTTTTTAATTGAGGAATTACAGAAGACACTACCCTACATAGAGCTCCTTGCCTGGAATTCCCAAAGCTCCTGAACATGGCCAAATTAATGCTAGCAGAGTTGCCCTGCCAAAAATTATGGCCAAAATAAGGACCGGACACCTGAAGTAGCTATTTTTTATGGACCGCCCTGACTTCCTGTAGATCTCAAGGAAATGGTTGCATAGCTATATAGCTTTGCTACTGAAGAGAACAACCACCTTGCATCTCCTCATGTGATGACAAAGTACAGCTGATTTCCATGGAGAGATCATTCTTTCCAAGCTCTGATTCCTCCTTGTGAGTTTTATAACAATCAGAACAAAAATCATTGTGTAAAAGTGCACATATATTTGATACCAAGCATCCTGTAACCATGATTATTAGAACAACTCAGGAGAAAGAAGTTCTCATAACACCCTGATTTTAACTTTAAAAATATTTTTCCTTTCTAAAAGTGTGACTTTTATATTTGGAAAAACTAAATATTTTACCCAAAAAATATGAAAACCAGATAGAGAATTACGAAGTTTGTATCCATATACTTAAACATACAAGTAACAACTTGGAATGGTTTGGGCATGTGTGTTGAAATTTACTGTTGATATCCTATTGGAAGTGTTCAGAGACTAATAGAAATTTCACTTTATAAGTGCTTTTATTCCCAAACTCATTGTCATCTTTCAAATTTGCTATGTAAACTTAAATTCTTTTTTCCAGAAGTTCTTTCAAGATATATTCCCAAAGTAATCCAGTCTCTTAAAAGGATGAAGGGAAAACTCATCATTTTTAAACAAGCAGCACAGAAAATTTCAGTCTGAAATGGGAAGATGCCAACAGCTCTGAAAATCCTGATGTGGTAGGGGGAGCCCAGGACACTACACTTCAGATTTAGCTCTAAGAGTTGTAACAGGGCACTGGGACAAAACTGAGGATATCCACACTTTGTATTACTACATTCTTCACAGATCCAATAACATTCATTAGACTTCTTATAAATGTCACGTGCCTCTAATTGGGAGTCCTGCCAGAAAGCAGATTCTCCACAGCGTATTGGCATGGCTCTAAACAATAGATAAACTGTACACCTGCCTGCAAAAGACCGTAATTATAACCCTGCACTAGGGACAGGACTAGATTATCATTATTTACCCACAAGGGAAGAAAAGCCTGGTGATATGATCTAATAGGTTGAAACACAGTTTGCTGTAATGGTTCTGGCTTTAATTTTCCTTACACAGAGTGCTGAAGTTAGTGTGATTTACAAAGCGAACAGCACCTGCCAAATAACACTTCTGATAAACAAGAACAGTTAAGTAAGGAGCCTTGCATTAATACAGGTTAGATACAGAAACATTTGAGCTTAAGAGGTCTGGCCTCTCAAGTGGTATCAAACACAGCATTAGGGACCAAGGTTTTACCATACTACGTATGGGGAAGAGCTTGGCACCTCAAACACCTGTATAAAACATGGCAAGGACTTCAAACTAAGCAGTGTAAAATGCTATGCTAACAATATCTGTGAACTGCTTCCCTTCCCTGGGCCACTGAACCCTGAACTGGGCTCACACTGTGCCTGTCTCTGAGCTGCTCCAGCCCCAAATCCTCCCCAGGAGTCAAGAGGGAGAACTGTTCATAGGGAACTGATCAATTTTTCCTCTCAACAGGGTGCTGGTTCTGGTAATGCAACAGTGGTTCCCTTATGTTGAGGATGAGCTATTAGTTCCCTCAATGCAGGAAATTGGAGACCAAGTTCAGTTTCTCCTCTAGAGCCAGAAAGAACATGATGCTATTGATGCTCTGTCATACCAAGTAGTGTGCTCAGCCTGGGGGAGAGGGAACATCTGTTCTCTTTACAAAATACTTTATATAGACATACACACATATTTATAGCTCTATATATATACATATACACACACTATATATATTCATTGTGAACACTGAATGGTAAAGAGTAAATACAGTTAACAGCAGTGTCCAGAACTCCTCGCCTCCCATCTGAGTGCCTTTATCACTAGGCTGCACATCCCTTATTGGTTCTTCCTGAAGGGCTTAGTGTGCAGCTGTACATTAGATATCATATATTACAGTTCTGTATTAGCTGTGCAACTTTTTCCTGTCAGGAAGCATTTAAGATGTTTTTGTATCCAGCTATGAACAAAGTATTTTTCCCTTACTGATCTCTATTGCTGTACCTTCCACAGGGTGCTTAAGCACCAGGAGAAATGTTATTTATTAATAAGTATCAAGACATTATTTCCAATTCTGTGACTTAAGTACACCTCAATATCTTTTTTGACTACCAAGAAATAGATCTAAACCAAAAATTTGCTTATATATTTGTTTCAATACATGCTGCACTCTTTCTGTATACCAGATATCTGCAAGCAGACCATAGTAAAGACATAGATAATAATGACCAACTAGAAAACAAACAACTTTGGTAGCAAGTAGGAATATATGCAAATATAGAAAAGGACAGCAAGTTCCCAAAATATATATCAAATCATAAAAGCAAAGTAACTAGCTCTTTCTTCTATTAACTGCAGCTTCCTTTGTCCTGCCTGAGTGTATTAGTTAGTGAGCCTCAAACAACATCCAGGGACTTAGGACATGTAACTACCCTATATCATAACAGAAATCAAATTAAAACAAAAAAACACATCCCCAAAGTGTCCACTAGGCTAACTAACCAATTTCAGTCTATTTTGTTTTTAGAAAGATTTGAGGTTTAGTTCTCGGGTAAAACTGCACAATTGCAACAGTCTCTGACTTTCTGAATAAAAGGGCTTGGGATGCAACAGATCACTTTCTAAAGGCTTAAACCTTTGAAATATATTTTTCCTCATGACTCTTCAGTTGAAGTTTCTCCACTGAAGTTGGGCAGAGTTAAAACCCTGCAGAACCAAGGAGAAGAGGAAGGCTGGAGAAACACACAGTGATGTGTTCCCTCAAGGTCCTACATGCTTCTGCATGGGAACGTAATTGGGAGACATTGAAATAACTGCAGATCCCCTCAAATACTTTTCACAGGTTCTGTCAAAAGGTTGGAGAAACCTCTGACTGAAAGGCCATAGCTATCATGGCATGGAATAAGCACCTTGCAGCTATACAGACAGAAAGGTTTATCAAAAGGATGAGAAAGCCCATTCTATTTAAAGGCAATGCTTCATCAACCTTTACTGAGAGGGAGAGGATACTCTTCTCAAAACAAGCCTTTGGGGCAAGGTTGTATGAAAGCTCCTAGTAATATTCTTTGGAGACCCATCTCTGCAGCAATTTTTCACAAAAGATTTGAAAACCAAAAAACTTTGCCTATTTCCTTGTCCTGTTACATTAATGAATCAGAAATAGAAAATATTAATTTCTAGTGCTTGACAAAATGTGATTTTTCTGATAGTGATCTTTGTGGAGTTATTCTTTGTACAAAGGCAGCACACAACCCTGGCTTAATATCAGCACTAGAAGGAAGATACATTAATTCTCACTGAAGAATAGTGTATTTAGTCCAAACCCAAACTAATAGTTCAAATGCTATTAAGAATACATTCTAAGAACTTTATTGCAGTCTACTAGGAAAGGAATAGTCCTTTGAAAAAAAACCCTGTTAATTTGCAATCCTCTTCAGAAAAATGACAATATGAAAATGACAGCTTTCAACTCTCTTCACAAGCAGCCAGTCTCACATCATCTGACATCAAGTCAAATAGAAGGTGATATATTTTACTTTTCTTTGCCCTGCAGGATTAAGATAGGTTGAATAATTTGCGTGCTATTTCTATACCCAACTGACAGAACATTCACTAAGTACTAATCAATTACACTTTGCAAATGTATTGTGAAGCGGGTTTAAATTAGCTGCAGAACTTCATTTCCAGTGATCAAATGGATGCTAGAAAGAAGTAATCATAATTGTACCCATAACTGTTTACAGAGTTGGCAGTTGTTTTACAAGATGAATAATTTCTAAATTAACTGTACTCATTTAATAGAAATAGACATAGTTGATAGTTATTTACAGCTAATAGCTAATTAACGCAGTCAATAGACAGATGTATCTAGAATAGATATCTTTCTATCAAAGCAGCCAATGACAATACTATTTTAACTATAGGTCTGTTTACTGCCATTGTCAATATTTAACTGCTGAATGAAACTACAGCCTTAAAATGCAGTTCTGTAGCCATTGATCCTGAAAGGTGTTGCACAGTCCCAATTCCAGGAAGAATTAAGGGTGTCAGAGTAAAATAAAGGAGCAGCCAATAATATATAAGCAATCATACATCACGGTTTGGGGTCCATTCTGTAGATCACAAGATTTCTGAAAAATTTTGCATCAGACAGCTGCAAGACAGAAAAGCCAACCAGCAGCCAAAGTTAAAATTGGTAAAATCCCATGAGTGTTCCTCTAAAGGGTTTTTCTTGCAAGAAAAGGCAACTGTTGATTTATTTCATTTAGAAAACATGCTGGAACTGATTGAACAGAAGTGTTTTGAACATATAAGACATAACCATACAGAGGGTTTTTTCCCCTTTAGGATAGGCAGCAAAACATTATTTTGCAGCTGCATTCTTAGAGTTCACCTTCCTTTACAAAGTCACCTTGTTATAATTAGTGATAATTGCAATTTTGCAAGTGTTCTGAATACTCCATCTACGGGAGTATTCAGAACTGTACAGGCTTTAATCTTGGCACAGCTTTTGCTACCAAGTTTCTTGCTAAAGAAAAAGACAGACTTTCGTATGCTGCCTTCCTCCAAGCTACATTTAACTGTGATCATTGACCTGATTTAAGGATGTAGAGGCTAGACAACCATTTCATACAGAATTATGCCTTCAGCCAGTAAACTGAACATACTGGACACCACAGGTGTGATAAACTGGGTACCTACATTATCCATCTATGTCCTGACCCTCAGGTGCATTCACACTGTGTAGTCACATAACCTTCCAAATTGTCTCTCTGATGTAGAGGCCTCTGAACTCAGCAGATCAGGGGCACACGCTTTCTTACAGCGGGTCCCACGTGTTCAAGCTTAAGTGCCAAGAGTACTTCAATTCTACAGGAGAGAAAGACACAGGATTCAGAGGCAGCTCTGGCTGCCAATGAGACAGGTTGCACTGCAGCAGCATCCAAGAAACCCTGAAGACCACTTGTGATACTGAACATGAAACAGAAGGAGGCTGCTGCCTGCAAGCACTCTGAATGGAAGCGCAATCAAGAAAAACAATAGCTTGAAGAAAATAATTACAAAATTGAAACTCTACCTTGCTTTCCTCATGGTAATAAACATGTGTAACATATCTACATGATCCTAAGACCTGATGATGGCCATATACCATGAATTCATCTGTATAGCTTGACTGTAGCAAACCTGAACTACAAGGTAACATTCAGCCACATTGAACAGAGCTCAGGACAAGACAAAAGACTTACCTGGGAAGCACCTTGCTGTTATTAATCTACCTCTGGGACCTGACCTAACCAAGTGATATTTACAGAACTATGTCTACTGACCCAGAGTCATTACTTAACCTGTAATATTAGCCTAGATTTCTAATGCCACTGGGTTTTATGTTTAGGAAATAATGTGTCTGGTGCTTGACCACACCATTCCATCTGCACATAGCATCCAGATAAGTTGCTTCAGAGAAACCAGTGCAGGATGGTGACATTTCTGCTTTAAATTAAAGCACAGAGACACTACAGAATTTGGAGAAGACAGATACTAGAATACCATTAGAAAGATTATAATCGATGTATAGAAATACTATAGAAGGCTATCATTCTTATAATACTGACAATTACCTTATTTTTCTTGCTCTGATTTGTAGCACTGGAGTCAGCCCCAACCTTCTATTTCAATAACACTATCTCCTAACCTGGTGCTAGATCCAGACTACAGACAGTTACAGGGGAATGATTTAATCTTTAGGCGGCTAAGTCAAGGCTCCCCAACAATCCACAGCACGGTCAGCAATCAGGAGCTGTATTACTCTCACATCATATCCTAAGCCCAGTTAGTGATAGAATCACCTGTAAAGCAAAGTTATAGCACCTTCATGCTAAAGTACCCTAAACACTGTTTTAATCCCAAAACGGCCTAGGGCTGAGACGGCATGAAGATGCTGAACTACTAGGGCCTATTTTGTCCTCTAGTCTCCAAAGTTTTATCATGCTGTTCTGGAAAAGGCAGGGCAAACTTCCATTCTGAAGGATTTTTTTGGTTTTGTTTTCTTTTTTCTTTAGTGACTGGGATAAAACTGACATTGTGCAATACAAATAGGCCAGAGCAGTGTTTCATAGTTTCCTAGGAGCCCAAAATTCACATGGCTCAGAGCAGCTGAGGTACAAAGACAGTACACCAAAATTAAGTGCCAGATATAACCTGCTAGACAAAGTTGACTTGAAAACACTTTTTACATCTGCCAATATATCATGGCTCATTGCAGGTGAGCATAAAGAAAAGCTTTTAGATATTATAGTAGCACCTGCAGCAAAAAGTTATCCTCAAAGCATGACTCACCTTCACAGTTCCATTCATAACACAGCTAGCACCTACTTCTCAAGTGCACAGCTTTGCGAAAAGCACACGCAGCTGAGCAGAACCGGATCGCTACATAGCCTGCAGTCAGCGGAGGGCAGGGGAAAGTATTTTCTTCCTAGAAACTTTGTCTCTGAATGTAATGCTTCTATTATCCTCTGCATTTAGAAACATTTTGTGGCGCTCTGCCCTGATACTGATGTCCCACGTTTTTATGATGAACTGGGTAGAAGAGCTCCACCTTTCTTGTTGTCTTACACCCTCAGGCTTTTGGAAGGTATTAGTCCCTCACCCCTCTCTGATTTTAAATTATTTCATAATAATACATATTCTCAATAATAAACCCACTCAAGTATATTTTACCACATACTAAGTAATCTGATTTTAAAAGATACAAAGCTTTAGATAAAAAAACAGTTCAAGGGTCCTCAGAAATCCAACGGCAAGAAATTTCCCCAATTTGGTATTGTCATAGTACTTCTACATGCTGCAGCAGAGAGTACTAGTTTAAACCAGGGGTGGTCATCAACACAGGCACTGCTTGATTTAGATCTGCTTCAGCTAAAGTCTCATCCCAGCTACAACAGCAACTGCTAATTAAAATAGACCAGTTCGTCATATTAGGAAATACTTAAGAGCATTATTGTATGTCATTTGGCCAAATTGGCTAGCTCCATTTAGTAACTTCAATTTTTAAAAAGGACAAATTAAAAAAATAGAGCAGTAGTAATGCCTAAACCATGATTCCCATCTCTACTGCATGACAGTACATAAAAACATGGAAACCATTTTTCTTTGAGCTTCCTCATCATACCCCATATTGATAGAATCATAGAATGTCCTGAGTTGGAAAGGACCCACAAGGATCATCAAGTCTAACTCCTGTCTCTGCACAGGACAGCCCCAAAATTAACACCACATGTCTGAGGGTGTTGTCCAAGTGCTTCTTGAATAGGCTTGGCACCGTGACTGCCTCCCTCGGAGCCTGTTCTTGTGCTCCACCACCCTCTGGGTGAAGAACTTTTTCCTAATGTCCAACCTAAACCTCCCCTGGCACATCTTCCTGCCATTCCCTCGGGTCCTATTGTTGGTGACCAGAGAGATGAGATCAGCACCTGCCCCTCCTCCACTCCCTTATGAGGAAGCTGTAGGCAACAAGGAGGTCTCCCCTCAACCTCCTCTTCTCAAGGCTGAACAAACCATGTAACTTTAGCCACTCCTTATATGGTTTCCCCTCTAAACCCTCACCAACTTCATGGCCCTCCTCTGGACACAGTCTAGTAGATTTATATCCTCAATATACTGTGGCACCCAAAACTGCACCCAGCACTCGAGGTGAGGCCGCACCAGCGCAGAGCGGAGTGGGACAATCACCCCTCTCGACTGGCTGCAATGCAGGGCTTGATGCACCCCAGGCCATGGTTGGCCCTCTTGGCTGCCAGGACACACTGTTGGCTCATGTTCAGCTTGCCATTGACCAGAACCCCCAGGTCCCTCTCTGCAGGGCTGCTCTCTAGCCTCTCGTTCCCCAGTCTGTATGTACATCCAGGGTTGCCGTGCCCCAGGTGCAAAATCCAGCATTTGCCCTTGTTAGACTTCATACATTTGGTGTAGATCATTAATAGAAGGTACCAGGTTTTTAAAATTAAAAATTTTTTAACTGGACAAATGGTTAAAAGGCAAGAAAACAACTCACTTCGCAGCATCCAAATACATTAACCCTATTTCCAATAAATATCCTTTCTTACTGGAATGTTCTTTGAACAATCAGAAGAACAGAATATTGCTACAGCAAAAGTAATTTATTAAAGATTTGCAGCTAGTTTATTCTTTCTAGAGTAGAAACCTACACAGACAGAATGGTCAGAGCCACCATTAAAAAATCTGCACCTCTGGAAAGAACTGTAACAGCCAAAGGGCACTTTGGTTTCTTAGACTTAGAGAAGAGTTACTCTACAGTAAGAAGACTAACTTAAATGCAAGCATCTGCTTTCTGATAAGCCTTTAGCATCTTTTGCCAGAGGACCATTAACTTTGATTTTATTTATAAGCTGTAGAGGGGACAAAGAGGGGAAGAAAAATCAGAGAGGGGAGACCCATGTGCCTCATTGGGAAATAAACCTGCCACCAGCAGCTTCTTAGTGTTACTTTTAGGTCTCCAGTTTCTTTGCAAACCTTTATCCTCTTTCCAGTTCCCAAATGACTAAAGATTAGTGGAAAAGTGTCTGAACAGACATTTGGCATCCAAATTCATGTGTTAAGATTGGCATACTCATTTCTTTCTGCAAATGCCTGGTAAATCACATGAACAAAGCTTAAAAAAAGCAACATTGTGACCAAAACCAGATAGCATGTCCTATTAAACTGTATTTTACAATATTTACAACCTGCACCCAATAAAGCAGTTACAATTAAGAGATAAAAACTATACTATGCAAAGCCTACTCCTTTTTCTAATCATCCCTGGTGGTAGGAATATGTCCAATAGATTTCAGCCAGGACCACATGGTGCTAGGGCTTCTACAGCAGGGACCATGGATTGCCCTTCAATTGTTATACCATCACATGCTTGCTATAAAGCCTAAATGCAAAGGCAAGCTCTACAAGTGTATTTCTCCTGTAGCTTTTTTTCTTGATATCAAGATAGAAAAATTACACTGTGTCTTGCTAAAACAGCCTCATTCCTCTAAATTTCAGGTGTTATGCATAGTACAAGGAAATGATATCATGTAAGTTATCTTAACTTGGCATAGTAAGGTCGAAGACAAATACGATTTTGTTTATAATTATCATCAACTGCTGACACCCCAATTTATCCGAGTCATAAAGCAACATCAAAACTTGCCTGCCTAATTTCATGAGGTTTTGTGGGTTGTTGTTTTTCAGTGTTTTAGTGTTTATTTTTTAAAAAAAATACTTATATGTATATAAGATGTCAGACAACACATATAGCATCTTACAAAAAAAAAACCTCTGTAAGGATATCAGTTGCGGACAAGTAAATACAGACCATGAATTCTAATCTTTACAGCTGTGTAATCTCTCAGTAGGGCCCACTGTTGTCTCCTCAGCACCACTGCAAAAAGCCAAAATTAACTCAGCCTAACCTTTTGAAGTTAAGCAGGTAGAGAAAAACAGCTCAAAACTACCCCAATCCTGCCAAGCATCAATGTTTCCCTAGTCATCTCAACATCACGATTTGTTTTCTAGGCATACACAATAATGCCTATGACCTGATTACTCAGCATCTGTTTATGAGATCCTTGAAAGGCTTTTCATCAGAAAAGGAAAAAAAAAAGCTTTGACATCCTAGAGCAAAGTTAAAATTAACGAAATGCACCCAATAACATTAGGGCTGCTTACAGTCACGAGGAACAGAAAATAAAGGTGAAGGGCTCATGGACAATCCATCCCATTCTCCATCCCCTTTCCACTGCTGAGTACCTTATGCTCCCTTTGAGCAGTTATCAGCAGTCTGACCAGCATTTAGCTTAGCTTTATCCAAATCTGACCTTGCTTATTTTATAGCAAGTGCCTATGAAAGTTCTAAAGCTTGTGGAGCAGCTCCAGCCAAATAACTTTGCTAGCTGAGGGCTTTGAAGATATACATCACACCCCATGAGTGTGCCCTGTTCTGAAAGAGGGTGTAAGCACTCACCTGCAAAGGAGATTCAGAAGTACAGCTCCAGAGTCTAGCCTGCAACCCCATGAATGAGCTTAGTTAGGTCCCCAGTCAGCGCTTATTTATCAAAGCTTGTATTTCCCATGCCTACAAATCCTAGTGATTTTGCCTTACTAAAGTTTAGACCATTGTGTCTTCGATGCCAGGGTTCCTACAGCTATACAGCAATATAGGGTATGAGTGTGTGTGGGGGGTATTTGTCCTGAATTCAAGGTTATAATGAATTCCAGCTGCTGGCAAGACTATTTAAAGTCAACTGTTGCAAAGTGCAAATCCATGGCACTGAATTACTCCATGATGTCAGCAAAACTGGATTGAAGACTTGGAATTGTTTTCTTTTGCCTTAGCTTTTCTCCATGTGCTACTAGTCATAAGAAAACTGTCAAAAAAAAGAAGAAAAATTTTGGAAGCTATAGAAGTTAAGGTGTTTAAGGCTGCAGGAAAGTACACCTGAACCTTTTTCCCTGTGCTAAGCAATTCTGTGTCCAGAATAGCGACTATTAACTGCTTTCCAAATTCATGGAGTTTGCATAACCATTTACAACGACACATAATATTTCTCATATTGAAGAAAGGCACTTTTCATACAAGTATTTTCCACTGTCTAGCTTTAAATTTAAAAGTTTCTTTTGCTGGGTGCTGTTACATTGCAGAAGTCAGATTTTCTCCATTTCTAAGCATCTGTGGGGTCTTCACATGTCTGAGTGGGCAAGAGAATCTCTCAACAGCTCTTCATACTTCAGGTAAGGCTGAGAGGAAAAAAACTCAGTAGGTTTACCCTTCCCAAATAGCTTAAGTCCTCATTTTTCATGCCAGCAGCATTTGACATTGCCTTTTCTGGGGCATTCTTTGGGGACTCTGCTATATAACAACCTAGCTTGCTTTCCCTGCAAGGAAGGGATAAACCTCCTAATGCACAGTTCTCTGCAAAATCATCATATTTATCTCAGGAACAGTAACAAAATTTAAGAATTTAAATATGGGAACAAATAACTGCATCTCTAAATTCTAGAGAGTTTCACAGTGCAGCTACACAGCTCTCACTGGGAATATTCTTGTCTTTCAGGTTATGAACTTCCTGCTGTGGCCAAGCTGTACAGCTCTGAAAGGCTTTGTGTGGTGGATTATGACAAGCCCAGCATATGACCTGTAGACAGCAATATAAGAATTCACTAGGGCTCAAGCTTATGGGTTTGGATTGGTTTTTTTTTTTTATTCCTCAACTACCTCATAGGGAAAATACAGTATATAAAGCCAATCTGACCCAATGTTATATCATCTACTGGAAAGTATCTCTAGAGAGATATATTATAATGTATGATTATTCAGAATGTCTTTCATACTCTTGCCAAAAAAATGCTAAAATATTAAGACTTGTAAAGCAAGTTATTTTGTGAGTTACAGAACTATTTGGCACTCATTCGTTCCTTTGTTCTTCACCTGTCTCATCTTTACCCTTGACTGGTATCTCCTTACCAAGCTAAGCCAACAGCTGTAGCTCTATCTTTGGCAGTGCACACAACCTGGATGTAGTTGCCAAGATATTAATACTTTGCATTTTACCCCACCTCTCTACCACCTTCAAGAACATACTTTGGGTCTGCAGACAATCTTTTCTGCTCAGTTATTTGGCAACACGTTTGGCAAAAATCACTTGTTGACAGTAAAGCAGCACTGAGACTAAAAAGAGATACAGAAGACTCAGAGTATTGGGTTTGATACCAATTGCTTAGACTCTCTGCCCAACAGAATTTTTCCTACAATATAGCAGAGTTAGACGGTGTCCTCAAGCTTATGTTATGAAAAGAAAGGAGTTTAATAGCAAATCTCTTTTAGATGCCATGCCTGCTTCCAACACAGATATTTGTCTTCGGTAGATGCAGTTGGCAAGAGTACACTCCAGCCACAACATTCAGTCTTGCACCCTTTACCCAATAGTAGCTGTCTAATTATCTTTCTAGAATATATCCCTACCCACAACACTCAAGCTGATGCTGTATGCACTAAAATCCACTTATTCCTATATATTTCCAGCCTCAAAACCCATGAGAAAAACTGGATGGGAAATGTCAAAGAAGAGAGTAACCAGGATGGGCTTTTTCCTTTCATTTTTTTAACTAGCCTGGCTGACCGGTTCTGTACACTTCAGAAGCATGTGCAGAATGGGACAGAAGCAGTCTTTGTATGTGGAAAGGGTTTGGTAGTAGCTGAAATAACTGCTTTTTTTTACAGTGACTGACAAGCAATTTGGTAGGAAGCATTTTAAAGTAGTTGCTATCGTTTAAGAGCTCATTCAGTTGTTAGAGGTAGACAATATACAGCAGGAATAGGATCTGTGCACATTGTCATGTGAGAGGGGCTCATAGGCACGTTCATAAACTCATAGAGAACTCTGGCAGCATTGCATCCATGGTCAGCTGCTTACGGTTAGTCTACTGCAGCCATGAAGAGCCAGAGCTCTTGTGCCTTTCTGTATCAGATTCCCAAATAATTTTTCATATGCACACTGCAGTGAAGAAGATATAGAGAGCATTACTCATTTCACAAACTTAAGTGATCTGCGTGTGCTTATAGAGTCCATGCATGCATACAGCCCATTAAACCACAAATTTGGAGCAGCACTGACACAGGTTGTTTTTGCACACAGCATTATCAAGTCCATTTTAAAAGAAGAAACATAAGGACTCTGAAGGAACAGCTTTGTACTCAAGTATCTTCATCAGAACCTTTGGGGGAAAGGTTGTAAATAAAACTCATTTTTCATTTCAACAAGAAATCTATCACCCCATTGAGTCATAACAGCATGGAGCAACTTGTTACTTACACACAAACACCTCACACTGAAGCACATTAGTAAGAAAGAAGGAGACAAAGTCACAAGCAGCCTCTAATAAAGTAGCAAGTGCCAAGTAATAAGTAGTAGGTAAGCCAGTCTACCATGAGATTAAGTCTGTAATATCATGGCTCAAGAAGTTAATAAAACACCTGCTTTTTCAACCTAAATAGGGAGGTCCTGCTGCAAAGCATCAGTCTCTGAATGACCCAGACAGCCACATAAAAAAAAAAAGAATACAAGACTATTTCCTCTAATCTTTATATTTATTTGTATGAACAAAGCTATATTAAAATATTTTTCAGGATAATTCTGCCATTGCAGTATTCTAAGAGGGCAGAAATATACTAACTGTTCCCCAGCAAATGATAAAGTACAAAGCTTTTTACATCTCACAAGTCATTTGGTACTTGATACAAGAACCATTTTATCTCAAACACTAAAAATACAGCATTTCCTACATACAATACAGGTTGCACTCTGTTAAGTATCACCCAACAGATGCTCAATGGTGAAAACCACAGTTCTAGATATCAACAAGCTGAAGCTCAACCTACTTATTTACAACTTGACATAACCCATTGAAAGACATAGAATCAATCTTAGGGTAAAGATTCCATTAATTTCTAAGATGGTTTCACCTCCTCAGGAAAGTTCAGGCCCAATATTTGCCCAGGGAAATATACAGAAAAGGAGTCAGCTTTGTTACAACCAGAAATAAATGCCTTTAGTACTAAAAAGACATACAAGGGAAACTCTTTTTAACGGCTAAATTCCAGATATTAGTTGTTGAGAAATAGCTGAGAATAAAGAGAAGATGGGTGAAGGCAAGGAAAAACTAGAGCAAAAGGACAGGCCAGAGCACTTCCAAAACAACTCACTTTAGCCCACAGCAAGATTTCTCTGTTCTCCTACTGCTGCCAGTTCTTGCTCCAAAGAGACAGAAAACCCTGTTTTACTTATAAAGAACATCTCACAAACACTGATCAGCTGTGCTTCAAGATCTGATTTGTGGGTGCACCCAATCAGAGCACAGCAATGCTTACCTGTTGTAGGGATCTGACCTAATTATCTCCCTTGCTTTTCAGGTGTTTCTTCTTTCATGCATTGGGTGTCATGCACTGGAGATGCTCATAACCTAACATCACCAACACCCTCCCTTCAAAGTCCCCTGCTTTCTTTTGGTTGTGGGAGGGGTTCCTGTTACGTACTGCTTTCCATCTGCTTCCCTAGCACACAGACCTCTCCCATCTTTCTGCCAAAGAGGTATCCACAGCTGCCACACTGAAGCTAAACTACACATATGTTCAGTAACCTCAAAAGGTTTTCCTGCATTTTATGTACATTATAAACCTTTATGGACCTGTATAAATAAATCCACTACAAGCCTCACCTGAATACTAGCATAGATAAAGGGACACTTAGGGCAGGGCAGACAGGACACCACAGAAAGCCTAAACTGTATTAAAGCAACCTGCATTACCCTTTCTACAGTAACAATAAGAACAAATAAAATATATAGACAATGTTTACAGTGTAAGTAGAAGTACATCATCAATACATACAGGCATACTTAAAGTTTACTCTCTCATAGACAAAAAACAGTTCTTAAACTCACTCTGTTGACTGCTTAGAAATTTATCTCAGAAAACAATCACTCAACCTTTTTCTTGTCATTAGTCTATCTGGTGTATAAGCCTCTTCCTATCAGCCAGAAACAGCACTAATGTGGGCTGACACTCATTGAAAAGATACAGAATGAAATGATACCGAGAAGGAACTGTCAAAGAAAAAAAAAAAACCCAAGCAGATCAAGTCACTGTGACCAAAATAACATCTATAAAGCAACAGATGAGCTATAATAATAAATCATCTATCACTGAGACCAGTCAAGTATGCATACTTGTTGGAGGGAAATAAATGGTTTTATAAAGGACAAAGCACCTGTGATACCTTCCATAAGCCTGAAGAGGAGCTCTACCTGAAGAGCTTCCCAGAATACCTGCATGGAGCACCTTGGGGAAATGCTGACAGTGAGAGCTTTAGAGAGATCAAGAGAGAAATGCATGCAAGACTAAACCAACACATGGCAGTCATCAGCAAAAGCCCAGCCAGCTCCCAGCTAGGAAAACATGCCTTATCCACAGGTTATAGAATAAACACAGATGCAGCAAAATGAGTCACCAGAGGAAAACAAAAATTTAAATTGGAGGCAAATGAAGCTTTTTGCACATGCATGACATGAAATCCACTGAGCAAAACTAATTTTATGTCTGTGCTAGAATAGCTGTCTTGCATGTTAAAAATAAAAAGACTACAATGGTAAGAAAGGGAGTACCAGATAGCATCAGGTTCTAGAAAAAACCCTCAAAAAGCCCATCCAAACAAAAAGGCATAGATATCCCAGAAATTTATTTCATGAAGAAAAAATATTAAGAAAAGATTAAAAATAATTCAGCATTGTCAAAAACATTGTCAGTGGAAAAATTACGGTGCATATAAAATAAACATTCATACTTCTTTTATTAATGTCTTAAAAAGTTAGGTTCTTTTCATGGAACCTTATGTTAATATGTTTTACTTTCTATTTACTGCAGACTAAGAAGATACTATGGTCATTCAATGTACCTCAGCTGACAGACAGTAGCTGACTAACCCACAAGAACTCAACTGTTGGTCTAGTATGCATACTGCATCTTTCCACACCAATAAATCTTACTTTGTTTCAAATGACAAATCACAAATAGTGTCACCCTGTATCCTGAGGCATACAGAAAATAAATGGTTTCCAAAACACATAAATATATGAGGAACACATAATAGAAAGAAAGAGGGAGGGAGGGAGGAAGGAAGGGAGGAAGGACGGACCCCTCACATCATAATGATTTTATTTTCTTTTTAATGAACAGCAGAATTGGTCATGGAATCAGTCCATTATTCCACTTGGTGCTCTGCAAACACTGAGTGCAAAGCCAGGTCCAGTTCCAGCAAGCGTAGTTCAAATATTAATCAGGCATCTTCTGAAATCTGTGTTAAGGGTAACAAATATTTTCATAAAGGCTCAAGTATGAGGGTTGTTTCAGAAGAATGCAGTGTGTGACGCGGGTACTTCATGCACAGCAGATCCTAACCCTGCACTCTATGAAGGGAAGTGAAAAATGCTTCCAATAATATGTGAACATTTCCACTCTAAAGTAAACAGGATTTATAAACTCTTTGAAAATGAAGAAAATAACCTATCGCTTCTGGGAGGTTTTTTAATACTATTATGATTTTACATCAATTTATCTCCCTATAATAAACTTTCTAGCAAAAAAACCTCTATTTGTAGTATAAGAGCCAACTGTTTCCTACAAGACAGCTCTGCAAAAATAAGTGCTGTCACAAGGCAAAAGAACTGTTCTGAAGTCAGGAGTCACAAGTGGGTTACCCTGCATTACTATATGTTTTTAAGAAGTTACTCAGTCTTTTGGTGGACACCTTACCACCTATATATGCTGATTTTGGTTATCCAACAAGAGAAGGAGCTGAACAAATATTTTGAAAGTGATCTGCTGTTCTCAGATAAAGGAGGACACACAGCCAGGTTTTCAGAAATATACATGGGTATATGAATACTTACATTAGTGAGCGTTCCTGTTTTATGTTTCGTAAGTTCAAATACTGCAGACTTCAGAAATCTAAATAAAAGAAAAATATTTAGTTTGTGTAGGAAGTGAAGGAAGCTCTTCACTCAAATATGTCACTTATTTTAAGAGATGTAAAATCACAACCAGTGAATGAATATACGAAGAGAAAGTATTCAGTTAGGCATGGATAGCTGGGCCTTACAGAAAAGTTTGTCTTTTTATATGATAATGTGTAGAGGTGTAGGCAAGGTTGTAGTCTTGATTTTGGGCATGGACCCATAGGAATTGCCATGCATTCTGTTACAAGGCAGCTTTGAGTTTTGGAGTCTTTCTCTTCTGTTTGTTTGTATTTTAGATGGGTAAAAAAATAATCCAGACTTGTTTGGAGATCTACTTGCAACAAAAAATTTCAAAAATTGAGAAGACCAGTAAACGCTAGTTGCTAAGCAATACACTTGTCATAGTCCAGATGGAGTCCCATCCTGCATGGGAGTCTTTCTGTTTCCCTTTAAATACTGTATAATAACATCAGTTGAAAACATACTCTCCAAATGACATCCTGTGATTCTGCAAAGTGAAGTGCTTGATTCAGCCTCGCTGAAGTCATAAGTGCTGCCTGAGGAAAGCCCGGCTGTCAGGCAGTTCCTGTGCCTGAGCCATTCAGCAGTTGTCCCGTTAGGAGCTCATTGCATTTACGGGGATAGACAACTGCATTTGTAACTGCTCCGGGTTTTTTTTTTGTATCTTTGGCAGGTGTGGAGGGGAGAAAAAAAAGCGACAGAAGCTCTGCTGGTTCTTGCCTATGCACTGGCTGCTGGAATAGTCTTTCTTGTCACCTTATTTCCGCTCAGGATAAAATCAGGAAAAAAAATAAAGCCTAAGCACACACACATACAAATATAAGCAAACTACATAAACAGTGAAATAATAAAATAAGAAAAAGAGAAAATCAGGAGTGGCCAACCAATGGCTCAGCCTTGGGCAGTGCAGGCAGGACCTCAGGGAAGCGTACAGCCCCCAGGTTCAGCCTGCTCCACCAACATGCTTCCCAAGTTAAGGATGTCTCCTAAATTGCTATTACAGCTCAAGCACAGCAGAATTGACCATGCTTATGTACTTGCACAAACATACAAGGAACTCCCTTCCAATCAACTTTGCTAGTTTAATCTGCTGGACTATTGATTAGTATTACCAAGTTTCGAAGCAGATGTACCAATAAACAAGTTAAGCTGAACACTCAAATATTTATTTACTGACAAGATTCAAATTTCCTCATACAAAAATAACTATAAGATTTAAATATCACAGTGTGTTATTGCTGTGAGATGATGTGTAACAGCTGGCAATCTGCATTTTCTGAGTATTAAATATTACTGAACAATGTTAAAGAACAAACATAGTGTTCTCAAAGGGCCCAATTCAGGAAAGTGAGAAGATCTGGCTCCCACTCCCTTTGCTGAGAGCCAAGAGAATTCATCTCAGAGGAATGCTTTGGAAGGGTGAGCTTCAAACTAGATTATTTTTTTATTATTATGACATTCTGGATCTATAATAAGCACAGCTGTTTACTTATGTGCTAGCTATGTTTAAAAAGACATTAGAGGTTAAAATCTAATTTTCTGATTTCAATAGTACGTGGAAATGGTCTTGCTACTGCCAAAAAGTCATAGCCTGCTATAAAAATCCATTACCTTCTTCATCTCTGTTTTCATAGAGCACATGTATATTAGAATGTATAAATGCACTGACATTCAGAAGCAGCGATGAGTTTTTGAAATGTCTGCTCAAAAATGGATACTGTAGCTGGATGCATATCATAGCCAATGGAATATATTTGAAAAGATTATATGGTATTTTGCTTTCTTTCATGTTTATCAGATATTTTGCCAAATGAGCCTATGTTATACCAAGAGCAAACCAGGAGGAGTTTCAGCTCCCTTCCAGTTTCTTTCCACTGCTACACTCATTCAGAAAATGCATTGCCACCGCTTGGAGCCCCTGTAGCTAGATGTAGAGACGTTCTTTACCGTACCACAGTAAAGGCATCAGAATAAGGCTCTTTTTTTCAGAAAGGGGGTATGTTGTGAGACAGAAAAAGAAGAAATTAATGTTTCTTAATTTCCCTTTAGCTGTATTCCATTTTCCTTATTCGGCATGTTGTGCCTGAATGTGCTACAGTTTTCTTGTTAAATAAGGTAATTTAGTGAATGTGTATTGTTTGTCTTTTTAGCATTAGAAACAATTCAAGCAATTGGAGGAAAGACAATTTATTCCATAATTTCTGCTGCAATTTCTGGTCTTTGTCAAGTTATTGATTAAAAAAGAAGCTTATTCACTTATAATTCTGTTACCTTTTGAAAACGCTGTGAAGAGAGTTTGGATGTGAACACCTTTTATCTGAGCTGCACGGACATCTTGGTTGGATTTTCACCCTTTGATGGTGTGTCGTTTTGTAAATATCATGACATATGTTTATATTGCTCTGTATAGTATGTGTACTTATGTGTAGAAATACAGTAGGTAAAGCCTTAAATTTCTGATATAAAAGGGTAAAAATATTACAAACATAAATGGTATTACGCAGCACCGGCAGGGACAGCCTTCAAACATTCATCACTTAACTGTAGAAACAAGACTTCTTAAAGGATTAATTATGTTTTCTTAGCTTCCTCAGTGTTGTAACATTTCCACTCTTTCAGAACTCACAAAAGCTTTATTTTCATCTGATGCTGAAAGCAATGTCACAGAAAAGTAAAGAAATATGGAAGTAGAGAGAGGGAGAGTAACCTAATGTGGGACAAAACATCATGAAAAAAGGATAAAAGATAAAGTGACCCTTATTTCATATGCATGAGCATGATGAAGCTATGACATTATTTTCACTTATGTGCTATGTAGGTAGAGTGATGGCTTTGGAGTTGGGCTGCGCAGTACCAGGAAATAGCAGTCAGTGTGCAGCTCAAAGCAGAACATATAGGGAAATCAAAAAGGTAATGGCTTTAAGGCAAGAAGGAGAACGGAAGAAAACTGCGAAGGTTGTTAACAGAGGACATAGTTTCAGAGAATATCAGTAATCCTTAATACAATCAGAGGCCTGGTAAAATTGACGTACATAACTGCTTTAATGTGGTCCTGGTTTTGGCTGGGATAGAGTTAATTTTCTTCGTAGTAGCTAGTGTGCGGCTTTGTTTTGGATTTGTGCTGGAAAAAGTGACCATGCAGTCATTTTTCACCCTGCAAAGAGTGCACCCGTCCATGCCACAAGCTGAGCTCCTCTTGAGCAGTGCCATCTCCATGCCTAGTTTGCTCAGCTCTGCGGCACAGAACTCCCCAGGCAGTCTCTGGGATGAGCAGATTCTCTGTCCCAGCATCTGAAATTGTCACCTGGGCCCCACCAGAGGGAGAGGTCCGCAGGGTCACAGGCATGGGTGGAAAAGCCTGTGTGTGA
This sequence comes from Phalacrocorax carbo, assembly GCF_963921805.1. NCBI lineage: Eukaryota > Metazoa > Chordata > Aves > Suliformes > Phalacrocoracidae > Phalacrocorax > Phalacrocorax carbo. Next base: position 52,226,341 of record NC_087516.1, on the reverse strand, counting down.
CGACCAGGATATGGGTGCTGAGCTGCAGTCCACTGAGGTGGAAATTGTCCTGCTGGGTGCGCCTCGCCGTGAGCATGAAAAGCTGCACCTCGACAACAGCGCAGCTCACGGGCCGCGGTGTGCTGCTGGTCAAGCTGGCCTCTGCCTACTTAAGTCTCAGGTAGGCGCCTGAGGTGCCTTGCTGCACTGCAAAAGTCATCTCAGCGAAGATGTTTATCTTGGAGGCGCTTGTCAGCTGGAACTTGCAGGACTGGGAGGAGGGCAGCACCATCAGCTGGCAGTGGTGCGACTGAGGCAAAAGCAGCCAGGCTGATCTCACCAACGCTTGGACCCAGCAGGCGATTTTCTCCACATCTAAGCAGGAGCCCGTGCAGAGGGTGCGTAGGAGGCACGAGATCTGGTCCCTCTGCAGCGTGTCGTCAGCGTGGTGGAGAAAGCACAAAGGATCCCCCAGCAGCTGCTCCCTCGAGCAGATGCACTCCAGCGCCACACGGATGCTGGAGTGCCTTGCTGGCAGCTGCCCTGTGGTGTGCAGCTCCAGGCTGAAACGATGCCCGGGGGGCGGCTGCAGGAACACAAGCAGGTGGTAGGCGATGCTGTTCTCGTGGACGCTCCAGGCTTCGTAGGTGTTGTCCATCCCAATGGCTGGCTGCATCTGTGGCATGAAAGTCTTCTTGCCAAGCACTTGGCAGACACCAAGGAGGTCACCCATCAGCTCCTTCAGCACCTGGCACGTGTCGGGCAGGCCCTGCGCTGCCCATGGGGTGGACACAGCCAAAGGCCTGACAACAGCGTGTGCGCCATCGAGGGCTTCCTCCTCCTGCACGTCGTCCTCGTCACTGCTGGAGCCGTCCTCCTGACTGTATCTGTTGACGGCAAGCGCTATCTCCATGGTCAGCCAGCGGAACGCAGCCAACAGGGACGCGATTCCTGCAATAGTCTGGAACAGCCGGTGCTGCAACACAGAACGGAGCGTGGCTTCCTCCATGCCCCTGCTCTGCTCAATCTCCCGCAGCAGCCGAGTCATCTCCTGATGCAGATACTCCTCACGCTGCTGCATCCGCTTGGCCGTGGCCACTTCTGTCTGGTCACTGTGCTTCAGCCCATGCTGGATGGCCAGCAGAGACAGAACGAGGGCGATTGCCACAGCCATGGCCTGGAGGAGGTGGGAGAACAGGGAGCTCAGCAGGGCTGGCTGGGAGGGAGGACGGGGCTGGGGGAGCGGGGCATGAGGCGCCTGAAGCTGGGAGAGGGGGTGAGGGAGGCGGGAGGGAGCAAGGGCAGCGCTTCTGAGCACCGCACGGATGGGCGCGACGGGCTGTCCCAGGAAAGCGTTTGGGCACTGGTGTCGACAGGCTTGAAGGGGCCGCGGGCCCTGGCTGGAGACAGCGTGGGGCCCACCCTGCCCAAGCCGCCCTGATGACCAGCCCCTGGCTGCGCTGTGCCCCGTGAAAGGGAAGGGACAGCAGAGTCGAGTCTCCCGGGGCCCCACCCCTGACATGCAAGTGTCCTGTGGAGATGTGGGCACTCGGCACATCCCCAAAGCCTCCCTGGGCACCTGCCAGCACCGGGAGCCCCGAGCACCTCTGTCCCCTGCCCCGAGGATGGTACCGTGCCCTGCCCCGAGGGACTCGGCTCTCACTCCGGGTTAGAAACCCACTGGCCATCTGCCCTGTCCCCCATCCAGCCCAGCCTTCCCCCCTGCATGCTGCACCCACCGATCGCCCAAGTCCAACAGCAGAAGGGGCTGCCTGGTGCTGCCCCTGGGCACAGCTCCCATTGTGACCTGTCCTCTGTGCTCACTGCCATGACAGCAGCATCACCCAGCCGGCAGGCCCCAGCCTTCATCCCCACCGCCCACCTCAGTGGGTCCTGGCCATCACACCAAGGACAAACCTGCCCAGCAGGAGCGAGCTCCCAGGGGCTCTCTTGACAAAGCGGGCAGACACCCCCCCACAACCGTAATTAACATGAAAACGGGGACTGTAGGTGGATGTCCCTGACTTACGTAGAGAAGTGCAAAGTTTTCTGGGCCATGTGGTCTGGTTCTATGTTGCCTTGAAGAGCTATGAGCCCTTGGGCAGGGACACAACTCCTCCTCCCTCTTCTCGGATTCCTTCTTGGATTCAGCCCTGCAAGCCTTGACGATCCAGCAAGACGCAAACTGTGTCCCAGGTGCAAGTGGAAAAGATCCTGCAGCTCCTGTCTCTGGCTACCAACTTGCCCCTGGTAAGGACAAGCATTGAGGCTAGAGAGGTGTCCTGGTTCCAGCTGGGATAGAGTTAATTTTCTTCATAGTATCTAGTACGGGCCTGTGCTTTAGGTTTGTGCTAGAAACAGTGGTGATAATGTGGAGATGTTTTTGTTGTTGCTAAGCAGCGCTTACACTGGCCAAAGACTTGTTCAGCTCCCCATGCTCTGCCGGGTGTGCAGGAAGCTGGGAGGGGACACAGCCGGGATGGCTGACCCCAACTGACCAAAGGGGTGTTCCATACCATATGACATCATGCTCAGTATATAAAGCTAAGGGGACAAAAAGGAAGGGGGGGTTATGAAGTTTTGATTTATGGGGTTTGTCTTCCCAAGTAACCGTTACTTGTGATGGAGCCCTGCTTTCCTGGAGATGGCTGAACACCTGCCTGCCCATGGGAAGTAGCCAACTAATTCCTTGTTTTGCTTTGCTTGTGTGCACGGCTTTTGCTTTACCTATTAAACTGTCTTTATCTCAGCCCATGAGTTGCCTCACTTTTACTCTTCCAATTCTACCCCATCCCACCAGGGGGGAGTGAGCAATTGGCTCTGTGGTTCTTAGTTGCTGGCTGGGGCTAAAACACACCACCGTGGAGAACAGGGGCTCGGCTCAGCTGGCCTTGGTACACCATGCTTGGCAATCTGCTTTGCAAGTTCCTTAGCAACTTCACTGGGGCTATTAGGGGTTCAAAATACTTTTCAGTATGAGCCCAGGCTCGTGCTCAGAGAAAAAGGCTCAAAAATAGTCAAGTCAAATGGAAAGATGCAAAGGAAAAAGAAAAGGGGAAAGAGAATGGCATTAAGACGATCTTTGAGCACAGTAGCATTGTGTTTCACAGCCTAAAAACTTACAGAATGCAGAGCGTGGAAGCAAAATAGAGCACCCACTTACATGGCAGTCTGAAGAATTTAAAGATGGGTATTGGGAAATGAGAGATGGGAAATAGGTCCTTTGTCACTGAATGCCGAGTGCCATGCCAAAGCAGCAGAAAAGGAGGCACGGCAAATGCAACATCAAACATTTAAATAAAAAAGATATGCCATATTTTTATTCAAAAACTTGGTGAATGTCTTAGTGTGACATTAAAGGAAAAAAAGGAGGGTAATGTTATTACAAAGGTCTGTTTGAGGCTATCTTATATTAAAAGTCATGAAGTGAAACTGAACACAGAAAAATCCTGGGTAGCAGAAAATATGTCACAACAACTTTATTTGTCTGTGGAGATCATTGAGACAAGGCAGAGTGAAAAGGTCTTCGTCTGAGTTCCTTAGTGTTGACATCAACCAGGTGGAAAAACATAGGCTGACATAGTGGCTTCCCTAACACATAAAAATCTATCATATCAAGCGCATGCAATATGCAACAAAGTCTAACTTTTGTTGCCCTTCCATGTGGAGAAAAACACACGTTCACATGGAAAGTCCTTGTAGCTTCAGACATACAGTCCGGTAAAGGACAGCTGTGGATTTAGTTTAACATTTTTATCTGTCTGAAAGTTACAGCCACTGCCTTATCCTACTGGAGGGGGAAAAGGGTCAGGCTGCACCCAATTCCCTTCTTAAAAACCCTCTCACCCTCTGTCGTGGTTTAGCAGCAGCTCAGCCCCACACAGCCGCTCGCTCACTCCCCCACCAGTAGATGGGAGAGAGAATCAGAAGGGTAACGCTCGTGGGTTGGGATAAGAGCAGTTTAATAATTAAAATTAAAAGACGCAACGACAGAAATGCAATGTAAAGGAGACCAACGAGAGGCGCAAAGCCCCGGGGGAGGGGGGAAGGCAGGGGAGAGGGGGAACAAACCACACACCCACAGCCGCCCGCCGACCCGACGCGGCGCCGCTCCCGAGCCGCAACCTGCCCCCCCCTCCATATACTGGCCATGGTGTCACGTGGTACGGAATGAACCTGCCATTGGCCAGTCGGGGTCAGCCGCCCCCACCATGGCCCCGCCCCTCCCAGCCCCGCCCCCCCGCCACGCGGCAGAGCGCAGGAAGCTGGAAGGGCAGCCGCCCCCCCACAGTGAGGAGAATTAACCCCTTCCCAGCCAAAACCAGCACACCCTCTTTCTATCCTTCTTCAATAAACTTTAAGAGCACCTTTATATGTTTTAAGATCTTTACAGAATTGCAGACTGGTAGGGGTCGGAAGGGACCTCTGGAAATCATCTTGTCCAACCCCCCTGCTTGAGCAGGGACAAAGGAACGCATCCAGGCAGGTTTTGAATATTTCCAGAGAAGGAGACGCCACAACCTTTAGAAGGTTGAAACTGTAAGCTACATTAGACTGAGGCCACTTTCTGCTGAACTAATCAATATTGCCTCTGTTTGCCTGACTCTGCAAATATTCCTCTGTTGTCCTCTGCTTAATCAGGAGTCATTCGGGCAGGAATTCCCTGTTTTGTAAATACTTCTACAGACCTACTACAATTTTGTCCTACTCCAGAGTAAGGATTTTAGATACGGCCATAATTAATAGTAAGAATGAGAGTGACCAGAATAAAGAAGCTGTTCTGCAATAAAGCCATGTCATTTGGAGGAGACATTAACAAAGCAGTAATTGGGTTTTCTGAATAATTTTCACTTTATCAGTAGAAAGAACACTGAACCATGCAGTACTTTATGTACAAATACAGTCCTTGAGACAAGCCAAAAAGAGATGAAGCATCTCTTTGCTGGAAAATTGTTATAATTTAAGACTTATTTATGCCCGACAGAAATATGAACACTCATTTGTCTGCAAATGTAAGAAGATACTCAAGATTTAGAGATATTAATTGCAGTTGTTTTAACAAATCTCAAAAGCTGGGGGAAGGCCGGGGAAGATAAAAATAACTGTAATTGTACTTGATTTAAAAAGTGTAAATTGATTATTTTTCCTAATTTATAACTGTATAAGAACTTGGCCATTAACATGGAAAGTAAAAAATGTTGTGCAAACTGGCATAGCTTAAATGAAAACAAATGCCAGTTCATGTCAATGTGCAGGAAAAGGGTATTACAGCTAGAAGACTGTGAAAGGTGTTCTTGTAAAAGGAGGTGACTAGCAGAGAGAAAAATGACTGCTTACTAGTGTTTTATACCATGCTACCCCCAGATTTAAAAAATAAAATAAAAAAGAACTCTCACTGAAGCTTAAAGTTTCAGTAGCTTTCCACAGGTTTAAACTGTTTGAAGAGCTGGTTCTAGTGAACACTGTGCACAAGGTGCACCGGAGGGGTTTGCAGTGAAGCCAAAACCAAAGTAGCTTTCAAGATCAATCAGAAACTGCTGTTTCAGGAGCTGTGCTAGAATTAATGCCAAATAAAATGCATGATACTCCACAGAGATTTTAATGAACCTGCTTGGAGGCAACAGAATGAAGGTGCCATTGGCATGGAGCAACATTTCAAAATAACCTAGGGCAGGTTGCTTAAAATCCAAACATTTATAACAGAACTGAACAAAACATGAGCAGAAACTGGGAAGAGGTTACTGAAGTTCTGTAAGCCGCATCAATTGCTTCCTAAGACATGCAGAGAAACAAACTACGTTCAAAATTTTTTTAAAAACACCATGTGGGATACATTAAAATCCTTTGAAAAGGAGGGAAGTTTGCTTAGCTCCTTTGAACAACTTTAAGCATTTACATTCAGTAAACAAGACATCTAGAGAAAAATTCTAGTCAAGCCCACCTGTCCCTCCGAGCTACATTCGTTGGTATTTGTCGCTCTTTTTTCTTTTCCATCCACCCCACACTCCTTTTCATCTGTGTTTCACCTTCAACATACCACTTGGGCTCAGTACCCAGCAAGAGCCAGTGTTTCTGCATAACTGTGCTGTGCCAGAGCTAGTGATGAGTTTATTCACCTGTATGCCTGAGCAGCAATTCCGAGGCACTCCTTATTTCAGTTTTGCTGTGTTAGGAGGCTTTCTCACTACTCCTGGAATCTGAAACGTGTTTCAGCCAACTATGTCATAATTAGAAATTACAATCTAATGATCAGTACATCCTTCAAGCATTTCAGTGTTTAGAAGTGGATATTTTCAAAGCCAGCACTGGAGGAAAAGGAGTGCTTCCCTCATCAGCTATAATATATCTTAATTTTTTTTTTTTCTGCTTACACCCTATGCATCCTGACCCTAATAGGAAATGGCCATCATCATCTGACACACAGCTGAGCTGCTGTTGCTAGGATGAGAGTGCTGCTTGTTTAACTTCTGAAGTTTGGGCCAGGTTATTGCTTTGGTAGTATTAATTGATGGTGACAAGTTCCAGTTGTACCAGGCACAATGAATGCTGGATCCTGGTGCAGTCCCTGGGATAGCTTCATTGCGGTAGTGTCGCCCAATAGTATGAGACTGCAGCTAAACTAGTGAAAGCATGGAAGAAAAGTCTTAGAGGAAGAAGAAAAGCCAGGCCATAAGTTCTAGCTTGTTGAGCTACCGCAAAATTTCTGGTGAAATCTTAGCTTTTACAAAACAGACCTTTCAGGAACTTATGTTTATTTTGAGGAGAGTCTCTTCCCTGGGTTTTTTTGTGGTTTTTGTGTGTTTGTTTGTTTTGTTTTTCAGGCAGCTAGAGTGGAAGATATTAACGCATAAGATATGGTACTTCAGGTATGCCTCTCTGATGAAACAATTTGTTTTAAAACACTTTAGCAGTCAGATTTTTTTATCCCATTGGTAACTAAGATGACGTTGTCAGTTTCAGACACCAAAAGGACATGTAATATACTTGAAACAAGTAGAGAACACGTCCACACTTTGGTTCTACTTTTTATTCAATTTTTTCCTGGTAATTTCGAACAAAGTCTTACAAGGAGAGAATGCATTAGAAAACTGCAATGTATCAATGCTATCCTCCTACCCAAGTGAAGTACAAAACCAAATAACTCTCAAGTGGCAAAAAAGGTAAATGAAATCTTTCAGTGTCTTTACTGTTTAGTACTCACATTAACAACAACACTGTTGATGACCATTATGAATGTCACTCATTACTAGTTCTAACTGCATTCCTGTATCTGAACCTAGGCTAGCTGGAGTTAACACTCTTCCTGAACAGTACAAAATTACAATAATTGATCTGTGCAGCAATTCAAGCCTGGCTGAACATGGTAGGGATGAGTGTGTTTTGAGCAGGTGTTGAGCAGCTCACACATCGCTTGTTTGGTCAGATGAAGGGAACTTGTTTCATTTTTTAACGTGTAAGGAACACAGCTATAAACAGGGAAATACCCCTAATAGCAAACATCTATGCTCTTGGCTATACCTCACAGATCAAGAGGGTGGTGGCAATAGTAGTTGTTGGTTGGGGGGGCTTCATTCTTTACTTTTTCCTACTTTATTAAGCTTTCAGAAGTGCTTTCATGTATTATGGTTTGAAAAGATTTTGGGGTATTTGCATAGCCCCCAGCAAAGCTGTGGGAAAAGGACATTTCTGGCAAGCAGGTAAGCGTACCAAAGCTATGAATAGCCTCAATACTGTTTTCCAAGCAATACAAACAAGTATTAAGCACAGCTAAAAATCATCATCTTCTTTGTGTTAAGATTCATATCAAGAAATTTCTTTGTAGATGAGACCAGGAGGAACAAATATGAGCATAATGCAGAAACATTATGTGTGTGACAAAAGAATAGGCGACTGCCAGCAAAGCACCATTTCCATTTCCCTCTTACTTTCTTTTAGGCAGTATATACAGACATAAGTCTTGCAGACCAGCAAAACTCACAGTGATGTTGAAAACGTACACGGCACAAACAAAATCTTTCATAAGAAACACTACGCTGGATGATATCAGGTTTAGGATCTCAACAGTCTTTCACCACAAACCTCGGGGATTTCAGGAGTAGGCTGCGAAGGCCTACTGAGAGAAACATTCATTATTTATGACCTTGGATAAGGATAAACATAAATAAAACACTGACAAACAAACAGAAAGCTCAGCAGAAATAGTACCATGTGGTTTTACTACATTAGGAATTTTGGTTAATAAAGTGTGTGGGGTTTTTTAGCAACAGCGTACCAATTTAAAATAATAAAACCTAATGAAAAATTAACAATAACATGAAATGTTTCAGTAATGTTCCCAGTAATGGCTGTTGACATGGGATATAAATCATCAAAAGGATTTCTGAAGAACAAATTTAACAAAGAAATATGTAATAAGAGTGCCTTAGATAGCTATATTCAGTACATAGACTGAAAATGTAATTCTACATTCTCCCACATTAAATATTTAAATTCTCATAAGGAACAAAGAGTGTGGGACTAACTCTCTCTCTCTTCAGGCATATTACATTTCAAAGCAAGGGGGTCCTAAGGATCCAGCTAAAGCCTGGATCTGGGACTGTATTCTGTTGTTTGGCCTCAAACTAATTGTAGCAGAAAATTAATTATGTCCAACATTTCAGACTTAAGTTTTTAAAAAGCAGCTTGATCCTGAAGGGCAGGAGTTGCTCAGCATGTTACATATTGAAGTTCTAAGTGGCCTGATTTTTCAGAACTGCTTGACTCGTCTAACACATTAGCTTTTGATAGAACCAGATGGTGTTTAGGTCTCAGTATTTCAAGGCACCTTGACACAGATCCTTAAATGCGTTTCTGTATAATTCAAACTGATTTTTAATACCTCTGAGGGTCTTGCCCTTGGGTACATAATGGCATGTACTAAATGTAGACAGCAACATTTGGAAACTGTGCTCTAAGCATTAAAACTGTATGTACGATTGTGTCTGTGTAATATTTGTGTGCAGGACAAACACAATTTGAGGAATAGAGAACAAAGGAAATAAGACTTTTTCTATAAATCTAAAACACAAGGGAAAGATTGTACTAAAGTTCTGACCTTTTTAAAATTTATTTTATTTTACAGTCTATGACTTGTAAAAAGACTCTAAGGATAAAAATCTGCTTAGTTATCTCTAACTGAAGATTTCAAATTTTTTTTTCAGGGATATCAGGTTGTGTATAACAAATAACTTCTACAACAAATAACTGGAATGGTGAATGAAAAACAGGGAGCAAAATCCTATGTATATAATAAATTGTTTTGTTTTTTTTTTAATTACACAAACTACACAAAAAGCCTGAATTTTAATCATTAAAAGAAAAAGAGCTTGAAATTAGGACTTGTTGACTTGCCACATTAAAGTGCAAGTCTTCTGGAAGATTTTGCTTCTGAAAGGTGGGCAAATGATGCATGGGAAAGTCTCAGTTCTTTCACAAAGGCTTGTGTCTGCAAGGTGGTTATGCTCAGCATTCTCTAAAAGGACTGACTTGAAATATAAATGTCCTGTCCTTGACTTATATTGTAACTCTGACACTTTTTGAAGTTCATCACAAATGCAAATGTTGCTTATACCTTTTGGAGACTTCGAGGGTTTTATGAATATATTTATGAACTGTGAAATAAAAACTAATGTCAATTACAGCACCTACTTTGTAATTGAACCCCTTCTTTTTTTATGCAACTCTTTAACTCAAATATAATTTTCTAGATCTCTTTGGTTTAATAGTTGCCTGTAGCCTGACATGCTACTGTCTGAATTTAAGTAAAGCTATCAGTGAAGTAACGATAAGGTCAAAACCAGAGCAATCTGTGACATCCACCACCCACCACAAATACCCTATTCATCTTCGTTTTCTTTTGTGTGATACACTAGTCCAAATATCTTCAACAAAATGATTCTCCATCCTTCACCCTGCTGTGAAATGAGCTCTATGACCTTTATAGCCCTACTAGTGACAGTGTGTAAAGGTTAAAAAGGTAAATAGAAATAAAAAGACCTACTGCATTTTAATTCTTCTATTGGCCTTTTAAATACTCCATCTTCAAAAATGGGGCATGAGTGAGTGTCAAGGATAGTAATTTCCCCAGCTAGCTGTATTAGTCACAGCATTGCAACTGTGTGACTTTCTAGCTTTTCTTACAAACAGATATAAAAAGATATTGAGTTTTATTTTGTGGGGTTTTTTTGGTGACATTAAAAAGCAAGGAGGAAACAGTAGATTGCAGAGGAATCAGGATGAAACAGCAACATATGCAAAATAGCACACTGACCTATAACCAACACACTTTCAGTGCAATATCCGAGGCAAGACTTGGCGCGCAATAAATGTCTCACAAGAGTATTTGTTGTCAGTAGGATCCTCTAGTGGCCCTGAGAGGACAGAGCAAGGAGAGCTCACCTCCTTGTTGGCTTTCCTGCTGAAGCAAATCCAAATGCAGAAAGGCTGCTTGGGTCTCTCAAACTGTCTCAAGCAGATTTTAAGCCTGACATACTGGCAATATTCAAACTTTCCTTTTTTTTTTACTCTTTCTGGATCCTTTTGGCTCTGTGAGAATCTTACTTCTCCAAATAACTCTGCTAGAATAACTTTATTTAACCTTATCTTATAATCTCAGTCTAGTCAGAAAGTATTTTACGTTTTAAAAAAGCATGTCTTCAACTTGTTATTTAAATACTCAATATCCTAGCAGGAGAGAATCCATTGCCTTATTTTGCTTTCATGAAGCCAATTTCTTTAACCATCTGTGTATTCATGTGGGGTCATCTCCTATCAGATCTGACTTTTTACTGAAGATACAGGCAATATGAAGGCATTTTACAATGTTTATCCATTTAAACTTGCCATCAAAGTGTCACAGACATAATCAGTATTTTCTTTTGAAACGTAAGGATTAATGTTTATATTGAATGATCTGCAGAGCATGGAGGTTTTAAACTAACACCCACTTTGTTTTGAAGGAAAATTATGGAGGCATTTGGAGTCTTACTGTAGAGGAAACAAAGTGGTTGACCTTTCTTATGCTGTTCAATGTGATCTTTTACTGTGAAATAATAATGATAATGATGGCACCGATGACAACACTTGCTGATTTGAGCTACTTGGAATAATGAGGAAATACATGTCCTTAAACCTGACTTATAAGTAAAAATGAGCTGTTAATCCTCACAGGACCCCTCTAGTATACAATCAATAAAACTGCAACTGATTTTTTTTTCTTTAAATTCATGTTCCTCAAAAAAAGGAACAAACAAATAAACAGAAGAGCTAATCATACTATGAAGCATTTGCCTAAGAATGCCACATAAGAATGCCAACTTTAGAATGAATAAATACAACAGTGTTACTGAAATAAATCCAACTGAAACTTACTTGAAAATATGATGCGTTTGAATTGTTCTGACTCTCCTCTCCTGAACATTGATAAAAATAATTCAAAGCAAGGGGTTCATTGTAAAACTAGAGACAGGCCAGAATCAGACCCTTTTCACTATGCTTTGCAGACGTACAGCTGATTATACGTATTAGGCTCTGCAATAATTTTTCAGTAGAGCTTGGTGAGACACTGAACCCGGCCTTTGAAAAGTGCTAAAAATCCACAGTAAGGAGGCATGTTGAATGAGCAGAGAGATGGACGACATGAGCTGACAGATCTTTTCAGCTTTTACCTTGTTATCTTATGGTCTATCAACAGGGAAAGGAGGCAATCCAATGACTTTCTCAGCCTGAGGGTGTTGTTGAATATTAGACTCCTTAAAAAAAAGTCTTTAAAGGACGATAACCTAGAGTCACAAAAGGATTTAACTGTTGCAATTGTTTAAGCTAATTATCATACCAGTTTGCAATTCTAAATTTGTTCTTTTCTAATTAAAATAACTCCTCCTTTTGCTAGGGGAAGAAAACGTATGGGGTAAAATTCTACTTGCTGAAGACCACTGTGAAATTGGACTTCCTCCAACAGAACCATAGGTTCCCAGCAATGATGTCAAAAGTTCTTGTGTTCCTTTTCAAGGAAAGTTTTTACAGGTGAGGTATACCCCTTCAGTACAGCTTCAGCTGAACTGCCTTGTAGACGATCATCAGTTAGGTTATATGTAAGCTGAAGAAATGTTTCTTATAGTTTAATAAGAAAAGCAGTGATTGTTCATATACATTGCAGGCTTTCATTTACATTTTGCTTAATACTGGTTGTACTGAGAGGTGAAATGAGCTGGATTTCGAGGGAAGAGTGGGCATGCAGGGAATGAGACATTCTCAGTTTAGGCTGCTACTGCCATCACGTCCTCTGCACCAAAAGACTGTCCATAGGTATTTTGATTAAAGAAAGAATCTTGAATATAACCTATCTTATTCAAAACTTTACAAACCAATTAAGTTAAACTACTTAACAACTGCAAAGAAAGCAAAACAAGATAAAGATGATCAAAACAGTCAAGCTCAGGAGTGACAACTGCACTATATTCTGAATAGGCAAAAGACTGATATAAGGGATACATAGCAGTGAAAGTTTGAAGTTGGAGGAAATTATGTGCAATGTCTTAAATTGATACAGAAATACATGATGGAGGCAAATTACTTACCTAAAGGTGTAACCTAAGACAAATATCTTTCCATGGACATTTTAATGAAAAATGACACTGAAGTCTTTTAACTGAAAGCCTTGAAGAAATTCCCCTACGTGTACACATCTGAAATTATTCCCCTAACAAGAAACAATTCCTGTTCAATTCCTGTCCAATTCCCTCTGCTCTCAGAACTTGGAGAGCAGCTCTGAAGCAGCTGGTAGCAACACTGCTCAGGTATTCCCATGGAGCCAAATCCAATCACCACAAGATTTTTCTATTGCAAACTGCAAACCAAGCATCCTCAAAACATCAATGATCTACAGGCTTCGTAGCCGTGTCCCCAGCTGGATACATTGTACCACATAGGCAATTAAATGGACTCTTCTGAAGTACGGCACCAATAGTTGATATTTAGAAGTCTGGTATGATATATCATATTCAGGATAACTTACAACCTGACTGGGAACTGAATGTCATTTATACATTATTAAAATGCCACATAGCAAACATTTGGCACAACTCAGACATGGAAGGTTACATACCAACAGGAGCAAGCTTACCTTAATGTTTGTACATTCTCAGTCTTTTGTTTGTTCAGCCTTTCAAAGACTGAATACCATATCACTCACTCACACTACTCATTAATTACTTCCTTGATACTTGTTAGCATTTTGTTTTTCTTTAGTGATGGATTCATATATAGACATCTTCATTTTTTTTCCTTTATTATCTTGCCTGAAAGACTAACAGAATTTTATTATTTACAGAAATAATACTGTGATTTAATGTAAGAAAACAGATGGTTATTTAAAATTACTTAGTTCTAATGTTTAATGTTAAGAAACATGCTTAATAACCATAAATGTGATGCTAATTAGGCATAATTTATTCATGCATCCCTCTGAATCATTGATGACAATTTATTTGAGAAAACTAGGCTCCTCTGCATGTTAGTATATTTATACTCTATAAAACAAAAACAGATTTTAAAAGTGTATCTATTACTATAGATGTATTTTTACTCTTATTCGGAAGAAAAGAATGACATTTTTGTCTTAGCTTGAAAAATTTCTGCTGGTAAATGAATTTTGAAGACTGGCAAAAGAATTGGTAACTTCAAACAAAACGTATTTTTGACAACATAAGAAGATAATTCAATATACATCTTTATGTACATAGGAATATAGTTCTGGTCCAAAAACTCTTTCAGCTAAATAAAGCTACACTCACATGATCTTAAAATAATAAAGATAGCCAGGCTACAAACGTATTAGCAGTTTAATGGCACATGTAAGAGCTACGTACAGCACTGAATAGTATCTCTTTTCTGAAAACACCTGTATGTGGCAACAGTTTAAATTATGTCCTTGAAATGCATGTCTGTAAAACCTCTTCCACAATTATCCAACCCATGTGTAAGAAATGGAATGATAATTGGACATGTTTCCCAGCTTATGTGTATTTGATAGATATAATAAACCAAAACCAAGCTTCGTATTTCCTCCAGTGTCTGGATGGGCTAGTATCTGCAAATTTACATATTCAAGAAGTCTAGAAAACTCAATAGGAAATAAACATCTAAAACATCTATTCCTCATGGATTCTGTTTTCACATACCAATAAATGGTTCTAAAAGTATATTTGAAAAAACATGCTTTATATCACAACCTTGTATTGCTTACACTGAATGTCTTCAAGATCTTCGGTGGCATTACACTATGCAGCAGTCATTTTTATTAAGGCCAATTTTCTCCTGAACTATATATGTGCTTACTTAACATCTCCAAAAGACTTGTGACTGGTAAGAAAAGAATGGAAATTACTTCTGCCGAAGCAAACAGTTTTATACAAACTTTGCATTTACTATGAGGTAACCAAGGGCAAAACCAGAAGCCTTTTCTCCTCAAAGGAATTGATGTTCAGCCACGCTCTGTATTGCTAGAGCTGTATTACTAGTGTAACAGTGTCTTCACTGTATGACTCAAACAGGGCCCCAGAGTACACAGAGGAGTCCAGGATTCCAGATATGATTCAGGTTTAGAGTGTCAGTGGAGCCTCACAGAGAGATAAAATGACAATGGTGGTGAAGTATAAAAACAAAGGAACAAAACAGCTAAAATTCTTAGTGGGTCACAAAGTATGTATAAGGCAAAGAGCATTAGAATTCTGACCATTTTACCACAAAGTTTCCAAGTTGGCATCTTTTGCTGTTGGGAAAAAAACCCAAGCAAACAAACAAACAAACAAATCAAAAATACAACCCAGATTTTCTGTTCCTAACCAGCCCTAGCTATTTCTTGGCACATGGTAAAAATGAATCTAAGGTGTAATGAAAGAATTTTAAGAAAGAAGCTCAAAACAATTATCTTTCTAAAAAATACTATTGAGAAAGTCTAGGAATACAGAAAATGCACAAGGAGAGGGAAGAAACATTTCATTGTCATAATCTATCTATTGTTAGCAAAAAAAAACGTGGTGTAAGAGCAATATTTGCTTTAGATAAAGCATTAACAAGCTATCAACATCTGAAATAAGAAAGCATTATCATTACTACCATAGTAGCATTTGGGTACAAACATTATATAAAATGCATATGTAAAGAACAGGGGTAAAAAGTCCCTCCAAAATCTGTGGATTTCATACCCTTCTATAAATGATTGAGCTAGAAAAAATTTTATTCCAAGGATACCCATCATGCCAAGCAAGAGGCAAACCTGCAATCCTTACAAGCCTGTGCAGCCACAAGATGGCACCCAGAGTGACAGTCTGCAAGAGGCACATCAGGACTATGGGGTGCCTACACTCTAATTAATTACAATTGCCATTGAACCATAAACAATGCCTGTTTAATCCTGGCAGTTGCACCCTCTGACATGTTAATGAAGGAAGACAGGAGTACAATCTTCAAATGCTTCTCAGAGGCAGAATACCAAGTGTGCAGAGAAGGGGAAGAAATAAACAATTTCAGGCAGATGGCGAGATGCATAAAAAGAAAGAAATGAGTAGTTAGAGAGACTATATTCAACCTTTCACCTCAGTAATACCAGTTTAAATCTTGCATATTCTAGAGCAGTAACATTTCTGAGACAATAAAAATAAATATAAGACTGTGTCTTTGGCTTTATTATCTCTTGTCACAGCAATGGAGAAATTATGACTTTGGGAGTTTCAGCTCAGTGATAAAACTCTTTATTAGAAATTTAATAATTTACCAAAATGGGGAGAAAGAATGGAAGAGAGCAATACACATCATAATCACAAAATATAATTATTTCAGACATAGATAAAGATAACACGACATGGATGGTTTGAGTTTGAGAATACTATTACATGATGTACCAGGACATGCATTGCCTTTGCACAGAAAGTGGAAATGCAAACGACTTTTATACATGTGTTAGTATGGTTA
Source organism: Phalacrocorax carbo (assembly GCF_963921805.1). Classification (NCBI taxonomy): domain Eukaryota; kingdom Metazoa; phylum Chordata; class Aves; order Suliformes; family Phalacrocoracidae; genus Phalacrocorax; species Phalacrocorax carbo. The sequence continues at coordinate 52,210,351 of NC_087516.1, read as the reverse complement.
TTAACTATTAATATACACTGACTCTGCATCAAGAGACAGTTCCCTTATGGTCCCTTATTTGTTTGCAAAGTATCAGCCACACAAAGGATGCTGTAAAAATGAAAACAGCAGCTATGGGGGAGGTAAAGAAGTTCAAGTTTCATTGCTGAGCTCAACCATCTGATAAGTTTCAAGAAACAAATACAGATGCCACATCTTATTTTCATCAGCTCAGACGAACTCTTCCTTGCTGACTGTGCCGTACCCTACAACATTTTGCTGCAGCTTTAATTTCTCTCTAATAGCACCAATAAATGTGGCTAAGAAGCCTGACAAGGATTACTCCTGAATATTCTAATTACAGTGGCCTTTGTATCATCTTTTGTATTATCATTCCTCTTGCACATTGATGCAAGACAGCTGGGAGAAACTAATCCCTGTTTGCTGAAATAATTCCTTACAGGCTGCTTACAAATGGCCTGAAATCTAGAAAAGATACAGGTGGGTTAAAAATGCTTAACTTCAGCACTGCTTTTCTGCTGAGCGGAGCTTGGACAGAGGCAAAGTCTCCTGGGACACTTTCTTCATATTATGCTACATTAGTTGTTAAAATTGGAAATATAGCAACACTTTTCAGTACCAGTTGCTGTGTAATGGTCCTAGCATCCACAAATCTTCATTAGGAATGGGAAAGAAATTAAAACTAAAAAAAAAAAAAAAAAAAGGAGGCCTAGGTGAAGAGATGAGTTCTTCAATAGAATAATCAAAAGAAATTCCATTATCTTCTCAAAATCTACAAGATTCATGCCAAATGAGCCAAGTCAAACTAAAGGATAATGAAGGGCCTGGTTATTTCCCAGCACAGCTGCAATCCTCTTCTGACACAGAGACTGGAACAAACTATCTGAAAATACTCACTTTGTTATGATGGAATCAAATAAATATCAGACCTTCTGAGTATTGTCATACATGTGGAGTTATTGGAAAATATATTTTAATTTTAAAAATATGATGCTGTCCTAAAGATTCATAAACTAGAGACTTATTTTCGTCCTTACGTTAAAAAATAGTATCAGATGCAAAGCTACTTTTCTATCTGTTTCAAACTGTATGAGTAAATAATAGACCTACAACATCAGGGCCAAGAAAATTCTTCTGAGTTAAGGCCCAGTTCATTTCAGAAGACAGAAAACAAACTTACCCAAAGCTACCCAATAGGGTTTAAATCAAAGGGCAATTTCCCACTGACTTTTATGAAAATGGTTTCCTAAACAAACCAAAGTACTTGTCCACCAAAGATGACCATCACTGAATTTTAAAAAATAAAATTATCAGTGTGACCATCCCAAGAGACATTTCAGTAGTGAACAGTCACCTAATGCCTATAGAGAAATAGACTCTTCTTTTTGCAGTAGGAACCACACATCTGACTGAGATTAAAGCTGGGTTACTATGCTTGCACTCAGGAAAAAATAACATTGAAAATTACTTGTCTGAATTAGCAGAGCAATTCAGTGATGGGCAAAAGTAAAAAACTGGAGGCCTTCCAAAATCTTTTCCAATGAATCAGGCTGTCCTTCAAACATATCTATCATTTAGAGGGTAACACCTTCCTTTGTGTTTCATTATACTAATTCTTCTGAACAGCAAAATCTTTCCAGGGAAGTACCTATCAATGTGAAAATCAAAGACGTGCTGGGTTGAAAGACATCCAGTGGGTTGACCTAGTTCAACTCCCTCCTTTGGGGCAAGATGAAGTGCATACCTAGGACACCCCACACAGATGTTTGTGTGACCTGTTCTTAAAAACTCCTGACTTACCTCCTTACATAAATCCTCTGTCTACAGATTAAGATTGTTATGTTTTATCCCATGTGCAGAAATGACACAAATTCCTGGTAACAGTTTTGGTGTGCTGGAAGATTTTCTGCTTCCCTATCAACAATTTCTTGTATCAACAAAGCAAACCCAGAACTTTCAGCTTTATAAATCTAAGTTAATTGTTATTATTTGAAACCTGTTGCTCTCCTCTAAACTCCATATCATTTTAAAAGAGGGGTATGTGGGAAGGGTCATGATACTTCTGAGTACAATGTATCTGTTGTTATGTTCCATGCAAAAGGGAACAGAAACAGTGCCAGCATCAGCAGCAACAGAATCTGTTTGCCTTCCTCCTTCGGGAGCAATCCAACATGTGGAAACATGAGGGCTCTGTCATTTGCAGAAAGTGTGGCAGTTTTACTAAGACAGGATCCATCTGCTTCAAGATGAACAGGAGATTGTTTGCATGATAATAATAACCTCTTTGTACATTGCAAAAGATCTCTGGTACATCAGCAACATGAAGAAGATGCACAATACTACATCTACTTATTTAGCTGTAAGTCATAGGAGTCAATATTCTGGAGGATTTTACACGCCGTTGACTTCCATTTAAAGAAAAGATTACAAACAGTGTTACTTAAGGAGATTTGGGAATGGAACTAAATGAATGAAGCCTTTTCTGTTGAAACCTCTGCTTGGTGGAGGCAGTTCACCTATGAAGTTTGCCACTTTTCATGAAACTCAAACTTTTAACAAAGAACAGAGAAATAAGAGCAAACACCTATTTTCCAAGTTTATGTAGCTTATTGCTGACTTTGTGTCTGTTAAAATGATCTCCTCTCTTCATTGATTTATGCCAATAATTAACTCGTGCCTGTTGAATAGTATGGACTGCTCATATTAAAACTAAGCTCAGTGTGGGTTTCGGTAATAGATCTTAAGCGTGTCTGATCAATAATTTTGATCTGTAACATCAGATAAAATCCTAGGAAAAACAATTAAATGAACCACTGAAGACTCAGATAAGGCACCACTGAACAAGTCGCCAAAACTAGAAGACCTTACCTGTAGCTAATTTATTTGAAAATCCTTTCTAAGATTTTTCTCAGGACTAATGTTATTTAAAATAATGAGCATATGCAAAGGATGGATTGTAACTTTCTTCCACGCAAGTATTAATGCAAATACAGTGATTAGCAATTATTGTTTTGGTGCTCAAAATATTGTCACTTTAAGGTTGTGGTCTCCTCCTCCTTTCTTTTGAAAACTGTTTTGTGCAGTGGTTCCTCTAAACTGGAGAATTATGGTGAAATAGTGAAGCAATATGCTGTGCCAGAGTACATATAACGATACGTCCTCTGGTTGGGTGCATTTTTCTTTTTTCTTTTCCCTTTTTCACAATTATATAACCTGGCTTTTAGCTACTGAAGCATGGTTCATAAAGCATAGATTATATTCTTTTAAAATACTTTGCATTAATCCTCTGCTGGAATATGGATGAAGAGCACACATACCCATCCCTGATGCTGGGAGGTTATCTAGTACCATAATTTAGAATGCCTTTGATATGACACACTACACCACCATGGGAAGAGGCACAGTAATAAAAGCTCAGCCTATGTAACACTAGTCCACAGTTTCGCTGTTCTCCTTTTGTTCCACTAGCAGTCTGCACAGACAAGAGTAGCTCTCAGGTTATATCATCAGGGACTGCCTCTATAATTTGATGTGTTTTCCTCTGTCCTAGGAGAAGACCCAATTTATTCTGTGTTTTTACTTCTTTACTACATTTTTTTTCAAAATTAATAACACTGTAGAATAGCCACAAGACTTCCTTTTCAAGATATTAGCTGCTCTTTCAGCATCTGTTTGTAACTCAATTCACTTTCCATTACTAACCTATAGATGAGAATTTCCTTGCATACCGAGTAGCAGTGGAAGCCTGCTTGCTTGTGGATACCTGAACAAATACATTTGGAATATTAAACACCTGCTAATTAGAGGCAGATTTCCAAAATCAACATGTGTGCCTACTTATGTGGGCAAATTACAAATTCTTCTCCAGCTGGACAAGAGAACTGGTTCAAGGATTTTCTTCCAGCAGAGGGATCATAGCTATATTCATCTGGAACTGCTTTGTATGTAACGATGCCTCTAGATAGAAAAACTGACCAATGTACATGATTTAGATTGGTTATTGTCTAATAACAAATAGTCTAGTATATGACAGGTTTTCTTCACAGCTTTATGGAATATCTTTTTATAAACATTCATTTTCACCGTCAGACTGTATTTCTTTTATCTTTGTGTTCACCCAGAAGGAGGCCTAATCTTAAAACGAACAGTAAAATGTCAGCTTGCACGGAGGTACCTAAGGCACCCTTCAATGGGTGGCGATTTTGAGAAATAGCAATAGCAATGTTCCCTTTTAATAAAGTATGAGACAAGTAGCAACAGCTTGAAACGTTGCCTTTTAATAACCTACTGATGACCACTAAATGTGTATTAAATTATCGTAATTATAACTGGAAAAGATGTTATTTTTAAATAAGTTTCTAGGACTAATATTGGCATGGTGTTTGCGTTAAGAAAAAGTATTTACCATGAATCAAAAATAAAATCATTTTTTAATGCAAAAACATTAGAAAGTTATTCTGTGTTAAAACCACAGGAATATCCTTATTTCTGTGTTACTTCTCATTTTATTTTGTTCTCAATTCGTGGTCATACAGTCCTGCGTGCTGTTGCTAAACTTGGGAAAAACAAAATCTCTGGCTTTTTTTCACCTTTGCAAATTCATTCCAGGAGTATAATTATCCTACAAATAAACTTGTTACAAATGTTTTAATAGTGTATTTTTTTTCCAAAATTTAAATATACCACCAAAGGAATATTGACCTTATCTAAAAGTATTGTACATCATTTTTATAACATGTGCCAATCTTTCTGTGTACCAGAATGAAAAAAGAACTTTGCAGAATTAAAAAAAAACCAGAACAACCTAACAATGTATTTTGGATATGTTCTTCAGAAGAAATCTGATTAAAATAAATCAGTTATTATCAGTAGCATGAATTTGCAGGAGCAAAACATTTCACATCTCCAAAGAGAAATGCCAGCGGAAGCAACTGTGGTTCTGTTGCCCACAATTCCAACTTCAGATTCCCAAGGAATGTTCTTCAGAAACCTAATAATTTCTGGTCTTACTTGTGTCCCCTCTCTCTCGGTATCTCTTGCTGCTTATTTGCTGTTAATTCAGCATAGAAAGCAAAAATAAAAAATAATAAAAAAGAAAATAATAATAAAAAAAAAAACCAACCCACATTCCTAAAAAGCAAAGATACTCAAGAAAATGGAGAAAATTTGAAATGGGTGCCTTAACTGTTGGAAGCAAAAAGTAAATGACGTAGTCTAATGCGTGAAGACACAAAACCAAGTTGTATATAAATTGATGGATTAATTAAAATGTTAAAATTAGAAGAGAGGGGAGAAAGATGCATAGAGTCTGCCATTTTCATAATACATCAACATTTGCTCATGATCAGAGATTTTTTTTTAAAGCCCATTTCATCACAAACTTCACACTTCTGTTTGACTTAGTAACAAAGTTTCTGAACGGAGGCGATGTAGCACAAATGTCTGAACAGCTTTAAACAGAGCATTACAATGGGATGTAACTATAATGAAACTGCAACACTGCTCTGAAGCTGAAACAGAACCTCATGGCTGTTACTCAATAAATTTCTAAAAGATAGGTTCAATAAAAATATATCCAGTTTCTGCACTACAGAATCTCACAAGACCACAGAAGCTTTATATATTTTATTGAATTTTGCCTGAAGCATAGATTTGTAAATGAGAAATTATCTGTTCCTGAAACCTAGGAAGAACATATCATTTTATTCTCCAATGTTGATTGTATCTCTCCCCGACCACGCTTTTCTTCCCTGGACTCTAAAGAGCAGGCTAAAATAGCAGAAGATACTGAAGAGCTTTTTGGCTGTTTAAAATACTTATCTGCATATCACAAAAATGCAGATGATTTTTTAAAAGTGAACAGTGTCGTGGGATATTGTTACACTATAATAGGACAGTCTTTTTAAAGGTATTGTTAAGATTTTAAGTAGGTAAGATTATTGTATACAACACTTTGCTAGTGAAGCATGAATAAAAAGACTGTTGCTGAGATACAATTTTTTTTTTAAAAGCATCTAGGAAATGTTTTGTGTGGTTTTCCTTCCAACCCTAATGTGCCTTTTTGATACATCTATGGGTTATGTTTATGCAAGTGGGCATACATGCACACTAGAAAGCAGTCAAGGTTCCTCTCCATTTTGAATAACAGAATATTCAAATCATTTGTTTAGTCTTCAGTGACTCACTTCCTTGGAGTCAGCAGATAACATTCACTTGGAATAGCTATGATAAACCCACAAGAAATATTTGTCTGAAGTCATTACATCTTGGGTACTAACATCATAAGACTTCACCTTTCCAGAAAATCAGAGAAGGAAAAAAAAAATCATCTAATGAAATCTGGATATATCTTTCCAACAAGTCCAGAGTTTCTAAAACAGTTTGGATTCTGGTTTTTCACAAGCCCAGAAACCAGTGCTGCAGCCAGAGATTTCTGCATATCCTCCATAACATTGCCCAGCGAGGGGCTGTGTAATTTAGGGAAGCAAATCAGAAGACTGGTGCCTCCCGGTGGAAACACTACTGTATTTTCACAGATGAATGTCAGACTGATCCAGTCATCAAAGGCAATGCTGCTGACTGATGTCTGAGTCAAAGACAAACAAACAAATCTAAAGATAACTTTAATGGAGCAAATATAAAGGGATCAAAGACACAGAGGAAAGGAGGTACATGCAAACAGTAGCACACATTTGGAGTTAAGCTGAAAAACAAGGAAATTCAAAGAAAGGGAGAGGACATGATTTCCTGCTTCCAAAACTTAGACATAAGCATGGCACCTAAAAAAAAGACACCGAGACATAAATCTGGTTCACTTTGCTATGACCACAGTGAGCTTACAGACAGTAAAACCAGCAATGGCCCCACTGCAGACTCTGACAGATTTCAGGCTGACTGCAGGGCAGAAGCGTACTGAAATCTCAGCTACTGTCGTCTAAAAGTTCCACCAGGCAGTCCTGCTAAGTCACTCTCTCCAGTTTCCTACAGCTGCCACCCATTATCATGGGGCTATGAAGCCATTCTGTTCTTTCCAAGACAAGAGGTGCAGAGTTTGATGTGTATGGATTACAAGAAGTAATGTTGAAGAGATAATAAAAATGGACAGTGACTGGCTGGGTTTGAAAAGGTTTGTGGATAGGAATAGAAAAGGATATAAATGGAATAAAAGCACCATTTAGGGGTTACCAAAGCATGAGTTGTTTAAGGACTGAATTCTCCTATTTCAGGAGATTCACAGCAGTGGTGAACTGACTCCTGCTTTAGATGATTCCTGCACAGCCCCTGCTGATGAAGGATCAGATTTTGCTCCAGTTAATGCCATTAACAGATTTAGTGTATTTTTTATAGTAAGAAGAGTTTCTAACAAGTAGGACAATATCAGTCTGTCATAATCAGTAAATTGCATCCCTGTCACTGAATTTTACAAAATTACTTCAGCAGAGGTAACTACAACTATTAACTTGAGTAACTTTTCCACAGTTTAATGAACAGGAAATCTCTTATATTATCTCTGAAAATAAGCAGTTAAAGTTAGCAGCTTTCCAAAGCAATCTACAATGGAATAATTGCGCCTTACCTTACTGCGAACATCAGATAATGGTAGGATTTTTCCTCAGAAGTACTGACAGGAGAAACCCAGCACAACATAGCAGCCAAATACTCATTGACAACAAACAGGAAAAAAAGGTAGAAATAGTATAATCAACCCTGAATGTGTTAATTCCTGCTCTTCTTTTCCTAGAGAGAGAACTTCAGTGGGAGAGCTTATCCCTTTGTGACACTAATAAGCCACAAGTTGTATGTCGGGTATCGGCCAATTCTGTAATCCACATATCCCGTCAGCTGAAGACTGAGAAAACCAGGAGATTGCTGTAGAATAAACCTTTTATCAGGACAGGGAGAGGTCTCATGAATTCTTTTCCTCTGTTTCCATCAAAATATTTTGAAGTTAGACTCTTTTTGAACAGGTCTACTAGGAACACCTACATATTGCAGTGACGCCTCAGTAAAGTCCACCTCCCCTAAGACTCTAGCCAGAAATGAGCAAATTTTCAAAACCTGCCTTTCTTGATGCTTTAAAAATAAATTTAAAAGGTGTATTTAGTAGGGAGAAGGGCCAGTATCCAGGTTTATGGAAAGCCACGAAGTACCAAGTGAAAAAAGGAGTCAGAGCCTTGTGCACAGAAGATGAAGAATTTTCTTTTTTAACACATGATCAGGAGTGTGACAGCCAGAATGAAATTCTGATAGTTTTTAAAAGTTTTTAAAAGAGTGTTGATTTCAAATTAAACGGTTAAGGTGTTAAGAAGTAAATCATGAGGAAGTCAATGAGAACAGAATTGCCAATTACCAGAGAAGTGGAATCTGAAGAGAATATTAGTTCTTATTTTCATTTTTTCATCTTCTGTACCTGCTGTGTACTATGCAGAATGCAATGGTTGTTAAAAACTCTGCAGTACCACAAACATTCAAATATTAGAAAAAGTTCTAATGCACAATTTTCATTATCTATCTCTGTATATTTATATATCCCCACATATGTACTACTTACCTATCTGGAATCTCCAGTTTCATGAGCTTTTAAGGTTCAAACTTCTAAGCTGTCTTTAGAATCTTGAGGCCCAGAACTTTATTTAAGGAGTTTCTTCTCCTTTAACTAGATACCAAATTGAAATGTTTGAAAAATCAGAAGAATCAAAGTGTCTTTCATGAAACTGGAACCAGCTCTAGGGAAGACAAGCATAATAAGATAAGGATTTTCACTGCCCCTTGATTAATGCTTGTCTTTTGGTTGGTTTTTTTTTTTCTTTTACTCAATATTTCCATAGAGCCTAAAAAAATTAAATCTATAAAATGTATAGTCCATGCTATACAGTATCTTGGTTAAATGCAATACCATGTAAATACAAATAAGGGGGGGGGGGGGAAGTGAGATTATCATAGGCTCATGTGACTTCAAGAGCTGCCAATTTAATATTACCAAATGTATGGTAATAATAGCATAAATAGATAATGCTAGTTATGGCCCCTCAGTTTAGTCCTCCATTTCATACTGATCTTCAAGCAGTCCTCAGTATTGCCTTGCTTGGTCATATGAAGACATAACAATGACAAGTACAGTAGACCAGAAATGTTACCTGTATACAAGAAAAATTAATTAAAATTGCTGTGGGAACTATAACATTTATTAAACATTGTATGGTATGATAATGTTAAGTAGTCCTTTTAGGTATTTAATGCTGAATATTTAACACTACATTTCCTTCTGTCACTTTGGCTAAAGCATTTCCATGGCTCTTTTTTTTCAATTAGATTTTGTAAATTTTGTGATATAGAGAAACGGGCTGAAGTTTTTATAATTGTTTTGAATTTTTTAATATACCCATAAGAAATTAATAGTGCTTTTACAGGTCATATTTCTTTCTAATTCCACATAATGAAGCTGTGGTTGTGAATGCTGTACCACTGAGTGTGAATAAAAACTGTCATAGTAGAAAATAAAAAAAGCCAAAAGCTTTTCTGCCCTTTCATAAACATAGGAAATTTGAATTAAAATAAAATGTGAAATTAAAAATTCCAATTGCATTATCAACCTGTATTTTGGTATTTACTACCAGATTTTTGAAACATTTCAGCACCTGAGTTGAGTTTTGCTGAAAGTTTTACTTAGCTGTGTCTGCTAAGCACTTGAAACCCTGCCTCATCAAGTTATCAAGCCATACATTTGCATGCATTATAAACTGAAATTACGCTTTGTGTAATCATTATAGGATCTACTTAGAGCAACAGCCCGAGCTAATATTGCTTGAAACTTCCCATGGTTAGAAATTCATTTCAGTGAACTAAATTCAGGATGCATAGGAACACAGAGAGTTTATAGAAGTCTGGTGTTTCCCCCCTTAACTTAATTTTCAATACACAGTTTGCATCCTTTGTGGCTTAAATTAGTCTAGAAACAACAGCAGAAAGCTGAAGCTGCTCAGACTGAAATTTTCTATGTTGCATGTCTATGTCAGACTGATTTCTTTTTCCTTCAAGTTTCATTTAAAATAGTTCAGCCTACTTTTAGGGGACAAAAATACCGTCCTTTACACTATGCTAGAAAGCTTTCATGCTTTGAAGTGAAGGCCTGAAATCAGAATGTGAATTTCTGAGTGTCAAGAATGTGCTGCTTGCAATCCCTATGAAAACTTAAGCAAAAAAAAAAAAAAAGAAAAAAGAAATGTGGCAGGGCAATAATACCCTCCATTCGTCCACTCAGCCAGTTGAGCTGCTTAATGTGGAGCCTGAGGCAGGACAATACATATGCATGGGAGGCAAAAAATATCCTAGTTCTGAGATCTCTGTGGCAAAAATATAGCAAGTTGAGCCTGGGGAAGACAGGTCTTCATTCACATAGTTTGTGTAAGAGTTCATGTGTTTTTCATCAGCATGCAGGTCAGTGATCAGAAACTTGTGTTAACTGGTGACAATTCAAGTAAAATTCCCCAGCTTCCCTGAGATGTGTTGTCCATGATACTATCTCCTAAAGAAGCAGCCCTGTCCTTCCCCTGCATCATCTGCTTCTGGATGCTAACATGGATATTGCTGTGCCTACTCGATGGAATGGGACACAGGAACAATCTTTGCTCAAAGCTACACTAGCCAGACTGATTCACCTATCTATTTATACAGACCTAACCTCTAAACAGAAACTGCTCCTTTTAGACAGAGGGACAGTTTATACCAATTTAAATGTACGCGAACCTATGGCCTTAGAATTGCCTTTGAAGGAAACAAAAAAGTCCCATTTTAAACGGTGTTTAACCAGGAATTAATTAGGTGTGAAGCTCAGAGCTAGTCTATTAATAATGAAGTTGCCAACTAAAAATTTAAAGAAGCGAAGATCAAATAAAGATGAAACAGACTGAATCTCATTTTTATTATTGCATCTTGATACAGTGGAGTATTTTATGCCATTTAGTCTTTCTACACTTAAAGGAAAAATGACCTCCTGCTGTTTTGGGAAAGCCGTCGAACTGGACCAAAACTGTCCACTGGGATATTGCCAGTTAAGGAGATATTATGGAACCGCACCTTCAAATTGTTATTCTGACATGCAGTCATATGTGTGGGAATGTTTTTCAAGGGAAAGACCCAGTTCTCCATAGTTCACAAGAAGTTTATTCGTTAGTATAAGCCCAAGAGGATCTTCTGTGTAAATGAAGATTCCTTATAGGGTTGTATTCCTATTGCAAAGGTAGGTGTATTATAATACTTTACAATTCAAGGTACAAATGCATGTTCCTTTTCGGCTTTCCATTTTTCATGTCTGGGCAAGGAATAATGACATGTTCATAACAAAATACGTAATGACAAATCATGTGCATAAGGGCATAGTTTATGGGTTGCTTTGTAAGAGCACAAGCTGGTTAAAATGATTTGAAGTAAGTCCTTCTTACATTTTTCTTACAGTGAAGATGTGAATTAGATGATAGGCAATAAAAAGAATGATTTTTGGTTTGTGGTTCATCTTCCTCTCCAAACAGTAATTTTGTTGCATCCTTATCTTCCCTTTCCATCCCCTTCTATACTCAAAGGAAAGACAAATGCAAAACCAAAAGAATTATAAACGTAATAGAAACCTAATCATATAAACATAAACCACATAGCATATTCAAATGCATTGTTTTAAAAATTTAATTCAAAATAAAAAATTTTGGAAGTGAAAAATTTTTGTAACCATTTAAAAGAAAAAATATAATTTCCTGGTTCTTTTCAAATTGTGAACAGATTTATATTTGAGAGGTCTTCACTTATAAGATTTCAGCGTAAATGTACATGTTAGTGACTTATTGCTTACATTTACATTGCAAACATGCTTTTATAGTGTGGTCTAGTGCCTTGGTTTAATCTGTTTTGTAACTTAATGTAGTTGGTGATTCTAATAATCCAGTTTTTTTTAAAAGATAGTAAAATATTTTGTCATCATATAGCAAAAGACACAAAAATCCTGTGCTTTCCTATGTTTGCAACCTCTTTCTTTACAAATCTATCAGTTCTGACAGTAACTAATCCCAATTAAACTTCTTTGGAAACTGATAAAATGCCGCTGATGTGACCTTAACATAATAGAGAATCAGGCATATTCAATTTCACAAGGATGCTTTAAATTTGTAGTACCATAAAACAAGACTAAACTCAAGTGCTGACTCTTTTCACATATAGTTGCCATTTACACTGAGACCTCTTCACACAACTCCTGCTTTCTGAAGTAAGATAGTGCAAAAGTGAATCAGATCCATCAAGTCAATGAGCCAGTAGTTGATCTATTTAAGCTTTTGGAGGGTTATAATTGACTCCTTGGGGCTTTTCTATGGCTATTCCTTTAGATACATGAATAGTTACTGATTACAAGAAATAAAACAGGTCCTGTGGTCCTTCCAGGGGCATTTCTGAAGATAAAATGTGGCAGTTCAAAACAGTTTCAATGGTGAGTTCTACAAGTAATAAAAAGTCAATGAAAGGAACACCCTCCATTTTAAGACATTCTGATCATCTAACCTGTACAGGTTCAAGTCAGATTTATTAATCTTATTTTAAGTATTTAGTTGTCTTATTTTAAATATGTAGTTGTCAACAATGTAATTAGATGCTTGAGTGTGTCTTTGAAAACAAGTGCGTTCTTCACATCCATTGAAATCACATGAAATGCCAACTTCTTTGCCAGGATCTAGTACCACCGCCAGCAAAAGCACTGACTTGTATTCTGGATGACTATGCTCTATTAACAGCATTCAAACTCTTGAACGAGAGCATCCTACACGGAAATCCCACAGCTGATTATGACTTCCCGGTTGGGACAGTTTGGTGGTGATAAGTTAGAAGCTCATTTTCTCATGTGTTGTGACCAAGAGGTTGAGCAAAACAAGCATGTGCTCAGAGGAAAATGTTACCAACTAAAGAGTTTTCATCCAGGTTGCTTATTTATAGCTCTCAAAACATTGTTAAAAAGGGAAGCATTGCTATCCCCATCTTCCAGATGAGGAAACTGGAGGGTTTTGCCACAGAACAGTAAGAAATCAAGGCAAGTATTACATTTATTTTTATTTTCTATTCAAGTGATGGGGCCCTGCTCTCCTTTAAGCTACCTGCCATATTCCCTTTTTTGCAACAGTAAGCCATGCCTACTACTATAAATTTTCTTCTGTTCAGAAATTGCCTCATTGGAAAACTGCATAATACTTCCAGAAGAATTAAAACCTCCTAGCTCTTCCCATGTCCTTGGCTTATATCAGGGCCTCAGAGGCTGTAAGGTGCTGTAGATACACACAGAAGCTGAGTAATTATGGCTCCGTTAAATGGAATTCTAAAGAGAGTTCATCAGGGATGTTTAGAAATTAACTAATCCACAAGATAGAGTTGTGAATCTGTTTACCATCCAAACATGAATAAAAACATTAAACAGATGATGGCAAATTGCAGCAACTGTTAAATACTATTGTAAACACTGAAAGGAACAAGTAATAGCAGGAGCAGGGCCCAACATTCATGGGGGAAAGACAATCTTATATTTATGCCTTTTCAGCTAAAAAGAGATGCTCAAAACTTACTAGACTAGACTTTGGTCTCCTCCTCCATCAGCTCTCCTGTGCCAGCCTGGAAAAGCAGCCAGAAAAAATTTATTTCAGCAGCGCAGTATTTACACAATAAGGCCATTTTCCTGCCCCATATCCTCAGACCATGAAGACTGCTAAAATGCTGTTGAACCCTGAGTCTCAGTAAAGAAGCAAGGACTAAAGAAACATCTGTTACTATACTCTAAAAGACCTCATCTTAGCTTTGCAAGGCTCAATTTTTATTATTACCTTTCCTTTCCATTACTTTAACCCATCTCAGTATAGAGGTGCAGAGAGGTAGCAATAACATTTGAATGTATTTTATCTCTCCTTTTCATCTGCTTTTTAGCTCTTGAGAGCATGACAATTGCTACTGCAGGAACACCAGTATTACTGCTGCCCAAAGTTAATTCCTCCCAAATGTAAATGTTTAAATGCTAGCATATTTCTATATGGTAAAATGGATCATGGCTGTGTAAGAGAACAACCTCCCCTTGGAAAGAACAGCTATTGTATATGTTTAATTAGCATGAATCTAGACTCCTTTCTTTTTGATCAAGCAACGTTTCATGTTTTAATATTTAACCTAAGCTTAAGGATGGGATACCTTGGCCATCAGCGATTATCCATTTAATCAAGGACAAGCATTCCTTTTAGAAGAAAATTAAGGAAAGCTGGCAAGAGAAAATAGCCTTAAATTGTCCTTGCATAGCACGCGACCATATATGGGTAAAAAGGATTAAGGTACTTCATCTGTAAAGACCACCAAAGACCCCCAAGAGAAGAAAGCATGTGCAGAAGAATTTGAAGTGGAGCCAAGAGGAGTGACTTAATGCCATTACACAACCTATGTAGATTAAAATGAATATGCATTAGACAGGCAGAATACGCAAGGACTTATTGTATAAACATTATGAGGTAGCCAGCTTGGGTGTGGTTCATTTGCAGAAAACCACCAAGCACTCAGGCTTGCACAACCCTGAAATAAGTTAGCAATGGCTCTCCTGAGTGTGTGATTATTGACTCATTGCATACTGGGCAACGAATCCACTTTTTGGACAACAGGTGCATGTCATCCTACCACCACTCTGAGGCTTGCCCCAGGATGCTCCTGAACTTCCAGCAGTGCCTACTGGCAAAGCATCCTGTCTCTGATCTGCCCTTCTCCTTCATCCCCCTGGTGATTGCTACAGCAAGACAAGGTCATGAGGAGTTACTCAAGCACCAAGTAAAACCAAAAATCACTGAACCGTGTGTACATGGCAAGGCTGGGGGAGAAGGCGGCAGGGGTGGCCTCTGTGAGAAGAGGGTCAGGTGTGAAATGCAAGCAACTTTTCTGCCTCCTGAGATATCCTTTAAAAGATTTGTATAATCAAAGTTGATGTTAAGGATATCTAAGAAACAAGGAAACTTAGTTACAGTCAATTCCACAGATTTCCAAATTTCTGCAGACACCCAACCAAACTACACGAGCTGCAAAACACAGTGTATCTCATTATCAAAATACCTCAGCTCGGATAGTCCATCAAACCTGAATTTCTTACTTTTAACATGTTGCTACTCTCTTACAGATGGATCACTTTTTTTTTTTAAAAATAGCTAATTACCTTGTCACAGCCTATGGATATATTGTTGACCCTTCTTGGTCCAAGCAAAAGTGCTTTAGGTTCTTTCTAGTCACAGAAAACAGCACTGATAAAAGCCTTGCATTTGGAGAAATGCTGCTGTTTACACAGAATATATAAACTGTCATTTTTCCTTTAGACATAAAGTAAAAAATTAAGCAGTTACCTTTCCCAGTAAATATTGCCCAAATTGATATTACTGGCTCTCACTTCAGGGTGGTGGTGGGATTTCATGCACAGCTGAGACCAGCTGACCACTCAGCCTCAGCTGTATCTGCTGTCAGACCCAGGGAATTGCCTTACCTCTTGGGCTTTGCTGCTGATCTGGAATCAGCTAGGACTACTTCTTACGAGAAATGGGACTACAAAAAGCACAAGAACAGCCATCTAACTCCTGATGATGGTCCTAAAAACTAAACCAAAAGCAAAAAAATATAACAAACCCCAAACCCTACAACCCTAAGCACACTGCTCTGGTGGTGATGCTATTTCGTACTTGGAGAGAGATGAAAGAACTGCCTTTTACTTGAGTACATGTACACTAGTGGTGTTCCTCTCCAGAGAGGAGGAGAACAGCTCTGTTTTCTCAGAGGGCTTCTTCCTGAGATTGGCAGTCTGCTTCAGCACATGGTAAATGGATTTTTTGCTCTGGAACTGCTCATTAATTTCAAGTTGGACTAAAAGATATAAGTAAAAAAATTGCCAGCAATACTGTTAAAAGCATCAAAAGAAAATCCATAAATCATAAACACAAAACAGAGCAAGACCATATGTTTTATAGTTGTGCTAAAGGGCCATTAAATAGTGCAGGGGCAGGAGATGAGAAAAAGAAGGAAGAGTTGATGATAATGAATCTCTTACCTTGGCTGTATGAAAGAAAAGCTCACGTAACTTATTTTGTGATTAAAAGATTTATTGCTAGATGAAAATACAAAAAAGAGCTCAAATTAGTGCAAGAGGAGAGTTGCAAGTTAAATGACCTTTTTTTTAGAGTAAAATTTCTGAATAAGCCTTGGAGTAGTAAATGGAAGACAGGATTCTCCTGCTCAGCGATGTGACCAAGACTATGATATTGTACACTCCCCTTTTTCTATTCATAGTTTTCCCCTTTTCTCTTAATATTAAAGAAATTATAGAAAACATCTTACACAAAGATAGCTACAATCCACCCATCAGGGGAATGAGAATTGCCTCAGGTGAAGAACAAAGCTGATCTGGTCTCTTAACAGTCAAGTACAAAGACATTAAGTGTGGCTATTGTATGAGCAAAGAAAGCAGTAAAGGATTATTCCTCTTTCTCTTTTAAATGACCTGTATCCTCTAGTAACGACTACTGTGTTAAGATCCATGAGGCAGAAAGTGGCAAGGGAAGAAAATAACCCATTTCTGGATACCAACTCTTTTTAAGCGTGAACTAGAATACTCAATCCTATCAAAACTGAAGCCTTTTTAGGCATGACAGAAGCAGTCTTCTATGTGCTTGTGGAAAATTGAGATGAAAAAGTATGACAGTGTTAGAAGAGTGAGGCTGGAGCTGTTCAGAAATGTGTAGGGTTGCAATTTAGGATTTATTATTTTTTTACCTCTGCTTTTAATGCATTTGAAATATGTAATGTGCTTTAAATATACTGACTCTAGCTTCCAAGTCTTGGTCCAGAGGCCTTCCAAACTTTTAGATGTTAGTGTTTCTATCAAGTTTTGATTCTAAAGTTTGTTACCTGAGACCTGGATAATATTCTTCTAAAGCAACTATAAAAATTATAACTTCAGTCCTATTTTTAAACAACAGATAGCTTTATTCTACTGGCAAATGTGTGCTTAGTCTGTGGGACAGAGAGGTGGACAGGGGAGTGGGAGAGAAGGGCATTCAATTATTATGCTAGTGCTTTCAAAATAAGTCCTACCCCACACCTGTGCTGTGCAAGGGACTGCTGTTTGAAGACCTGTATTTTTCCACTTAATTCAACTGTTATATCTCCATCATACTGTGTCTGGAGAAGATACCAAGTCATGACCTGGAATCACTCCCCCTGCACCCACACTGCTTCTCAGACCTAGAAGCAGCATGGTTGGTGCTGGACTCAGTAATCTCTAAGCAGAATAGACATGCCTTTGATCTCATTTTTAAAATTAGTTTAATTACTGAGCCTCTACATTCATTACAAAGTAACAGATAAACCAAAATCGTGTAATCAGCGGGTTAAAACATCTATCAAAAAATGGAGGGAAAGCGAGAATGGGTGGGAGTAAACAAGGTCATGTTTCTGCAGTTATACTCAGTGAAGCCAGAAGGTTATTTTCCCTCACTGCTCTGGGGATTTTTCTTATGGTCATCTACATAGTAATCCCTGGTTCTGGATGGAGAAGGACCCTGGAAGAAATTGAAAGTGTCCAAGTAAGAAAAAATAGTTGATTCTTCTTATGTAAGTGTGAGGATGTTGGGTGTGGGGAAGGTGATTCGGGCCATTTATTCTTTTTGCAAGGCAAAGTTTGGGACATCTGGTAGGCAGTCCTGAGACTTACAGATTTCTTTAGGATCATATAGGAGCTCTGAACCAAAGAACAACAAAAATCTTGCCTTAATGAATTGCAAAAAAACTTTTAGCTATACTGTATGACCAAAAAAACCTATTAAGTATTACCATTCAAAACCAGCCAGACATACTAGACAAACACAGCTAGGACAAGGTCCTCCCACGACGAGGACTCATTGCAGCTGGACCACCACTCTGAAGTCAGATGAGATAATAAAGTTAGTTATTAACATCCGGTATGCACAAAATTAAGAGAAACTTTTCAAACAATCCCTTTCATTAGTAACACTCTTCAAGAGAGATTACCAATCCTGGTGTCCCTGCAGAGTCGAGTCCATCTCTTCACTTTATGGTTTATTAATAATCTCCAAGTTTCTGCCAAGATAAGTTAATTTCTTTCATGTTTTAGATTTAAATTTTTTTGTTTTTCTCAAGAGTTCTTTAATGGGCAAGGTTTGGAAAGAAAGCAGCTGTCAGTTACGTTTTAGAACGTGGTTTTGGCAGAGACATTTATTTTCTGAGCATTGCAGTCAAATCTGTCTAAGAACTGATAGGCCAAGGTCAACCCACAGTAATCTTTGGAAAGTAAATAATGAATCTTTTCAAGTATTTTGACAGGAAACAAACTTTTCCAGATGAAGGGCCATGGAGATACAGTGCACAGAGAAGTGTGCATAAAAACAGACATATATACACATGTGTACAAATATGTGGGTGTATATATACATGCATTAAGAGCTGGAAACAATTGTGGCTTTTGTTTCTAACATCATAATCCAGGGGATCCTTGCTGAAGTGTAGGCTTTATACTATTATATCTTCATTTCTATAGGAAGTAGGGAAAATGTGTTTGGGGTGCATCTTTCAGGACAGTACTACTTTTTTTAGAACTTCAGGGAACAGTACATCTCCTGTTAAAGAGAAATAACAGAAATAGTGGGATAAATAGATTCAAAAGATTCACAGCTTACAGCATTTTAAGAAGAAATTGATGAATCAAAAGGATTGTGGGTTAAGTGCAGTTATGAATGAAATCTTCAGAACTTACAGATCCTAAATTTCTACACTGTAGTTGAACACAAGGCATAGCAACAAATCGATGGATGGGCAGTTCTGTCCCTCCAGTCCATAATTCTTTCGGGATTCACATTAACATATTATTGTTAATTCTACTGTCTTTCCAGAAGAAGCACAGAAGATAATGCTGCTTACTAATGAGTCCAGCAAAAAGAAATGCATGGGAGATGAGCTCCTATCCATCCGTTCTCGCCTGGGGCTACAATTCCATGCAATTCATTAGTCTCCTTGCAAACTGTCGTGTTGGACTGCTGTTGTCTTGAGGACAAATATGATGAATAGGGTCCCAAATTTCTGTTACCAGATGTAAAGGTTAAATTTCTTTTCTTCTTATCTCTCAAAAGCAAAAGTATCATTTTCCCAACACAGGTTGGTTAATTTAAATATCCAGATGGAAACAATACTAGCAACTTTTCTGTTTTCCCCTATAACCAAAGAAAATATCCTGGCAGATAGTCAAATCTAGAAAGTGATAGAATAATATCTAGCCAGCTTTAGAAAAGAGATCACTATTCTCAAGGCACAGTAAGATGTCTTTTTATTACAAGAAATATGCATTAACAAGGGTTAAATTCAAATAAAGTAATATAGACATTTTCACCTGAGAAATTAGCATGTTGCTCCCTTTTTACAGTGCCTGTATGTAAAATAAACACTAATCAACTTTCATCTTTAAAGTTTGTTGCTGAGTGCCATGGAAAATATGCTTTGTACAATTCTCAATGCATATTTGAAAAAATAGTCAAAGGTATTCAGGCGGGTACTAACATCAGCAATCTGTTTTTGTATTTAGAGTTTTTCAAGGACACACAAGGGCATCGGATGGTGAAATGTTATGCATGTTTTCAACACCATTTCACCTAGCATCACTGTCTGAAGATCTTGGTACTGCAGAGAGTTATTAGGCATGTAGTTATAGTCAAGGATCACAGCAGTATTACAGATCTGCTTTTGCCATTTTTTGTTCTGTCATTCTCAAATTAATCAGCTCTAGAAACAATGGTCTTTAAAGAACTCTCACCTCTGGCATGTGGTTTCAATGTTGTCTGCAGCTCTCAACATTGGCTGAGTAGCTTATTTTTAAAAAGGTAAATTAAAAAAAAAAAGTCAAGTTTTATTTAATATTTGTCTCAGAGTGCTCCAAAGCCTTGGTCTGCCTTTGAGTGAAAGAATGAGGAATGGGTGGTAGAATCTTTCCCTCTAAAAAGAAGCACACTGTTATAAAAGGAAGCATTTTAGAGCAATACCACCTGAAAGAGAAGATGAAACCACAGTTTGCCAATAATTTCACTTACTGGATTTATTCTATCAACATGCAAAATGCAGCCCAAGATGGAAAACCAGAAATTCGGGTTTACAGGGGTTTTTTTTAATTCATATAACAACAACAACTATGAGTGCAGTAACAGTATGTGGAGAATATAATGGATAAATTACACATTTAGAGATCCAGGTTTGAACTTCTTTTTAGAAGAAAAAAAAAAGGGAATTAACTGTTATTTCAGAAAACATAAAATATAGATAGTAAAAGGCGTAACTTAATGATTGTGATGAAAAAAAGTATGTGGGTGTTTTCCTTGATACTACTGAATATCAAAAAAGAATATCTGAGTGCGTTTGCACTTATGAGAACAGGGCAGGATTATGATTTCCAGCTTATTTACATTACAAGATACATTACAAGGAAAGTGCTCTTTCCTTGCACTGAAGAAGGAAATAGAGTGTCTTAATGTGCAGTTATCGAACAGTTACTACATTTCTGCAAAATGCTAAAAAACATAACAGAAAGAAACAGGGAAATAAAACAATCATTCACAGAAAAGAGGATCTTTCTTTAGTTGTATGTGTATTTGGAGAAAGTTGCAAAGGAAGATGATGCAGACTTTGTTTTTAAAATGGAAGAAAGGGCTACATGTGGCCCCTAGACCACACACCACTGAAAGATAGGAAGGTTACATTCTTTTTCCTCTACAGTCCCCAGTACTAAGGGGGGCAGAAAGAAACTGAAGTTGTTGTCTTTCCCCTTCCTTTTCTTTTCTTTGTTTTCTTTGAGGCTCAAGCTAATACATTTCATTAAATGGGAAGCTGGAAGGAAAAAAAGAAACAACTAGAAATAGCAGGAAAGGGAATACCATATAACTTTTTAGGTTTTTTTTGTTCCCTCCACAACCTATTGAATAAAAAGAAGTCCTGCTGCCAAGCTCCCTGGCTCTACTCTAATTCAAACTTGTACTCTTTTGGCGCTAATCATTCTTTTATAATCTGACTTAAAATATTAGAAATAACCAATACAGAACTCCCATGGAGAAAACAAGCTTTTAAGAAAAACCTAACAAAGAGAACAGGTCATCCAGCATAACAAAAGAAGGGGCAGGGAACAACCATGGGTAAGGCCTTCTCAGATACTGTAGCCCTCAATTACTGCACGCAACATGAAATAGGGTAATGCAGGTCAACAGTCTGCTATAAAAATTGATCATAGATCAAAGAATCATCAATAATGCAACTGCATCACAGTTTTCTGTATGTAATTCCTTATAGAGCTTTCTTTTTACCAATGTCAGAGGGAACACTAACTTTTATCTCCTTTTAACTTCTTCCAGCACTAAGGAGTAGCATCAATAGTAAAAACGTTGGTCTTGGCATAAAGGACATTGCATTTCAGGAGCCTTACACCTCAGCCTGACCACCAAAGGCTGCTTAATGAGACCTGCATAGTATATTTTTCTGTTTTCACTGAGTCTGAGCAATAAGCAACCTTGCAGAGATTCTGCTTAAGCCAGTTTCTTCCACAACTTTTTTCTACTTTATGTACTTCCCACATGATAGGCAAATTGTATCCAGCACATTTAGAGATCTGTGATACAAATGGCAATTATGAATAACTGTTTTAATACCCACGATAATAAAATGGGTCAAGAAAGAGGGCATAGACTTTGTCAAGTCTTCTAAGAGGGGAAAAAGGTAAGGACAAAACAATTCACTGTTCAAGTCACAGGTCTTCTGCTAGCTACATGAAAACTAAGTATGAGCAAGAATAACTCCTTGAAAGGCCAAGAGTTTGATGTAAGCTCATGGATGCAATCTTTACTATGGCCATTATCATCACTTTCTGACCTGCTTTTTTCGGCAAAACGAGCAACACTCTAACAATCTGGTTTTGTTGTATTGGATAGCGGTGCCTTCATATTTTAAAATATCTGTCTTATTCACAGTCTCAGAACGTTATAGTCTCATTTTACATGGGCACATTGTAAACTATGTGAATATCACTTTGTCTCAGTTTAGCTGTTATAGTTTATGTGACGTGCTGTCAGATGCCTTCCAGATTTTGAATGTACACTGTCTACCATGCCAACTGTTAGGTCTGTGATACTTCAAAACAGCTACGATTTCTCACAAACTGCTTCAGCCTCTAGCCTCAGTTATCAAATCTCAGTATGCAGATTTGGAGTGCCTAGACATCTATATCCAGGATTTTTTATTTGCCCTTTATGATTAAAAACTCTGGTCTTTTTAAGTCTCAAGTGAAAATATTTCTCACTTTTAAAAAATCCCCTATATTGTGTGCCAAGATCTCACCATATAATTGAATATGACTGATCTCCTGCCAAGGCCTGAATAGCAGGGAGAAATGCCTACAGACATGTTTCACAATTTCTGTTAGTAAAGCACTTCACTCAGAACAATTTCTTTGTGTGTGTGTGTTTGTGTGTTAAAACCTTGTTCTAAAGTTGTGAAAAAAATTCTGATGCTTATATTAATTACAAAGGAAACAATTTGATCAAGACTGCAGCACAGATCTGTCACTCACCTCATTACAATCTCAGATTTACACTAAGATAACTTAGTGTTGCTTTGGTGCTTTCTTAGTCTGTTTTCTTGCCAGTAAATTCACTGGTACTCCTCTGACTTCAGGAGAAGCAGAATCCCTCTTCTGTATGGGTAGTTGTTTGTTCAACAGGGACAAAGCCAAGACCCCCCACATTGAATGCTTACAGTTTTAGTTCACTTTAATTTTTGCACAATAATGTTGTTATTGTTCCCACCCCCACTCTCCTGTACAGCACTGCTGCTGCCACATGCATCTTTTATTCAGAGCACACAGGTCAAATCTGGCATGCAGACCCTGGTTTTTAATGGGCATACATCTCTCACTGGTGCTGAGTAGGGAAATTTTAACTGAGATCTTTAAATACAAGAAAACTTATAGGCTTCTGAAACAAGACAAAAGCTACTAAGGAGATACCGTCCCACTTACTGTAATTATATAACTCTTGTAATTCTCTGGTGCTATGTAAGAGGAAAGGAAACCAGAGAGGGAAAGCTACACTGATGCTACAAACAGAATTCTCCCAAGCTTGGTCTGCTTGTTGTGAATCAAACTTGTATCATAAAATTAAAAGGCAGTGTTTTTCCTTGACACGCCTGCTAGGAATTTTACAATTGATACCTTTCTCCCAGGCACTGGTGGACACCTCACTACTAGCATCCCAGTGGAAGACCTGTGCCTACACACCTAAGGTGAACAAATTCACGCTACTGCAGATGGAAGAAATGATCCTGCCAGCATCCCTTTCTCCATGAGACAGGAGGAAAGCTCAGTTTGGAAACTCTGCTGACCTGGGCAGTGACAGCACAGCAAATGGCTAACTCAGCCATAGAAGTTTCAATATCAGGTGTTTGCATATGCACCTTGTCATAACTCCAGCTGTGTCTTCTGGAGCAGCAAAAAGTCATGGGAAAACTTTATTTGGGAAAAGATTGTATTATTACGTAATATCCTTCTGTCTCTAAGATCAGAAGATAATTGCTTAAAAGGCATGCCATGTACACCGTGGCTGAATAGTGCCCAGCAGAATAACAAAAACACAGGCTTCAGTATTTCAGAGCGAGGAATGGTATAAACTCCCCCAAGGATGTTTAAAAATTTAAAAGTAAAAGTGCTTAATTTCAGAGAGTTGCATTATTGAGAGTGTCTTAATAAAAGCATATTATAAATGTGAAATTGTGCTGCCAATACAGTTTCAGCTCGCCTTGAGATTAATAAGGTGAAATGCATGTTATGCTATACTATATCTATTAAAATTTGTTCTGTATAAATATCTAGGTGGTTTTGTATTAAACTGTAACATGAGCTGACCAGAGTATCATATCATACTAGCATAAATAGTCTACAATGACTTATATTTCATGTTGCACAGCACTTAATAGCCTGTTAATAGTAATATTGGGATTCAGATAAAAAAGACAAGGCTTTCATAAAGAAAATATCATTTAGTAGGCTTCTACTGAGTGGTTCTGAGAAATTTTGTAGACTGGAAAAAAAAAGTCTTATTTTCTGTACATAACCTTTGGCAAAATACTGGCATAATGAATCTCTCATCCCCTTGTTAAACCATTTGAATAAATAGAAGTTTCAAATGCACAAATGCCAGCCAGCTGTTTGATTCACCTGAGAGTAAGGAGTACATTGTTTTCTATTGTGCCCATGCAGAAGAGTTAAAATAGAAGGTACCACTCCAGACAAGACCATGGCACAAAACTGGTCATTTGGGATCCTATGTGACAGATCAGCGACACCAAAAACAAAGAAAAGAAGGGGATGGAAAATTGACTTGTCCAAAATTTGAAAAAGGTGGAATGCAGAAAAGGAGTAGAAAATGTACAGTTACGTTATGGGAACTTTACCATGACCTGAAGAAATTTGTCTTCTTTGTCTTGAGAGTATGAGATGAATCAAAGTTTGAGAGGATCTTTGTCCTGGGAGCTACAAATATCACAAGGAGTTCTTGCAACAAAGGGCATGATGTGACACCAAAGCAAACTTATATACAGTACACCAGAAATCTGGTTGAATATTACAGGCATGAACAATTCCTCCACAACTTAGTCCTGACCGGTGAATGTGGGTTGCTGGCTATGCAACTCTCCTCTTTTCTATTCTGTCAGATTGCCAAACAGTGTGAAATACTTCAGATTATACATCGCACATGCACATCATCTACATGAAGATACAAAAAAGACAAAGGAACGCCATTGTCTTGCCTGCCCCAAAACTGGCTCAACCTGCAACACCTATGTACAAGGGGATCTCTGAGGAGCTTACGGCTAATGGTTTCTATTTCATGCGGTCAGTATATTGCTATTCTAAGCAACACAACCAAAGCAACACAGATGTTGTTTGGGGTTTTGTTGTTTTTTGTTTTTGTATTTTTTTTAATAACTACATTACCGTGTCGACGCAGGTTGAACGAGAGAACAGAGCCTCACTGCATTCGATGTTTCCTAGACAAACTGCAAAGATATTCTCCACCCTAAAGGGATAATTAAAATAAAAGACAAGCAGATGAACGGAAATGAACACTCTGAAATTGAGCAACAGAGAGAAGAAGGATCCAGGTTTTCTTAGTGTGTCAATACTACAACAGGTTCAGAATCATATAACACAAAATCTTTTTAATGTCCATTTTGCACATCGTCTCCTTAGTGCCAATTACTCTCCTTCCCTTTCCCTGAGAATCCAGCCCTTGACGTGCAACAATATGGTGATTTTTAATGTTCTGCAGAAAGGTTGGCTTAGTTAACTCTGATGCACAATGAAGCAAACAAGGCATTCCTAATAATGGCAACATGAAGAATACCCTACTGAAAAGCATTTTAATCTCCAATCCTACAACCGTTTATTGCAAAGTTTTTCCTCAAACAAAAAAAACCTCAGATTTTTTACTACTGACACCTCTTTGGTAGAGCTACACCACTCCTGAATACATCCCCTTACCTTTGTCATTTTCCAGAAAATATAAACCTATGTACCTCTACACAAAGGTAAACAAACTCTGTAAGACATTTTTTGGTTGAAGGTTATCTATAAGTGACTGAGCCATAAACCTTTGAGCAATGTGATTTAGAACAGAAATGCTACCACAGTAGAAATGAACCTCAGTCTTCATAGTGTGAACAGCAACTGCTATTATAATGAACCAAGACAGTAATCTGGATAGTTTGAGATGCTTTGCAGTTTTTGGATCATTTAACGAGGCTTATCATGTCTTTTCCATACTTGCAACTGAGGGGGAATTATTCCACAATTTGCAAATGGGGATTTAACTATTTCTAAAACCTTGCCGTTGAATGCAATTTTGTCGCTATCCAAATTTATATTGTAAAATACCCTAGTGTCTAAGACTGTTGCTACTAATGGAACAGATCATGCTAGCTTTTCACTGCTATTATGGACAAGCACATGGGTGAAGCAGCAACCACTATGGCATATTAGAAGCCAAGCAGACTTGTGAAACTTTATTCTCATGAGAGGGGAGACTAATGCACATTATTAGGATGACACATTGCTCTTGACGAGAAGCAAAATGACCCACTTCATTCACACGCAAAAAAACAGCACTGGGATATCAGTAGATCTGTATTCACTTGTTTGAAGGTTACATATCCCAAAGGAGCCCTAGATTAGTGCACACAGGTGATATTTCAGCAAGGACATATGCCAGAGGGGAACTGACATCAGAGTGATAAACCTTTAATTATCCTCAGGTGGTTATCCCCAGGTAGAAAACTGATTCCTTTACAACAGGTCAGGAATTCCTGCTCTAGAAATCCCAATCTCCAACACAGACGCATGCTTCTAAGGAGTTGCTGCATAAGTATTGTACCATCTTTCAGAAGTTAACCAGAAATATTTTTGAGAAGATGAGAGATAAAACTCTCTTGTAATATTTTTTACCAGATGCATTAGTGGTCTCTTATGGGCCCACTACTAGGTCCCCACAAAGACAGGTTGTCCTGCTAGCATGAATATGAACTTCCTGTGTTGTGTTCAGCTCTCACGCTGTCATGTTACTAACGCTTAATATATCAAATATTTTTCTAGTATTGGGATGCTGAAGTTACAAGTTGACAAAGGACAGAGAAAGTCACATGTACAGGACAGTGGCTGCCTATTAACAAATAGTTGCAACTTTTGTCAATTTGAAAGCGAGACTTGGCATTGCACTACTCGGCCCAGTGACCCTTCAAGACAACGAATACTCACTGAGAGGAACGCTGTTGCCACCTTGATTCCAATGTAAAATTCAGCCCATCCTTTCCACTTTTGGAACATTAATGTTTTTATTGTAATTACATCCTAGAAATTACAGTAGCGAAGGTATCGTTTCCTTTAAAAGTTGTGGAGGAGATGAATAGCAGAAGAAATGCTTTCTTGCTTACTACAGTGATCTGTTTCACACACTTTAAAACAGCATAGTCTGTTGATGATTGCTGCTGCTCTGTTTCAAGAGCCTATTCTTAACTACATTAGTTTTCCTCATACCACTAACATTAATTGCTGCAGAGGCTTCCCCCCCCCCCCGATAAATCCACATGCAGTTACTTTTATCTCAAGCTAAGGAAAATCAGGTTTGGCACACAGATTTCCTTTACTCATGTGCACAAACAGCAACAAGCAGAAAACAGGTCTAGGGACATTCAAGTCCCAGCTTCCCCTTCCACAAATTTTATCCACTTGCTATAATTTGTAGCCCAGATTTTCCTTCTAATTATTCTCTCCAATCTTGTCTCTACCAGGAATTGTTTAATTGATTTTTAAGTGAAAGATGCACACAAAGTTCCTTATATGCTGCATAAGGACATTTACCAGTTTGTACATCCATATTTTGTAATGCCAGGGCAACCCTTCATTAGGCTGCAAGATAGCATTAAAGGTGCAAATAGCTGTCAAATGAACTACTGACTGAATTCTGTGATTATTGCCAGTTAACTGATGAACTGACTCTACTACAGGAAAATTCCAGTAAGCTTTGACTTCTGTTGACTTTAGTGGTTAGAGATTTTGCTTCCTAGGAGCTATAAAATACCTTGATAAAATGCCATTTCAAAAAGCAGGATAAAGAAGGAAATTCTAGTACATGGAATAATGAGTTTATGCTATTGTTCACCTCTGCTGTGGACAGCAATAGCACGAAATGTTGTATTGTATACGAGGTTGGTTTCTTTGGTTGTATGCTTAAATGAAAGAGCAAAAAAGGGGAGTTTTCTAGGGTAGTCAGAAGATAAGAAAAATAATTGTCTCAGCCTAACATAGGGAAAACTGTAGTAGCAAATGGAGGAAGAATGCTTTTTAAGACTTTAAGAAGTTTTACTTTCTGAAATAAATGCCTTCCCTACAGCAGGGGCTCAGAAGCTGTTTGAGCTTAAAGGAAGGTTATTTACTGTTGTCATTGCATTGCCACAGCTTGTTACAACTACCAGGTGTCTCCCCGGCTTCAAAGCCGTGCAAGCTTCCAGGTGGCTTCATGGCAGAGAAAGGATGTTGTAAAAGATTAGAGAGAATATAATCTTGACCAGGCACAGCAGCTCTTTTCCCTCCATTCTGGGGAAAAAAACCAAACCCCAAAGCCCAGAGAAAACATTTTAGGTAGTTGTGGAAAATTAGTAGTTTTCAGTATGAGGACATTTCTCTAATATTCAGCTGAGAATCACTTTCACTTACTTCCAGATTCAGACAGCAATTGACCACACTTGTAAATTTTCCCTTTGTTAAGTTAATTTCTATTCTTACAATGACACCTTTAATATTTTCGTTGCTCATTATTGTGGTCCTATTACTTTGTTTCCAAAGTGTATTTATCTCTGTCAGCCTTTTCAGATAATTTTATTCCTGCAGCCCACCAGTGTATGTACGTAAAAAGATCTACTGATTTTTTCTGATTTTTAAATGCGTTTGTAATATGAAGTGATCATACAGATAAGGCAATAGATATAATTTTACTGAATCCTATCATTTTCCTGCCTTCTGGTTAGAGGGATCCATCATGTGTTTGGATGCTTTACCTCATCCACAAATACATACACAACATAATTTCAGTAATATTCTCTCAACGTTGCCTTCGTGGGTAAGTATGGTGGAAAAGAGGCATACAAACCTAGGTCACCAGGAAGAAGGGAATCTAGTGTCAGAAAAGCAGGGAGAGAAAAGTCCTAAGCTCCTAAAAGTATTCAGTGGTGCCAAATACTTAATAAGATTTAACAGAAAAGCTTCTCAAGGCAGGTCTGCAAAGGCACGTAACCTGACTTGAGCGCATATCTGTTGATGTCATTTAGGGTCTTTGGAATAATCCGGTTTGAAATGTATTTCATTTTTTGGTGTGATTGCCAGACATGTCTTGATATCCATGTCAGAAGTCAAACTCCGTTGACGCTTTTGCGTCTAGATGTCAAAATATTCTAACCAGCAAAGCAGTGTCAGTTTGGGAAGGTTTGAAAGTCAGGCAAAGATTGCAGTTAGTTCAGTTCCCAAGCCTGTGCCTGAGTGGCGCTAAGATTTATACCTTACAATAGCACTTTCTCTAACAGAATAACACTTTTTTTTTTTTTTGCTATTTTTGTCTTTAGTTTTAGAGTATTACTCTTGATTACTCAGATTAACGGGAGCTGTATCATGGTTAAAAATTGATTTCTACTTTGAGTCATTAAGGTCATGATGTTTATTTGTTCCATCACAGTTCTCCAATATATCTCTAAGGAACTGTAATTTATTCTGGAAATTACAGATCCCAGGAATTTTTATTTATTTATGGTTTTCGTCTATATTTTAATTAATTTATTTTCTTAACACGCTTGTGAATTTAAAACAGTTTTACTGAGAATGGAAATGTGCTTTGCTGTGTGAACTCATTTGCTGTGCAAAGTTGCTATTGAATTCTTGGCCATAAGATGTATGTGTGCATTAATCACCTGAGTGCAGTACTCTGCATAGCCTAGTTTTGCATAGTTTCACTCATATAATTTTCTTTTGAGTATATTTTCTTGTCACTATTTGTGGTTCTATTTAAGATTACTCTGAAATAGGTGTTGACCCTTTAGTCTTGATTTCCTTTACAAAAGTTATATTTGATCCTCTTCCCTCCTTTTTAAATATCTTATGGTTCATGGTTAGTGCATATGAACTTTCAGAGTATTGCCAAAGTCAGTGCATAGTTTACACCACTAGAGGATATGTAATTTATATATATATATATATAAATCTACTTAGTGAAATGTATCCACTGCCAAAGGAAAACCTCAACAAGCTTCAATTGTCATCTGCAGTAACAGGGACGTTTTTCTTGCTATTTAGATTGGGAATACAGTGTAGTGGGTGTATTAAAGTCTTTCTGTTTCTTTGTTCTACCTAGGCAACACGGTCTATGCCAGCTTGCATAGCACATTCAGGGACCAGAGCTGGCGTAACTCCTGTCAGCAGGGGTTTCTTGTCCCAGCTAATGCCGCTGATCAAAAGCGCACACATACTGACACTGTTCTGCTCACATCCAGTCCACTTCCTCCCTTGCCTTGGTCCAAATATTTGCGCAACCAAACTGCCAGACACACCAGGCAGTGATGTAGATTAAAACAAATCTAGGCAAAAATAAAAATTATAACCTAAAACTAGTTCAAGGTACAACCATAACAACTACAAATAGTTAAAAATCAACTATGAAGTGCCACTGAATTCAATGGTCCACAAAACTGTGACCCAAACAAAGAATGGAAAGGTAAATAGCATACCTTTGGCTTTTTCCTTTCTTACTTTCTTCAACTGCATCTTCCCCTGCATATCCTGTACATCCATCTTCAGTAGAATTTCCTTCATTTGAGACTTGAATTTGATAGCAATGTCCCAACTTGCCTCCTTATTTTTTATGTAGATTACCGTTTAGCAGACTTCTGCTTTAGAATTTATTTTGCAGTTGTCTCATGAATTCAAACTATTCAAAATAAGTGTAAAATCAATACTGCCTCAGGTGTGATAGTCACTGAAATCACTAAGTCTCTTTCCTGACTGAGCTAAGTAAATACAGACTCTGGTCTATTTTGAAGTTCATATTAAGGACTTAACTGGTGATAGAGAATAGTAATCTAGGCGAGATCCTAACAGTACAATGAAAAGGATTTTACATAAAAAGGAACAGATATATTTTGTTCTCATGTTCCAGGACTATGTTTTGAATAAACTGATTTCATTCCAGTATCTGAATCCCCAAGTGAAAAAATGCCATCAAGGAACTTCAGTTACAAAAACCCTCTGCTTTATAATATTATTGTTGTCATCTGTGAAGACAGAACACATGCTAGCATTTCAGTAGGTGCCAGTCCTCCTGTGTTGCTGATGGGAGACGTTATTCTTCTGAATAAATAGGGCAAAGTGACCAAGCACTTCCCCCCACTAAGTTTTAACAGAGAGTGAGCACATGTGTAAAGATGTGTGGTGAACTTTGAATCATGTAGCCCTAGCTGAAAAAAAGAAGTGTGAGCTAATTAAAAAAAAAAAAAAGAAAAGGATTAGGGATAACACTCAACAATTTCCTGAGTAAATTAGGAGTTGTGATAAGGGGGAATAAAAGGAGGAGGAAAAGCAGTCTGGTTAGAGTCTAAAATAAATGCTGCATTAAGAATAAATCAGAGCAATATTGAAGAATCAGCAGTAGTAGTGATGTTGAAATCTGCATACTAAAATTTTCACAGATATATTCTAGGCGGGGTGCGGTGGGGTTTGATACCACATAAAAAAAGATGATTGACCTGGGATTTTTGCCAAATGTAGCATAGGTCAGATGAGATTTTATTCTATGTCTGCTCCTGGTGTCAATGTGTGTGCAGTTCAGGAATTTGCCCTGTAAGCAAAAATTTTTCATTGCACTGAGCCGCAGGTCAAAGAGAAACAGTCTTCTTCCTACTGTATGTCACATCATCTTGATCTGAATTTAACCCAGGTAATTGGAGAAATTCTTATCCACAACAATCAGAGTTCAGATACCGGGAGACTATATGAAATTTCATGAGCTAAACTTCACATAGAAAAACTCAAAAAAGTATGCAAAGGAGGGCAAACAAACTCAAGCTTACTTTTTGTGATCAGTGACTACAACTGTAGGGACTGTGACTTAAGAAGAGGCACTAAATAATCTAGAAGGAAAACAGTTAGATGGGAGCTTCTTATTCCTTGTCCCTGTTGCTGTTGTTCTGCATTGTTGGCGTCCTATGGTTCCTATCAGTACGGCCCTTACACAGGTTCAGCAGCTCAGCGGTACATCTTTCTAATATAAAACCAATGTAAAATGTATAATCGTTATTACTACTGGCCGCCTGTTGACAAGCAACCCATGAGGATTACCCAGTCTTCCTGACATTTCCTGAGCAAAGCGGGGCGGGGGGCGGAAGGATTTGGGCAGACACGAGGAGCCTACCAAAGAGCACCAACTCCTTTCTAGTAGAGATGTTGTTGCCTCAAAAGAGCAGGGCTGAATAGTAGAGACAAAGTCTTTTCTTCAGCCAGAAGGGAAAATCCTGTCCAGAAAATAGGAAAAAATGGGTAGCTGTTCATCTTTGCACATATTTGATATCCCTTCTTACGCTGTTAGCTGCCAACAGAGGAAGAGGTTGCCATTCAGCAAACAAGTAGGAAGACAGAACTAGAGTAAATAACTAGTCCTGTGTTTGCTTCTGTTCAAACCCAAGCTTTTGTGGTTATTTTTGTTAAACCGGGGGGTGGGTTTGGGAAAAAGCAGTTTAATTTCTTAGTTCTGCAGATTTCTCATAGGATTCCGTGTGATATAGCCTCATGGAAAATTACTCGTGCTTTATAGCCAATGGCTGCTAGTGAACCATTTGGGGCCATTACTAGAGTCTTATTTTTTCTCCAATTGAGGGGGGGGGCGGTGTGTGGGAAGGATGTGAGAAGTGTTAAAAAAGACATCTGTTTGGAAATACGTTCAATTGATTTATTTGGGATGCTACATTATATATCCAACAATAAGGTTTTATTTTCTCCCTTTGGAGCTGTTATTTCTCAAATTTCTTCTTTTAATTGCCATGCTAACAAAGCACCAAAAAATCCAAACCAAGACAAACTAACAAGTAAGTCTTCTCTTGAACTCTTCACGACTATTATATGCTAATCAGAACAGAAAAGTATCTGATTTGTCACATTTCAGGATTTGGAGTGATTGACAAATCATCACAGCTTTCTGCAAATGCCTTTTCAAAGGAAGTTAGAAATAAAATGTTTCATTTTAAGTAAAATTAAAGCACATCAGAGAATACCACATGACACTGCTCCTTCCAAGTACTAAAAGCCAAGCATATATTTTTATGAGTGTGACTGATTAATGAAAATTTCATTTAGGATAAATCTCATTTTAGAAAATCATTCTAGATGATTTGTATAGTCAGATAATATACCAAACATATAAAAATAATTAATGAAATAATATTTGTGTTAGGCTGATAGACAGGCTTTGAATCTCTCAAGTTCTAGTAGAATAGAGACTCACATTTCCAATAATTCTTCACAATAAGAAGTTATTTCATTTGACTACATTCTATACTTTATGGACCTTAGAGTATTTTCTTAGTGATTATGCTGTACTAATAAATTTGAAATACTTTAAATCATACATTCCTATCCAACATTACAATATCTTGCTTTTAAAAATTTACATGCTTGTATTTCACAAATGTACTAGTTGGATGGGGGAGCTTTTAGGCAAAATCTTATTAATGAAATAATTGTCTGGGCGTATATTTTTAGTTATAAATCAGTCCTTTTACAGTTAAGGTAGCAGCCAACTTACACTAAGCAGCACCTGGCCTTTTGATTTTATGAAGCATACTTAAAATCCGTATCTTTAGAAAGAGTCGACTGTCTGATTTGATCCAGAAGAAATCATAATATTTTATATAAGAGACATATTAGACTATAGGCAACTATAATTGGAGGGGGTGGGGTAGGCTGTGTGTTTTGTTTGGGTTTTTTATTTTGGCTTGGGTTTTGTTTGGTTATAAATTTTTTTTTTTAAATTTGTGTATAGGTGCACACACAGGCATCTCCATCCACAGCTGTGTTCAAACACAGACTGAGGACCAGATGATGAAGCTGAAATCATTATTTTATTGAAGCACCTATAACAAGGCTATGTATAAGTACTAAACAAAGTGTACATGCACTCAAACAGCCTGGTCAGTTCCATCGGTATAAGTTACTCCAAGTCAGTAGAACTGTACCAACACAAAATACACAAAAATTCAGATTTTATACAAGACCTCCAAGGATACCTTAAAATGTGTGAATTACGTATGAGTGTGTGTTTGTGAGATGAGAGTGAATGCTCATTGTAAAATAATTCTTTTTGTTAGAACATTTCTTTTGTTGAGCTCAAAGACCTCTACAGTGAAATATCCATCTCAATAAAGTGAACCTAAGCAATCAAGCATTCTAATTAAACAAAAATGAAAAGTGCTAGAATTTTTTTTTTCTACAACCATAAATGGACAAAAAAGCAACAGGGAATAAGAAGAATCTTAACAATCTATTCATAAGGTGTCTTCTTTAAAGATCATGAGGAAGGGTTGTCTACAGAGATTATAAAGAAAGATGATCAAGGGTCTCAAAATGCATATGAAGAAAATTGCTTCTCATCAGATAATGAACTCGTTTTTAAGTGAAAATGATAATGAATCCATTAGTAATGCTGTTCTCAGGATTAATAATGAAAATGGTGATTGTGAATGCAGTGTAGAAGAAATATTTCCATTGTAGATAGAAGAAAATAGTATAAACAACAGGTAAGTGAAAGTTAACTAGAAAAGGAGAGAAGAAAGAGACACATACTGATAACAAAGAAGCAACAGAAACTTCACTCAACAAATGAAAAATTTCAGAACAGAATGTGGTGTTATTAGTACTGAAATTGGAAACTGTACAGTGCAGATTAAATAACCCATGAAAGATATGAATGCAAGCCTCTTCCCTTATCTCAGTTTCAATATTGTAATGTATTCTGCAAGTCATCTATATGCTTTTAAATAAACCATGTCTTTATAGTTTTCATTTTATGGTGTACCAACATCGTTGTTCCCTATACTGTAAGTTTTGAAACATTTTCACCTATTGGATCTCAGAGGACATCTACAAAGTTATTTTCAAAGGAAAGATGCATGAAATAAAATTTTTACTTCAGTAGTGACAAATGTCATCTTGAATAAACAGTTGGTATTTCCTTAGCTGTTCAAAACTGCAATCATACTAAATAACCTTATTTTGATGTATGTATTCTCATGCTTGTCACATGTGAAATTTAGATCTCATTCTTTAGGCATCTGAGAGGTGAGAGGAAATTTGGATTGAATAAAAATACCAAAATATTTTTTTAAATGTGTCAGGCATTTAATAGTCTTAATAGCATTTAACATGTTACAGTTCAAGCAATTAAGTCCATCACCCAGAACTCACCATTAAAGCATCTTCCAAGTCAAATTTCAAGCAGCTGCTCTGCACTGATTAAGATAACAAATGTTAAAAAGATTAATTTCTCTGACTGCTTGGTAGATCAAAATGCTATTATTGTCAGAGTTACATTCCAACCAGCAACATGCATCTGCTGTACGAAAATATATCTTTGACATTCATCAGTCTACTAATAAAAACATGAAATGGCAAGCTGCCACTGGAGTTAAAGAAAAGGAAGTGATTATTAACTCTTTGGGGTTTATTTCTTTGTTTGTTAAATCCAAGAACAAAAACCAAGGCTCATTTTATGCTCAGTGTTCAAAAATTGCATCTTTTTTTTTTTTCAGAGGTAGCACAACAGAGCAAAAACACTCTGAAAAGAAAACATTTCCTGAATGGTGCTTTCATCTTTCTTTGCAGAAGGGACAAAGGAAGGAGATACCTGAGGGCATTCTGTGCTGGGAATAGGAGGAGGGAAATGCTGTCTCGGTGTAGTAAATTGCAAAGCATATTGGGATGAGGAGTATTCAGGGCCAGAAAATGTAGACTGCTATATTAGATAATTTCAGTCAGCACCTCTTTAAAAAAAGACCTTAGGAAGCAGTGATACAGGTGCTGCTGTCAATGTCTCTAGCCATAGTAAGGGTACACTGCAGTAGAGCTGGAGGAGAATTTCAGTCTTGTTTTCATTTGTAGCATAAAAAAAATTTTTAGAAAATATCTTATTACTATCTTTTTCTTTTATCCTCATCAAATGTAACAGACAAGACAATTTGTCACTGCTGTAGTTGTCCATGGATGCTAGAAGCTATTAATACACAGCCAAAATCTGTTCACTGATTTGGACACAGTTTTCCACAGTGTCACACTGGAAAGCAAAAGTTCATCCTGTGAAGTGTATTTCCTTGCAAGGGACATGTCAGATGATGAGGCCCTTATTCATCAGTCAGGACTATCTCACTTCAGTGGAATGACTTAGATCAGTGAGACACTCCTTCGTTCAATCTTCCTATTCAAACACTCTCAGCTTTATGCTGTTTTTTCTTTAAGTTCCTGTGTCTTGGCCTTTTGGCTGGTAGACATATGATCAACCAGTTGTGCAGTAAGAGCCAACCCCCTCCCCCCAAAGTACTATGGCTTCTTCATTATTAGGTTTCATCGCAGTTAGTCTGTCTGGCCAGCTCATGTCATTTTGTGGGAGGTAAGTTAGGGTGGGAGAGAGATCAAAGCATAGATTATGAAGTAATATATTTATTTTAGATGTCTTTAAAAAGTTTCTTACCGCATTAGAAAACAGTGGATTAATTTTACTGCATACACATTCATTTCTGTGAAGGGATGCAGACTCCAATTTAATTACCTCAGAAAAAGCATTAATATTTACTAATAAAAAAAAGATTATTTGTATTAAATATGCATATACCAATATGAAATGTGGACTATCTGATGCATGTTGGCTGCAAGAATTCACAACATGTTTCATTCAGGCTAAAACAATGAGGCAGCTGGAGCTTATTCAGCCTCACGTTCACGGCAGACAACTGCTGGGCTTTCTGCTCTTTGGTAAAAAACATCAAACACTATTTTATAAATAAGTGACAGTGAGTAAACTTAGCTGATGTTCCATATCTAGAAACACCTCCGGCAATGCATTATTCATTGAACTATGTACTGAATTTATTGAAAGAACCTTTGGTACAGTTCATTTAAATTGACTTTCTGTTTCTTATACAAATCGCATGATACAATAAAGCACTGGTAATGATGTAAGATACCTTATATGCTGTATTCTACACAGTAAAGTAATTGACAGAAGATATTATATATTTAGGAGAATAAACTGAGCGTAATAGTCCAAATAATTGTAATGAAACTGTCTCAAATCAACAACAGGATATCAAAGCAGAATGAATTAAAATTTAATATGAGGCTGCAAGTGTCAGGTTCAGCCTGGAAAAACACCATTTAAAAGCCTTATTAGTTTTTTGCAGAATAAACATAAGAATCAAGATGGCTTTGTCCATAGAAGCATCAATAAAGCTGCATTCTGTTAAGGTATATGGAGTCACTTCTACTTTTACTGTTTCTTGGTGCTATTCTTAGGACACTTACTAACTTCTGAAATATTACGGTAGGTATTAGATTTTGTTTCCTGTCCTTGTTTATTAGTTGGAAGTGTGACCACTAATGCTTGGCCCTACTAGTAATAAAGAGCCCCTGGGTGACCCTCAAGGACACACACTTTTGCAATCATCTTAGCTATCAAGTCTTTTTGCATGGTCCAGGACAGAGAGGAGAAATTGAAAAGCAGTTGCATCTGCAGTGGCTAAATAGAAATAAAAGAGCTCCAAGGACTCACAGAATATAGCAAAAAAGATATAAAGGAATTTTAAAAAAAAAAAAAGTGTTTGCCAACCATACCAGTTACTGTAGATGCCCTAGATTTCCATCTTAAAAGGAGCATGCTGGTCATAGATGAGAATAAATTCTTAGCTGAAGAGGCCAGAAAGAGCCCTAGAAGATACCAGTTTTCTTTAATTGTTTTTCTCCATTGTTTCTTTAACTTTTCTCATTTCCAAACTCTGGGAGAAACTCTGTGTTAGCTTAATCCAGTCTCTTTCACATAACTTGCACCACCTAATTTCCTCCTTCTTCCCCACACCCCATGCTCATTTAGCACTTACTGCTTTTACATGAAACCTGGACATTTTAATGCATATGATATTACTTTGTGGTCAAGAGACCATAATCCCAGAAGTGGGTGTCAAAAAGTAATGACGCCTCCAATTCCATTTAGTCACCTTGCTTTTGAAGCAGGTCAACATCCTTTCTAATATGTGCATGAGTTTTTGAAGGATTTATGTGCGATTTATATGCACAATGCAGAGATGTCATTATTTAAATGGCATTTAGCCAATTTTCAATTATGTGCATGTTTGAGGTGAGTTTATTGGGCATTAGTTAAGTAAAACAATTCATTTGTCATTACAGAAGTATCTAAAACCACATGTCCTAGTGTACTCATACGCTGAGCCTTTCTTCTGTCCTCATCCTTCCTTCCAAAAAAAGAAAAAGACAGGGTTTATTCTTTGTATTTCTGTCTGCTCTTTGTGAACATTCAGTTCTTCATTTGAACATATTCTTTTAAGCTTCCTAGTAAATAACTGGTATTTCTAGAAATAATTGAGCAAATTTATAATGATTGAAAATTACTTTTAGTTAAGCAAAACATACTGCTAATTTAAACCATGCCATACTGGTTGGCAAAATACACAGTAATACATATTTACTTACAAATATTGTGTGATTGAACCCAATAATCAAGTATCTATTAAGAATCAATTCATTCCAGCCCTGCAGACAGGGAAATCTTAAAAGATTATCTTGGAATATAGAACTATTACTGCATAAAGAGTGTTCTTCATGCCTAGAAAACCAAACCCAAACAATACCACCAAAATACTTAGAGAAGTAATAGTACCCCTCCAGAATGCACACTACAATGAACAAAATTAGACAATTTAAGACAAAAGATGAAATATGACAAGAGATTACTCTAAGACCCCTGGGGTTTCTGAAATTAATCCGCCTCAAACTGCAACTCAAAACCCCACAAATACATCCAGGAACCCTCTCTCCTTCTGAACCATCTTCTCTTTCCTTACACTTTGCTTTGAGATTGTTCTCTGACTTTCTCTGTTTATTTTTCCCTCTGCCCATTTGGCTTTCCTTTCTTCACTTGACCCCTTTTTCTGCCCCAAACTATTAGTTTCTTCATTGTTCTTCTATACTGTTCCTTTTTCTTTAGTATGCTTTTTTAAGCATGAAAAGCCTACATCTTTGAACAAAGAATGGGGAAGGCTCAAAGAATGGGACAAGTTATATATAATTTAAGTTATGTATCATCTTCTGATTTAGATTAGTTTCACTTTAGGCTTTTCAGAATAGGTGAGATGTTTTTTTCTTTTCCATGGTTCCTCCTCTTCACCCAGGTAATTTTTTAATGAAGTTCAATTCTTTGCATGTTATAATTTCTTCAGCATGTCTTTTTGTCCATGTGGTGATATAAATAAATGTAAAGCTGTACCAAACAAAGAACTTGGCAGACGCGACGAGTGTACCTGCCGCATCGATAGTTGTCCTTTTCACCTCCTAGAACTTCACACCTTCCTTTGATGGGCCCTGTCTTAGTAGTAAAGACATGAAGCAAACATAAGGAAAGAAAATCACAAAAATGTCTCAAAAAAATGTTTAGCATGATGCAAAATTTAGGATTACTAAAAAAAGGTGATAGTGTCCTTGAAAAAAACACCAGCAATGTTTTCATCAGTACAAGCAAAACTAACCCACTACAAAAGCAAGAAATGCTTTGAAAACTACTTAAATACAGAGCATACACTCAAATAGGCAAGGTACAAGGAATGACAATGATCCAGTATCTCCATTATCCTCACAAAAAGACGACAGACTCCAAACACCTAGTAAAAAGATTCAAAGCACTCTTCTTCAGCAAGCTACTTCACTCCAAAGAGAATCCTTTTACCTAAGAACAGAAACAGAGGTGAGGAGGAACAAGTGTTCCCTGAATTCTCAGTGTCAGAAACTGGGAGCTTATACAGTAACTGCCAGACCTACTACAGATTTACACCCCCAAAAATGAGTTATGAATTTTGATCTAGCCAAATATTGGTTTGTGTATTACAAACTATTAAGATGTGTCTATATACAACGCTGTAGTTTTAAACAGTGAAACTTGTCTTTCCATGTTAGGTTACCTGAGTTTTGCTGCAGACCCACTAAGAAATATTATCAACATTTTACATACAAGTCATACTATAGCAAGTCACCTTTCTTGTATTGTTTTCAGAAATGCAAATCACTGAAAAGTCTTTTATAGAAAAACATAGTAAGATGCATTAAAATGTTTGTTGATGATGCATTTCATATTGCAAATTTTTTTTAAGTGCCAGCCATTGATAGATTGCATAGCATGATGTCACGCTTTTATTCCACTGCTCTGTAGGAAGCAGATCCTCAAACAGTTCATGAGACTCTAGCTTATGAGCCACAGCACATGATTCCATGTACACCTACACAGCAACTGGAGTGTGATCAAGTTAAAAGTGTCATTGTAACCACTGTCACATTTACTTTAGCATAACTAATGTATGAACTACTTCAAATGACAAAGCTCCTGTTAAAGTGGAATCTGTAACTGTTTCCTTTTTTTGAAATAAAAGGCTTAAAAATATTTAGCTACCTTCCTGTCATACGTGGGCTATGCTAATTACATCAGCTCACTCACTGGGTCTGTACATTTGTCAACTGCTTAAATTTTCACCAACACATTAAAAATGAAATTTCACTTAAAGCCAAGTAGAATAGTGTATGATGCTATCCTGTTCTGAAATTCAATCTTGACAGCATTTATTTTGGCAAATAATTTTCTGATAACGAGTTTACAAGAGCTAAAAGACTATTGATAAAACCGAAGAGTTCAGGTACTGTCTAGGTACTTGCAGACCCTGACAGTCCTTCTCAGCCTTAACCCATTTCAGGAATTTTAGAATGGAAAATAGTAAATATGCATATATAGTCATAAATGCATTTTTTTTGTCTGCCAAAAAAAGTAAAAATTGCCCAACAGAAAATTATAAATGCAGGATCATTTTGGTTACTTAAAGTCTCTGCACGGGCATATTAATAAGCTTTCTCCTACTTTTTGGTGTAATCCTAATGTGTTATTTTGCTTCAGTATCACTATCCACAAGCTAGCTCTCCTACCATATTTTTCCAAGTGTCCTTTGCCATTTCGAATTCCTTTAAAGCTTCATGACTGCTTTAAGTGTGTTTTTTTCAACTGATAAAGGAACTACTTCTAACCTATTTTGACAATTAGCAGTGCTTGTTTCCACTGATATGACCTCTATCTTGCAGTTTCACTTTCTTTCCACAATTCCATAAGCATATATTGCCCTAGGGATAAAAAAAAAAGCCAAAAACAAACCACCAAAAAAAACCCCACAAAACAAAACCCCCCAAAATTACCACACTACAAAACCTAAATGTCCTGTTTTCAACTTAACAAATGAACTGTTCTATATTCAAATCTCCTATAGTACCTTGGGGTTTCAGTCTAGGGTCAAAGTTTATTATGTAGTATACTATGCTAGAAGGTACGTTTTGGGTTTTTTGGGTGTTTTTTGTGTTTGGTTTTGTTTGTGTGCTTTTTTTTTTTTAAATCCATGGAAATTGTCCTTACCCCAAAGAATTTAACCTACATAGGAGAGGATTCATTGTTGTTGTTAAGTATTAATCCCATTTTTCTACTCTGCTGATAGAAGAAAAGAAATTGTAATAAAAATAGTCTACTTTTAGCTAGTGGTCAATATTTTATTAGCAAACACTGTCCTTTTACTATATTTGGGAACATTTAGACAGAGAGAAAATTATCAGTATAAAGAAAGTGTTCTTCAAATACTCATTCAGAATGATGTTCACATAACAAATGAGGCTGAAGCAAATGAATCTGGGGAGAAAAAGGTTTGGAGGCTTGAATTTTTATTTATTTTTTAAAAAAAGTTTGAGTATACGTACTGGGGGAAAAAAGCAAGAAGAGTATTAATTGTGGAAGATAAATGCCATTTTCTGTCTTGAGGTGCCTGGAGTTAGTATGTAGTACCAAAGAGAGATTACATTTCATAAGCATAAGATAAAAATACCTTTCAGATGTTAATGTCATTGTTAACTTAAGATTGATACCTGGAGAGTCTGAACAACTATTGCATTGGATAACACTGCATAGAAAGGGATGAAAATTAGAACTGAATGTAGGGTCAAAGAAGGTTTTTAAGTGAAACATTAATGGATTGAAAGAAGTTTAGAGGTTATAAAAAATTAAAAGTATATTTTCTAGCACAAATTTAGTGAAATTCCAGAGATTATTTTCACCTCCAAGAAATGTGATTTGTATTAATATTACACTCTATTCCATTTAGTCATCTGAAAAAATTGTGTGCCATGTTTTTGACTTATTACATGTTCTAAGGAACAAGTGGGGTGGGAATAGATATCTGTATGTTTCTGTATTAGATTTCAGAGGAAGCAATGCCAAAAAAAGGTATAATTTCACTCTGTTCTACGGAATTGCTTTGCCTTGACTGGATTTTCTTGTTTAGGGTTTTTTTGTGGTTTTTCCCCTCCTTTTCTGCATTCAGGTCTATCTTCCAAGACTTCAGCATTCAGAGCAACAGCAGTGCAGCAAATGGAGAAGTAATATGAATCCCTGCAGAGAGTTTGATCAGAGTGGGAATGCGAGCAAGAGCAGACAGATTGAGGTGAGTGACTAAGAGGAGGGTTAAAAACAACATGTAGAAGAAAACGTAGCCAGAAGACAGCAGACATATTTCTGTATCTTACGGAAACAGGTGCACATCTTATATTTTGTGTGGTGAATGATGGGGGGTGAAATGCTGATTTAACAGAGTTTTCAGAGCTGATGAAGGATGAGATAAAAGTTGGTTTTGTTTAACAACTTTGTGTAGGAGCGGTGTCCCCTAGTATTTAACGTAAGGGGGAGGACTGAGCAACAGGGGCCCTGGCATTGAACCTCAGTCAGCAAGTGGCTGAAACCTGTAAGAAAAACAAGTAACATTCTTGAAGGAGAGCACATGAGAAGGGAAGAGGCCATTATCAAGAGGTAATCAGGTAAAAAAAAAAAACTACAGAATTGGTTTGAGAGTTCAGTATTTTTATATTTTATGATCAATACTTGCAACGCAACATGCAAACTCTTACGTTTGGGAAGAAAAAGTGCAAAAATTTACAACAGCTGTTCTTGTCTGTGCAAGAAGCCAAGAGAACTAACTGAACACATAATCAAAAGTCAGTCCTTGTGAAGCTATGGGACAGGAACATGAAAACAGAGAAATAAGCCAGAGAATGATACTTATGTATTATTTCTTTAAAAGCTAATTCTCTATATCATGGCAAGTTTAAATATGTTCATGAACAGAAACTAATCTCAAATAAGGAGCTATAAGTGCAGCTATAGCCCACATGAAAAGAACAGGATCACATGCTAGCCTTTTGTTTTCACAAGTCCTGTCCTACAGTTAAACAATCAAACAAACAACAGGACAGAATGAAATTATTACACCATTTTGCATCCATGACAGATCTCTCCCAAAGATAAATCCCCACTAGGGGAGGAAAATGCGATGAAAATAAAGATGACTAGTAGTAAGGCAACATTTAGACTGTGATTAATGTTTGTTCTCCTTCAATCACCTATAAAGAAGAAAAATATTGAAAAAAATGGAGTAGATGTGTTTCTTTGCATGACAGGAATTGGAGCTTTTATTTTTTATAAATACTGAGGGGCATCCAAAGTGGTATTGAAGGGAGAAGAAAACAAAAAACAAAGTAGCTGGACTAAAATCTGAATAGAAATAAATTGACCTAAATTGTCAGATTTCTAACATCATCACCTTGATCAATATTATTCTACTACTTTTTTATTATTACTTTGGACTACATCTTGAAAACATTATAGAACCTTTGATATCTCCATGTGTTATTTTATGAAATCAGGGTTATACACTATTTTCTCTATTATAATTTTATATATTCCAGAATCTAGACCTTAAACAATGTTGCTTCATAATGCTGTTTAGTTACAAGACATTTTTGTAGCATAAGCAAACTTGATGGTCACGTTCAATCTCCAGATTACCTTGTCTGTAATAGATGTAACTAATTAAGATGTGGGGCATCACAAAACCTTTAAATATTTTCAGAGATGTGTACCACCTCTTTCATTATTCTTTCTATAATATTACCTCCATCTGTCCTTTTAATTTGCACCCCCTTCTACACCTGTGTACTTCAAAACAGTAAAGACATTGTGCAGAGGGGTATATTATATATAAACTTTTCTGGTTTGGGCAGACAGGCATTTGTCCTACATGTTCAATATGTAGCTACCAATTCTCACAAAAACCTCCACCTTCCTAAGCCCTTTTAGATTTCCAGAGCAACCTCTCTGGAAACGATGATTGTCTCTCACTGCAGATTACAAATGAAATAAATATTTCCACCCATTACGGCGGTATGTGGACATAGAGCACAAAGATCTCTATTACTGACCAGTCAGGTACCAGCCTCCCCATGTGACACTAAAAATTTAACCTTAAAGCAGGAAGATATTTGGAATAAAGAGGTTTTTGTTCAGATTTTTAGTTTAGAAGACTGTACAGTGCTCCTTCATGTTTGGCTTTAAGCTTTCGGGCAAACTGAAAGGCAAATACTAACATGCTTTGTAAAAGAGATTTTATAGAAGACCTGCTATGGTATGGGCAAAGAGAAAAAGAAGTGATACTGATAAATCTCTTGTCATCCCTTTCCTTCCCCCTGTCCCCTCAAGATCAAGCCTGCTATAGCCAGAAGAGAATCAAACCATTATAAAAAGCTCCAGAACAACAATAAAATGAAATTAAAAACTGCTTAACCCAAAGGCGATAAGACAACTACGCCAAACTAAACGCTTACTGCTGCCAAAAAAAAAGTTAATTTGATTCCACCATTTTCTCCTTCCATTAAGTTGTGCCCTTACAGTGATTCAGTTGTCTAAGTCTGACACTTTCTTCAGTGAACCCAGTTGGTTTACCAAAGTGACA
Organism: Phalacrocorax carbo; assembly: GCF_963921805.1. Classification (NCBI taxonomy): domain Eukaryota; kingdom Metazoa; phylum Chordata; class Aves; order Suliformes; family Phalacrocoracidae; genus Phalacrocorax; species Phalacrocorax carbo. The sequence continues at coordinate 52,165,555 of NC_087516.1, read as the reverse complement.
GAAAAGTGTTTCAGAAGGAGACAAACAGTTGATTGTTTTTTTGCAGGTTTAGTTAGCAGAACTGGCTGATCAAAAGGTCAGTCAAGTGCTAAAGATGACACAGGAAAGAGCTTGCAACCTCTGATCTTGGAGTACATGTTGGAATAATTAGATCATCCCTTTGTGGCAGCACTGAGTTTGGCTCAGACATCTCAGACATCTCTCAGGATTAAATTTGAAGGCTTGCTCTCTCTCTTTAGCCAGCTGACCTGCTATTGACATATTTCTGACATTCATCTCTCAGGATTTCTGCCTTTCTGATAAATGGAACCTGTTCTTTAGTTGTGTCCATTAGAGAAAACCACCACCTAATGCATCACATTTCATAGCTGTTCTTCATTTCTGATTGCCTCCAGGGACTATAAATTGACTTGTTAACTGTCATCACCCTTCCTCAGCAGAAAATTGTTTGCTTTTATTTTACAAGAATCCTTCAAATTGCTTAACGGAAACAGAATTGTCTCACTACCTTTGAGGTATGAATGTTGCTTCCTTAGACAGATGTTACCTCACATACTTGGCTGCCTAATCAACGATTTCACCCTTCTGCCTTCCAAGTGAAGAGTCATCCTGAGACTACAGTTCAATTTAGAGAGAAGGGACTCCATCTACTGAACCTTACATAAATCTATACACTAGCAAACATACCTGATATTAGTATCTAAGTGGAATTAGTACGTTCATTACTGGAACTTCACTGAAATCTTAAATTATGTTAAGTGAGCACTGAAGTAATAGGAGATTAACAACTCACACTAAGATAGCCTTGGAATACCAAAGTAGACACATTTTATGGAATTCACTTGTGGCTTACTTTCTCAATGAAGTTTGTTATCTCTGCATTGCAGCTTCTTTCTACAATAAGATGGTGACTAGAAAGCGTACTTGATGGAACATCACACGTTCTGCCCCTTGTCATATGCTCTAATACATATTGTGAACTCTAGTAAGGGTTATGCTGTGAATGTGGTAGAAACATGTTGGTAAAGGCTCCAGTGTTGGTCACCCAGTCTAACAGGCTTATAAGAAATTTTCACAAGGATGAGCACCTTCAGTTACTATTATTGACAAAAGGAATCTCCAGAGCTTGGCAAAGCAATAGTCACTGACAATCACTGCTGCATGTAGGCTTGTTCTTGCACGATGAGGCAGAATCAGTTATTATTAGCATTCTTAGACCAACCACAGAGCATTTCATGGTGATGGCTTCCTCAGTTCTTACCAGAAGAATTGTATTGGTGAACACCATGTTTTAGGGAAAAAAGGAAATATAGGACAAAATCCTCATCTCCTTGCGGCAACAAAAAACTGTCTAGTTTTCTTTTCCCTGTAGAGATGTTTGCAATCTTTCTGTAGACAACAGTTCTTTTGTTAGAGGAAGAACAGAAGTTCAGTGCAATCTCTTGTTTGGAGAACATGGAAACTGTATGAATAAGAACTACAGAATCTGAGCTTGCTAAAACTAGTGTTTCACAAACAGCCTCAGTGCCGTCTAATATGTACATGGTAGGAATGTATATCAGTTCTTTCAGTGGACTCAAAATTCACAGAAATCTTCCCTGTGTAAAAATACCCTTTTGGCCTCTGCTTGGAATACACACACACAAAGTACAGCAGTTGAAAACAGGCCTCCAAGAACAAGAAATGGAATTTACTCAAATATATTGTCATAAACTTTTATTTGCAAGAACTAAGCAATTGTCCAGGCTCAGATTCCAACATCCTCCTTCCTAAATTAATCCTACCTGAATATTTAGGGATTAAGGGGCACATCAGTGTGAATTCAGGTGCAACGATGATATTGGATGCTGCCATTGCTACTTTTTCAGTGCCTTATCACCTGACTATAAGAAAAAAAACCCACAGAAACAACACTAACGATATTCTTACAGAATATTGCTGGAAATCACACTAGGTAGATGAAGGAAGTAGTCATCTGCTGCAACTAAGAGCAAACTCTGTTCACTGTCATATAGTAGCAAAATCAAGTACTAAAACTATTTCTTTTTGTTTGAAATATAAGTCAGAGATTAATAGCTTTAACATTTACAGACCTCCTGAAAAAATGTGTTCATAGAGCACTTGTGGGTAATTTACAGCTATTGTTGTTTTAATTTATTTACAGGCATTTTTTTGATGTAGTAAATATGATTTGTCCTCTGTCTGACTTTCCCTCCTGAGACTCACTTAGGTGGCAAACTAAACTTTACAACGACAGACTAAATAGCATCGTTTTTGCTAGCACAGCTTTTCAGCACAGTAGAAGGAGCACTCTCCTGGACCCCTGCTGCTGCTAAGATTTCCTGTCATTGTCTGAAAAGTTAAAGCTGGTAACAATACTTAAAAATTTAGGGTCACAGGTCTGCAGCCCCAGCCTTGGATCCTAGTCCTCAAGGATATTGTGGGTAACTGAAACCATGCCACATGTAATTAGAGGTTTCCCCTAGGCTCCTGCATTTGACACACTTCTGATCTTCTGTAAGTAAAAAGTAGCTTCTGGTGTTGAAAATTAGTTTACATTTAATATCTCATTAGAAACAATGCAATATCTTCTATCTCTACTCATATTTAAAAAAAAGTCTTTAAAGAGGTATATTTATTTCAATTATCATCTAGCTTAGGGGCTAACCCTGTGCCTGTAGAATATCTCCTGGATGTCCCTGAAACGTTGCTCTTACTGAAGGAGCCTGTTAAATATGATTAGTTCCAAAGTACTGTGTGTAGAGGCTTCACTGAAGTCAGGAGACAACCTCTTCCAGGGCCTGGCTCTGTTTTTGTCCTCACCAGAGACAAAATAAAATAAACCCTGGAGGCATGGGAGTTAATCAGAAAGCAGTTTGCTCTCCAGGTCCCTTTGTGGTACCATCACACTGTTGGAATACTTCTAATTTCCCAGATGGCTAGTTCAATTTGCATGCTGGAAGTTGGGTGTTTAGGATTTTTTTTTTGTTTTGGGGTTTTTTTTCTCCTGTGAAAAAGGTGACCTTAAGTTCCTTCTAAAACTACATATTCATTATAACTGTCCTACTGAAAATACTCTTACATTCCAGCATTTCTAGGACTACTTTCTGAAATTAAACACACTAGTTTCTGTGTCCATGGAAAGAACACGGTTATGGTTTTAATATATAGTTGGGGCCCTTTTTCTGTGCTAATCTGAGCACATATAATGAAAATATCATTTACATCTACATTGTTAAGACCTTAGGAATCTTCCTCAAGTAATATAAGCTCTCTGTGCCCCTTTAACAGCTTGCTTTTGTCACAAGAGAATCAATGCTTAGTATGCCATACCTATATTTCCCTTTTTTTCTTAAAAAAGATTATCCAAGAGATTAGTCTTTTCTAAAAGTATTACCCAGCTCTTGAAGTCTTAGAGTTAATGACGTGTACCTATAAAAAAACTCAAATGCCTATAATGTCTATGATGTATGCACAGTTTGTTTGCTAAAAGGTGTTAAGCTTCTATATAGAGTTGAATTACCCTAAACTACACGAATTTCCTTCTTGGACCTAGAAATCCCTTAGACTGTCATAGCAGTGCATTCATTCTCCTGATACATTTGACCTAAATAACTAAATTACTTAAATCTTTATTATATACGTGGATCTCCTACTCTCTCCTTGTTATCACAACCTGGAAAGATTTAACAGTTTTGGAGTCTATCATCTCTGAACTACATATTTTGCAGTTCAGGCTTCTTTGTAATCCACAGCAGTTTTTGGATACCTTTTAAGTTGTCCATTTGTGCACAATCTTCTCCCTGCCACAATCTTATTATATTACTTCAGCAATTGTTTTTAGCTGTTTTTAGTAAAAGACAAGACACCAGAATGTGTCATTCCAACATCACTATTTGTTTTCCTCTGTTTTGCCTGAGCTATTTTAACTGTCACCTGAGGTTAGAAACTAAAGTTTGGTCAAAAAGAATTCAGTTTCAACAAGTTTATATTTTTGTTTCACATCAGAATGCACTCATGTTCCAATTTCCCTGCTTTTTCATCTTTTTTTGCTGTCAGTTTCTCCTTTCATTGTATTCTGCAACCCTTGTAACACAATATATAGATCAAATGCTTGTCAAGTTGTCTTATGTAAATCTAACAGTAAAGAGAAGTTTCAGAAAGATTGCTGGAAGAAAGGAAAGACTTGATACTGAGACCAAAGTGTTCAGGTACCTCGTTTTGGTCAGAGATTAGAAGGTTGAGTGGTCTAGCTTTTGGCTATTTCTACAGTAAAGCATGTAAATTCCTCCCAGACAAAAGTCTTGTACTCTCATTTCCAGTCTGACGCTTGTTAACCTTGTTAATATCAAACTAGCTCTATGTGTTTATGAATTCCTCAACAACAAGGTTCTGATCAGAAATTTAGTCTAGTCACTAACACCACAGATTATGGATCATCTCCAGATCTGTTCCTTACTATTTGCACTTCAGAGAACCTGGATGACCCTACTCCAAGGCTTCCAAAACACATCTAATCGATGCACTCTTTAGAAGATTCTTGCCAACTAAATTGAATAATTGCACAAACACATGTGTCTACTGTGAAAGTAAGTGTTTGGGGACAAGAAGGGCAAAACATGTAGCAGTAGACTTTGTCAGACTTTCTGATCCCATCAAGAAGCGTAAGGACTGAACAACTTCCCAAATGCAAACTCTGTTCAAGGTGTGTGTTGAGGGGTGCCCAAAGGGATGGGAAAGAAGAGGAAAGAAGAGCAACAGGGTGAACTTTCAAAGCACATGTAGCAAAATTAGAGTTAAGTTATACCATTTCTGGCAATAGCCAGAAACTGATTTGTGGGAAATAGCAGAAGATTGACCAAATTGATATCTTGACTGTTTATATAACCTACCAACCCCAGTGACAGAATTCACTCATTTAGGGACTTTGTAAGCATGGTTTAATGGCCAAGAGAGACCTGCTTTGCATTAATCAGTCCATCCCAATTTGCATCCATTCATAGGTTTTGGCAACCCTGTTTGGAGGAAAACAAAACAAACCACAAAAAATAACAGGCTTATGTGCTTCATTCCTGGAAAATGTTTCCACTGTATCCTGTTACAGGCTGCACGTTTTGAGTCCTGAGCAGAAAAACCATGATAAAATAGCTTTTAAAACTAGTATTACTACACATCGTACATCAATATAACTGATGTTAATCCATACAAGGTATGGATCATTTTTCCAATGCCATGTACTCCTTGTGTAAGGAATCTGAAATTATTGTAGTTGTTTACAGATCCTCAGTAAAGGCTATTTTCTCCTTCAAAGTGCTCTTATCTTGAATTGCTTTACTACTCTTAGTCTTTACGGAAGAGAAAGAAACAAATATTGACAGTCAGGCAAGTTGTTAACTCTTGTCATATGGGGTTTTTTTACATCAAACCCAACATTTTGCAGCTAAGTTTGTCATTTCAGTGCACTCCCCCAGGGAAGCATTAGGGGCCAGGAAAACTTACATGCGAGAGCCAGGATTGCCAGGCTGCCCTGCAAAGAAAGACAGGTGGCAGGATTTTTCAGGACTCGCATTGAACTCCAGGATTGAAGCAAGGGATTAAAGTTCAAAGCAATTACTAACTGAATCCAGCTAAAATTTGGCTTAAATTGTGAGAGTGGTAAATTGGCCGAGTCCAGTTTAAGTCCTTGCTCTTTTGTTGAAAGTCAAAGCAACACAGAAATTTGCCCAAAGGAAGCATGACATTATTAACCATAAGGAATAGTCCTTTTCCCTAGCAAGTCAGGGGTGTGAGTACTTGCCCTCTGGGAACAATAACTATCGGGGAAAAACTCGTATCATGCTCCCAGTGGAATAAAACAAATGGTCTTACATATAAACAAGCAGATGTTCAGCATTCAGATGTGTTCTGCAAATCAGTCCTACCCTCTGCGTATATTAAGCCTGCTGGGAAATCTGTAAGCAAGTTCTGCTGACTTAGCAATAAGGGTGTTTCTTTGTTTGGATGCACTTGCCTTTCTGAAGTACTAGGTAGCCAGACACAGAAAGAGAAACAACAGACCTTATCTAATGAACTGGGACATGTATTAGACTCAAGCAGTTGTACTCAGTAGAGCTAAGCAAAGAAAAGTAAAACCCAACCCCTAAGCATAGCCAGTTCCACAACCAACCCTGCAGAAAGAGATCCTTATTATCAGAGCACTTTGGCCATGGTATGCTTATTAACAGGTGAAGGCCATACACCTAATAGGAGCATTATTGACACCCTGTATAAAACTTAAACCAGCTATAGGGTCATACAACTTTTCTTTCTGAGAAAAGTTAGCAATTAGCTAACAGTTCCTACTGAACATGTATGGGTCTTACAGCTGTTTTCATAGTTTAAAGCACTGTCAAAAAACCCCTAAGCGCTCCATCATGGAAATGTATCTTTTCCTTGGTTGCCTTACTGACAAAAATAATTCTCTGATCTTTGATAGCTTTTCTGAAAACATGCTAGTTTTTTTTCCTTCCTCCATTTCTAACAATGAAACACAAGAAAAAATTGGGTCAGAAATTAAATACATGTATTTAATAACAGGTGCAAAATTTCTCTAAATACAAGAACACACTCTGCAGGCTTCGACATTTTAGGCTGTTTTGGCCTGAGTCATTTTGCAGATATTTGAGTGCAAATGTGTGCACGAAAAAAAATGAACACAAGTATACTGAAAAAAGCCACAGGTATTCCTGGAATGAGAAATGAGGAAATCTGTTCCACAGTTATTAAAAAGAGCTTTCAGAGTTCAGCTTTTACCATTTCATAGAGGTTCACTTAGTAGTGAACAAAAAAAAATCCAGTGTCCCAGGTGATTAGACAGAGCAGCTGACCAAACCACTGCAAACAATTTTTCTAACATCAAGGTAAACAAGTAGCAGAAAGCATTCAGCAAGACTTTTGACTTAAAACCTGGTGGTGGGGGAAGAAAAGGGAGAAATAAAACTTCATGGAGCAGATTCCAGTGGCCCCTGTCCCCAGGAGCCTCGCAGATTTTTCCATTGCAGTAGATAAATCATTTCATTTTTATTATAATCCTAAAACTGTGATTGTGGTACATTAGCATTCAAAACATCACCAAGGAAAAGAATGCTTCATAATAGTGTTAAATTATTTTTATAACAATGGTTTCATTATTAAGAGCTGTTAATACACGTCTGTACCTTTATTGTGTCTTGTATTTGTCTAACAAAGGTAAAATGCAATAGTAAGATCTTTAGCCTGGGATTCTCTTTTGCTGTCTTGGCTCGAGATTGGGGGGCAGACAAGTAATATGCCTGTATGTAAAAATTAATACTTTATTGGAAGGCTGCCTCTAAACCTGTTAAAAGAGTTTATGTAGACTGTTGGTTTTCTAGCTGCTCTGTATTTTTACTGAACTTTTAATGAGTTTTGGTCTGGACTGAAAAGCAGAAAAAACTCCTTGAAGTTTGATTTTAAGACAAAGTACAGGAATGATATTTCGTCTGCCTCCCCAGACATTGAAACATGATCACTTAGATCCCACTTCACTACTGCATGTTTACATACTTGCATCTGTAGCTGATACAAGCCAAAGTATTGAAACTGGCTTTCATAGTTTCAGTCCTTCAAACCAGAAACAAGCTTCCATTAACCTGAGTAGCACTAAGATTTGACTTATTACTCATGACAAAAATAATTTTACAAGGATCAAGTCAAAACCCTCTCCTACAGCCTGAAATACTGTAAACACACAAGGAACTGAAACAGGTATTGATAATGCTGATACCGGTGCTTCTAAATTTCAGACAATACATGGACTGCAACGATTACAAAAAACTTGCTATGAACTGGTTCAGGATCAAACAATAGTTCAGGTATAGCATTGCTTACACAGCTGTCAGTATCCAGACTATGATGCATTTGAAACCTTGAAGACTCATCTTTTTCCTGCATAACGTAGCTTTGTTACCCGACTGAGGCAAAAGGTGCCATTAGTCACATGCTTGGAGGGGGATAATCCCTCCAGATGGCCCTTGCATGGAGTATGACACCAAGAATGGTTTGTCACCTAGAACACACACCATGCGAGCTCAAAACTGTCAGCTTGGAAGAGGCAACTTGGTTCTATGCTGTAAAGTCACACAAAATAGGTTGCAGTTTGATAGTAATAGACTAGAGAAAGTGATATCTATTACTCCTTACCCTGCAGTGCAGGCTGACATACTGTCACCATAATCACATATATGTACTGGCACAGAGCACAAAGAGTATTTCTAATGGGGTTTATCAGTACCTAGAAAGACGAAAGGAAAAGTATAATATCCTGACACGGAGAGGAAGTGCTTGTCAACACTACCAATGGGTTAATGAAGGGTCAGCCTTCAAAAAGATAAAGTATCTTCTCAGCATCTTAAAGTAAGCTCTGTAGTTTCATTGAGGTTACATTTCTTGATTTCCACTGCTGAAAATTACCAAAAAAAAGATTTTAAAAGTCAGTTTTAACAAATCTCTCTCCAGCCACCTCAGGCTCTTAAAAAAACCCTGTATGTTCACACAAAGATGACAGCAAATATGACAAAAATTTATCTTAAAAGTAAATCTATAAGAACTTAGATCCTTTGGATTGCCATGAATAACATAAGGGAATTTCCAGATTATAACTTCTGCCCAGACTCTTTGTTCAGTGGTCACCCTCACCACTTCAAGAGCAGATGTTCGCTGACAGAAGGCACTTTTAGAAGCCTTTACACTTGGATTTAAGAGATACAGTTTCAAATCCTGGTTTATGCTACAGCCACTGTGTAACCACAGAAAATCTGTTCAGGCTGGGTTATAAATTCTGCTTTTCAAAACGCAAATTAGGGTCTAATAGGCTTCACCAGAATATGAGTCCTTCTTGACATTAATTATACAAAACTACTCACATAAGGTAGGCACACATTTAAGGATTTTACTGGTAAAACAGGAATTAACCTTGTTGCTGTGCTGTTTATGAGAATACAAGTAGAGGGGAAAAAAAAATCAACCTAAATATAGTTGTACCAAAGAAACTTTTTAAAGGCACAAGTCAAGGTTGCTTTTCAGGTTATAGCGATACCCCACTAGCTCTCAAATTGGCACAAGGAAAATAACAGATGTTTGTGTAAGACCGAGCTGTTTGCTAGCATTATTCTTTATGGGCTTAATGAAGTGCAAGGTTAAATTGTGACAATAGCTGCTATAGTCACGTGTGTAGACAGCAAAATTTACTAATCAAATTTAGTCAAGAAAATGACAATTTTACATACATAATGCTTAATACACTTAAGGGAGTTGCTCTTTCCCTATAGACACTATTATTCTGCTTCTGCCAAGCCATACTGCAGCCAGCCTTTAAAATGCTGAAGTCAAGAAACTTGTCACTTTATTTCTGCTTAAATAAGCACGTGCCTTTCTGCAGTGTTTTTTTTTTTGGTGAATGGTGAGAAGCACAGCCAAAGAGTTAGTTGCAACCCACCTAATCTTCTATTCCAATAACTAACAGCTAAGACAACCAGGAAAAAGGAAAAGATTTCCTAAGAAAAACAAGGAAGAAAAGTATTGCTTTGGTTTCCCCCGTGTTTTAAAGTTAAAACTTCTTCCAGTAAACCATGCTGACAAAGCTGGTTGTGCCAGGACACCAAGATAACTGATTTTTGGGTCCCTCTTTATCTCTCCTCACTCTGACATATGGTACTAATAGGGTCAAATGTTGCTTAGGAGAACTTAACTACCTTCATAATACTGCAGGATGAGGTGGTGAAGACCTTTGCCTTTGCTAGTGCATTAAAACATTTAAAGGAAGTTATCTGCCATTTGGATATAAGCTTTTACAAGAATTACTATCTTATTTTTTCCACTATGCTTATTTCTTAAAGGAGAAACTGGGTAAGTTCACCTTGAACTTGTGAAGGTTGATTCTCACAGCCTTGTCTAGCTTGATAATCTTTTTATTATTATTTTCTTCTTAATTTTTTCTTTGAACCTGAGCAAAACCACCAAAACACAAACATTCCTACTCTGAGACTGCAGGACATCCCTGACAAGGAAAGCTGAATAAGATGAAGGCACATTTTTCTTCTCACAAACCTTCAGAAGCAGTGGTGAAGCTCCCCCAGACTATGATAAATAGCATACCCCAGTTCTTCACGACAGAGCAGGACAAGAGGATTAAAAAAATAACTAAAAAACCCAAACATGTAACCACAAAAACCTTTGCCTAGGTTACATTAAAAACAAAAAATTACCACTTGATGTTCAGGAGGCCTTGACAAACAGCACCAGCTTAAGGAGATTTGATCAGCTTGTCCTTACTTCACTTGTAACTAACTTAACTCAGTTTATCCAGCCTGTTTTCTTGCCAACCCTAAAATCTAGGCAAAAACCTGGGGAAGAGGTTGATGAAAGAGAGATGAGTAAAGTGCCATGGCAGGCATTTACAACATTTTTGCTCTAGGGTTTGTATTATTAGTCAAAACTAAGCATAAATACGTGATAAAGTTGACTAAAAGTGTTATTTTGAGTGTTTCTTTTGTTTAGCATGCAGATAGTTTATGTTTACATATTGAAATAAAGCTTCCCCCCTCCTTAGCTTAGAGAGGATGGGCTTCATTCTTAGGCAGTACCAGCAGTTTGACTAGGCTATGGTGTTGTCTGAAAAGCAGATTCATTGCCCGTGTGCAGAGTCAATAATCACCCACTCTGGAGAAATGTTGCTTATTTATTTCAGGGTTGTACAAGCTTGGGTGCCCAGTGGTTTTCCACAAATCAAGCACACCCAAGCCAGCTCCTTTGTTATATTTGTACAATAAATTGATACCTATTCTGCCTAATATTCATTCTAATCTACATAGGTTGTGTAATGGCATTAAGCTACTCCTCTTGGCTCCACTTCAGATCCTTCTGCACATGTCTTACTCTCTTCAGGGGTCCTTGGTGGTCTCTGGAGGTCTTTATGGATGAAGAACCCTAACCCTTTTTACCCATATATGGTTGTGTGTCACCTAGGGACAACTCAAGGCTATTTCCTCTTGCCACGGCTCCTATAATTTCTTCCAAAAGGAAGATTTGTCCTTGATTAAATGGATGACACCGATGGCCAAGATATCCTGTCTCAAAGCTTAGGTTACATATTAAAACATCAATCCCTACGTAAACAATGCTTGATCAAAAATGAATTTGGATTCATGCTAATTAAACACAGACAATACCTCTTCTTTCCAGGGGGTTTGTTCCCTTACAACAATGTACAAAGAAATCTCATTGTAATGTACTGTAAACAGAGCACTCTTACAGGATGTTAGACAGGGTTTGATTTTTTTTTACTGACTCAAATTCTATAAATGGGAAAGGTTGCTTCAAAAAACCTTGTAATTCAATTAACAATGATAGTACCTTCACCGTGTTACTTAGTCCTCCACGCACCACAACAAAGTGTTAAATGTGTAAATCTGCCATCACACTGTAGAAAGGTCTCTAGACTGCCCAGAACAGCAACCATCTTTCCTAAAAGTGCAGACACAGCATACTAGAAGAGCAATAGCCAGAGCCTTAAGACTACAGAATCCACTTGGACGGTACTAATTTAGCAAGGAAGCTACACTTTTTGTTAGAAGAAAAATACAGGGCCAGATAGCCCTAGGTATCTTCAGATCTCACATAAGTGATTGCCAGGTACTCACTCTGAAGGGCAATACCAGTTTCTGCTATTAGTACCGAAAAGCAGCGCAATTACGTAGCTAGACCAAACGCAGGTAGAGATGCAGCTGCCAGTCCTTCAATATGCATTTACAGCGCAGTAACAGAGCCACTGAAAGGGTAGCTGTAATGGGAACCCTCAGGGCATTTCATCTAGGGATCACTGAAGTCCTCTGGTACATAAGAAGCTGTTTAGAGAGTTCCAGTCTCTCCCACACCATCCGATACCACTGATAATGGGGATGTTGACTCATAGTGTGTGACAAGCAGCGGTGATGATCAAGCAATTCTGTGACAGCAGCTTTACGGATAAGGGTAACGTTTCAGACAAGAGAGTTAAATAATACTTTTGCAGCCATTTCTCTACACACATCACAACCCTTCCCCAGAAGATTAGGCATTAATAGGCTCACCCAGATTGTCTTGAAGATTGATTATTTTGACTCTAAGTCATCAAAATACAAGAGATCTGTTAGAAAGGCTTATTCTTATGGAGTTTAAGGTGGGGTTTGCTTTTTTGTTGTTGTTATTTAAAAATGCTTGCTTTCCTAAGACATCATGGACATCATTTTCTGGTTTTAGTACATATGTACAATTGTATGCACAATTTTCTTGAACTACATAGGAGAGAAACAAATGGCTTCTCTCCCCACCCTGCCTTTCTCAGCGTGCCAGACAGTTTCAAGTATTACAGATCTTGAGCAATCATCAATACCATTTTTAGGGTGACAGATGGAAATTGTCATTATTTCTATAAATATTTAAAGTCGCTTAAGCAATTTCTATGAATATTTTGCTGCTTTATAAATACCTTAAGTAATTCACTTTTCAGTTGGCTGTAACAACCACAGAAAGTGAAATAAGGACTCATCATCCTTTGACATGCCTTCCTAACAGGAAAACAAGAGCTACCATGCTTCCTATGTGCTATATCTTAATTATATGTATGTAAAGCCCACGCAGTGATATATTTACCACCAGAATGTTTTACACTGGGAAACATATCACAGTTTCAGTGACACAGCATAAAGTGAGCTTAGTCTTTTATGGGTTAAAGGCTTGGCATCTGTGAAGTTATGCTACATGTAGAAGTGGGGTTTTGGAACTGCACAAAGTCTGAAATGATCTTTTGTTTTGTCAGGAGACAGAAGGCTAAAGCCACCTGGATAAATTAAATACCCATATGGCAGGTCTGAACAATATGATGTGACCCAGTGGCCACATGCCCACGCTGCTGTGGAACAAGTTGCAGCTATTTCAGAAGGCAGAATTTGAAATTACCCGATACCATAGTACCAAGGTCAAAGCACACATTCCATATGGGTCAGGACATACGTTCCATATGTGTTCCTGTGGGTTTACTACCTAGTTATTCAGTAATGTTTCTATAGCAATTAAGCTAGACTGAAATGACATCTATTAAAAAACCATCCTTAAAGAAAGAGGGGAGGGCATTTTTTAAAACTCAGATGGTTTTGCGTCCAGTTGACAGCACAGTCCTCCCATTTTGTGTAGAGCCTTCTTAAAAGGCTTTAGAATCACATCAATGCATAGTTGAAGTGTGAGCTAAGTAAACCATGGGTTTGTCCTGAAGGTGCCTGCTCTAAAACACTGCATTTTTTTTATTGCTTAAGAAAGGAAGAACAATACTTATTGGGGCAGTCCAGCATTAAGGGCTGGCCCATTATGTCCCATAACTGGTTTAGCTCTAAAGTATAGATAAAGACAATATGATTTGTTTTGCATTTGTTGCCATAAGGGTACAGGAATTTGAATGTTCTTTCTGGTACTTAGTACAGAACCTGTGGCACCCGAGATCTCAAAAAAAAACCCCAAACTATTTTTGAGCTGGAAAACGGTATATTATAAAATAGTTAGCTCAGCCCCAAAGAGACAGAGTATTTGACTTCTTATAAAAGTACTGAAGAACACCTGTTGCATCCATGACTGATTTTCCAGGCCTACCCTTGTGAGGAATGAAAGAATTGAAGATTGGAGATTTGGAAAATGCAAGACAGAGGTGATGCCCTGGCATATGGGGAATAGATCCATGGCAGAAAGGCAGCTCTTGGGTCTCATGTCTGTCAGCCTCCACTGTCCAAGTTCTTCACTGAGTTTTTTTAAGCTAGCTGCTGTGAAGAGCAATCCAGCTGCAACCAGGTTTGGCCCTAGCAGGGTTACCTCAGAAGCAGCAGAAGTGAGATACATGACAAGGGCCTTCAGCAGTGTAATTTCTAGAGAACAGGCTAAAGAAACAGTCCCTCAGAGAATTTTATATAAGGAGTACAAGTTACTTTTAAGTTTAGGGTAACTGCAGAATGCAAGGAAGCAAAACATTGAAATATTGGAAGTAGTTAACACAAAGGGAGACATTTCTCTGGTAAGTACTAAGATACACAACTCCTCATCCCTGAGTGGTTATTTGAACCTACCCCTCCCCAAGCCAGCGCAGGAAAGCCATTTTAGCACAAGCCATCCAGAAGCTGCCAGCTGCTGAGAGGAAGCAAAAGGTTTTCAGATTTTTTGGTTTCCAGTATTGCACGAAAGTTAGTATTTCTACATATTCACCTAGCCTGAGAAAAAAAGAAAAAATAATTTTAGGATGTCTATTAATACAGGCCTCAAGTTTCCATGTCCTGACACAGATGTGGATAATCCTTAATAAAGTTTTGTTCCAAATGCTCTTTTTTTGTGGGCAGGTATCCACCCCTAAATGGTCCTTCCAGTCTGTTGGAGTCTGTTGAATGCAGGTTCGGGTTTTTTCAGAACAGGGATGAGAACTTTTGGACAAAAGATATTTTGGTACTTCAATCTATATTAGTGCCTCAAAATATTTTGCTCAGAGCAGGTATGAAGAAAGGAAGAAATACTGTCCAAAAGAACAAGCTGGTATTACTATAATTTTTCATTTTTAAAGTACCCTGCCATTCCAACTTCCTCTCCAATCTGACTTCTCTAATAAAAGCAAGGAGCACTAACATTATAGTCAGTCCTTTCTTTCCTAGTTGTACCCATTCATTGCCATTCTCAAAATATGTGTACTCTGAAAGCATTTTGTGTGCACAAGCTCACAGACAAAGCTTCTAGATTAGAAATCCAAGTTTGACAGTAGTGCAGAAATTAGATTTTGTTGTTAGATTGTTTTTTTAACACAGAATATGGCCTATGGCTTTATATTAAGATTCGTGTCATATGGTATTATAATTCACATTACAATACAACACATCCACTGCTTCAGCCAGGATTTGAAGCAAAGCCAGATATAACTATGCTATAAGTTTCGACTTGAGTGAGTTTACTGGAGCTAGAGTGAAAAATGCAAGCCTGACTTCTGGGAGAGGCATGTTAGCTTTTCTATATCAAGGCTCAACATATTAGCATGAGCACCTGAAAGGGAATCCATTACATCCTAGTAAACTCAGATATCAGAATTTGGAAGAACGCTGTTCTCATTGTGAGATCTTTGATATGTGTTAAACCAGAAATAACTGGGAGTGGGAAGGGGTGGGGTGGTAATCAAGTTCCACATGAACTTCTTATACCACAATGAATTTTGGTCTGAAATGAGACCTGAAAGCTTTAAAGAAGAGTTGTGCAGAACAGTTGCACATTTCACAGGTACTAATGTTTTGAGCCGTAAGCCCCTAAATTGTAGCCTGAATGTAACAAACATTAATTGTCTCCGTCTTGACTATCACAAGACCTCATGGCCAGCGAGGTTGCAGGATAACAGACCATACGTATTCCCTAGTTACTTATAGGCTCCCAAGTTGCACACCCCCTCTCCTCCTTTATAGCCTGCTGTGCCCCAGTTTGCTCATAGGACCCTAACTGAAAAGTCTGGCATATCTATCAGCTGAAAATAGATTAGATCTTTTATTACTCTATATCCAGAGAAAACTTAAGTAAAAAAGAACCCAAACAAAAAACTTCAAACAACTAAAAAGCAAACAAGGGGGTGGGGAAGGAAGGCAGAAATTTTTCTTGATAGAAATTGAAAGTGACAGTGTACTGCCTGTATATACATTCATAGTGTACACAGCCCTCCCCCCCCAAGTCTATATGGGCCAAAACATATATTATTCTTCTTTGAAGGAAGTCAGAGCTCTGCCTTTCTAGATTTTCCCAAGGAATTTGAACAAAACAGGTGTAAAGACAATATCAGTAAGCCTGGCTCGCCCAGGCACCTAATCAACAGACCAATAAGATTTCCATAGTGATTAATATTTAAAAAAATATTCAGACAGAATTATAAGCAAACAAAACAGATGGTCAAAGTGGAGAATGGGAAGGAGAAAGAGAGGTGGGGTTCAATGAAACAGTGAATCAATTTGACAAAGCTGGCACCAAAGTAAAATACCAAGGTCTTGAGGTGTCAAGATGACTATTATGTAATTGTTAGGAAATAAAGGTAGGGCATCAGCAATTTAAGGAAACTAAAATGATATATAAAAACCAGCATCATTGCTAGAAAGGAGAAGGGCAAGGAGTCTCTGAGCAGACAGTTCAGCCTTAGAAGAAGGTGTCAAGAGTCACTTGGTCACAGAGCCAGTACAGCCTTTTGAGAACTACAAGGGAAAGTTCTTTTTCAAGACACAACTTAGGAGGGTTTTTCAGATTGCTTCAGAAACACCAGATACTAGTCAGAAATTTTACCCTTGGAGTCTGCCTTTCAACTCCGGAACCTTGTAGCAAAGTCAGAGCTGCCAAAGTCCCAGTGGCATTAATTTGGATATGTAAAAATCTTTATAAAAGGACCCCAGTTACTTTGCATTTTTCGTTGCCTTTACCATTCTATCAGTTTTCTACCAGTCATGAGTTGAAAGGTCTGTCACAGCAAAAGTTGTTCTTTATGTTGCTTTCATTACTCCTGTAAGAGAGTGGAAGCTTTTTGGGAAATGGTGTGGGTCAATATCTAACGCTGCCATCGCCCAGTCCATGTAAATTGCATTGCCACAGCAATACAATTCAGTGTTATGATTCCAAGATTCAAGCTCTTAATTTTACGGTTAGATTGCTCCCACTATATGTTGCAGTTTTCCGATACATTTATGCATCGGATAAACAGTGACTGTTCACACAGTTGAACTAATACTGCATTTTATAGATCTACGTATTTTTTTTGCTTTTATGTACCAATGTGTCACCATAGAAACTAATAAAGAACATTATCATATGCATCTTATCTGATGCTACTCTAGTGAATACTTCTTTAAGCCTTTGTACAGCTAAAACACTAAGAGACCTTAGCTCCTCTTGTTCTAATGGAGTGAAGAGCATAGGGATTTCCACAGAGTTTGGTTTCTCTGTTAGAGCCAATGCTTTTCTGTTTGCTTGTAAGTGCTAGTTTTAGCTTGTTTTCCTCCCTCTCCAAGATCCTATCACAGTCTTCTGCTTCTCATCTATTTTGGTCTGCTTAAAAACTCTGTTTAGAATCAGACAGACCTGTAAGGTATTGTACCATTACAGCAAGAAAGCAGAAAGGCTTCAGGAAGGTACAGTGACAGCAGGTCCACAAGGCTTCACCTATAACATTTTAAATTAGATTTTGTATATATGTGTGTGTGTGCATGTGCGCACACCCACGGGTGTTAGAGCAGACCACTGATTTAGACATTTTTCACATACAACTCTTAGAGACCAATAATTTTTATCTTGAAGCTATTATAGCTTGAATAAGAGGTGGGGCAAAACTGAGAGCAGCAACACAGATGAAGTAACTACCCCAGGATTACATACCTAGTTATTAACAGAATTAGGAACACAACTTTACACAACCTTAATTTGTAGCCAGAGTTCTCTCCACTAAACTGAGCTAAGTAACAGAATTATCCCGTTGACTTTTTTGGGCATTAGTCATGTTTAAAAATGAAAACCAGTTTAACAGAAGTGTCACAAGCAAGTAACAATAGGCCAGTACAAATAACAGGTCAATAAGCATAATGAACTAAAGGAGTAAAAAAAATCCAAACGAAAGAACAACCCAGTCTTCTTTAATGGGTACCAAAATACTGACTCCACAACATAACCATCTCCCAAAAGTAAAAATTTCATAGTGCAAAAGTGTAGAACTGCAATAACTTACCAAAGTGTTCTTTCAGCTGCTTTATTATAGCATTCTTTTAATAGTTGCAACATTTCCATCCTTTGCACAGGCAAGTCTTGAATTTTTACCCTTGAATCAATGAACCTAAACTACTACAGTTCTAAAAAAAAAAAACAAAAACCAAGATAACATAATTCAAACTACACTACTCCCCCCCCATTTAGTATTGTCTCCCTACAACGTACAATTTCTCTAAATCATTCTGGGAGACACTTGACCAAAACCCCCAATACCACTGGAAAAAAAAAACCAACAACTGCCTTTTCCACCCTCAGCTTTTAAGGCCTGGTACTTATCCCATGACCTGATAATTAAATCAGGCACAGGTGAAACTGAGTTCTTAAAGTTCTCGGTGTCTTAAAGGTGTCAGAATACCTTACATTACAGATAGACATTTGTAACAACATATAAAAAAATACCAAAAAAACAAAAAAAGAGAGAGAGAAAAAAGAGAGAAAGAAAAAAGAAAGAAGGAAGAGAATGATTAAAATTACTGAAGTAATTTAAAGCAGAACTCGTATCTAGCTGGTGTTGCTAACAGGAGTGCATATCTGTGTTATGCAGCAGCACAGAGTAGATGTGTGCCCATTCCTCAAATAGTGCTCTGCATAACATCAGGTTGATTGAAACAGTGCTGCATGCAGATGTAATTGTGCTTGCAAATAATTTAACTTGCACTGAGTCACTATATGCATGATTTTTCTGAATGAAATTTAATTCTTAGATAAAGTATTTCACAGTCCTCATTAAAAGAGGTGGACTCAAGGAACTGTGCTGATCAGTAGTGCTTCTCCAACACTTGAAAAATCTTTGCGATTAATTTCCTTTAATTTTATATTAGTACTTTTTTCAATCTGAAACCATGATTTAAGACTTAGCTCATTCTCTTATATGTGGTTTTCTAAAGCAACAACATTCATAATATTTTTAGTTACTACAACATAAAACATTACAAATAATAACACATACCAAACAACAGAGGAATTACTTTGCTGTCTTCTGAATATTGTTTCACTCCAAGCACCCAGAAGCTTTTGAGGCATGTACGTAATAGGGAATAAATTCCTGTCCTGTTGTTTCATAAAAGACAACAACAATTTATGGGGAATTATGGAAATATATATAACATGTAACCATGAAAAAATTCTCAGACACTTTGAAGACCACCACCATACAAAGACAGCTTATGGCCTTCGTTTGGGACACAACCAAGCTTCACAGAAGTGTTGTCACATAGGGAAGTTTCCATAGCTCCCAAACACTTTGTATAACCTGTGCAAATTTCAAAGGAACTTTCTCTTCCTTGCACTTGCATCTAATTCGCCGTTTCTTCAGCTTCATTGAGTAGAAGGCTGATAATACAGTAGTTTAAATTCACCGAAAAATAAGTGTTCTGTATAGATATGGACTGGTACAACACTGTCATAGATTAAAAATTATTCTTCTACTGAGATAATAATAATGCATTTCAGTTTTATTTTTCCTTGGAAGACACATGCGTGTGTTTTTATAGATATATATGTGTGTGTGTGTGTGTATACATAAAAAAATAAAACAACCTATTAAGCTTCATATTCCTGCAAGGCACCCAAATGCTAGAAAGAATTACTTTGTACACCACTGAAATGCAGCAGCCTTTGAACAGCATATAGCAACAGTACGAAACAGCTTAGAGTAAGACATACTTTTAAGAGCGTTACTGACAGAGTATTAGACATACAAGTAGTGTGAAAGGAGCTACAGCCATTTCTAGGTGCAGAATTGGAGGCCAAGCTGAGGCTTTCAAAGTTGGGACTGAAAATGGTACATTGCTGGTGATGCAAATAAAACCCCTCCAATAAACATGGATACACCTGCTAGACTAAGAATGCAGCCCATAGGAATTATTTATGTGCAGGAATAAGCTCAAGTAGAGATTTGCTGGCCACTAGATCATCAGTTATGACAGGCTCAGCAATCACTTTGGTCATCATACTTCTTTTATTAATAGAGCACTGTTAGCGGTGACAAATATTTCATAGCCTTACAAATGTGATAATTTGCTTAGTCCTTCTATATTTGAATCAAAGTAATATTAATGATTTTGGCCTTTAAAAGTTAAGACCCTCATTTAGATATGCTACAGGGAAAATGAAGCCAAGTGGAAGAGTGTTTTATAACATCCTCACTTGAAACATTGTGACGAACACTACCCAAATAAACACATAATATAAGCAGTAGCGTACAGCAGAATAAGAAGCTGAAGAGAAGAAAAAAAAATAAACTTAGGCCTAATTTTAATTATGGAAATTACTATTTTCACACTAAGAACAAGTGGGACGTGGAGTAGGGAACTGAGAAATGTAGATACAAAAATACTTTGATACTCAGGAAATGGTGTAATAAGGAATTTGCAAAACACCAAGGCGGAATGGAAATGTTCTTTTTTCCAGCAACACAGTGGATTTTTGTATATACTCTTTTGATTGTGTAAAAAGTTCTGAAGAGGTGTTTGTACTTAACTATTTAGCACACTATCAAATAGCTTCAATCTACAATTCTCATCAAGTGATTAAAGAACCTAGGGGGAAAAAAAATATAAGTCTTCTGATTGTGACAGATTGCTAACAGCATTAAGTCATAAAAGTATTTGTCTTTATTAAAGTGTGACGTGTATTTCACCAGTAAAAGTATTAAGAAAAGTCAAAGAAATGTAAGGTATTCCAACAAAAAACTCCAAACAGGCACATCATAGAATAACATAGGATTTTTATTAACCAATTATCTTTTGGCAGAAAGGAAGGAAAAACTGTAAGAGCCCTTTATGTTCACTTCAAATATGGAAATATCTGAATATGCACCTCTACAGTAAGGTTTAAAATTAAAATTCCATATAAATATTCAAAAATAATATTTAATTTTTTTCCATCAAATGTAAAAGTAAAAATAATGCCAGCTAGAAATAGGAACAAACAAATGTCCATTAAATAATACCAATAGAATCCCATAGTACTGTTTTATGAACTGCCATAACTTTACAAAGTAACTCACAGAACACATATCCACAGTAATCTGGTTAAAAAAACAACAGGATGCGGCTTGATATTCTTCAGAGGCAACAGTGTTTGTATCCAAAGGCTATGTATTCTTTTTCAGTCAGTGCACAAAGACTGAATTTGAAACAATCAGGTTCTTATTGCACACAAATTACAAAACCTCAAAACAACTCAAAAAAAGAATATAAAAGAAAAAAATCAGAGGACGTGAGGTACTGTGATACTAAAATCAAAGGTTAGGGTTGTGCCTTGAATATTTTTAAATATTAAATAATAACTGCCTGTAAAATAAGTATAAGATTTTAACGCATTTATGGCTTTGTAGGGCAAAACCACTAAAATCACCAATGAACTTGTCCAATCAGAACTTAGATATACTTTACAGCTTTCTTTTCAGAACGTAACTGGAAGTGAGGTACCTTGGGGCAAATATCTCCCCTACTGTAAATTCAGCTCTAAGTTGAATGTTTAAGTTGCCTTTTAAAGTGTGTTATCTCTTAGAAAAAAAAATTATTATTATTTATTTCTTTTTAAATTTAAGTTACCATATAAATCATCAAAGTGAAATCCCGGACTAGAGTATGTTCAGTGAAAAAGCTTTCCATTGCCTCCTGTAGAACTGTACTCTTTTTGATACTCTTCAACAGTGCATTATTTATACTTATGTTTCAAGTGAATATTTTCCTCCTTTTCTCATTTTATTACTCTTTTAAAGCCTCTAATTCAAGTAATCTGAATGGTATTACCAATTACATTTTAAAAATTGTTTTCAATAATATGTAACAACTGACCTTGCAGTGTACTGTTATTGAAATTAAATGGGTACTTAGCAGCGTATAATACAAAAATCAATGCCTTATTAGTCCTTCAATTTTTATAGTGGTCAGTAGTTTAAAAAAAAACCACATCCTGAACAGCAAGATACTCATAAACAAGTACACAATGCAAAAATGATCAGAACTAATGTCTGATTCTAATACATAAAGCAGAACGCTTCTGTTAAAAAAAAAAAAAAAAATGCCTAAAGCTCTCTGATGGCTACTAGCAGTATTAAGAACACGTACAGTTTTCAAAAATACTCAGAGTTGGCCTAATCTGAATTCTCCCCAAATCAGTTTGAATTTCACATAGGCTAAACTGGTTGTTGAGATATCTGTGTAAAAGTTTTCTCACAAGAACTGTGGTCCTTCACTAGAAAGTAAAACCAAAAGCATGACCCTACTAACTCAACGCAGCTCTTGATGTAGGGTCCGGGTTACGACTCTCTTCGATGGTTCCTTATTGGCTAGAGTATGCCGATACCTAGCGTAGGGGCATTACCATGGCTGCATGAAATACAAGTATACAAACCTACTTCAGTTAGCTAGAAACAACTACACAAAGTGCAAAGCTTTAGGGATACGATCTTTTTGTTGTTGTTGTCTGAATTGTTTCTGTGTTACAATGCAGTTCTGTTGTTCTGCTAACGGTCCTTCAGATAAAGATAACACCCTGGTAATGAGAAGACGTAAATTCACTCAGACGCTCAGATGCTGTTTGATCAAAATATTGAAGTACCCTTATCTGTACTTTGTGGTGTTACGTGATCATTTTATCTCATTTCTTGTTATTCCAAGAGATTTATTTTATAAATACTACTTCAGCGTATTTCACAGAAAATGGCTACGCACCACCACCCCTGGAACAGAGAATGAGCTATCAGTCTCTCACCCTTTACTCTTCCACTAGATTCTTCTCAGCTACAAACATCTGTTCTCCACTTACACAGATTTTTATATACTGTTGAGCCTCTTGCTTAAACATCAGACGCATCACTGATTAAGGACTTTGCTTATATCCTCCTTGTAATATTGATCATTCCTACACACAGTCTGTAGAGCATGTGCAAAACATTTTTTTTTTTTTTTGCACTCCTAACCATGGGAAAGAAATAGATAGGTTTTTTACAGAAATTAATGATTTGAAAAACAAAGCCTGATGGTATAGCTGGACTGGGGACTTGAGTAGGAAGCCTGTTTCTTACCTTTTCTACTTATCTGGGGGTTTTGAAAAGTATTTATATGTAGATAGAAGTAAAATACTTTTTATGCATCATACCTTTCAAACAATAAATATGAACAAAATTGTTTATGATAGAAAAAATATTATTTGTTTGTTACCTTTTCAAAGAAGCGGGATTTAATTGTTTTACTTTGATTTGATTATTCACATGCTTAAAGTTAAGCAGAGAATTCTGAACCCTGTTGAAGTCAAGTTTAGGTAAGAAAAAGAATTCAGGCTAATTTGTAGTTCATATTAGGCCCTCATATAAAGTGCATTGACATAATGGAAAAGTAAAAATAAATTAAAATTCTACTACTACTGTTGACATGCATATACATTTGAAAACTACCCTGTTAGGTCCTTTCCAATGTAATAAAAGCAGGTTCAACGCAGGCAATGTATTTGTTTATACAGGTGCTTAAGTAAGTTTGAGAGTCTTTTACCCAAAAATGTAAATCAGCTGTAACCACAGCTCACTAACAGAGTTGGAGCCTTCAGTTAGGAAGTGGAGTTTTTTTTCTGTGAAAGTACCGCTCACTATTCTAGCAGCAGCACAGCCGTTATGGGAGAAAATACTAAACATTTTAATGATCATATACTAAAAAAAATCCAGTGGAGCCTCCTTAAAGCAGAAATGACACTGTGGTGTGACCTGTCTACACAGTCAGCACAAGTCCATACCTAAAAGGGAATGTTTCTGAACTCCAGAGACACAGCAAGGGCCACAATACAACCTATAAGGAAATATTATTTGCACACTAGAAAAATCTTCTCAGTGGAGTATTTTCTACTCTATAACCTCTATACGGATTTGGAAAAGCAACAGATATGACACTTGCCACATCCATCAGATTCTCACAAGCCTTTCATAATTAAGATCAATCAGAATAGGTTTTGCATCCCAAGAATCATACAGAGACCTTCACGTAATGTTATCATTGCCCTGCTTTCATTGGATCAGGTTGACTTCTGCAGAAATCCTTAACAGTCCTCCCTGTGTGTTTCAATACAGGATTGAGGGGAGAAAAAAACCACCCCATAACTAGGGTAATGATTTGCTGGTAATGAAGGTACCAAAAATGGCAACTCCAAAAATATTTCACAGCTGTACAAAATGCAAGTGACAGCTGTGGCTATTGAGAAGCCCAGCTTTATAGGAAATTTTTACTTATAAAAGTTAGAATTTTTTTCTTTGTTTCTCTTCTTCAGATACAGAGAAATATTTTAAGTATATTTAAATAAAATAACCAGAAAACATTTCCAAAATATTTCAAAAAGCAAGTTGCTTTACCATTAACTTTCCAACAACAGAAGATCCTTGAAAAAGAAGATCATTAACTCCAGACAGTTGCCCTAGGCTGAAAATACACTGCAAGTCTCAAGCCCCTCAGAGAAGACAGATATCCAGTGTCTTTTACACTATAAGGAGTTAGTGCCATACACGTCACAGTGGATACACTCTTACAAGCTGGACAGATCATGAGCAAGGAAACAAGATTCAAACAGACAGAGTTTACTCGGTTGAAAACAGCACATGGCATTTTTACCCCTAAAAAAATATATCTAAGCAAGAAATGTTGTGCAGCTGCTGAAATTTCCACATGATCTTAGAAGTGCCTTACATAGGACACGTTAGAGTCAACTCGGTTTAAAGGCAGTCATGGCCTGCATGATTTGAGTATGTTCCTCTCCTGAGGGATCTCTGCCAACTTCTGGCTCACTGGAGAACACTAAAATACATCACGGACATGATGTTGTGTGCTCCTCCAAGCTCGGAGAAGACCTCCACCATTACTTTCAATGTACTTTCTTACTCTGCACTGCCTACTTCATCCGGAACAAGCTTAAAACAGCAAATTCTCATCCAGAAAAAAATCATCAGTAGCGAGAGCAGAAGAAAAGAGGCCATAGGGCATATTTCATTAATGTGCTCAGATACAGAACTTATGCTTTTGAACCACTACAAACTAAGTAGTAAGAAGATTCCCCTGGATTTTTTTCTCCAAGTATTTTTTTTCAAATTTTCCTTAGAGATCACTGTTACTCTACTGGACTTCGGTTATGACCTATGTAGGTTTACAAAGAGTTTTGCAGGAATTATTTTTTTGCTTTTGAACATGAAGGGGGGAAAAAAGCGCACATCTGCTATGGATTGTGAACTGGCATTTTTGCTAGGTCAAATCTTTTCTTGTCTTTTCTGTAAACCAGGAATTCAGATATCTCCTACGCATAAACTGAGACTGGTTGGACCTAAACCCACAATCCCAATCATCAGGTGACTTAACTCAGTATAGCCTAACTGAAGTCAATGTTGTATTAATTGAAACGGTGCAGACATGGCACAGCCGTTATGTCGTATAAACTACAGTACTGATTTGCAAATAGCCTATTTTTATTATCTTGCAGAGTATACTCTGTATTTAACAGTATAAAGTGAATCAGTTAGCACAGACAGAAATCAGTACTTCCAAACTGGCTTTTAGGAAATGGTAAAAATATCAATTTTTATGCAGTCTGCAATGACTGCAATGAACTTGTAGGACAAACATGAATAACCTAGGGTAGGCTTTCAAATGCTTTGGATAAGCATTTGAACCTCACGTGAACATCTCGGTCTGGATATACCCTCTTTCAAAATTTCTAGGAAAAGAGACATGTAAGAAAAGCCGTTCATTTATGTGGATTGTGTATTTTGGAATGAAAAGCAATAAAGTGAAATGTAAGGATATGGATTAAAAAAGAAATCTATTCCAGCTGTTTCATTTCATGTATAGAGGATAGGCCTGTCTTTAAATGGTGGCAGAAATTTATGTTACAGGGTGCTTTCAGATGCTGCTAAATAGCCTAAATGGAGGAGAGGTTTGTAGTAAGACTCCTCACTCCAATATGCACAAGCAAACAGCTTGAACTTCATTCACATGCACAATGTTTACCAAAGAGACCTTTCCACTACTCTGAAAGCCAATTATAAGAACAGTACTGGAAAAGTGTTTTCGTTCCATCTTAATAATTTGTGACCAGGCTTGGCCCCAGCATGTTACTGTATCTTATAAATACATCCTGCAGAAGCACCCTAATAAGGCAAGGGTAAGTCTAGAGATTATATACCATTTCAGGTGTGGCTCCATTAAATTACTAAAAATTATTTAGGGCACAGATATAACGTTTCTTTTGCAAAGTGATTGTTTAAAAAAATGGGACACTGCTTCAATTGGAAACAGCTTTCCTTTGGGGATTTCCTCCTCCTTAAAATGCCCTCTATCACACCAAAAGATACAGAAGAAACAAGAAACAATTTTCAGTAAAAATTTTACAGTTATGCTTTGTTGTACAGAAACATACAAAAAAAGGAAAAAAAGTACATCCATGGAAAAAATCATAAGTGCCTTTTACCCCTGGTGTCATGTCTTTGGATATGTACAGCCTTGGAGAAATGTATAAATCATTTTATACACAGAACTCTTAAAAAACTAGAGATTTTTAGTACAAAGGAATCAATTCACTGAAAGAATGCCCACATGCTGTTGCTTTATGATTTACAATATACACAAGAGGATCAAAGGACCTCTGTTTTATAGTTACTGCTGTACTGTACATTAACATGTGGCTAGGACCCTTCTCTGGGTGAGATTTACACTTAGTATTACAAATAACGCAACAATGCTGAAAATACTGATACAAAACAGCTTCAAGATGACATTTTAAAAATATCCCTCACTTTAGTTGAACAGTTTTCTCCAGTTTTTTTAAGTTTCAGCTTTATAAAAGATTCTCCAAGAAAATAGTAGCATTTAAAATGTTCTTTTTGAAATGTATAGATGGATTTTTTTAATAAAGTGTAATCCAAAAGTCCATTTTTCCAGGAAAAAAACAACTACAGATACAGTACATTGTTAAAACGTTAAAATACAGTTAAAATTGAAGATTTTTTGTTGTTGTTGTTGTTGTTGTTTTTTAATGTAGTATAGTACATTTGTATCCTGGAAAAATAAATTCCTTGATTTCAGTGTATGTTTGTTTATTTACAGAACTGAAATATAATTGCATACATCAATTCTTGAGATGAGCAAGACTGAAATATATTGTTAGTAAGAACCAACTGTCCTTGCAATCTACCATAACCTTAAAAGAATGGTCAGATGAAAACATGATTCTGAGTAGTGAAATTCTGTTACTACTATTTTAACTTTTTGGGTAAACTTTAAACTATGAGTTTCAATGCAGGACTGGGAGTCTTGAATACCCAAAGTTAATTCGGTCAAGCCATGTTTGCAATTTTTGCACATTCTGTTTTGGCAGTAGCAAAACACACATGAAGACGAAGTTTGGCAAATGTTTGTCTTGATTCTTATGTATCCAGCTCTGGGTACCCAAAATTACCAGTATAGAATCTTTAGACAAAACCTACTCTCTTCAACATCAGATAATACCACAAAATTTGCTTAACCAAATTAAAATCCTCAATAAATAGAATCCTCAAAGTTCAAGCTGCCAAAATGGCTTTGCAGAATATCTGCCAAGCTCATAATCTAATTTCTTCTTAACCTAACTAATCCTTGTATTAAGCCAAATATTAAATAGTTAAGCAGATATATTTAACACTAGGTAAAATCTGTATCATTAATTCATTTTATATGCTGTATGTGACTTACCTTTTAAAAGTTACAGCATTTTTAGTGGCTATGGAAGCTTCATTTTTCATTATGTGCTACTTCAGTTAAGTCACACTGGTTTGTTTCTTTGTATGAGAATGCGCCGCACCCTTGCCTTTTGTTATTAATCACAAGTTGACGATAGAGGTGACTTGTCTCAGATCTGCCACAATCGTACTTAATGTGCCAGATTATTTATAAACTACTACCTGTATGACCTATTACCATTCAAACAGATTACCCTCCATCAGAGAGGCTGTAAACTAAGTGTCATGTTTAGTATATGCCACATGTTTAGAGTAACTTGACTGACATGCCTGTTTTCAAGCCCTCTGAAAGGGGAAAACAGGATCTTTTGTTGCTGTCAAGTCTACAAGTTCTATGGTGTGATCAGATGATTTCATATTCCCGTGAGACCAGCATGTTGCACGTCAGGCAGCATTTGATTCACCCCATCGCTGTGTAATATGTCAAGACTAGCAAATCCACTGAGTTGGTATAAACCAGGTAGTTAAGTGCAGATGATACAGTCTACAGAAATTACCACTTACATGGGTAATTTGGACTGCGTAATAAGACAATTTCTCTTACTTTAGTCTTCCACCCATTTTTGGTTTGGGAAGTGAAATGAAATTATATGACGCATTACACAGCATAGAATGTCACATTGTGTCATGAGTGATACAATGCCTGTAAAGCACAAATACCACCCCAACTTGACATGTCCTTACAGAACAAAAATACTCAAACAAATGTAGTTAAATAAAGGTGGGGAGAGGGAAGGGAAGGTTGAGGAACCAAGTTGCCATCCTCAGTTTTGTACCCAATTATTGATTCAAACACCTGGTGAGCCTCTATGAACCTTGCTGTTAGAGGAGAATCAGTCACTTCCTCTACTGGTGGCTTGAGGCAATCATAAAATACATACAGGAGGAAGCGGTAACACACCCCTACAAGTGAGTAAACTTCATTGTATTAAAAAAAAGGTGTAAAAAGAGGGTCCTCAAAGATTTCTGACTCTGTTTTTCCCTAATCTCTATGAAATTCAAGAGGGTTTACTAATTACTTATCTATTCATTCCTCACATCTACTTTAACAGTAACATTATTAAACATACACAGTATTATTTAAGATCACCTTTTAGAACTTCAGGGAATGATAGTGGCTTATAGAGGAAAAAAAACAACTTAAAAAATATATATTTAGCCAATATTGGACTAGCAATGGCAGCCAAATGGTCCCATTTATTACACCCATGGTGACTATGCATGACAAATCAATCTAGTTATTTAACAATCTAGTTCATCCCTTTGCCACAGTCCCAGATAGGAAAGTACGGAATTTACAGACAACGTTAATTTTTAATTTTTTTTCAGGTGAAGATAGCAGCAGCTGAAAACTGAAGACTGAGCTCTTAGGTGAGCTTATGTTCATCTTTAATCAACTCTCCTTCCATGTCAAGAATACAAGCACCTTGTTACCCATCTTGTTGACCTAAAGTCTGTAGCTCTGCTGTGTGTAAATTGTGGTGGAGGAAAACATTTTTTCTGCTGTACATGTGTAAAGAGATGGGTCCCCTCGGAGGCTGTCCGAGTCTCCCTGTGAAAGTGGTATGCTGCCGAGGTACAGCAGTTTGGTCTTTTGGAGCTCCTGAGAACACTGGGTAGCTGTCTGTCTTGGATGCTGGCTTTGCTGTACTTGGTGCCATGGTGGCCAAACCATTCTGGGTGACCTCTGAAGCGATGGTTTCATACGTGCCTCTAGTATGCTTGATGACTTCCACGATCTCTTTCTCTTTCAGGAGGTTGCTCAGACACAAATTAGACAGCTGACAGCTCTTGCTTTCGAAGGCTGTTGCTTGGTTGCCTGATGAGTATCTAAAAGGGTCCTCGGTGGGAGTATGTGCTGACTTTCTGTCCCTTGTGCTGAGATTTTGGCTCACCATTCTGTTTGGATATGTAGCCTGGGGAAAAAACAACAACAACAACAACAAAGATTAGTAATAGAACATAGTAGGAAAATGGCATAAAGTATATGAAACACCCCTCACTACAGATGTACAGCACATGGAGCTGGCAGATTAAAATCAGACAAACCTCAAATGCTGGTAAAACTCCCAAATCACTGCTAGCATAAAATAAAAGTATTGTTCATTCATATTTAACAGAACTAATATTGAAAAATGCTTATTATAGGTAATGATTTGGGCATTTTCTTTAAAAAAAATAGTTTAACTCAAAGGAGATTTTTTTTTCTGAACATAATAAGTGGATAAAAAGGTTCCATGACTGTAAACAGATTTTTCAAAAGCATTTCATGTGATGAAGCAACAAGAACTTTGATTGCATGGAGTTCAACTCTTAATACTCTCAAATACAAAATGTAAAGAACATCTTTTGTAAATATTTTCATGCCTTGGTTAACTTCAGAACATGCTCAATTTTCATTGCCCCTTGAATCTAGGTGTTTTGTTGTATACTTACAGTTAAATACATGCCAAAATGCTCTGCCAGAGCAGAGCAATAATCTTATTTCATCTGCCTGGAAAAAATACAATGCAAGAAGGATTCCAGCATGTTAGCAACTTTTGATGCTTTATGAGCATGAACGCATTTGTATTTGTTCAAATAAGGGGTATTTATCTGTACATGGATCACTGCAGATCTCCAGTGTGCACTTAGTGCAATGCTTCATTTTGTCCTCCAGAGAACACCTACTGGGGAGGAGGTGATGGGGCTGTGGGAACTCCTCTCACAGATTTTAAAAATATAGTCCAAGTGTATAAAGTAAAATAAAATATTGAGGGGAAAATGCTAATACACAGAGCAGGATTCTGCCTGTTCCATGACTGACTGTACTAGGTAGCTGCTAGAGGTGATGCCCAGGAACTTGGCTCACAAGCAGATGTGCTTGTGGCTCAGGAATGGCACTAACCAAGCTGTGAATGTTCAGAAGTCTGGTCCCTAGAGGAACTTGAGTTTTGAGCCTATATGGCTTCGTAAGAAAGCTTCATCTCTTTATATATTGTTACAAAACATATGACACCAATTTGCCCAATATGAATTAAATACCTGAAAGTTGTATGTGAGTTTCAAAAGTTGTTGACACAACCTGTTTAACTCTACTGTCCTCTGTCATCTAATACTGTGAGTGGCAAAAAAAAAAGGCGTGGGTCGGTGTGTTTCATTAACACGTCCAGATACATATCCATATGACGTTTCAAGGAAGTCTTTAACTTACATTGCAATTAGTGCACCTCTTTTTTTTAACTAGTCAGGTTAGGGTAACTAAGATGCAGTTATGTGAAATATTCTAATAATAGCATCAATTTTACTTTATTTTAAAAGTTATGTTGGAATACACATTTGCCCTGTCACACTTTCCCAGGTACTGGTTAAAGCAACTAGCTCTGACATTCATTTGCAAAAAAAGTCCAATTTTACTCCATATAGGTTTTCTGCAGCAGAACTCTGAAAGGACATAGCAGCAGCTCCTTGACATTTACATTGCTATATGGGCTCTGACATTGCAGAACAAAGCTGAGAAAATCAGAAATACTCCCAAGCCTTACAACAATACTTTGCTAAAAATATTTCAGGATGTTTCCATGATTCCATAGGAAACTTCTATATATTGTTTCAGGATAATCTCATGCATTCTCATTCTCATGCATTTCTATTTTAGGCAACACAGAATAACGATACAGTCAATATTCACATCCTTTTTTTAGTGCAGGCAGGCTAATGGTCATGCTTCTACACAAATTCATACACAGGTTTAGATACAAGTATCGCAGTGCATTTTAGGCATCAGAGATGGTATTTTCAAAAATTACTAGTACTGGAGTAACATTCTTCCTACTTAATTCAGTGCTGATTTCACCCAGACCCATAAATGGGAGTAGAACACTTCTGGAAAACATTACTTAAGTGTTTATGCCTACAGCACCTAGACGTTGAGATGAAATGCAATTTAGTTCCTAGGGAATCATACCTGGGGAGACCTGTCTGTAAGTTCAATCACTACTTATTTCTTTCTTTCTATGCCAGTAAATAAAATCTTTCTACTGGGACAAGAGAGTCAAATTTGATGCCCTGCCAAAAATCCCTAAATCTGTTGTAAGGGAATGTTTCTGGAATTACCTTATGTCACCGTATGCCCTTTGACAACCTAAAGATTATTATCATAGAACTGAGAGGAATTTAATGATGGGACATCTAGTCTATTCTACACTTCTGGTTAGTATCAGCTTTCCCCCATGCTGTTCCTGACTTTATTTTTTTTAACCACTGTTTTTTTAAGGACCTGCATTGATGTAATCTGTACAGCCTCCTCAACTAACCTTTTCTACCACATTAACTTTACTTTTAGGAAAGGTCTTCCTAATGCCTAAACGGAATCTTTCTGGCTGTGAGTCTGTTCCTTCTACCTCTCTCTATCATACAAATGAAGAAAAAATTGCTGTTTGATCTTCGAATACCTGTTTATGTCTTTGAAGAATGCTGTCAAGTTACCCCTTAATCTTCTCTGCTCTAGAATAAAAAATATCACATTGATCTTTTCTCATAGGACTCATGTTCTAGACTCCGAGTCATTCTCACTTGTCTTCGTTATAGATTCTCTTCAGTAATTCCACATTTTTTCTTGAAGAAGATGGCCCAAGAGTATAGTACTTAAGGTAATCCCCTACAAATCAGAAGCAGCTGTGAAGGACTTCTTCACCTGCTTCTTTTTGACTCATTCCAGTATGAGGTTAGTAATTTTATTTTGCAACAGCACAAAATTGTTCATTCGTGTTCATCTGGTTGTCCACAACAGTTCTAAGATTTTTTCCTACAAAATTATTACTAGGTTGTTCAGCTGATTATTGTCATCTAGACATAATTCCTCATTTGCCTCTGTTGAATTTCATAATTTGTCTTCTGATCTTTTCCCTAACATAGCAGGATCATTCTGAATTCCAGTTTTATCCATTAACATGTTTTCCATCCTGCCCAACTTTATGTCAGCTGTAAATTTAATAAGAATATTCTTTAATCCATCATCCAGGTAGTAAATGAATAGTATCGAACACTTTAAAACCCTACTTACTGTAGCCTTCTGTTTTAACATTGGGCCATTGGTAAGTAATTTCCAAGGTGTTTTCCAATTTCCTCTATATTTGTTTCATTTAGCCTGCATAGGACATTCATAAAACAGTATCAAAAGCCTTACTAAAAGTAAGAAATCTGACATCTACAGCTTTTCTTCTAGCCAGAAGGCCCATTACTGTGCTGGTGAATGAAATTAGATTGCTTTGGCAATTGATTTGATTTGTAATCCACGTTGGCTCCTGTTCATATAATTTTCTTCTATGAGCTTATAGTTTGTTTGATTATTTGCCTCAACTTTTTGTCGGAAAACTGAAGTTAAACTAATGGAAAACTTTATAATATAATTAAGATTAATCATAACCTCCCCCCAACACTCACAAAAATAGACACTGATACCGCACTCTGATCAGTAAATACTTGTTTAAATAAAAACACCTCAGAGGTTTTGTGGTGGTATACACTGCTCAATAAAAAGTCTAGGAATTAAGAAACATTTCTCTTCTTCCAGCTGCTATTGCAGTTTCCGCAAAAGCACATAATATTTCTGTTTAATCAGCAACTATCCTTGTTCTTGTCTTCATGCAGCGAGACTACTCAGTCATAAGCAGCATGACATGTGAACAGTCAGAGTTTAAACTTTTTGCTGCAGACCTTTGTAGCCTCGGCTACAGAGGCCACTTCCAGTGAGAAGCATGACCATTGCTGGAGGTCTTAGATACAAGTTGTCTTATAGTCTTCAGAATGACTTAGCAGTTACTTTTGTCTCTTGAAATAGAATTAAAAAAAACCACACTTGTAGGGAAAAATATTCTTATGAAACAAGTTATACCAACAAAGTAGGTTTTAAAGTAAATACAAAAGAATCAACTGGTTTTGAAAATGACAAGTGCAGAAGAATGTTCAATGCGAAGCATATTGTTGAAACTGTGTACCACTAAAAGGTACAAGGCATGAGTACATGATTGTTTATATTGCTTTTTTAACTTGATTAAATGCCCTGGTTTGAATATCTTTCACTGTGGTGTTTCTCCTCTTCCTTATCAATGTTATATTTCACATTAAATATTTTCATTTTAGAAAATACATGCTGGGTTTGTAAGTCTCCAAAATATTAACTTCTGGTTGTTGGCCAATGTAGGGAGACAGTGTGCCTGTATGTATCAATAAATATTTAATAGTATATATCTGGTGAGGGAAGGTCTTAGTTTTGCAAAGCTGTAACTTGCTGAAACTCCCCTTCTAGTGAATAATTAAACAAATACCAGGTGGTGAAAAATTAAGAGCTCATTTGCCTAGATTTTAAAACATCAATAGACATTTAGAATATGCGATCAGAATTCTAAGACGTTGGCTTGACCCTGTCTCCAGCAATAAGACACAGGTGATTAACAAGGGAAGAGAAACTTGTTCTATCAGATGCATAGTTAGACATGAAATGAACACAGATTTTAATAGAAACAATGCCAAAAAAAGCAATACTGTTGTTATCTATGATAATTTACTTAAGAATATCTTCTAATCAGGAAAAGAGAGAACAGCAGTCAGATGGGAGTCAAAATCAACAAGAAATCCTCTCCCACTGCTTTGAATTTCATGCAAGTTATTTTTTGCTATCATTCAAATATTTTTCTAAAAATCACAACATACAAAATTGAATATAACTGTATGTTGTTCATTTGCTGAATTCAGATAGTTTAGCTTGAGAGAATGTAGTTCAACTGAGTTTTCTTGCTGGCCCATTTTACAGTTATTTAGGCTGCTCATGATTTGCTCAGAATAAGAAAAATATCCCAGATTGAAATGCACAAAAGTAAAAACCACACATGCAGCACCAACAAGCAAAATACTTTGGACAAACTTGAAATTTTATTTTTAACCCATTTCTTCTTGTCTTCCTATGTATGTTTCATGCAGAATTTTCTGCACTGAACTTTTAGGTACCAACTGCATTCTATGAGCGTTAGATGTGAGTGAGCAAAGCCACAATCCTAATGCATCTGTTTGCCAAGTTGAAGGCTGAGTCCTTGTCCAAAGCTGAAGGTGGCTTCATGCCAGTCATGTTCCAGCCTAGCCTAGAGCAGCTGCAGGGCTGCTGTAAACTGCTGCTTGGCAGCACTCCAAGGAACCAATCTGCCAGCTGGTGACTGCTGAAGCAAAAAAATCCATTCATCTCTTTCCCTTTTATTTTTCAGTAGCTCAGCTAGAACCAGCAACTTCTCTGCCCCAGAAATCCCCAAATGCCACCCTACAGTCGCCTAAATGTGGACCCAGGAAATGGGCTGTAATTAGGATGCAAACATGGCTCTGAAATTTCTTTCAAAAGTAACCCATTTAAAATATATGGAGAGAAAAAGTAAGCCTCCTTTGTTGTTTCAAATACATCTTAAAGTTTAAGAAAACATCTAGACTTGAATTTCCTGGACAAATTAAACACAAATAAAAGCGCGTGCTTTCTTGCTTGAGTCTATTTCTCAAAAAGAAAACAAAAAAGGATTTCTATTAAAATCTGATGGGCTGTAAAATTTTGATAGGTTTGTATCATGATCACCAGTACTTTAAGGTACATGAATATGAGAAAGATCTAAATATTTTAGCTTTGATTATTTCACACTGGTGCTAAATACATTAAGATTGAACAAAAAATGGGAACTTAATATTCTTAAAACATGTTTTCCATACTTTTTTTTGAAGTTTCTTCTTTGTGATTGTCATTCTGGCAACTTTTTCTTATATTCAGAAAAAAAGAAACCCCAACCCCTCAACGACCCACTTTAAAGTAATGAAAACTGACTACATTTATAGAAAGCTCCAGAATGGACATGTTATTAAAAAAAACCACTATAGCCATTCATCATTTTCCATTTTCAAACCCAATGAGTGAAATATGACAAGAGTTAACAACAAGATAATACTGCTGCAGGACATTAGAAAATGGATATTGTTGCTGACTGTCTTGTGATAAAGTACTGATATAAAATGACAGAAAAAGACATGAATTACAAAAACACCTAAAAAAGGGTGCAGATTTTTAACATGCATGTGCCCAGAGGCATCTGAGAGTCTTAGATGCCTATAATGTAATTCTTCCAAGTAGAGCAACTTTCTTAAATACATCATTCTGACAGCAGGCATAGAGAATAAACCCAAACAAAATACTTTCTCAACAGTGTACCCAGTGCATCCTGACAACCAACCAACAACAGCGTATTTGAAAAACAAGATTTGACCACCCCAAAGGATTTTAGCTTTCATAGGTGTTAATGGAAGCGCATTCTAGAGAGAGTAATTGTTCTGACAGAAACCTGAAGACTTTCTGGATTCCCTCAAGTTTTCTACCACTTAATCATTTTCTGTTTGCAGGTACACGAGGAATGTAAAATGTGTTCTCCAGTGTAATATTAACTATATAGCCCAGCATAGCTACTTGGCCCTTGTCAGGTCTCAGCTGGACTGCAGCACCTTCTGCAAAACTGCCTGCATTTGCGGCCTAGCCCAGAATTAAAATACAAAACACCACAAAGAAATCTGGAAACAAAACAAGGTGTTATAGCTCTGTATTTCTTCAAAGGATGGAAAGGATGAAGCCCTGCATCACACTTTTGAATTTATATCCCTTCAGATGCCTTTCACAGTTCTGACAGCTTTTGTAAGTGCTGAGCTAATTTACCAAAACACAGGTTAACTCAGTACTTTGGTATGCCACATCTGTCACTATGTCAGCTCCTTATTTTCTACTCCTCCTCACTTTTGTGCTTACCAGCTTCCAGCCTAGAGATGATCCAATACCAAATGCAATTTAGCTGCAGCAAGTAATTGTTCTTCATTCAAGACTCCTAAAAACCACTCACTCTTATTGATTTCAGTAGTACCTGGACCATGAGAGTAGCTTTCACAACCCAGACCTGCACCTATCGATCAACTGATACTGCCTTCTCATAACACGCAACACATGAAAAAAATAAAGCCCAGTGTGTCAAAATAAGGCATGGACTAGTATCAACAGGTTATGGGTAAGAACCAGCTGCTGATCAATTTGCAAGTTCTGCTGTCAGTTACAAAATGAATGCCGTCAACATAAATCAGAAACATTTCTCTTTCTGCCTTTCAAACATCTTTATCTACTTACTGAAAGCAAAAGTTATGACATGATAAAATGCATGCCTCTTCCCCATAATGCCCTTTTAACCAACAGGCCAGTTAAATAAAAGTGAACTATAGTGCTAATGTCCTAAAAGGATTTTATGGTAGTGGTGATACAGTGTGGTAAGTAACCCACAGAGGGCTTAAATAAGATATTCATCTTCTCACAGCATAGAATTATCCTTGAAAATTTTAATTTATGTAAGTAATAATGCACAGTTAAGACAACAAGGTGTAAAATGATATAATGCTGTTTTATAAAGTAGGAAGAAAGCAGTGAAGAATTTCCCATTAATCTCTAGGAACTTACAGTGAGTCACTACTCTGCATTCTCAATACGGCATTTGAAGGGTTAACTGGAAGGTTTTTCTCATTAGTAAAGCTAATCGAAAATTTTGCGTTTTACAGCTGTTTACCTGCCTTCCAAATTAAAGGTTTAGAACTTCAGAGCTGTTTACCTGTATTAGTCATATTCTTCAAAAATGCTACAGAATTCCATCAGATGATACTGAATATGCCTTGTTATACCCTATGGCTTGAAATTCTAAATAACTATAAAAATACTAATCAAAATTAAAAGCTACTAATGGTGTGGATCTTTCGATGATATGACTACAGAACAGCAGGACATACTATGTGAGTGTCTACCCTTAAGGTCCTCTTTTGTATAACTGATGCAAAATGAACTGAGAAAATTGAGAAGTGGATCCATGGGAACACCAAGGTCACTTCAAAAGACCACAGTTTGTGCAGTGTGAACAGTGAAGTATAACACAAAGGTTGTGAGGAAACACTAAGGGAGCTTGCTCTGGAATTACAAGCAGGAAAACTGCACGAGTGCTAATTAGCCCTTCTGAAAGAGTGTGCTACTCAGCTGACATTTATTGCTATGCTAACACAGGTGGTCTGGCTTTGCAAGCCAAACTAGTATTTCTGTACAGCATTTGGTGTGCTATGTAGACATAATAAGTTATTCAAAGATGTCTGCCTTGTGCCTGATCTATTTTTTTGATGACCAGATGCCTGAAAGCAGCCTCAGGCCTGACATGTGGTCACCAAAACCTGATTATCATATCTGTAGTTCGTCTGAATTAAAACTGACTTGTAGGTAACAACTAACTTCTATTATATAAATGTTTATGTTTTACCAAGTTTCTAATTATACAGTTATTTATTTTCCTACTCTAATGTCACTGAACGTGCTTTCCTATAGTACCAGAAATTCTGTATGTAAAATGAGATTCATATGACTATGTATTCAGTTAGATAAGATACCAGGAGGCAGTTGTCTTAGAAGTAGTAGTCTCAGAAAGATATAAATATGCAATGTTAAACTGCCTATATACTATACAGCTCTGTATCTGAGACATAGTTTCAGGAAAAGAAATTAAATATTGTGTCCACAGTAATTACTTATAGATTCTCATTTTAAAAGTAGAGGAATGCACTAGACATTATGCTTACAGATGTATTCCTGTTATTCCTGTTTAGGATGAGAATCTTAAATACCTTGGCATATGAGGCTTTTGCTTTATCAGCTGGACATACAGGAACTCAAATCTCTATCATGTCTCCATATTTTTATTATCTTACCTTCTGTGAAGAAAATAATCATATATACTTATCTTTAAGTTCAGGGCTTTCTCGTCTCACTTTCAATCAGTGAATGTCACAAATCAGATTTCTATTGAACGTGTGCCTTCTGAAAAGGCCCTGCTTGCTCTTTCATAAAAAAAACCCACAAAAACCCAGATTAATTGTACTTAGCCAACACTGACCTTTTTGCATTACATTTTTTAACAACAATAAAAATCCTTCCATTAAACTGAGTTTTATAAATTAACATCCTTACTTTTGAAAGCAATAGGGGCTGAACTTGTAAGAACAGCAGGGGAAATTACATATGTTGGCAAATGATGTTCAGCTACTATCATGTTAATCAGTGACACTATCCCTCAGCTTAATATACAGTCTGCAAAGGTGAAATCAAAGGACTACAAGATAGGGCAAATTGTATCCTGATGACAAGAAAAGAAAACCTAATTGCCCTTTAACTGACTTGATGTTTTATTTTTATGACAAGATTACTAAGACCAAGACATCCTGAAGGGAAAGAGAAAAATAGTCTTTATTTTAATATATGTATCTGAGAACATCTGTTCTATAAATGAAATATTACAGAGTCTCCAGATTTTTTTTATCCCTAAAGTAAATTCCCATAATTAAGAACAAATAGGATTCTCTTGGAGTAGGGAATAACTCTACTTTTTTTTTTTTCCCCTCTGTTAAACCAATGACCAAAGAATGTACTGGTTTGTTGGTGTGGAACTGGTGCATACAAATTGAGTTCTCTGATCTCCATCTGCCAATATAAAATATATTCACAGTAAAAAAAATCTTGTCGAGGGAGGACGGGATGGGAACTCACAGCCAAGAGGTAAAAGTAGCTGTAGAAGAAACGTGACCTCCATAAAGAATCCATAAAACTGATTTACATGAAAAAGATATTGCTCTAACAAAACAGTTAGTATTTGTAGCTAAATGACATAATTTCCCTCTTTTTCTAAAAATATCCAGAAACCTACCTCCTATCATTTCAAAATTGTGTATAGTGGATGGTGAGACGTTTCCTGTACTGCGTAATTTCGGGCAAACCAAGTTTCACCTAGGTAAGATAGCCCACCAGATAAATACATAAAATAACCTCTTCCCACCCATTCCAGTGGCTTACACAAAAGAAGAAAAATATTTCATAGCATCTTTACTGTACCTCTATAAGGGTCCATTCAGTTCATCTCTCTTTAAAGCAGCTAGTGCAGCATGGTGCTCATTACAAGATATAGTACTTAGTGTTCCAGAAAGCCAGCCCTAACAAGATAAAACTATTTCATATATTTCATGTATTTTAAGGCCAGCAAAACCTGTTATAATCATCTTGCAAGCTCCTCTCTGCCGTAGAAGCCATACGTTTCTCTTGGTGAAATCATGTAATCCAAAAAAGGAGGTATAATTAGAGCACAACCTAAAAGGCTTAAAGTAAGGAGAACGTATTTTATTTCTTCATAATCCACTAAAATATATTTATAACAATGCAATCCAGGTCCTTACTGGAAATGTTGCTATATTCTGGTAACAAATCCTAGTATTTGAACAAAACAAAATAAGCAATATCTGCTGACAAAGTTAGCTAAAATACACTAGGAGATGAAAGTGTCTCTAACGAACAGAGGGGACTAGCGTCTAAGGCATTTAGGAATAGGCAATTCTTGGACAAAGTGCTGGTTGGGTTTGTAGTTATCCCTGTTTGGAGAAAGTTTTGGTCATCTAAGTAGTTATATGTATGATTTGAAGGTCCTATTCTCTTTTGTAGATGATTATACAGGATACATGACCGTGAGGAGCCCATTACAGCCTGCAAAATGGCAAAGAATCCAACACTTCATAAAAACCTTGTAGTACCAAGATCATGTTACTTGCAGAACCAGACTTCCTTTCCATCTTACTTCTCTGCAAACAGGCAAAAAATTAATGCAGCTATTTCAAAATATTCATCATGTCAGGTCCTTATTTCCTTAAGTAAAACTATATTACACAAACTTAGCAAGGGAAAATGAACAAAAGGAAACAAAAACAGTAATAAGCACCTGCTGAAATGTCTTATTTTGCCTTTCCTTCTAGGAGAACCAACATAAGAAAATTGACACAAATGCTGAAATGCCTTGGTTTCTGGGTTCTCTATTCATTTGCCTAGCCTAAGGAAGGTTAGCAAGATTATATTTCATATTATACCTCCAACTTTATGTAATAATGCACATAGGAGGCATTTACTTACTGCCTGTTGCAGCATACCCTTTCTCTGTAAAAGTTTACATTTTCTTTTCTTTACAGCCCATACTGTGGGTCCTTCCCTTGAAAAAAGTAATAGAAGATGATTTGCTCACTTGGGTTTATAGGCTTTTCAGCTGTAAATTAACGTAGTATTGCTGACTTACCAGTTGCTACATAATAGCTGCTAAAATGGTTGAGAGTTTTAGACTTCTTGTGACATAAACATCAGCTCAACTCTTAACCTCTGCTGTTTGCCATCTTATTTCATTAAGCACCATTTTAATGGAACTCCTAAATTCTGAAAGATTTAAGTGAAATCATGGTCCCATTGAAACCACTAGCAAAACTTCCACTGGCTTTTCTATGTTATCTTGAGCAGGAATGAACTTAAGCATGTGCCTGAAGGCTATGTACTACTATATAAATTAGGGACCAGTGTGTTTTTGTCTTGACTGAGCACCTCAAGTTGTTGTGATAGCAGCCTTTTATCCCTCCCTCCTGCCAAATTAAGGGTATAAGTTACTTTAAATAACTCATAACCAAAGTAATTTGTTCAAATACACTGTAAATGCACTGTTTTGCAAAAAGAAGGCTTTTTATTACATTTCAAGAAAAAAAAAGAAAAAGAAATATTTCTTCTAAGTAGTAATTTTGAAAGATTAATATCTGTTTGGTTAGAGCTATATATTAGACACATTTTAGAAATACAAGGTATTTCCCAGGGATCAATACTGGGTCCAGTGCTGTTTAACATCTTCATTAATGATCTGGATGATGGGGCAGAGTGCATCTTCAGCACGTCTGCAGATGACCACAAAACTGGGAGAAGTGGCTGGTACACCAGAAGGTCATGCTGCCTTCCAGAAGCACATGGACAGGCTGAAGAAATGGGCTGAGAGGAACCTCATGAAGTTCTACATGGGGAAGTGCAAAGCCCTGAGCTTCCAGAAGAACAACCTTATGCACCTTATACACATGCTGGGGGCTGACTGGTTGGAAAGCAGCTTGGCAGAAAAGGACCCGGGGTCCTGCGGACACCAGGTTGAACATGAGCCAACAATGTGCCCTTGCTGCAAAGCAGGCAAATGGTATCCCTGGCTGCATTAGCAAAGTATTTCCATCAGGTGGAGGGAGATGATCCTTCCTCTTTATTCAGCACTGGTGAGGCCACACCAGTAGTACTGTGTCCAGTTCTAGACTCCTCAGTACAAGTGAGATATGGACATACTGGAGAGAGTTCAATGGTGGGCCCCAAAGATGATTAAGGGACAGAAGCATATTTCCTGTAAGGAAAAGCTGAGACATCTGGGACTGTTCAGCCTGCAAAAGAGAAGGCTCAGGAGGGTATCATCGATGTGTATAAACACCAGAAGGCAGGGTACAAAGTGGATGGAGCCAGGCTGGTTTTGGTGGTGCCCAGTGACATGACCAGAGGCAACGGGCACAAACTGTAACACAGGAGGTTTCCTCTGAACATCAGGAAACACTTTTTCACTGTAAGGGTGACCAAGCATGGGCACAGCTTGCGCACGAAGGTTTTGGAGTCTCCACCCTTGGAAAAAGCTGTCAAAAGCCATCTGGACATGGTCCTGGGCAACCGGCTCTACGTGGCCCTGCTTGAGCAGGGGGATTGGGCAAGATGACCTGCTATCCTCAACCACTCTGTGGTTCTGTGAAGGTATTTGCCAGTCTGAGATCAGATTAAGAGCACAGGTGACAAGCAAAAGTCTGAATAGGATAGGGTTTAGGAAGTTACACATAAAGCCTGCAACTCACTTTCTACTTTCTTTTTTTATTTTTACCCTAACACCAGGACTGAAGCCTGTTGACCCAGTACATTGGTCCTAGACAAGACCAGAGGATCTTACAGATAAATCTGGCAAGGAACACAAACTTTCCAAT
Source organism: Phalacrocorax carbo (assembly GCF_963921805.1). Taxonomy (NCBI): domain Eukaryota; kingdom Metazoa; phylum Chordata; class Aves; order Suliformes; family Phalacrocoracidae; genus Phalacrocorax; species Phalacrocorax carbo. The sequence continues at coordinate 52,123,044 of NC_087516.1, read as the reverse complement.
AGGTGAGTCCTTTGACCAGCTTAAGCACTGGCTTGCAGCCATGCTGCTCCAGCAACAAATAGCTGTCAAGCCACTCTCAGAGAAGAGATCTCTGACCTGACCATCAGACTTTCTGCTGTAAGCTCAAATCCTTCTGAAGCTGAACTCCTCCATTTTGTAGCATTATTAGTGTTGCAAATGTTCATAGTGTTTTCCCCCATCAGCCAAAACAGCACTGTTTTCAAAACACAATTTATCTGTATAGGATCCATTTAATGTAATTCACAAGCAATGAACCTGCCTATTGGTTGAGAGGCCCCAACATGTAAACTGGCTAAAAATATAGCCAATGTAGCTAAAAGGGCACCATGCTTAAAACTCACAGAAGTCCTAGAAGCAGGATAATAAAACCTTGTACATAGACAACAAAGCTGTCTAAGGCAACATACCAGACAGTCCAATTCACTGTACACTGGAAGCTAAAAGACCAGCTATATTTGAAAGTCATAAAGGAGGACAATGTATATGCACATACTCACATGCACCCTGGAGACGGATAAAAGATAGCCTCACATTTGACTGGTATCCACCAGCTCATAAAAGCCTATAAAGCACACACAAACAACTCCCCAGAACATCCCAACAGCACACGTGAAGTAGGCTATGAAGGCTATGCTTACAACGCATTCTAGGTGATCATTATTTAGGAGGGGATATCTTACAAGCTGCTCATCTCACCTCTGGATTTCTGCCTCTCAGCCATTGGCAAATCTCTCCCCTCACTTTCATAAACGTTGCAGGACACAGGAAATACCATTATAATTCAGGGCACATATCTACTCTGCTGCCTCCAGGTGTCCAGCTAGTGCACGTCATCTACACTTCAGTCTCTCAAACACAATCTCTGTTGTTGTCTGGAAGATGCTTAGGCACTAGTTTGGCAGTTATTTGCTCTGGTCCCAAAGTAAAAGCCTTCCTCATCTGTGGAAACACAGATTAAGCAGGATGTCCTGGACTAAAAGCAAGTATACTGATGCCGTTCATGCCTATACCGCTAGGTGTGCTGAAAAAGCACCCTTGTCTCATTAGGAATATCAGGCAGAAATTTTGAAAACCCCAATTTGCAAACATTTCCATATCGACCAAAAGCAGAAATGATCCATCAAGTGTTTGTTGGGTATTGGAGGACAACTGAGAATATTCATCCTAACATAGATCTAATTTACTGCTGCCAGGGTAGTCCCAAGATTACGTTTCCCTGCAGCTGGCCGAACAACTAAATGCAGAGCCACTAGTAACCTCAGGAAGACCGGCGAACAGTAGGACACCCACCAACTGCTACCTGCCACATGCAATAAGCAGCACAAAGCCACCACATCAGTCTGAACAGGGTCACCACCCGAGGCCAAACAGGTTAACAGCTGACTTGTGGCTTTTCACACAAGGAATAATTACACACAAGAAGTAATTATACACTTCTCAGCAAACTCTCATGCTGATATGCTGCCTGTGTAGCGCTAGGGAAGGAAACCAAATGCAGAAGCTTTACACCAAACTTGCAACCCCGCCTTGTTTGTGGTTTGGTTTTGGTTTTGGTGGTTTTTTTTCCCCCAAAATCAGTTGTTTCTTAATGCACAGTACGCTGCTGCTTTGAGAAAATTCAGGCTCAAGCAGCAGCTCTGTTTCATTTCCCTTCCTTGTCCTCCTCTTTTTCTGCTTGCTTATTTTCCTGGAGGTGCAGCTACGAGAAAGAGGAATTTACAGTAGCTGCTTCTATGCCAAAAATCAATTTGTCGAACAGTCTCAGTGACAATATGTTGAATAATGCCAACAGAAAGTGTTGAATATGCCGGAGTGCCAGGCTGCAGTGCAGAGAACTGCTCCTGCCCTGAGCTCCAAAGAATTTGAATGCTGGTGTCAGAAGAGGAGATTATCAAAGAGGGAGTTATACCCCTTCTGCAAGCTTGACCTGTGACATGGCACTCTTCAATTCCCTTTCCATGAACCATCCTGCCTTGGAAAGTGGGAAACACATGGCTGCTTGAAATCCTTTCACGAGATGCCGTGATATATGGAGCAAATCGTGTTGCAAAGAAAAGAGCTCCGACTGACTCCTTTGCAAACTGGTTTTGAATTGAAATGGGGATCTTAACTTTTCAGACTGTTTCCCTTTAAATGCAGACAAGAGTGTGTTAGGAAAAAAATAGGAAATGGCTGCTATGTGGAAAGAAAAGCATTCTCCTTTTAGTACCTGAAGATGAATGCTGGAAGTGTACATGAATACCAAGCTTTATATGGGAACAAAAATACATCACATGTCCACACAAAAATGAAACTGCATTTAAGTACAAGAAATGGAGGTTCTCCTTTCTCTTCAGAAATTATTGAATTGAAAAATAGTCCACATTTAACACCTTTCATTTCAAGACAGAGCACCGCTGCTTTGAAATCTTAATAGTGGATTTAACAAAATTTAAGCTATAAATTCAACACAAATCATTACTGGAATCTGTAATGAGAATGTCTCATTGCAAATTCTCATTAATATTAACCCACATTCTCCCAAAAGCTCTGATAAGGGTATCTAATAGTTTCTCTTTTTTAACCTGATAGCAGTCACTAAGCTTTATTTTAATAGGATTTAAATCTTACAATATCACCTTAAAATAAGATCAAGCAGACTTGTATGTTCCCATATAAGAAAATAAAATTAAAAATTATACCTACAGTACAAACGTAGAAACTTTTCTATTTCTGTGCTTATTATATATTTACACAGAAAAAATATTAAGGATTGTTATTTAAGATACTATTTAAAGAAAGTATTTCAACTTCCTTCCATGGAATTTTGAATATTTAATTGTCTGCAAACAATGTCGCCTTCAATAAATCTCACAAATGCAGAAAAGGAAAAAGCTTACATAGATATCAAAAAGCAGGAAGGAAAAAAAAAAGTGTGAAAAAAATTAATTCCTCACCCACAAGAAGTCTAAGAACAGGTCAGGTCAGACTAAATCCACATGTATGTGTCCACGTATTTGGGCTTATGTCTATGGACTCATCAAAATATAGATGTCCCAATATGAAACCTATGGATTGCACAGGTAATATTTGCATTATGTTGCTAGAAGTTCTGACATGATGTACTGGCTGATTTTGACCATTTTTGATTTATGTACCCAGTGTAGACACGAAGTAAAAAGCACACTAAATCTAACTATTCCACAATGCCATAAACAATACCTATTACACTTTATTTCACTCTCTTGGGAGGAAAAAAAAAAATATGGTAATTTGCTATGCTATTTTCACCTCATTCTTAACATTTATGGCTATTACTAGTAGAAAGCAACAACAGCTTGACTTTTTAGCATGCAAAATGCTAGATCAGAGAGAGACATATAAAGGAAAAATATGTGCTACTTTCCATTCGTACTGTGTCAGCAAAGCCTTTAACTAGGTATTCTTAGTAGAGTTTGCTAATTATAGGTGATTTCCAGTTCTTACAAATTGCAAGGGAAAGACAAGGAAATGAGGTATAAGAATAAGATAATTTATAGGGGTGTGGCATTAAAAAAACCTAATGTCCCTATCTTGCCAGTGTTTTGCATGTGAATTATAGCAAATGCAGACTATTCCAAAGCCTATTTCAGAAATGCCCCATATTTAACAGCTGTGTCTCTATTCAGACTGTATATTGCTATGTTTAACTGTGGTCGTTATTGTTTCCTTCTCAAACATGAGGCAACAGGATGTCTACATTGCAGGGAATCATCTCAAGCTCATACTAAAAAGCAGGGTATGACATCCACAGAGCATTATTTAAAATTCTACCCTAGGGGCTTGGGGTTCTCTGAAGAATACTTCTCTTGGGAACCACATTTTTGAAACGATATCAAATAAAATGGCCACTGCCATGGTAGCCAATATGGGGCACAACCCCATGTGTGCAAAACTCTTCCCACGATGTTAGGTTTTGTACCTTTGTCATCTTCACTGTTTAACTTTGTGGAAGCCTTTCCTGTTGGTTTGGGGCTCGCTGCAGCCATCCCTGCCTGGTAATTCCATTGTGCCAGTGTCAGGGTTTGAGTGGCTACGGAGTGAATTAGAAAAGGAAACTGGTGTGGCTGAAAACTGTGTCTTTCAAATCTTTTTATATATAGAAAGTTATTTTTCAACCAGAACAGTTCACTGATCAAGCTCACTGTGTGGTTTTAGAAATGCTTTTTATTAACACAAGGAAAGCAGCCAGAACAATCGGCCAAAGACAAAGAGGGAGACCAAGATCTCTTTTTTTTAAGATGGCAGCAATGGCGCAACTGAAAGTGGGTTATGAAAAAAGTGTGGTGGGGATCCATCTCGTCTTCTTCCTGAGCTCTGCTCAGATACACAGTACTTCTGCTTCTATTGCACAGTGATGCTAGCAAACGCACCATCAGCACCTGGCCCTGAAGGGAAGTGAGACTCCTGTAGACCCAAGGGATTATAAAGCTCTGGTGGGAATGGATCCCACCCAACTCCAGTGCCGGAGTTGTCCCTGTGCATAACTATAACCTTCATACTCCTAGTGCAACACCACTGCCACCTCCATCCAGACATAGGATATTGTTCTGTTAGGTGATTTAAAAAAAATAATTACCTACAGAAGTGTAATGTTCTTATATTTTTCACGTTTTAAAAGGAAAATGTGAAGATAATATTTATTACTAAATTTGAGAGATAAAATGATTCAGTAAATGCTGCTATGAAAACCCACTGCTCATAGGAGGATGTAAAGCATTCGTATCCATATTATGGAACTGTCAGTTGTAATGGTATCAGGAATAAAGTACTGGTCTGTCTCATCTTTCAGCACTTTGGCTTTGGTACTTTTTTCCATTTGAATTTTCCCTCATTTTAACTTCTCCTCTCATACAACTACTACCCCCTGTTATATGATCAATTCACAAATATCAATACAATTATTTTTATGGCAATCAAGGGAAGGAAGAATTATCAGCCTATAGGCATATGACAGACAGAGGGTTGATGATTTCCTAATTTTACACAAGGATCTTTTGATCCCAGGATTGACTCAGATTTTCTGGATTCCAGTCCAGAACAACACTGTTCTCACCACTTCGCTCCCTGTAAAGGTTACCTGCTTTTACACAGAGCCAATAAAAGGTTCATCACTTGTTATTACAAAAAAAAAATTAATGAAATTATTAATACACTGTCATTCTGCAACACCTGAATTCTATCTCTTCTGGTTTGGCAGACATTTGCTTATTTTTAAAATGTGACAGAGTCTTTATCAGATCATTATTTATCACCGTTAATGTTATTCTCAGACACAGTATTCAATATAGGACAAATAAATCAGCATCACTTCTATGTACTGTTACCTATATTGAAAAACACCTTTACAAAAATTTTACAACTTTGAATTACTTTAATATTTCTATCTTGAGAGTGAAGATACTAGGTTTTTTACTTATCCACATTGCCCACAATCAAGTGATGTAATGACCCAGACAAAGCCTTTTTCATAATTAAACCTTTCTTTTCTTTACAGATTTCTGGGAGGAGATCTTGAATTTAGACAAATGATTGCAGATGGTGATATAAAGCTGTACAGAAGGTAAATGGTAGCTGTGGCTTTCAGGTGAAACTCACTGTTTTATACAGAGCCCTTGTAAGGTATCCTGAACATTTTATACCTGAAAATAGAACTTAGCTAGGATTTGTGTCTTTTGTATACACTTGTGCTAGCTTCTTACAAAGAGCAGTTGCTCAGTGGATCTATTTCTGTAGTCAAGCATATACCTACATGACTCTGTAGGTTTGGGGCTTTAAGGAATACACTTAAAAGGCTTTTTTTGGTTGGGTTTTTTTTTCCCCCTTCTGATATCTTTTGAGTAATGGCAAATATGAGAGCTGCCAACTCCCAAGTGAAATTCATTGTCCCTGCTTTATAGACGGCATGTCAGATAATTTAGAAGGAAGAAATAATTCTTCTTCTTCATTATATATAGTGAAATGTATATGTTCAGATTTTAGAGGCAGATATTTTTATCAGAGTATATTTTAAGGCAGATCATTAAGTACACAATCATAGTTTTTGAGCTTTTAAGCAAGGATGCAAAGCAGAAAGCCTCGTTCACCTCCCACATTCTCCATTATGATGGAAGCTCAGACACTGCAATGGAGAAGTTGCCACAATATAAGAATCCTTTGCTCCTCATTTTTATTTCAAGTGTCTGAGCTCTGCACAAAAGGCATCAGAATGGTTTCCTGAGGCTCTTAAGAACAATTGTATATGTATTCCATACTACATACATACTACATCTGTTGCACTTATTGATTTCAAAACAATCCTATGGACTTATTTTAATGCCACAACTTTAACCTATGAATTTCCTGATATCCTTGCTCAAAACCTAAATTAAAGCTGTCTGAAGTACGGTCTGAGCAGATTTGTTAAAAACGTCTTTAATCCTACTTCACATTTCTGGTCTTTTTTGTCTTCCCTTTTTTTCACCCTTTCATTCCTCCCCCCCCCTTTTAATGATTCATATAAATTCATAGCTAATTTTACCATCTCATTCATTCAGGATTGCTTTCCTGTCTGAAATGGGTAACTTCTGCCTTTCCTCCCCAGCATTGCTAACTACCACATATCTTTAAACATATCACAAACTTTTTAAAATATGTAGAAAGAATCTAATTTGTATTTCCAAATGCTGTTATAAAAAATTCTTAAGCTGCTTCTTAGGCTCTAGTTCAGCCCTTAAATGATATGACTCAGTAGTTTCTTACCAAGGAATTTACAAATTGACCCACTAACTTTAGAGAGCTCTGAATTAGGCCCATAGTAATTGGGATTTACTTCTGAATTTTCTGGTGTGTAGGGACTTCCAGAGCACATCATGTCCCTGCTGGAAAGAAGGCTCCTTAATACTATATTAGTATACTGCACATTTTAAAAGAGAAGCTTGTATTGCTAGTGTGATCCTGAGTGATACATCCCAAGTAAGACTGAGTGCTTACCCAGAAATAACCAAAACATCATTCCTCCTTTCAAATTAAGATCCAGTTTTCTTGCCAAAATGTACCATTATCGTGCAACAGGACAGCAGGCTGAATTTCAATTGAAATAATATCCCCACTAAAATTCATTACATAAAAGTAGAAAAATCTCAGAAGATTTCTCTGATGATTGAGGTTTGAGGTTTGTTAAAGTTTTATACAAATCCTTAAAAAACATCTGCAGAAATTATGAAGTACCTTTGCAGTGTCAGTAAGTCTGTGCAACTCCAGCTGACCCTTTTTGAAAGGGAGATCATGGTATTTAGTCTTTTGAAAAGTCCCAGTAGAATGTAATGATGTACTATTTGAATTCAGTTTGGAGACTAAATCCTAGGGAGACTTTAAGTAAACAGGGGTTTTCATGTTATTATTTCCTGTTGTTACTTTAATAAAAATAAAAAAGGGAAGCTAATTAATTAGTAACAGAAAGCCATTTTATTTTTCTTAACTTTATTCATGAAACTGCTTGTCACATTTATGCTAATTCAGCCCTCATTGATACAAATGGGAAAAACTTAATTTGATTTCACTGGGCTTTGGGTCAGGATCCCAGTGGGTTGCTGTAATTCTGTGGTCTTTGTTTCTTCCCTCTCCTTCATCACAGACTGCAATGGACAGTGTGCTGGAAAGGACTCTGTATAACGTAGAGCACAATCATCTATTGTACTCTCAGTACAAATATGGGATCGTCATTTCACTGAAAATCATCATAGTTCTCTAATTTTATAGCACATGCTCTTCAGTTTTCCATGTTTTATATGGAAAAAATAGTTCCATAAAAAAGACATAAAATCTTTAGGATGCAGTCCAGGGTATTTTGGCATGTCATTCATTGTGTCTTTAAAATTAGACATCTCTAGATATTTCAGGTCTTAAAACTCTTGTTTTGCTACCAAGGTAGGGATACCTGCCCACCTCAGAGGTTCTGTTAGAGCTAAAAAGAACTGCCTGTTCTAGGGCTGCAACTACTTGATGTCTGAATAATTACAATCCTAGCCAATGTCTTTGTCACCCACATTACAGGGGACAGGGAGTTGTTTAGATTGCTGTGGTTTATGACTAGCTCCTTGTGGTCAACACTCTCTCTCATGAGTCAAAATCCACCCTTTTCCCTCTTGAGGATGTGAAATTCGTTAGCACTGAAATCAACAACTGACTTAAAGGAAGAAATTTGGCTTTTTGAAACGGCTCAGACTACAAAATGCTGGAGATAGTAACAAAACATTGGAAAAAGGAAAGATGTAGACTAACAACTCAAATGTGGTAGCAGTCCCATGACAAACTGCAGAACCATATGATATAAGTTATATTTGGAAGTATATAAAAATGTCATCAAACTGTTTTATGAAATACTAATTTAGTTAACATTACACTGTACATCGCACTATAGATAATACTTTAAGCTTCATTTCTGAAACAGCTATAGAATATTTTCAGCCCATTTCTTTCTCAGCAAGTGCATAAAGTGTCTCATTCTGTTGATAAGGCTGTTGTACAGAAGCGTAGTCAACAGTCCTCAAAAGAAAACGGCATGGATTTTAATGGCAGAGTTTGTATAAAGTTTTACTGTATTTTAAACCATAAAGCTGCAAACCTATCATCTTGTGGGAGTCAAAATTAAATCTGTATCCAAATTTGTTCAAAACTGAGAGCTTTGAGCCCATATATCACTCCTAATATTCATTATGAAAAGCAACATTTGAATTTCCAGTTTAACAACAAAGCATTGGTAAAGACTACATTACATTGCATTCTGCAATTTAATTAGGGAACATTCATCTTTGAATCAGCAATCCCCAGGTTTTATGTTTTTCACCAGCTGACAAATTTTATTCTAGCTAAGAAGGCTACACCAGTGTGAAGTCTAAAGGGGCTTGTTGCACCCCTGCATAGAGGGCTTTACATACCTATACTATTTCATGGGAGGAAGCAAAGGAGAAGGCAATGAAGCTTAAATGGACCCTGTTTTGCATAATCTTTCTGTGTGCCTGTAATGAGTGCAGGTGTCCAGGTTTTGGTAGCAGAGGGGGCTACTAAGTTGGGCTGGAGACAGCCCGTTCCAGCCAGCTCCAGCAGACTCACCGCAGGGCACAGCTGAGCCCCATGGCCAAGGTGGTGGTGCCTCAGGGAAAGCATGTTTAAGAAAGGGCAGAAAATGCTGGGCAAAGAAGAAGAAAAAGCTGTAGTACATGATACAAACTTCAATATCCTTATGGAAGGACGGAAGGAAGGAAGGGAGGAAGGGAGGAGGAAAGAAGGAAAGAAGGAAGGAAGAGGGAGGCACATAAAGGGAAAATTTATTAAATATTAATAATTCAACAGAACGTTTTTCCATCTCTATGTCTGTTCATAAAGCCATCAATGAATATGCTTTGCATAGCTTTGCTATTTATATGATGCACAAAAACACGCTGAAAGCTGATCTCCACTGGGCATGTTGATCACTTGCAGTGAATAATGAGATCTATTTTTTGGTGTGCCTATAAATTCTAATTCTTGTACTTGAACACAGTAATAACATTCAGAGAAGGAACTGACTGATAGCACACTCTTCAAAATTAAAAAAGTCAACAGACTATTAGCACAAAATAATTCCTTTAGAGGTATTTTCAAACTATATTTCTCTGAAGTATATTACAGATTTATTACCAGAGCCATCCAGTACAACCTGAAGTGTATTTTCAGCACCCCAACCAACCAACTAACATCTTTTAGGTTTGGTAGTAGCATTTCAGACTTCACAGTTTCCTTGCTTTATCAGTGTGAATAATAAAAGAACAAATAAGCTTCTCATAAGCCTTCAATTCCTGACCTGGTGGGTTTTATCCTCATAGAAGCAGAAAGTCTTGCAGCAATGTAAGTGCTGTGCATAGGCTTTTGTTTTCCAGATTTGTTGCCTTAAAAATGCATTTTTTATTCTTAATCTGAAAAGCAGTTTCAGTGTTCAGTGGATATGAAAATGATTCATAATGGAGAGGAAAACACTTGGGATATGAAGTGCTTCAGGGAAGAGATGTAATATACATAGAGAAAGTAAATAAATTCCCTCTCACTACCCTCTGATGTGAATTTCTGTAAATATGTACAACATGTTCTGTCAATACTACTGTTCAGAACATGTATCAAGCATGTGACACAAGAAAAAAATGAACTTAAGTAAAATTCATTAAAAGGTCTCTTTTTCAGCCTAGACCAAGGAAAATCAAGCAATGACTTTCTCATTAACAGAGAAAGTAATTCTTATGTTGCTCTGGTAGCTTCTCATTCCAAAGAGTGGTTTTCTGATCCTCTACAAAAAAAATAACCTTGCTAAACAGACTCTGGCAATAGATTCTTTTCAATTCTATCTCTAAGACAAAGAAGTAACAGGAGCAGCACTGCAAATTATCTTTGCAGGTTATAATATTCTCATGATAAGTCCCATCACAACATCTAACACATTTCCCATCACATCATATAAAGCTCATGCAAGATAAACTAAAATCGATGCAAATATAGAACAATAAATTCATATAAGTTTGCAACATTTGATCTAAACAAACAGTTTTTATATGATTCTATGTGGCTTCATAATTACTTAAATAACACATACTCAAGAAGTTTTATTGAATAATGACAGGACTAGACAGATTCTTAAGGTAAGCTTTTTCTAAATTAATTGCGTATAGCAGGACCATACGCAAATACAGATTACTCACGAGGGTCTGATATACTAGGTAGCGATGTGACACGACTTGCCACTGGAAATCATATGCATGAATCTTAGGGCTTTCTCAAAGCTTCTAACTCCATGGTTACTATTAGGAAAGCATCCGATAATTCAGAGACTAAAACCGTAACATTATACATGTTCTATACATACATGTACTGCACACTGAAAGTCAGAACATAGGCAAATTTGTTGGTTTCTTTATCCCCACCTCCCATTCATCCTTGTTCTACAGACCTCTTAGTGTCTTCCAATGAAAAACACTAGAGGACATGCAGCTGATAAGGTGATACAAAATTCCTTATTTGTTTATTGCCTACACGAGACCCAAAATAACATGTATGTCCAAGTATTGTGGATCTGTCACTACAAAACTCTGGGAGTACAGAAACATAATTTAAAATTCCACCAGTACTAATCCTAGCAATTTGCACAATATAAGAATTGAGCGTAACAAATGCTTTACCTTATCCTTGTAATACCATTTGGTGAAAACAGGGGTCCTACTTTTTCATGGTGTATATGCCCAGTATTTTAAATGGCCCTATATGTAGTGTGCTGGTTTGGGCTGGGACAGTTAATTCTCTTCACTGTAGCTGATAAAGTGCCAATGGCACATTGATGCATTAGTTGCTGTTAAGTAGCGCCTATAGCAGTTGGGGACCTTTCCAGCTTCCCGCGCTCTGCGGGGGAAGAGGCCACGGGCAAGAGGCCGGGAGGGGCAGGGCCACAGCCGAGAGAGCTGACCCCGACTGGCCAACGGGATGTTCATTCCATGTCATGTGGCGCCATGGCCAGTACATTAACCAGGGCAGCTGGCACGCAGGGGAGCAGTTGTGGCTCAGGGACTGGTGGTGTCGGGTTGGTGGGAGGTGAGTGGCTGTGTCTTGTGCTGTTGGTTTTGGTTGTTCATTCCCCCTCCTGCCCCAGGTTTCATGCCTCTCTCATTTTTTTCCTTTGTATTGCATTATTATTGTTGTTGTTGTTATTGTTTTATTTTAAATTTTAAACTGTTCTTATCTCAACCCATGAGCTTTTCCCTTCTGATTCTCTCCCTCATCCCACCGGTGGGGAAGTGAGCGAGCGGCTGGGTGGGGCTGAGTTGCTGGCTAAACCACAACACTAGGAATAAAATTAGCCTGCCCAATTTTAATGAAGGCTATACCACAGAGCAACGAGTAGGAGTAGAAGGACCCCAAAGTATACATGAATGAACTGAGTATGCTGAAGTCATGTCATGAGAAGACATATTCTCTTATTCATACTATATTGATTGGCTGGCAGCAACACAGCCCTTAGACTATTTTATTAGAGCTAAAAATACTGATAAAATTAATGTATTCTGCTTTTAGAGCCTTTTCTGCATTTTAGTACAATTTTGAAATGTCTTATATTCCTGTTATAAGACTGACGTTAGCCTGTGCTGCACCAGCAAACTAAAACATGTGAAATTTCAGTCTGTTGATTTAATGGACTGTAGGTAACACATTTTCATATTAGTGCTTCTAATATCATGGGGTTTTTTACATATATATTTTGTTCCAAGTCATTCACAGAAAAGTAACTTTAAACTTGATACCTACAAACCTATTTTGTACTCCTCCTCATTCCTCTCTTTACTCTGATAATAATTTGAATGATACCTATGTTTCTGTAAAGATCCTTCTTTAAAATCCTACATCCTATGCTTGCATTTTCTAAACTCTTGCTGTTGGATATTACCTAATTGAAAATAAGGAAAGAAATAAATTACCCTTTTGGCTGTCACCTCTGCAGCTTTATAGATCATAAGACCACCAGGAATCTTCAAAATTGAGTTCTGTTTTATATTGCTACACACTCTGGTGTGCAACAAGTAAATAACTAATCACTGCTTTAAAGCAAACAAATCCGGTCCCTGAAAGCTCACATTTGGGGACTGCATGCGCATTGCAGTATCTGATTTGCATGTACTCATTAGCTATATAGTTGTAGGTAAGATGGGTGAGTTAATAGCAGTAGACAGGTGACTCTGACTTTGAAAACCTGACTTAACATGCAGGAAATACTTTGATGTCCACTAAAGACACATCACTCAGATTTTTTTTTTCCCCCACGCTCTGCCAGAAGCCATAACAAGAGTATAAAACATCACATGGAAGAGCTACAGTTTATTTAGAATGCAAAGAAGGTTCCAATCTTTAAGCCCTGACTAAAGCTAGACTTGCATTTCTTTCAGTGAGTCATGATAACAGAACCGGATCAGATAAAAGTAAAATTGGTTCTGATTAGAGAGACAAAAGGTTCTCTTTACAACAAGTTCCATATATGGGTTGTCAATATTGAGACACCTTCTAAAAACACAAGCAACTTGAAGCGATAAGGAGAGTTGTTTCAGTGTTTCATTTCTATAACAGATTAGACAGTTCATAAAGATCTTTGTCATAAATTAAGAAAATCACACTCTCTAATTTTGTAGAGCTGAATAAAAGGAAACAAAGACTAATACAAGGTAACAAAACAGTAACATGCAACAGTTTCTAGAGGAAGAGTTTGCCTAGTTCCTGACTTTTTTTAAAGCTATATTTCTCTGGATTCTTTTGACTTTTTGAAAACACAGCTTTGACAATAGCAATCTCCTTACAGAAGTGAGATCCGTCATTTTTGCTGAAAGACTTCTGCTTAGCAAAACTGAATTTTCACCTTCAAGGGCACTGTGAAATATTGCCATAGAGACCACCTATTTTTAGAAAGAACTATCAAACGTGCATCTAGAGCTCTGCACTTGCTTTTTCTTGATCTGCATAATGCGGAGAATAACATTTTGGAAGCCAGAAGGGAAGTATTGTTGATACTGAAGATTGAGAGGAAACCAGCAAAAAAAAAAAAAAATTCAAAGCAGGAAGGGGGGAGGGTATAAAAAGTGGGAAGCAGTAGAACAGAAGAAAGATATTAGCTTCATTGGGTTTTAATTTTAGTGGCAAGCTTTTGTCTTCTCACCAGCTTGGAAAATGTTACTTTTCCTCACGCATAGAATTCTGATGGGCACAATTAAAGTTCAGCTCATTCTAACTGCATAACTTGCAATCATTCCCTTGAAGGAGATGAACACCAGTACTACTCCTGTACGCTTGAATAGTAAACCAGTGGAATCTTTGCCATAATTTTCTTCTTTTTACTTATTTATTTCTATTTTAGCATGTAATTCCTTGACTACGGACTTTTTCATCAGCTTTTCTGGCACCCATTCCTCTGGAGCTTGGTGGAGAAAAGCCACAAAAGACTTAGCAATATTAATAAGCAAACCTGTAATGCTTGCAACCCCTGCAGTTTGGAACTAGCACAGCACGATTAATTAGAAACAGTTGGGCATCACGAGAAGCCCCTGTCTATATTGCCCTGGTTGGGTTCGCTCTCTGACGAGGATTTTCTGTAGCTGAAAATCTTCTGTAAGCTGATTTGTGTAACTACTCTAGGTTGCTTTTGGAAGAAAAGTGATTTTCCACCATCTATGCCATAAAAGCGTAACTTTGTACACTTCCCCTTCTCCTGTAAACCAAGAACACCAACAAAGCCAAAAATAAATTGTGTGCACCATAGAAGAGGAAAAACCTGAGAAATTTCTTTTCACGTTTTGTTCACCTAATACAACTATGACTGGTATTAGATGCCACCTGTGCCTTATGATTGGTCTGAAGACTAAGAGCTTTTTAAAGATTCATGGAATAATAAATCAAATCCATCTGCTCTATCGTAAATGTCTATTAAAGAAAAAGCCAAACCTTCTTCTTTCAAATTTTATATTTTTATCACCTACATATGTGGCATGTTAACATCTATTTCTTGCTGGAGATAAATACATAAAAAGATAGACTGTTTTAGTGGCCCATAACAGCACAGACATGAATTAGTACTGATGTGACTTATTGTTCATTGTCCAAACTAAATTCTAAATTATTATATTCAAAGCTGTCTTCACTTTGTGTTTTTAACCACCATCATATGAATAGGCTTTTATTCTTTGAGACCATTCATAAACCAATAACACTTTTATTATACCTATTCTCTCTAACGTGAAAATCCTTTTTATACCAACTTTGAACTCCTTTACTGTCTCAATGAGTGTCATTAAATTCAATGAGACCACATATTCAGTAAGGTGTCATTTGGTGTAAACAGAATATTAGGCTCCATCTCCTTGTTTCTCTACAGATACTGTGTTCATCAAGATCAGATTTTTATCTTTTTTTTTGCTCCCTGTTCCCACACATACTTTTCCTCCTTGGACGCCAAGAGAAACAGCTTCAAATTATAGTGCATGTTTATAACAATAAGTAATGTTACTGGAACAATTAGTAAACTGATGGGTTAAGACCAGGAAGACAGGGGTTTTTTAATGAAATTTCATTTGCCACAATTTGTATGCATTCCTTTTTTTATTTCCCCCCAATAGGATTTCATTTGCTGTGCCATGCTAGGGACCCACGTGTTCCTATCACACCTTGAACAGGCAGTGAACTTCACACCAGGTGCCATTTCTGGTTGGTGGTGCCCACACCGAGGGAACAAGTTGCCCAAAGACCATGTCTCTGCATCGCAAATAGCTCTTGTGTACAAAATCAGCCATGGTTACTCCCAGAGGACAGTCAGCTCGAACACATTCTCAAACACCCGCATCAAGACTCAGAGGTAAGACTCAGATACACAAGGCAACACTGTTGCTGCAGGATGAAACTCTGGGGAACATGAGGTTGCTTTGGGGTTACTTTAGCTTAGTACCAGAGCTATAACATAGTCTTGCTTAAAAAAAACTGTTGGAATTCTGCTTTTTAAATGACGCAAATGAAGATGGGGCACACAGAACAGTTTTTCTACTGTTTCTCAGAATTTCTTTCCAAGTTTCTAATGCTGAATTGGTTAACCCAGTTCAACTGCCAAAGTGTGTCATCTACATAATTTCCTTAACAAAAATCAAACTGCACGTAGCCTTTGTTCCACTATGTATTTCTAGAGAAAAAAAAAAAAAAGTCTCACGTTCAATAATAAACTCACAGGGAAGTTGGCAAGTAACTTTTTTCTTTTTCCTTTCTTCCTTTTCCTTTAAAAAAAAAAATAATCACAGGCTTATAGAAGAAATTACCCTGAAAAATACAAAGCACATCAAGAGCTGTGGCAACATCATTTATAAATCAGAACTCTAGAAGAGAAAATACTATTGCATTACCACTATTTATACATAAAAATGCTCATTAATAAGAAATCACGAGTTATGTTCTTTGGAAATTCAGCTGATGACATTTGCATTACAGAACATGCACTACAGGAATTCTAACTACAAAAAGAGAACGCAGTTACTAAACAGGTTGGCAAATTATTTTCAATCTATGGTTAAATCTGCTGATGGATATTTTTGGGACGGTAAAAGACAACAGCATCTATCGTACATAAAATTCTTCAGCTTTTCATCTGAAACACCACATTATCCTCCCCCCCAAGAAAACTGGAAAACAGTATTGTGCAAAGGCTGGCAACAGTAACTCACACAAATGTCAATGGTGTTTCTGCTCAATGCTGCTCTGACTCGCAACCATGAGAAAAAGTTCCAATAGCACAGAGCTGTGAAACCTGAAACACTGGTTGTGAACAAAGAGGTAAAAAACTAGCAAGGTTTTCTGCAGGGTGACAGAAAGGTACAAACTCAGAACCTGCTGAAAGAGCTTCCTAAGTGATAACACATCGTATTCATAACAATGCAATAATAATGCTACAGATAAGAAAACCTGAAAGAAACAACTGTTTCCTATGTAACACAAAGCTGCTGAACAAGAAACACTTCGGAAAAATATTCACTAAATAAGCTCTAAGGTCAATGTGACAGAGCAGTAAGACACTTGAAGCTCAGTGGAATTAGAAATACCCTTTTCATGTATTTTAGTATGTGGTTTTTAATATCCTAAATTCAGCATTTAATGCAGTGACTACCAGTAGGTATACATGGTTTTTATTGGAGAGATTATTAGAAATGTCCATTGAAGTGTTCTCTCTCCAGTAATGATATTGTGTGCAATGTAATGATTATTTTGGCAGATTACACCTTGAGTTTATATGGGGCTAGGCTGAAATATATGGGGCTGGGCTGGACAGGATGAACTTACTGCCAAATTCATATCTCTCTATGTTGGAAAATGAGACAAACCCAGCAGACTGTTTTTTTTGCCTATGGCAAATGATCATTTATCATGAAGGAGTTTTGTGAAAAATGATCCTTCAATTTGCATTAGTGCACATGAATATGGAGTACTTCATGCTTTCCAAATGCACTCTGTTTAGCTCTAATGCTTACACCAAAATGATCTCTTTCAGTATAATTTCAACCTGCATTCCTTGTTCTGTTATTAGGGACAGGAACAAATGCAATATAAATCATATCAATCCCACTGTACAATAAGAATAATAATAGATAAAAGGAAACAGGAATCGCAAGACTTTGAGAAGTCATTTCATCTATGTGCCTAAGAAGGATCATTGGTGCTTAAGTCATACTCAATACTGCTGATTTTTTTTAATGAAAGCTCTCAGTAGAGTCCATGTTCTGAGTGACTCCTCCCACATGTTGGTAGGAGTTTGCCCATGTTGTGAACACGTTTTCTTGTTTGCTGGGATTATTCAGTATTTGAAACTATCATTTTGTACTGAAAGCTTCTCTGGATAAAGATTTTCTCTCTTTCTTCCCAGAGTACCAAGAAAGCTTTCACTTAAAACATTTTATCTCAACAAGAAGATGTTACCACTACAGCTCCCCACCACCAGCAGTTCATCTTATGCCTTTTGTAGCCCATAGGTAGTAGGAACAACTAAATTATACAGTCTTTGGAAGTAATGTAAAAGGAAGCCATAACCCTCATTTTGTATCATGACGCTCTTCTTCCCCAGTACCTGAAGCCTTTATACAGTTTGCTTGGGCATATCACATAGGGACTATCTACCTCTTTTAAAATAGAAAATCTGAACAATTCATTTCCTTCATAACTGAGGGAAATTATGAAGGCATCAGAAAGCAAATTAGATAGTACATGTTTAGGCCTCAGATATAGAACAGATCAAAGTAATTTAACCATTCCACACTTCAAAACAAATAGTGTTCAACTGTTTGATGCTGCCTCCATAAGAAATGACTGGACTAGAGATATTTTCTAAGGAAATCTTTATTTTCATTTCCTAATCCATTTAAAAGCCTCACACGGAATAATCTCATATAGCTCCAGTGAATTCATGATGCTCCTTCAAACTTACACAGAGAAGAATCTATATGGGCCACAATTTTCTGGTAACATTGCCTACGGTTTGAAGACCAAAGCTTATGAAAATTTCTAATAATTCCAAAATTTAATCAGGCTTCAGAAAGCATGTTGAGTTAGGATGGTGTCTGGCTTTTGACAGTGTACACAATATAAGGAAGGATCATATTTGTGTACCCTACCTGTCACATCTGAGGGTCTTGAATCAAGACTCTTCTTAGTAGCCAGTAACAAGCAGCATTTATACAGCTATATACATGTTTATAAATTGCAGAAAAAACTACTTTGCTCTTGTCTACTATTAGAATATTAGATCCTAATTATTGGAACTCAAATATTAGAACTCACATCCACAGAATTTCTTTCATTTGCTTTGACAGAAGAAGGAATTGGCCTCCAAGAAGAAATAAAGATAAGGATGTTCAAGGCAAGTTCTGAAGAAAAGGAATTCCATACAAGAAGATAGAATTTTGTCTCAACTTACAAATTAATCCTGTAATGCAGACCTTAAACATGAACTACCTGGAGCAAAGAGGCAGTGTCTTCTACACTAAGATCTCATTTCAGGTACATGGGACAAATGCAGGACAACATGTGACCCCACAAAAATTCATACTACCGGCAGAATGAGGTGGGAAAAAAAATGAAAGCAACAATTGTTTGAAAGTTGAAGCATGATTTTCTAGAGATACTCCTTCATTTCAGATCTATAGAAATCCCCTTGCATTTCCACCCCACACTTCATACTCAGCCATCTGTGACTGCCCAGAGCTGCAACTAAAGATGCCACCTTATCAAATCAAACAAGAAATATGATGATAGAAATGATTAATGCTATCCATACAGACCGCCATGCTACATATGAATTAGTTTTACTCACTGGCTCTATTATTATAAATATTGCTGTAGTTTTCTTTATTTGTATAAAATTGCTTTTCTTTTAATATTCTACCTAATACTGTCAATAAAAATGTCAGTCACTGACATGGTTATTTGTATTGGATTATATAAATGAAGGTTTTCTCCTTATCCCTCTTTGTTTTGTTTTGGTTTTGTTTTAATGTTCTGTGTGAGATGTGTGTTTATACAGAGGAATGTGCATGCACTCCTGTAATATGCAGGGAGGCAGACAATCTTGCTAGCAGTTGACAACAACCCAAAGGAGAAGATTCATCATACACACAGGCTCCATAGACAAGGGTGTCACCTATGATCTGATACATTTTATGGGATGAACATTGACAATGATATAGTCAAGCTGCTAAGATTACGTCAATTCTTCAAGTACAATCAACATTTTTGTATTCCTACTGGCAAGATGGCTAATAATTCTCAGATAACATTTTTTCCATTCCAGTAACAACTGGCACTTTCTCTCTCCTAAGTGTTGTATGTTCAGTTGCTTATTTATTGTCATTGCTGAACAAAACAAAAAAAGATTACCAACTGAGAAAAAGGATATAATGTTTCATATTAAGCACTGCAAACAGGGAATTATCCCGGTAGGGTGGTGTTGAAACAATATATTTCAGATGCAACCACAAGAACAAGCTGACAAACTGCAGGAGTCCTACATATGAGAACACAAAAACACTGAACAAAATGTTATTATTTATATATGTATGCATGTGTACGTGTGTATGTACACAGAAGAGAGATCTTATTCTTCGTAATTACCACAGAATCACAGAACGGTAGGGGTTGGAAGGGACCTCTGGAGATCATCTTGTCCAACCCCCCTGCTTGAGCAGGCACACCCAGAGCAGGGGGCACAGGAACACGTCCAGGTGGGTTTTGAATGTCTCCAGGGAAGGAGACTCCACACCCTCCCTGGGCAGCCTGTGCCACTGCTCTGGCACCCTCACAGGAAAGAGGTTTTTTCTCATACTTAAGTGCAACTTCCTGTGTTCCAACTCGTGCCCATTGCCCCTTGTCCTGTCATTGGGCACTAATGAAAAGAGCCCAGTCCCATCTGCTTGACACCCACCCCTTAGATATTTATAGGTATTTATGAAATTCCCCCCCAGTCTTCTCCAGGCTGA
Organism: Phalacrocorax carbo; assembly: GCF_963921805.1. NCBI lineage: Eukaryota > Metazoa > Chordata > Aves > Suliformes > Phalacrocoracidae > Phalacrocorax > Phalacrocorax carbo. The sequence goes on along the minus strand of NC_087516.1, from coordinate 52,102,966 downwards.
ACAAACCCAGGTCTCTCAGCCTTTCCTCATCAGGGAGATGCTCCCGTCCCCTGATCATCTTCATAGCTCTCCCCTGGACTTGCTCAAGGAGTTCCACATCCTTCTTAAACTGGGGGGCCCAACTGGACTCAGTACTCCAAATATGGTCTCACTAGAGCAGAGTAGAGGGGGAGGATAACCTCTCTCGACCTGCTGGCCACACTCCTTTTAATGCAGCCCAGGATACCGGTGGCCTTCTTGGCGACAGTGCTGACTCGTGGTCAGCTTGTTGTCCACCAGCACTCCCAGGTCTTCTTCAACAGAGCTGCTTTCCAGCAGGTCAGCCCCAGCCTGTACTGGTGCCTGGGGTTGTTCCGCCCCAGGTGCAGGACCTTGCATTTGCTTTTGCTGAATTTTGTGAGGTTCCTCTCAGCCCAGCTCTCCTGCCTGTCCAGGTTGAAACAGATCTGCAAATAATTATTTTATGAAGCTATAGTACTTGCTGAAAGAAGTGCTAGATTTCTTCCTGTGTATTCTTATAAAGAAAATTGTTATTTAAAAATCCTAGGGTTTTACCAGGCAGACTGCACATCAGTCCCTCATATTTACATGTACATTGCAGCTTCCAATGCTAGAAACCTTTGGTAAAAATACTTTTTTCTATAGGCATGCTGTGATTTTGGAATCCTCAGACAATCATACAATCTGTCACAGCAGAACCACTTTCCATAAGAACACTCAGCAGTGACTGTCTTCTGGCAACTGAGACCTGTGACCTCTGACTACCAAGCAGCTTCAGTGACACACTGCCATGAGTGGGGCTCTGTTTCACAGCAAGCTCCAGCATGCTACTTCTAGGCAGTTTGATGCTGAAGCTGTTTGTGGAACTGATTTTTTTCTTCTTTTCTTTGAAATGACAAAAAAGGTTTTCACTTTCACCTCTCCTGATAGTGGATGACACACATTTGGCCAACCACCTTGTAAAAGCTTGAAGTAGTAGATTCACACATTGCAGAAATCAGAAAAGCCAAAATGGAAGATAAGATAGTTCAGTTTTGAATTAATTTTCAGGAGGGTGGTATAAATGCGAACACTCAGTTGACAATGTGATTTCATATATTGAGTGTGATGAGTGGAAATTAAAAGCAACAGGAACATATTTAAAAAGATGAGACATGCAGAAAGTGAGGGATTGACCAGGAGAGTGGAAAGCAAGTGGGTGTTTTAGATTGGCATCTGCACAGTGGATATATAATGTAGGAAAGTGCGTAAGTACTGCTAAAGCAGCAGTCACAAAGGGTAAGACAAGGAGAACTCATGAAGAAACACTTGGGGACATCATAATGGACTTAAGCTGGGAGGAGGTGATCTCACATTGTCAGTCACGGAAAAGTGAATTAATGGAAAACAGGAACAAAAGCATGACAAGACAGTAATTACAGCTTCAAGATAAAGAGCTGAGCTTTTATGATCATAAATGTTCATTTTGGGGGAAACTTTCAAATTATGTCAGTCCACAGACATTGCCTATCTAGAATCAAGTACTATGAATAATGCACCGGTGCAGAGAAGGTGTTCAGAGACTATAAGTGATTTTAAAATCCTTAAAGAATTTTTAAGATTTCAGAATATTCTGTACTCTAAGAACAGGCCTGCATCTGCATTGTATACCAGAAGCTGCAATTATGCAGATAGCACAACTCAATCCATTATCCTTAGAGTGCTTCATATAGAGTTTGGAATACAGAGTTTCTCTGTGAAGATCAATGTGACAGCAAGCTATCACCAGATACACTGCATAGAACATCAAATTGTACAGTACAGATACTGTGTTTTTCATATAGCAATAGCTGCACTTTGTTCTTAAAATATCCTGGGAAATGCACACTGCTGTTGTAAAGTGCTGCTCAGAAATTCACAGATATATTTTTTCCCAGACTGTCCTTTAAAATGTGTAAATTTGGGGCAAACATTAACGGATGCTGTGCCTCCTGTAAGGCTAACCTGCAGGATTACCAGATGTTGCTTATTTCAACGGGACTCTGTGAGTCAGAGAAGACACCAGCAGAATGTTATGTAAATGGACACTAAAATGAATGAAATGAATGCAGGAGAAAAAAACATTTTAAAAGTGATAATTCTAGGCTTGCACTGCATCTGAGATTAAAGATGAAACTGCTTTAATAACAGATTTTTAGTGAAAATCTCATTCTAGGTTAGGGGTTTCATATTTAAATCCTCATTTTAACTAAAAAATTGAGCTCAAAAGTTCAGCTGAAACCTAGTCTTGCTCTCCAAACAGTTTGTGTTAAAAAACAGCAACTGGATTCCGCAGTTCAAAGCCAGTGTTTTGTTGCAGAGGCATGGTGGTTGGGGAACGTGTTTTCAGAAGAAAAACAATGGACTGGAACAAAGACCTAACACACTGCCTTGGCAGCTTGATAAGCCATGAGATCTTGAGCAGTAATCGATTGCTGCTGTGTAATCATTCTTATTAATACCCTGCTCAGGTTCCAGCCTCACTCAAAACTAATAGATGCAAATTTACCTGTTACTTTGTATATGTAACTATGACTGTGCAAAACACTGTTTCCCTTTACCTTGTTTAATTATATTAGAGGATTAAAGTTATATACTATTTCCAATTCTGTCTAGCTTTATGCATGAGCAGAAATGTATCAATCTGTGAATTAAGCAAATACTTGAACATCTAATCAAATAACTTAGGAGGAAAAAAGAGCCAGGACAGAAGAAGAGGGGTCTCTCATTAATAGCCCTCTCATAGTTAGAGAATTGATATCTCCTAACTGAATTAAGAGCTACATTCATCCAACCAGGCTAGTCTTGCTCCAAAAAAAAAGGAGGCAAATGACTAGGGAAACAAGATCAAGACTCCTTTAGCTTGAGTTTGGCAACTGGAAGTAAATGTCACCTGAACTGGTGGTCAAACACAGAGCTTGATCTGCAAATTTAATTTAGCCTGCAATTGAGGAGGAAGACATTTCTGGGGTGTTAGAGACAGCCAAAAGTGGTTTGGGGAAAGTGAAGACTGACTGTTCCCTAGAAAGATGGAAGCTTTTAGCACAGAGGAAAAATTTCCAGCAAATGTTTTTTCATGTTTATTTGTCGAAACGTTCGGCGGGTCTTACTGGTGTTCTCCTAAATTCTTCATCTTTTTTCTGCTCTCTCCTCCTCTAGAAAAGTATCATCTTTTGAATTTACAGATTCAAGTGTATTTAGGCATGCTCCAGATTTTTAGTACCTCAACACTAAAGAAAGCTAGAATTGTTAATTTCCCAACCTCAGTTCTCCTTTACCTCCCTATTAGAAGTTTCTAAAAATGGAGCCTTTACAGAAAAACGAAAATGCACATTTATGATTTCAAAACACCAGGTCAGTGCTGCTTCTGAATGTCACCTGGAAAATGTGAAGGGCATAAGCTGAGCTAAGGGACATGTTGCTGGACAAAGATTACTGCAAACAGGCAAGGAAGTGAAAAAGAGCAGACGTCTGAGTCGGAGGTAAAGTAGGTGTGCTAGCATCTGCTAACCTCCTAACTAAAGCACCAACAGACTATTTCTAAAGAAAATTAACATGACATAATAAACCATCTGCTTAATGGGAAGAGTAAATGCAGTCTTCCACCATTTAAACAGAAACATTATAAGCAAGGTGAAAGAGCAGGCAAGCTACTGGCAGCAAATTTAAATCTGTAAGATGTGCAAATAAGCAATTTATTGAACACAATTTATAACTAGATAGAAAAAGACAATTAATTCTGCAGATTTTATGGAGATATCCATATACATAACTAGTATTCATGTTTACAATAATCTCAGGCATCTGCTAAAAAATTATCTTTTCAAAGGTAATGAACACTGAAAACATGAAAATGACGGAGCTGTTTTGTAAGAAACAAACAGGCCATTAAGTAATTAAATATAGACACTGGTTTGACTGAGGTTTTATAAACTATTCTGCGATCATCCAATTCTGGAACTAAAAGCAGTATTTTGGGAAGCAGAGAAGAAAACACAACTGCAGACTACTTAAGTAGTCATAAGACTACTATTACAAACAGAATCCATGTCCTTAGCTAAAAATAAAAAGGCGGCCAAAATACTGACTGTATTGAAGGACCATGTATTCATTATGTCGGGCGTAGCAAGACCAGGGTTCCACAGGGAGACCGTGAGCATGCACACCACGTACACAGGTGAAGTACATAAAGGTTTTACAGTTCAACCTACTGTTGCACATCTCTGTAAAGAGAAAACGGGACTGGCAGGGCAGGACGGAGTTTAAGTTAAAAGCGTAGTATAATTTTGGTCCAGGTTTCAATATCTGAGATTTAACATCTGTAAGACATTCTGCCTTGGAGAATACTTCTGCATCTATGGAAAAAAAAAAAAAAAGCTTTGTGTTTCCTTTTAATTTATGATTTATTACTGTCTTTTACAGCACATTCATTAGAATCTGTCTTAAGCCATTTATTTCTCATGTACAAAGGGCAGTAAAAGACAGAAAAAAACCTCAAAGTATAAACAGCCTCACTGCTTGGGCACCATCACTGGATATACTGTAATGAACTGCCATGCTATGGATATTAAAAACAGGCTGATGCATAGAAATACAGAATTTAGTGTTTAAGACTGGATCTAGTACGCACACTATAAGCAATAATCCACTGCTTTGGCACAATCAGAGAATTTCCATGAAAATCCTCGACAGAATCATGCAGTATCTCCAAGAATAGAAAAGTCTTCTTTCTAGAAGCTAAGTTGAACACAGGGATTTAAAGCACAGGTTTAGACATAAACTGCTGCAGTAATCTCAGCTGTGTGAATAGTGAACTTCTTGATCTAATTGCTAAATTAGCTTTTTTCATTGTTATTGGGTTTTTGCTTTTATTTAATTAAAAAAAAAACCCAAACAAAAAAATGTAGCTTTCCACTTATTTTTTAAATAAAATACTAAGTGGAATATTTTTATTTGTATACAATGTTGGCTTTATTTTTTTGATCTGAATGTATTAACTGACTTTGATCTAACTTCATGAACTGAACATTTGCTGAACTGGTTCATTGACATTTTGTCAAGTTATACTTCTTATAGGGCTTTTATATTAAGTTGGATCATTTGCTAAGAAAGGAGTATGATTCTTGTAGCATTTTCTGATCCTTCATCCCCCAGCGAAATCCTCACTTCTATCAAGCTGCTGAGTTGCCCCATGTCAGCTGCTATTATGTAAACTGTTTTTGTAGGTATTTCTTATAATGACTTTTATAAAGTCAGCCCATTTTTCCCGAGCTGCTGTGCTTTAGATGTTACACATGCCTCGTTTACTTTCGTTCTTCAGAAAACATATTTGTTTAACCAGCATTAGCTCTTTGCTGATACATGATTAATTCTTAAAATTAAATATTTATACAAATATTTGTCCACAAGTACTTACTACTGCAAATGAAGAACTTTTCATATAAAAGCAGTCAAAATAAATATTGAGTATTTGTTACCACCACATCTCTATCTGCAGATAGCTGAATTATTTGAATGAAATTAAATAAAAGTTTATTTAAAGGTATTAGAATTATCAGTTGCTTATTTGTTTTTAGTGGTCAACATGGGTCTTTTATTTCAGGTGTAGATTTACTGTTGTGAAGATTTGCTGTTTCTTTGATGGATATTATGGGATGCAATATAGTAATGACTTGTTCTCATCCAGAAAAGCACTTAAACAACAGTCTTAATCTGAAGCATTTCAGCAACTGTCATTGACTTCAGCAAGACAATTTACGTGCTTAAGATTACAGTGGTATTAAGAATGGATAAACTACAAATTTTTGCTGATTTTTTTCTCCACAGAAAACCAACTGAAAATGTATGTTCTTCCTAAAACTACATGAACTGGTTTCAAAATTTGGAACTCCTGTTATTGCTTCTAATCGACAGAGATAAAAATCAGAAAAAGATATAGAAAACCTACAGCTTGCCTAAGCTTTATCACTCTGCTGAACCACTGTTATGCCGTATGATAGAATTCAACTGTTCCTAAATTAAACTTTTGTCAGTGACAGCTCATAAAGGCAAAATCCTTTGATTCCTCTGTAATACAGGAAAAGAAACCTGCAATCCCCTGTCCTTCATATTGATAATTCTTTAAGCTGTTTGTTTAAATTAACATTTGACTGAATTCCACATTAGATAAGTTAGCTGAACAACAGGACCAAATCAAAAGCACTAAAACTCTCTTTGTTAACATTTACTTGTATAATAAATTGTTTACTTACCGTGCCAGAACAATTCACCTATAGCTTTTCCCTTTCCCTGTATATTTATTGGTGTGCATGTATAGGAACATTTTCATGCCCTATTCACAAGAGGAGAATATGCTGTAGCAACTTCTGCATCTAGTGATTGCAGTAGGTGTACCATTATTATGCCCTTAGTTCCCAAACCTCCCTCTGGCATTTTTAAAAGCTGCTGCTGCTAGTAACCAAAACTCTCTTATGCATTACTGGAAAGGAATTATGAGAAGTCAAGGTAGAGTTTTTAATGCTGCTACAAAGTAAAAGAAAGCTCAAAGGAAAACATCAAATGATGAGAATCCAAGCCAAATAATTTTCCTCATAAAGATAGTGGAAGTCTGCAAAAACAATAGGGTCTCTTGCTCAGAGAGCTATTTTTAAGGGAGTTTAATTAAAACCTGTCTGACATGCTCTGCTTTGAGCACAGCTTTGACCTGTTTCAACTTCAGCGGCACAGCATTCATTTATGGCATAAGTTTTTAGAGCAGATTAGCTCCAAATGACATGGCAAAATCCATTATTCTAGTGCTCTTGCAGAGAGACACACAGAACGCTCCTTCCATGGTGGTCTTGTTACCCTTTCAAAGTCTAGGAGCACTCAAGCAGATAGCTAAGCTAAGCTACCTGCTTAGAACAGGTAGGGGAAGAGAAACCACAGTTGAAATGCTCATTATTGCACACAGAAATGCCTTACCTAGTGTTTTGTTCAGTACCCCCACCACCTGTTTGGACTGCAGCTTGCTGATTTATATTTTAAAGGGCTCTGGCCAGTCTCCCTTGTTTCCTTGCTAGACACAACCCTCACCATTATTTAAAGAGGCACCAAATAAATAAAAAGAAGTTAGAATAATAAAAGGACATAAAAATAACTTCTCAGTGAAAGATATTTGGGGAAAGGCAGAACATGTATTTGCAGTGACAGAAAATTATTTTCTATACTAATTGTGGTATATATTTGTGTGGAATGGTTCCACTGATTGGGACCACTATGGCAAATAAAACTGCATCCAAAACACCAAAGAAAAGGAAAACATTACTTGTTATTGCACTGCTGAAGAGTCACTGGAGCATATGAAACTGTAGAGTAACAGCTAAAGAGTAGCACACCATTGCACTTAGTGCATCATATTTTCTCCTTCCTCATACATTAAAAACATATTTGTCAGAGTTGCCCATGACTTCATGAAAATATAGTTTCACTTTTCCCTATCATTTTGTAACAAAGATGCAAGCAAAAAGGGGACAAATTTATTAGCTAATATAGGGAAATATTTAAACTATAAATCTGTCATGATTCAGATATGTAAATTCACTCCTTCCTATATTCTCCTATTCCCTCCACAATGCATAGCTTTTCTGAGCCTGTCAAATCATCCTTTTGTCCTCTAAAGTATTCTGGAACAATATCTTCTGATGACAGTGACATTTAGTGATGACAGTAAAGCTGATAAACTGATTATTGGGTTGCTATCATTTCCTTTTCTCCTCCCCCACTTCTATAACACTGAAATAAAGTCTAGTACCTGCACTGCATTAAGTAGTCCTTTTAGCTTTCCCTGTAATATTAGTCTCAGTAAAACTGAGCCATCTGCAGACTGAAGAAAAATGACGCTACCGTGCACTGTTGTTTGTTGTCCATATAAAAGTACACTCATGTCTACATTATATCAAGGAAAATGTTGTGCTGCTAATATTGTATTTCATGAGCAAGAGTTACAAAGCTGGTTCTGCTATTTATAATGTACACATTGGCTATCTTGGTTGTTTAAGGAAGAGATGCTTTTAATGCTGGAACTTCACTTGGAATGGAATAGAATGGGAAAGAACAGAACAGAATAGAATACTTCAGTTGGAAGGGACCTCCTATGATCATACAAGTCCAACTGCCTGATCACTTCAGGCCTGCCAGAAGTTAAAGCATGTTATTAAGAGCATTCTCCAAATGTCTCTTAAACACTGACAGGCTTGGGGCATCGACCACCTCCTAAGAAAGCCTGTTCCAGTCTTTGACAACCCTTTTGGTAAAGAAATGCTTCCTAATGTCCAGCCTAAACCTCCCCTGGCACAGCTTTGAGCCATTCCCATGCATCCTGTTGCTGGATACCAGGGAGAAGAGATCAGCACCTCCCTCTCCACTTCCCCTCTGCAGGAACTATAGAGGGCAATGAGGTCACCTCTCAGCCTCCTTTTCTTCGAACCAGACATGCCCGAAGTCTTCAGCTGCTCCTCATAGGACATTCCTTCCAGCCTTTTCACCAGCTTTGTTACCGTCCTCTGGAAGCATTCAAGCACCTTCCCATCCTTTTGAATTGTGTGGGCCAGAACGGCACTCAGTACTCAAGGTGAGGCTGCCCCAAAGCTTCATACAGCGGGATAATCACTTCTGTTGACCAGCTGGTTATGCTGTGTTTGATGAACCCCAGGATGCAGTTTGCCCTCTTGGCTCTCAGAGCACACTGGTGACTCATATTGATCCTGCTGAACCAGCACCCCCAGATCCCTTTCTGCAAGGCTGCTCTCCAGCCACTCCTCTCCCCGTTTATACTTGCATCTGGCATACTCTCCACTAGCTAGTCTTTGCTCCCAAATCCTCCCCTTTCTTGCAACTGCTTATCTTCATATTTTTGACAAGTATTCTTAACACAGATAAAGCAACATGCAAGTCAACTACTCTTGACTTCTGCCTGAAGACTGTTAGTTTCATATTTGCAAATATTCCCTTTTTTCTTCTACTAAGCTTAAGTTTCATTTTGTTCATAGTAAAGTAGGTTGCAAACTAAGTTTTAAAGTCAAGTTAAAATGGGGCAAAGAGAACTGTTTGAGAACATCTTACCATGTTTCTAACAATTGGGTAAATATTACTTACTCTTCATTAGGGAAATGCAGGCGGAAGGAGAATCTGACTCACACGTAGTAGTCTGCAAGTTCTACATCATCTAGAAACAGAACAAATTAATCCTAACTCCCCATTGTTTTCAATCTACTATATAATGCACTGGTTAAGCTATACTTTTGAAGTGCTTGATTAATGAGTGCATAGGTAGGAGGACTTAATCAAATCTTCCCTTTACTCCATCTGGGTAGTAATGCTTTGGCTAAGTGAACTGTCTTCCTCCGTGGAGTATGGGGAAGGAGGGTGAGAAAACAAGCTGCAGCACTATTTGGTATCACCTTTCTTGCATCAGAAGGCAGCATTTCTCATGAGCAATTCTAGAAGCCCGACTCCATGGTCTTCTCAGTCAATGCATATCTACACTTTCTAATGAAAGCACATCAATTTCTATCAGCTACTAGTCCAGTCCATAAGTTTAAAGAGAAAAAAGTCTTCTACACCTGCTCATGGTAAGAATCCTGATTAGTATGAGATCTCTGTGTAATGTGATGTCAGTTATGGACTCGTGAAAGTTAAAGGTACATTTGCTGTCTTCTGTGGAAGCAGATCAAGACGTTTATTAGAAAAGGAGATCCTATTTTACATTTTGACACCTTTAATTCTTATTTCTGTAGCACAATTGACTTCAGTGGAATAAGACACAGCTAAGTATAAGACAAGACACTAAATCTGGTTCTTATTTAATATGTCTCGGAGACGTTCTAGCTAAACAGTTTAGCAGTTCCTCTATTTCAAAAATGCTATGAAATTCTATTATGTCATTTTGATCAATTTTGCACTTAGGAAATTATAGTAGATGTTCTACCTCTTTCTCAGTAGAACAAAACCAGAAAAGCAACATGTACTTCCCCTGGCAAAGGTGAATCATCAAGATGTGTCCATCTGAGTAAGCATCAAACAGTCAAAGCTGCAAATAGCTTTTAACATACACTCCAGGCTTTGCAAAAACTGGAGACAGCGTTCCATTCCTGTAGTCTTCTCTCCCGCATGCACTCTGTCGCGCCATCTCACTTCAGCTTTGTGGATTTTGTCTCGCTTTACATTTCCAACTTGCAAGTTTCCCTTTTTCTAATAAAATATCAATGCTGATAACTGTTTTCCCCAAGACTCTGTTCTCTTGTCAAATAATAGAAAAGGAACATGTTCTGTTTCTCAAAACTTGGATCTGTGTGTGGGAAAAACCCCACATCTTTAAGCTCCATTTCCCTGTTTATACAAAACACAACTGATCCTGTCATGAAAGATGATGTGAGCACACAAACATGAGTGAAACCCTAAATGACTTTTTAGCACTGCTTTTACACATCCATGAAAATGCAAAAATCTTGCTCCTGTTTTTTATTATACCTCACTTCTTCTCAAGTCTGCGCTTACCTTCCCCTGCATATGCACAATTTTCCAGCAGTTTTTAGTATTCCACGTTTCATACCCAATATACAGAGACTTTTGCTTTCTGAGAATCGTGCTATTCCTTGAGTGATTCAGACTACTTTTCTAATGAATAGAAGATTCTCCATTAATTCTTGTAAACATGATGTTTTCTACCTACTTTATATCCTCCATTTAAAGCAAATTGACTTGGAATGAGAGTTGTCCTGCGTTTCCTTCCCTCTCTCTGTCTAATACATTGAGACATATAAATGACAACTGGTGTGATGCCTATAACACTGCAAAATAACATTCTCAGATGCACTGCCAGACATATTACTTCATTGTAAAAAAAAAAAAACAAAAAACAACCTGCAATCTTGCAACTACTTTGTGAAAAGTCACTAAAATCAAAACAAAGCTGTTCTGCTGGTATGCGCACCCTTTTTTTCATTTAATTCTTTAGAGCATTCATTCATAGCATCAGATGCTAGATTAAGACCTCAAAATTTACTTGTAGACAATCCAATCCATTTCAACAGCACTTCAATAAAATAAAAATAAAACCTGACATAGCACACAGACTAAAGGGGTCTAAGAATTCAATTAAATTATAATCCAATAACATTTTTTAACACAGCTAATACCCAGCTCTTAAAAAAATTTTTGAAGATGTGAAAACATACTGAAAAGGGTAGATCTATCATTCCTGTTTAAAGAACAGATAAAGAAGCTGAACATAAAAGAAAATCAGATTCTCCATCCAGCTGCCATTTGCTATGTGACCTTGCCAATTGAATGTTGTGCAAAGTGACTGAATGTCCAGACTTTCTGAGGCTGACATACCAGAAATTGAGATGGGAATGGCTGGGGAAGAAAAGGTAGATTAATCTCTTTTTCATATATGTGCATACACACCATGTACCTGATTTCCAATGGATCTCAGCATATGGATCACTATTCTAGTAGTCTGAAATGACTGAGCTCACAGCTAAGGAAGCAAGTAGACTTCTCCACACCCGCCTCAATCCAGTATTACTTAGTAGCGCTCATTTTGAAGCTCTTCTACTAACTTTTGCAGAAAAGGCTTTATATTGGTTACTTAGGTGTTGAATGATTATGCTTCCATAGAAAAGGTGAATACACTAATCTAAATGACTAAAAAAACCCCAAAAGAAGAACAACAAAAAACTCCTCAAACAGCCCCCACACCCCACACCCCCCCAATACAAAGAATTGCTCGAAAAAGATTAGTATAGAGAGGGCCACGCACTGGGCATCTTTTGTGAATATTCAACTACCACACGAAGGGAGTAGGTGCTTCAGAACCCCTGGTGTAGGTTTTCTGCACATCAGAAAGAACAGCAACAAACATTAAGAAATGTTTTAATGAAGGAAAATATTTTCCTGAATGCAGTGTTGCATTTTATTTCTGAATTGCAAATTTACACCCATCTCAGAGTATACTATAAGAGCTTGACAGAGCTGCCACAAAGACAACCAGGTAAACATACTGACAAAGAAGGACATCTCCTTAGCCGGGAGCCCAGAGACATCCCTGATAAGCTCTGCTGAAACCTTCTTGATGGGGAGTAGCTGGCAGGACAAAGAAGCCTTGACGGGTGTAGGACAGATACCTTGATGGGTGCTGGACAAAAAAACAGTGATAAGGAACTGACCTTCCAGTAAAACAGGAGTTAGCAACAATTATTCTGGGAACTGATATCCTACAGCCAGTTACGCCAAAAGGAATAAAAAGTTAATCGCTACCTACCTGAAATGAGCTTCTCTGCACAAGATCTCCTGGACAGCATGGACCCTGGCTGGGGACACCTGGCTGACTCTGGACTCTGTGACACAGGTCGTCTTTGAAGTGAGACTTTTCTGTCCTTGATTAGCCCCACTGCTGGTAGTGGATTGGTGAATGTCATACTGGTAACACCTCGTGAGATATATTCATAGGGGCACACACACAGGTAAAGGTTCATAAGTAAACTTGCTTCACTAGTTGGAATTCTGTGATAAATTTTAATATATATATATTTGCTTTCCCAGTGCTATTTTTGTAGTGACTTGTAGTATGTGTGTATATATATATTTACTACTAGTAGCTTTGTAGTAATTTGTAATAAGGAAATTCTCAGAATCCCAGACCCCCATGTCCTTATGTATTGCAGAATCCCAAGACCTCCGCTGTCACGATCTTTATGCACCTGTGGGCCAGGTAACCCTCACAGGCCATTTCCATGACCACTACAGAGCTGACAAACTATCCTCAAAAATTTGGCATTCATTTATCTCTTCATACTCAGGGCCAACATTTGAAGCTTATACTATCAACGTCCCCTCCTGCAAACATCAACAGCAGGTCTGGATTAAGCATCTCACTTCCACAGGAGGATCTTCTGTTAACTTCACTGTCAATTCTTTAGCAGACATTTTACTACCTCTTTGAAAATTTGTAGCATCACAGCCCTACAAAAAGTCCAATTAACATAATTTGCCTCAAGATAGACTGTGAGAAACCCTGAAGTTAAAAATACACAAGTTGGTAAAGTCAAAAATTGTCCAAATATTATGAAAAAGAAAATTAACTAAGTGAATAAGTACATCTTCTAAAAAAGCAGAATATCTAAATACTGCAAATTTACAGTCATCACTGTAAGTCCTGAAAAAGTATTTGTGTGAAGATGATTATAAAATATGCCACTCACTCTTTTATTACTCAATATTAAACCAGACATGGCATAACAATTACCATTACTGCTGACTGTTTGAACTGCTTTTACTCTGTGCTGACTGTATTTAAAATAATCCTGCTTCCAAGAAACTCTTCCCTCAGAAGCGAAAATACGTGTTACCTCTGTGTACAGCTACTTATCCTCTCAAATCTTTTCATTAGCTTACTGCCTTTTCTCCATTAAGGTTCAGAGCAAGTTTCCAGGAGCTTCTGTACTCCCACCACCTCCAACACAACGATGGCTCTCTCCCTCAGGTGTAGCTGTACGCTTCTACGGGAGAACTTATCTTGGGCCGCATATCTCCGGGACACAGGGCTCTACCCACCCTGGGGACAGTGATGCACAGACACCAATATGATGGATACAAAATGTCCGTTTATTTAGCTGTGTCACACGCTTATATAGCTCTTGCGGTTCCTGTTCCTGCCACTCCTATGGGGAGGAGTCTATCTTTCCGTCACATCCCGTGATCTTCCGGTCGCTGATCCCTGTCTGTTCCCCTACACTCAGGCAAGCTCGCTCTCCTGAATCCTTCCCTTTAAAATACTCTTATCCATATTAACTTTTAAGCCTAGAGCTTCCTAGTATATTTTACATTTCCTTAGTTTTCTCCTTTTTGAGGCTTCCCTCGCAGTGTCCATATTCTAAGGGGCAGCTGCAAATCCACTACAGCTTCCTATTTCCCTCCGCGCCCCAAGCTGCTACTTTTTACAAGCTGGTGTTGTACGCACTGGGAAGGCTCCTACCTTTCACAACACTCCTTTGTGAAAACTTCTGCCGTAAAAGCGTGCTGAGTGTTTTGGTAGTGTATTTGACACTGCAGTATCTCACCTATTAAACTCAGTCTGGAGTAAGGATTTGCAGGACCAAGCCCAGGGATTGCACACTGGATTTAGGGCAATGATTGGCATGTGTTCAATTTTTTCTGTGTGTTCATTATTGCCTTCTGATGAGTTTGATTGAGGGCACATTATGAAATTAGAGATAAGAGAGCACAGGTAATGGAAAACTTTCACTCCCTGAACTACACTGAATGCTTCACCTGTTTTTGTAACAAATGCTATTTTCTAACATGGAGATTCTCTCTTTGGCTGGATGCTGTTACCTGGGTAAGACAGGTAACTTGCCAGAAGATCTCTGATCATATTTATCATGTCAGCCCGTTTCAGCCAAGACGTTAGCCTGCACTTTTCTCACCGGTAACTCCACATTTCTTTGGGGAGACATATTTCTTAATTTCAGATGGATTCAGGACACTCTTTCCATCGTTTCTGTCTGTGGTTAGTGGATTAGCTTTCAGTCAGCCTCCCTCCACAATTCTCCGTTGTTATAAGAATATTATTTCTTCTGACCAAGCCAGAGCATGCCTTCTGTATTTCAGGAATAAAAATCTGATACAAAAGCCCAAAGTAATCATGCTGCATGTATTTAAACCACAACTAAGAGAAATGCAATATTTCTAGTGCCAGTGAAAAAGAGGTGCTACAAGAGATACATCAGGATAAAGAAACATCCCTTCAAAATACAGGCTACTTCATTATTTTTTGAAGGATATAATGTAAATAACAAATGCCCTGCTATCTACCCCAGACTTTCTATTACTCAGTCAGCCTAAAATTTGTGATCTTTCTTCTCCCTTGGAAGTAACATAAGATTCTCTGGTAAGTGACCACACATACCAGCACAGTGCGTGCCAGCCCTATGAGAGATCACCACAAACTAAATCCACTTAACTCTGCCTGTTCCTTTATTTCCCCAACCACTTAGAAAAAAGAAAATATCTACTTGCCAATGGAGGGACAATAAACCGATCATTTTTTGGGAAAGTGGTTACAGGAATAGCGATGGTTACTACAGCTGACTACAGTTTTTTGTTCTCTGGGAAGGCAAGAGAGAATTTAGCTGGATGAATTGCCATAATATTATGTGCCAGGTGCATTGGAAAAGTCTCCATATGTTGCACAAACTATATTTTTTTTCCAAAGCACATAAGACAGAGAAACACTTCCGTACCCCAAAACGCTCTCCAGAGCTGAGCAAAGGAGGGTGGGCGCACAGGGAGAGGTAGAGAAGAAACAATTTAAACAATGCTGATTAAGAAAAAGATGAATTTACATCTTGTTCAAAGACTCTCTAGTTTGACAGGAAAAGGCCTCAATCAACTTTAACAGGAGATTTTGGTTTCTGAAGCTGTACAAGAAGGGGGGAAAAATTGCTGAGATAAGCAGCATAATGAAAGTCTTGCTGCTAAAAAATGTAATTTCTATAATTACTTGCAATTCTTAGTAATTATTACCTTTATGCTGAATTGAAGATATATATCTCACATGTTTGCAAAGGCAAACTTCAATTAAAATTTGACAAAAAGTATAGATATTATGGAAAAGAGGGTTTTTTAATCTAAGAATAAGAAATATTTTATTATATTTTCAATAAGGTTCAAAAGAAAAAGATTTTTCAATTAAACATTAAATAATGTATCTAATTGACAATAATTTTTCCCTTTATTTTGAAAAGAATTGAATACTTTGTACATTTTGGCGTGTGAAGATTATTCCCAAACATGGTAATCACAAATTTTATTTTTTAAATTATTTTACTGCATTCTTACTGGTCAGAACTAAACTTTGGTCATAAATTATGGACAAAATTCAGTTGTATGTATGAAGAAACAGCAATTTTAAAAATGATTATACATAATACTTTTTTTAATGTTGGCCTTCTTCAAATGAAAAAAAATCCTATTCATCATCTGCAATGCAATATTGCCACATGGACGATTTGAAAATGAAGCTGCTGATAAACAAGAACTGATGCTTGATTTTCATAATTCTGTTTCTAAAGAAAAGACTTGCAAAAATAAAACAAATTCTTATTAAATCCAGCCTAAACATTAAGTACACTGAAATGCATGCTAGTCTATTTTAATAATGCTCATGTGAAGTGTGCGTAAAATTAACTCTGAGCTTCCAGGTTTTCCTAAAAATTACCTTCTTTGTGGGCAGCTTTCTCTAAATGATTAATCTATAAAATGTTAAGTAATTTATTTGACAAAACAAAACAAAATTATTCTAGTATCTTCTAACTGGTGATGCTTCACCTGATCTTGTACACTTCCTGAAAGTAATGTTACAGCTACCATCCTTAGTAAGAGGCATCAGAATGTGATTCTTGACCATTTTTAGTCCAGATGTTATCTGGCATACATACACTTCTGTTTATTCCTATCAATATTGGTTGAAACATTCAAAAAATGATTAACTTTCTTGGTAAGGGCTTCCTTAGGGTGTTATTTTACAAAACCAGATGTGAGACAAAAACAAATGTTCATTTTGCCTTCCAGCTGCAAGTAAATTCCTACTGAGTCAGTTTTTTGTTATATAAATGAAGCAGGTAGGTGTTAAGTACAAAGAATAGCCCTGATGAACAATTTCCTTCTGTGGAAAGTTAAATTAATTGCAATTCAGCAAATTTATTATGCTTATAACAAAGGTAGGGCTATTTAAGCTGACTGGGAAATAGTGGATGCGAAACATAATTTTGTTCCGCTATTGCTTTAAAATTATATAAAATATAAATGCCAAATTAATTTATTCTAAATGATGACTCACTGCAACCTGATAATTCTTCTGACCCGTCATTTAGGCAGAATCTTTCTTTACTCAGCAATCTCTCAAAGGCGTGCTGTGCAATGGCCTATACGCAATAACACTTAATCTTAAACATATGTTGAATTGCAATGTCTTTTACTTCTTTGGTACAAACTAAGCTGAAAATTTTATTTACATACACAGAGCTACTTTCATTGTACATCTGGAGAGAAGAAAACACTTACTTCTCATGCTACCACAACACAAAGCTTAGACTTGCCCCTCTCCCTCCCCAAAAAAGTTTTTCTTTAATGCACTATGTTAATGCGATCCATTAAAGCACAAGTGTTCTGGCTTTAACTATTTAGCTTAATATCATCTTAATAAAAAATATACTGAGGTTCAGCAAACTGATTCAGTCTCAAATTAATCTATCCAATGGATAGATCTAATGCTGCTCATGCAAAAACAGTAGTTGGGTATGTCAGTGCTGAGTTTCTTTTAGTCCACGTTCCCTGTATCGATATGAAAAAACTCCGAGGAGCCTAAACACCACTTACACAGCACTGAAGGACATTGTAGGCAAACAATCAGAGCGCCACATTTTTAAAAGTCAGAGAATAATTTTGATAGAAAATATGAAGAAAAATTTTAGAAACTTTGAAACAGTCTTTTCTTTTTTTCCTAAACAAAGCAAATTTTGGGGGCCTTTTTATTACAATGAACAAAACTTTAAGCATCGTTTTGATAAAAACATTCCCTGTTTTTTTCCTATCTGCAAGACTGTATATGTTTTATTAATGAAGTTTGGATGGAAACTGGAGCCTTTTTCACTTTTCCTTAAGAAACAAACCAAAAAGATCCATATTTGCTGAGCTTTATAAATCAGAACAACTATACTCAAGTATTGTACTTAGATTCCCAGAAAAGTATAGAAATTGCAACTTGAAGAGAGAGATGAAAAAAGAAGGGACTGGGGGTGACGCTGCATTGTAGATACACCAAACTGGAAACAATACAAACAGTTTTTGACACTAGAAAAAAACTCAATCAGTTTTTCAAAGGTTCAATCCCTTATGCCCTTGCTGCCACCACACTAAGTTCAGACCCCATTTAGCTGTTCTGTTAGTGCTAAATATACAGATCATCTTAAGCAACAACAGAAGAGAAATGAACATGGATAAATGTGGTGCAAGTCAAGCATAAAGTATTGCTAGTGGTTGTGGAGGAATAGACAGGATGTAGCAAATATGTAAACATAATTAATAAAATAAAACATGAAAAAAAGCACGTACTTTTGGTTTTTTAAGCCTCCCATCTGAGTTACACAAAAGAAAAGTACTACTTTAAAATCACAAGGAAACCTATTTAGACAGGTGTTCCCAATCTGTTTGTACACAAGCATATCCTTGGGGCAGCATCAAACATTTGTGAAATACAGCTATACTAAACAATAAACCCATTCTGAGTCTTGTCAAGCATATATTCTCCTCACAGGACTTAATATTATGCCTGCTGGTGTACCCATACTTAGAAAAAGTGTTAATACTCAGTAAATATCATGTGTCAGTCTACTTAGAATTATGCTTTATAAGTAAATCAAAAGTTGGTTCAAACTTGGAAGTAAATTACATTTATTTTATAATGGAAGCACCTGATGCTACATCTTTGCTGCAGAAGATGCTCATCTTTAACCTCCACAAATCTATCTGTTCAGCTAGTCTCTTTTATTTCCATTGTCCCTTTGTGCAAAGCCTTTTACAGACTACAGCATGCAACTTACTCTTAATGGGCCACAGCTCTGGAGCTAGAGCCCTATCAAACCACTACAAATAGTTTTGCCGGTTGTACTCGTTTTGGCTGGGATAGTAGCTTGTATGGTGCTGTGTTTTGGATTAGTGACCAAAACAGTGTTGATAACACAGCAGGGATGTTTTAGCTATTGCTGAGCAGTGCTTGCACAGTGTCAAGGCCCCTTCTGCTCCTCGGAGTGCCCCACCACTGAGTAAGCTGGGGGTGGGCAAGAAGCTGGGAGGGCACACAGCCAGGACAGCTGACCCCAACTGACCAAAGGGATATCCCTGACCATTAGAGATTGTACTCAGCAACAAAAACTGGGGGAAGGAGGAAGGGGGAACATTCAGAATTCCCAAGTACCCGCTGTGTATGATGGAGCCCTGCATTCCTGGAGATGGCTGAACACCTGCCTGCCCATGGGAAGCAGTGAATTAATTCCTTGTTTTGCTTTGCTTGCGTGCACAGCCTTTGCTTAACCTATTAAACTGTCTTTATCTCAAGCCACAAATTTTCTCACTTTTACCCTTTTAATTCTCTCCCCCATCCCACTGAGGGGGGAGTGAGTGAGCAGCTGGAGGGGTTGAGCTGTCCACCAGGGTTACACCATCACACTGGTGCTACCAGGCTGCAGTCAGTCAGCAGGACAGCACTTGTTTCAGCAGTTTTTAGTCCTTATGATATTGGCTGTAGGTGGTTCAGAGTTTTGTTATAGAGTTTGAATTCATCTTAACTGCAGCAGATAGTTCAAATTAGTAGCCTCAGGTAATTAATTTAAACTATTATAATGACAATGGAATGCCATAAAACAAAAGCTGACGGTAGAGCATGATTTCATTAACAGTACTAGATGTACAACCCTTTATTCAAGCCTTTCTGCTCCCACCCTTTTATAAAACTGCAAAAATTACCCTTGACCTTTAATATTTCTTTGAAAACAAATCAGAGGAAAGCATGACCTGATACTACTCAGCACTCCACAAAAAAAAAAAAAAAACAACAAAAACAAAACCTGAAATGGTTTATGCCTTAAAGACCCCATAAATTTGGATGTTAAAAATAGTGCAACAGGAGAGACCAGTAAATTGGAGGCCAGCTGCACTGAGTGCTGACACCCAAGCAACCTTGTGTCAGATGTCAATCTGTCAACAGAACAGGAACAGAACTGAAGTAGAGTACTAAGGATTACTCTTTAGAGAATAAATGTATAGCTTTGTGATTTCTGATGTAGAGAGAAAGACAGAAGACAGTGCTTCCTGTGAGGCTGAACAAATCCAGAAGTCGAACCCTGTTTAGTTTTACAGTATTGCTGCAACAACACAAATAGCTGATATAGTTTCAAAATTTTTTGAAGTTCGTCAGTAACTGCCAGTATTGCTGAGCAGTGGGTGCTTATAGTGTTTGGGTCCTTGTTCACTGAAGTCCAAGCACTGAGGTGCCTGGAAGATGTCCTAAATAGGTATCACAAAGGGAAATAGTTGAATGGGTGGCTATGCTTAGCATTAAATTTTCTATGTAAAAAGAACTTATTGGACGTTGACTTGAGAGTTACTCTAGATACCCTAGAATGCAAGACGATCTGGGTTTCCACTCATGTTATCACCCGTAGTCTAGGTCTTCTGAAGAACAGCTGATATTTGAATTCCCACTCCATTCAGGTATGTTGACTTCCCAGTTAAAAACTGCAAGGAATTCTCTTTATCTTATGATGACAAAAACTGTCTGGAAGATATTCAGTATTATATCCCAGAAAATCAGAATATGGATATATGCTACAAAGCTAACAACAAAGAAAAAGAGTGTGTCTGATTCATCAAGGGAGACTTATAAGTCGTTGGGAAATGAACAGGAGAGAAATGAGGACAGAAAAGAACTAGTATGGATGGTGGCTGAATATACTTCAGATGGTGACTTAGTTACAGGGATAGATTGTTGGCCTTATTCTTGGCAGAAAGAACAACTGGACTATGAAATGACTGTACTAATAAAATAGCATTTTAAAAGGTTGAAATGATAGCAGTGTTAAACTTAAATTATCCAGAGAAAAAGAGCCTAGATTGCATCTATTTGAAGTAATAAGACCAGGTGGCACAATACGCTAGACTATCTGGGATGTGACTAAATTCAACACATACATACAAATTGCAAGGGAATAGAAAGAAAGCAACAGAATAGGTGCGATCTGAGGCAGAGAAGAATCTCAGCAATGCAAATTTGATTTAAAAAGAAGTTAGGAAGAAGACATATACTGTCACGACTGGGTACAGTTAAAACCGTATGGAAGTAAATAGAGTGAGGCAGAAAAGTAAGAATAAGTGAAAAGGGAGGAATTCAGAATGATAAACTGAAGATACAGATAGTATTGACACTGATTATAGGAGTTAGAAAGTAAATAATACATTGCTGCAATGCCACAGCTCTGTGACATTTGGCTGGAAAGGTAGATTGACAAAAGGACTGAGAACGAGTCTTACTGGAACTTATAAATATCAGTGAAGGAGGCTGAGTGAAAGATATACAGACAGAAATTAAATTAGAATCTGACCGCTGATGAGGACGGACAAAAGCAGCCAGTGAAACAAAAATAGCACAGAAAATAAAGATGAATTGCAGGCAAGTCTTTAAAATACACAGGATATGAACAGTTCGATGAAGAGACAGTGGGACCATTAAGGGACAAGAGTGACATCGTGGTGACAGATGAAACAAGTTGCCGAGAGGTTGCATGAAGTCTCTGCCTATTTTTGAAATCGTGAAAGCTGAAGGTGATCCCAGAGAGAGATATCTTTCTGATAGAGAAGTGCTTCACTTACTATTTTCATTACCAGAGGGTAAAAGAACACTTGATAATGGGGCATGACTTCAGGCATGGAGTAAATATTTAATATCCTGGAATCAATTAAATAGTTCAGTGTGCTGGTAGCCAAGACCTGGAAGATGCACTGAAACAATTAGAAGGGCACATGCCCAGAAATTAATGAGGGAAGCAGGTAAACATTTGGCAGATGATTGTGTCATTCACACAATGCTAAAAGAATTCCAGGAGACAGCCACTATGTGCAGAGGTCCCCATAAGTAAGAAAAAAACTCAACAAGATGAAGGAACGATTCTGTCTTCAGCTGTGAGGACACACCAATAAAAGAAAAGGATTATATACAATGTGCAGTGAAGTAAGGGAGAGCCAGCCCAGATCCATGAAAAGACGATCACACCTGTCAGAAATGCTTGAGTTCCTCCAAGCACATTATTGAACTGGAAAGCAAAAATGTGAAGTAATGGATATGATTTGTCTGAAGTGAGAAACAGTCTCACAGTGTAAAATTCAAGTCTGCAGTGAGGTTTGCTTGTGTCAGAGGGCCACAGCAGAAGAGAACTATTAAAATGAATTAAATCCTACTTGCAGACAAAAGAAAAGGTCTTAGCAAGAAGTAATTATTAGAAATGGAGTAAGATAAAAGGTGAACTTACCTGTGCCACAAAGTGTAGTCTTGGGTTTGGGTTTTTATTCCTTACATGCAAGCATCCAGGGTGATGACATAATTTCCAAGTACAATGGAAAAAAGGAAATCCTTTTAAGAAGTGGATGCAATATCTTCATTGGCTAGGCAGGGTTAAGAGATGAACTGAAAGTCTCTCCTTAACTGTCACAATATGCAGAAGATAGGTCTTACAAGAAAATGTGCAGTAAATTGAAAATTGTAACTACTATAACTACTATACCCCTTCAACCCTCACACTCTGATAATTATTTCCAGCCCATGCAGGTGTTACAGAGAACGTGGTCCTTCCTATGGGATTCTTATGGAATAGTCAGCTGAAACATTGTGCTGAGCGTAGCTTGTTTTAATATATCCAAGATACCTTTATATTAACTGGAACAAGTATCAGCAGTTACATAGCCACTTTTTCCTTAATCACAATTTGAGCTGCTCCCACCCCATTGATCCATATTACAGTTACGAATATGGCAATTAAAGCTGTGTTCATATCTTAGCGACATGCGCAGCCAAGGGCTACTGAGACTCTCCAGTCTATTTTTTTTAATCTGGTCCAGGAGTTTTAAATCACATTGTAATTCAATTTCCTTTCAACCACAGCAAAATTTTCAGTGCTTTACAGACAGAAGAGGAAAAAAAAGGCAAAAAGTAACAAAAGAAAAAACCAAGAGAAAACGTCAGCCACAGAAGGTTTTTGATTTCCACTCTCATCCTTCAATGTTCTGTGAAGAGTTTAAGGAAAGACGGACCAAACTGTTTGCAGCTAACTCTTGCTGACCGCTCTAATAAAATAAGATCAATTTTAAGAACAAAGCAAACCCTCAGATAATATAGTAAAAGAACTTATCCTGTCCTCACAACCGCGGGGCCAAAAAGACCAGATAAGCAACATCTTTTATTTCTGTATTACTGTGCTAAATTTATGCAAAGCACCTTTGAGAAGGGTGGCTGTCTCAGGCAAACTGGCAAGAATAGTAGGCATGGTGGTTGTTCACCGTCCTTTACAGCCAGTTATAATTTTTGTAACAGAGAAGCTAGTGGTAAGAAAGTTAAATGCAGCTCCACCCAAATAAAATGTTTTTCGGACAATATATTGATTACATTAGATTTTCATGAGAAAAAGTAAAAATAAATCTACTTCCCTTTTCTGATAATGTAATCTTTTTCTGACTAATTCTGATAGTTTAAACTACCATTTGGCTATCTTTTACAGCAATCAAAAAAGGGTATTTAAGTTTAACACTATCATGATTTTAGCATAATGTAAATGCGAAAAAAAAACGTAATAAAAATTAAACATTTTTGCTTTATGGCTAAAAATATTCAGAAGTTTTATTCTGTAGAAAAATTAATCTTATTCTTCCAGTTTGGAATGCAAAGTAAAGTTTTCTGCATTTGATATAAAAACCACCACTTCTTCCTTGTAAAGAATGCAATTGGTCACATAAATAGGTGAAAGGAAAAGTAAAAAGTATAGGGAACATGACTGAGTGAACATAAATAAAAAGGGAGCACAGCAAGAAAATGAACTGAAGCCAGGTATCAGTGACAAAGAGATAAAGGGGAAAGGGAGAAAGAAAGGACAGGGTAAGATCAGTCAATGTGAGGAGATAGAAAAGCAAGTTAAAAAATGCATATACCCAGTAACAACAAAAAAACTTCCTATCTTCATCATTCATTAAAAATCTGAGGCCTAAATCATTTATCAGAAACTGTGTGCACATCTGTTTTTCATGATATAGAGGTGGAGTAACCACTTTTGTTTCTCTTCATTGATGTTAGCTTAAGTAAGAGAAGAATTTTAAATGCTGGGCTATGGAATGAGATTACCTTACTGAAACCTCAGTGCAGAATTTTAAAAACAAAATACATAACTCTATGTTTATGAATAGAAAGTTATATTTTATTTCTCTGGATTATCTCTCCATCTTTATTTTAAACCCTATATGTGAAGTTTGACGTATTTTTGGTCTCACAACCCCAGTGAACACAAGTGTGCTGATTTAAAATAGATAAATAGGTAAAAGTGGCCTAATTTGATGTTTTCCTGCACGTCCCTCAAGGCAAAAGACACTGCAGGACTTCAATGCAATGCTCACAAAGTGCCTATTTTCTGAAAAGAGAAATTAATCCTAGTAGCACTTTTACATTAAATAGATAATTTTGGTATGAGCTAGGTTTCCATGTGAGCTGTATCCCTTTATAAGGTCAAAAGAACTGACCCTCTCTTAAATACAGACTACTTCACATTTAGCAAATAATGGCCATTCTGCACCTGGGCTGTCCAGCTGGGCATCAGATAACAGAGATTTAACTTTGGCTTGTAAATCACAGTATCCAAACTATTTGAGCCAGCATAGATTGTTTAGTATTGCTGCTGCTACACATTGGCCCCGAAATCTTGCTTTCCAAAACCAGGTGAGACTGAGAAAGCATATAAACCCCAAATTTCTGGGAATGCCCCTTAAGAACCTCAATACAGCAAAACCTGATCTTATACTCTTGTCTAAAAAGGTCATTCATACATGTGAACCTAATATGCTCAAACTGTCCAGAACTGAACTATAAATCTAGGCCCTCTATGCTCAGTAGCAAACCTCTCTTTACATCACCGGCTTTCATGAACCCATGATGACACCGAATCAGCCGAGGTGCCTCTTCATGTCATCGTGCTGGAAAACATTTTATGTTCAGAGCAACATGAACGCTAAAACACTACTACTGCAAATATGCAGTATGACAAACAAATCAGGAACACAGTAGTGTTTTCTACTTTATGTGGTACAGTACAATAATTAAATATAATAAGCCCTTGTATATTATTTCCCATTCACTTCTGAACATGCTACTTGAAAATAATAATTCAATTTTTTTCAGGAATATAATAATCTTGAGAGCAAGTAAATTTACATTAATGGCTGACATTCCTTTTAAGAGAAAAATAGCTTGTGTCTATATTGTTCATCACTCCTCATCTTCACAAGCCTGGAAAAAGTATCATTTTCCAGATTATCACCCTGTTAGCACAAGGAAGGAGAAAGTATAATGTATCATAGATTATAAAATATAATTAAAGCTTGCACAGAAGAAACATCATTAAAATTATGTCAGCCTGCCATAAAAAAAAAGCCCATTAATTATAATGGGGCGGAGGGATGAGAAGAAAGTGGCAAGTAACAAACGTATCTTTAGATGCTCCGATTAATTTCACCCATAAAACTGTCAGTACACCATGGCACATATAAATTCCATAAATACTATTTGGATGACTTTGCAATGACGGCAGTCATGAATAATGTGAGCACTAAGTATCCTTGGACTGCATATGAAGATTAAAGCCTAAGGTCACAAGTTATGATTGCAGAGCAAGTACTGAATATGGTATTTGCATAAATGCTAGGATCAATATTGAGCCACTAGTGAAGAGACTGAAATGGGTATGGAGAAGATATTACAGAAGAATCCCTGGAATAGATAAAAATCTCTTTTCTGGCATAAGAGGGTGTTTATGCAGACCATTATATATGTTACATTATATTATATTATAGTATATATTATATTACAGATAATGTATTCCTTTATGCAGCTGGAATCTTTATGCATTTGAACTTGCAGTAAAGCACTACAAATGTACACGAGTATGTTATGTACAGATGAGTGCACATAGCACAAGCTTCCTTTCTTCTGGGAGGGAGAAGATCTAACATAACCAAATAGTTTCTTTTTAACTAGCTATGAAAAAATGCAGCACAGTTTTACAAATAACAAATAACTATAATAAGCAAAAGAAACACTAAGGTTCAAGAAAATGAAACATTCTCCAATATGTTAAAATATTTCTGAGAGGAAACTTTTAAAATATTTCTTCTAAACGCTGTATCACAAAATTTGTCAAAACCTTGTCACCCTTCACTTTGATTTGACTTTTTCTACATAGTTAAACTTATGTTAGGAAGTCTTAACGTCTTAAGTTCTACATTATAATTTCAAAACACATCAAGAATTTAGCCACACACTCCGATGAAATGAGACATAAATACCACAGAAAATTTTGAACACTGTATATTTATCTTTATGGTAGCCTTATTTATCTGAGCAACCGCAGCCATGAGGGTCCCTATCAGAGACAATACTCATCCTTCAACCTTGGAGAAAGGGAAAAAAAGTGGTTTAAATTTTAAACCAAACAAAACAACCTTACATATCACTTCAGGAAAAGATAACTTGCAGACACTTCTTTTGTTCAGCACAAAGTATTTCTTCTGAGAATAGTGGAGAGTATCAAAGAGCTCCAGCTCGAGACAAAACCGATTTGAATCTTTGTATTAAAAAGAATGAATGTGAAGTCCCATAACTGAGCAAGGGTCATAACCACAGGGCTACACAATATTCTGAGATAAGGCCCATCGTTTTTTCCTGTTAGTATTTCTTCATTTAAAAACTTGAAAATGTGCTGAAATAGGGACTGAAATACTTTCCCAAGGGTTCACAGCCACCTGTATGCCCTCTTTTCCCTTCCTCAATTACTAAAAACCCAATTGTGTTTGAAACAAACCACAGAAAAGAATCAACAGGAAAGCCTGAAAGTAAGTTACCCCATAATACATGATGACTCTATGTCCAGGATGGGAGATGGAAACTGTGATTTCAAGTTCTTTAGACAAGAAAAAATTCAACCCACATGCTCATTGCCTAGGCTACACATTACCTAAACCAAGAGCATGACATCATCTTGCTTTCTGGCACTGTGACTGGCTTTAAAGATTGGCCCTACATTTCTGTTGCCTTATTTTTACTTTAAAAATAAATAAAGGCTGAAATTAAAAAAAAAAAAAACAAAACCACTGTTTCATTTTAAATAAAAATAGCATTTGGTTTGAATTAAAAAGAACATGATTTCAAGTTTCTTCTTTCAAGAAAAAATTTGGGAAAATATTCATTTTCATTGAATTGAAAAAAAGTCAGGTTTCCTCCCAGAGAAGGAAAAAAGAGTACACATTAGGCTACAAAGGCAACTGAGAAGGCATTGAAGAAGAAATTGAAACAATTTCTGAAGTAACCATAAGGACATGTTTTGACAGTATAAAAAAGCATATCACTACAGATCTGTACTGGACAAAACAAGTGTGCACTCACAAAACATATATAGGAATATGAGATTTTAAATAAACTTTTCAAGTAAGGAAAAATACAGCAAAGTTTCAAAATCCAATAATTATTTTGTAAAGGAGTCAACAATTTGCTATTTCACTTTCATGTGATTATTTAAGTCCTAAAACACCAATCTCTCCCATACAAACTTTGATCTCAAATCATAGAATCATAGAATGGTTGGGTTTGGAAGGGACCTTTAGAGCCCATCAAAATGTTATTTATCAAACTTGTTTCTACAAACAGCTTAAATGAAACTCAAATTGTGATATAGAGTGGACTCTTCCCAATTTCCTCAAATGATTTTCAGAAAATCTGCTATTTATTTATTTTTAATGAGGAATATGACAGTGCTAACATATGCTCTTTTAAAAGAGTTCAGCAACTTAGGGATCTGCAGGGAAGGAATTAAAATTCTCTGCTCTGGGGTAATACTCAAGATAATATAATCACTAATAAAATAATGTAATACTTATATAATATAATCACTAGATAATAATCTCTGTTAGAACAGCCTGCCACATAGTTTTATGCTGAGAAAGACCTGTCCACAAGGGGCCACTTGCAGCACATTGGTACCCTACACATCATAATCTTACCCAAGGAAACATGGGGCAACACCAGCACTACTACATACCTTCAGCCTTCTGCATACCTCCTAATGGAAGAACCCAGTGTTAAGAACTGACGAAGACACCAACGTGGAAAAATACATTACGCATTTCCAAATGCAGTGCATACTAAGTATTGCTCTATGATGTCACATTTCCCACCTCAGAATTTGTCTAAATTTAATTAAACTCTGTATGACGTGCTTGAATCTGTCTATATTGGCATCTCTTTATCTCCTCTGACCTGAGGTTATGCTATGCACGAAATCTTCAAACACTTATATAGTGTAATGCACCAAAATTATGAAAGTTTGGAGTTAATATTCCAATTCCAGCATGAAAAAGAGCAAACCAGACAGTTAAGGAAGTGATTTTAGCTCTTCAGTTATGCCTTGCACACAAACCCCCCATACATTTTAGAGTGTATTGTCTTTACAAAATTGAAGTTGCCTGTAACCAAGAGTGTTGAAGCAAGGCAGCCACTTCCATTCTGGTCACTGTGCCTTATTTTGAGTTTCTGTGATGGTACTATACGCTCATGGACCTTCATACGACCTCAGGAATGATGCTTATACAACAAACAACTTGCCTAGCAAATACAACTTCTTATTGTTATATCAAAACACACGGCAGCCAAAACCTTTCTCTTCTTTTGCTCTACACCTAAGCATATAGTGTGCCGGTGAGATTAGCTGCAGAAACTAAGGCTAGATACACTACATAACCACTCCAAGAGAAGACGTGAATTCATTTGGGACAACTTCCTAAATACAGGTAATTTCATGTCCCTGAAGACGATGTGAATGAACAGCAGACAGCATTTTTCCCTCCCCCTTGTCTTCCTTGACATGCCTCCATACAATCTCCTTTCTTTTTTTTTTTTAGTCTATCAATAGCTTAGCATCAAGAGTTCTTTCTGCTAACAAAGGCCAGAAATAAACAAAAGAAAATAAAAAGGATGCAGCTGTATCTGAGGACAACAGGTATAAGAGACAGAGAGCAATTATAACTGGCATCTTTATTTAAAAATGGACCTCTCTGAGTCAGGAACCAATCATAAGTAATGAAGCATGAAAATTAGAAAATGTCCTCGATCGCTCTTTTAACTCTTAATTTACATTTTAATATTGAGTACAAAATATAGAGGTTTATCAGTACAAAAAAGTAATCAAAAGCTTAACTCTTTCCTTCTTACCAGGCTGCATGCAATGTATTTCAGTTTTCCCCACAGGAGTAGCCCTTCATTGTGCTATATGTACTTCTACAAGGCCCTCATCAAAGCAGTATCCATCCGTATTTACATTCTGTTTCAGCAACACCTGCTCTCCTGTAAAAAATAAGTCATCCCTCTATCCCTTACCACACTTCATGAGAGTTAGGTTTCAAGTACTTTAGTCAGGGACAGAAGAGAAGCTCTTACCACTTAAAGATTTCTGTAATAGCTAATAAAAACTGGAAACAGCATAGCAAACAAAATCTGAAGTTCAGTATCAGCATATCAGTGTAGGGATGCATCCATGTGAAGTTCCTTTGCTTCAACAGAAGGAAATTGCACTACTTCATCATCTGACAGTGTCTTTTTTTTTTAAGCTTTTCTGTGGTCTTCATGGCACTGAGATTTGAGTGGCTAACATATGTTGCACAATTGTGCCTGTCAAAGGATAAATTTTGGCTCAAGTATTAATGTATTTATTCTCATATTTAAAAAAAAAAGTTGAGCTGGAGAAACAGCATCCTCTCAAGGAGCTGTGAACTGAGAATGAATAGTTGTCCCACTCCACATCTACAGAAAGAGAAATTGAACTTTCTCAAGCAGAAGAACAAACCTTTCTAATGTGTACCTGTATTTCTGACATTAGATCAGGGCATGTTAACAATACCATGCACAGAGAAGCCTCCAAAGGACAATGCATCCACCAAGGACTTCTCAGTACCTGCCTGTTTATGATTTGATAATAAAAGAGCTTCGGCCATGCCAGACGGACTGCATGATGCACAATTTCATACATACTACTTGAAGACTTCTGCAAGAGCTAATAAAAAAATTCAAAGCAAATCTGTGTTGTGCTTGTAGGCACCCTTCTAGTCACACCATAAAACCAAAATGTTAGAGATGATCATCTCCATTAAGGATGCAAATAACAATTTTGCAGCTAGTGTTCCCATCTTTGAGTTGAGAACACCTTACGGTCAAACATCTAATAAATCATAATGTTTTGCTACTATCAACTCTTAACTCCTCAATTATTCTCAAAAATGGAAGGGATTTTCTAGCAGACTTCTCCCTAACTAAAAAAACTTTTCCTCAAAGCACAAGTTCCCATGATGCACTCTGAAAGTATTTTTTCCCCGAGTAATGCTATAAACGAAACCATTTTATTGCTGTGCTTATACAGCTTTGTAGCTAGGCTATAGCTAAAAAATTGAGAACACCTGGTTAAGAGATTTTACCTGTCTCCAGGCTAGAAGGCGTCTTTACTAGAAGCCTTAGTTATGACGAAGTTTTTACTTATTTTTTTTTAGTAACTGTGAGAGGAACACCGCATACAAAAATGCTTAAATTCACTGTCAAACAGTATGATGAACCCAATTTTGACTGTTTTCAGCATCCCACTATTAGCATTTGGCAATCAATAATACTACATTTAGTGAAAGACTGTTAAAAGAATAGCTGAACCATATATCAAGGAGGTTCTGAAACACTCCAACATTAAATGCCAATTTTACAGCTGCATATCAAGTAGATTTTTTTTTAGTTAGAAAATTATTCAAATCAATTCTTGTCAAAATTTTCCACCTTCCATTACATGCAAAGTGCTTATTAAAAATGTGGTTTGGCAAATTGGTGTTTTGCTTAGTTTCTCTTGGTTTTCTACATTTTGTTCAACCACTCAGACAAACTTCCATTTGTATGGCTCTGTTATCACTTATACTGGTAACACAGTCCTCCTTTTCTAATACTGTGGATCCGACTCTTCTTCACTAATGCTAATTGACCTAAAAAAAGAAAAAGCGCTAGCTTATTGTATCTATTGCAGATCATTGGTAAGGTGCATCATAGTCTCATAGCCTCATTTCCTTTTTTAAGGACAAAGAGTAAAAAATAATACTTAGTCCCAAATACTTGATTTACACATATTGGCTTTACATTATGCAGTATCAAGAAAAAAAAGAAAGCACTAAATGAAATAAAATATGTTAAAGTTTAAATGAGTTTGTCACTTTTTCTGGTGGTTTTTTTTGGAAGACAACAAGAAGATCACCTAAGGGGCTGGTCAGGCTGGGTTTTGCTGGATTTATTACCAAGCAGATGGAATGGCAAATGTGTGACATACGGAGAAAGCTATCTTATATGCCAGTTTGTTAAACAGATTGTCTTCATCATCTGACCACTGTTAGAAAGGCAATTGAAAACCACAGGCTTCTAGCTTCTCCATAATGAATGTTAAAAATGCAAATATGGAGCCATTTCTCACCCTTCAAAATGACTGTCAAAATCACACACACAGTGATAAACTACACAAGCCAAGGTGAGCCAGTATCGGCAACAATCCCCATCCTGAAATCCTTCCATGGGACCTGGTGAGAATTTACATTGTAAAGAACTGGTCCTTGGTTCTCTTCTCATGGGTATTCAGTGGGAAAAGATTTCAAAACCCTGTCAGTGCACACCAACAATAAACACTGCCTTCAACTTAAGAAAAACATAAAAAAAAAAAAAGGAGAAAAGGTGCTCTTGGTCTGCACACAAGACCTCGGTGCTGGAAAATCAGGGAGATTATTTCTGTTGCATTTTATGTGCTGATAATGTACTAGCGTACCACACTGTCAGGTTCTGTTCATTAAATATGTTGCACTACTATTAGCATTCTTCTTATTTATAATATAGCTATATATTATCATATACAGATATATTCTCTTTTAGTGTGTGCAGCTGGTATGATCAGGTGATAACTGCAAGTAACATGGCAGTGTACAAGTGGTCAAATACTTTGATGCATGACATCCGTACACAGTCTGATTTTCAATGTAAAAAAAAACAGTTAGTCTTGCAATATATTTGGATTAGAAAACAGGAGAAAGGAGTTTTGGAACTGCCCTCCAAACAGTGCAGCAGCACAGGAAAATTAATTGTTTTCAGCTGTAATTGGGAAACTCATGGGAAGGACAGTGAAAGTTTGTACCACATTTTCATTGTGTGATTTGCACATATCTCTATTTCTGCTGGTTTTGCACAGGGAAACTTGTCAGTGCTAGGAACCAATACCTTTTCCCTTTTTGATGCCTAGTTTACCTTCAATTGCTATAATGGCTAAAATTGCAAATAGAATGTAAAGGAAAGTAAATTGGTATGAGTTAGTGGTACTAACATTTATGAGGTACTTGATATGTATCTGCTCTCACACTTAAGAGTCAAACCAATTGCTGCTTTTGGGGACAGCAGGGACTCCTTGGCACCCATCAAGTCACCAGCATCACTGGGGCTATGGTACATGCCATAGGGTTATATAAGGCAGTTTTACTTATTGCAGACACTGAAGCTGCAGGGACCTGACACATTAGTGACATTCTTCTCTTCTCACCTAGGGGCATGTTAAAGGTTCTGCTTCGAATCTTTTCCTGTAGGTTTTGAGACTGCCAGAGACACTTGCACCTGTCCTGTGGGGGGGTTGGGACTTTGCGGACATCACCAGCCTTCTCCAGGGCACTGTGTTCAATAACGGATATACTTGTTGCCTGTCCTGTGTTCCCATACAATACAATGATGTTTATGTCATTGCCAAAATTAATTTTTATTTTTTTAAAAGACATTTGAAATGGAACTCCTTATCCTCATTAGCAAATTTCATCTTTAAAGCTTCCTTCTTCCGATTAAGCCAAGCCCAGGGAGCTGATAACAGCAAGTCTTACGAGAAGGACAAAATGCACAGATATGCTCAGAAAGGTACTTGGAAATATAAATGTGTAAGAGACGAAACATTCCTGTGAGCCTACAGCAATCTCTTTAATGCATATGTTGCTGAGCATGTGAACAGTTGTAATACATTTTAAATAAAGAGAATAACACTTTTTTCCCTCAGGGAATCTCAAAGGTTAGCATAGCTACAAACACTTGCAAAGCAAGCTACACACAGCTCACAGCCACTTGGTTCAGAGCTGAACATAATGCTGGCTTAAGTGTCAGTTAGATGTACTTTACTGAGAAATGCACCATTTCTTTCTAGCATCATTAAGCCACAAATGCAAACAATTAGCAGAACTACACCTGCTAGAATCATGCTGTCTTACCATTTACATTAATATAGCCCAATGCCATGACACAGTTACAGCCTGTTCCACTGCAAGGTGTTCATTACTTTCCTCTTCTATCCGTTCACTCCACCCATGCTCCTAGATAATATAACAATTTTTTAAAAAAAAAATTCAGTACCATTCCCACACTGCTTTCTTTGGTACATGTCTCAATTGAGACTATGCCTTCAGAAAATAATAAACTAAAAAATTTGTCAGTTTGAAACTTAGCTTTTTTTACTTTATGAAGACATTTAAAAACAAGTTATTCTAGTTACTGCTTTTAAAGATCCTTCCTTTGAGCTGTTTTCTGATTCCTCACAATACTGTGATACAATTAAATCTTACTACTCTGCCTTTAAAGAAGGGAAAAAGACAAAGGGATTAAGTGAGTCTCTCAAAGTGCTGTCAATGGGAATGAAGGAACAAGAACGAAGGCTAAAGAATATCTTGGAAGCTTTTTTAAAGGAAAACTTGGTTCTGATTTTCTTTTTAACAAAAGTATTTGCTTTCTTTGAGTTTTCTTAGAAGACTGAAGACGAGAGGTTTCTTCTGAAAACATGTGCTGTTGGTTTTCAGCTGAAATATTTCTTTTTTTAATGAGGTGGCACAATTTTCTGCTGTGTAATGAATATGGAGATACGTTCTGCCCAGCTATGTTTAGACTTGCAGTTCAATACTCCAGCTTCAGTTTCATATTCACAAGGTTTGAATTAGAGATGCTCCACTAAAATGCACAAACACACCAAACACTCAAATACCTTCTCTTTCAAATACTGTGTGGTTCTGTATTTTCACCTATATCCATGCTTGAATGGAAACGCTCTGTTTCAGAAACAACCCATGAGCTTAAGAACTCAGTAAATGTGACAGGTGAATGAAAAAACCTGCTGAACCCACCAGAAGACTGCCAGGCTTGATGCACACACCATAGGAATCTCCTGTATGCTCTTGGAAATGAGAGTGTAGAAATTGAACCTACTGAAATCAAAGAAAGGCATACATCCTTCTTTTAAATTAGAACAGAAAGAAAAATAAATATTGTCTGTATAAGTAAGGTTCCTAACAGCCCAATCTGGAGAACTATTCAATCAAATGCCATTTCTTATTTTGACTCTTTACATTGAACAGCTTCTCAATGCTTCTACAGTCTATAAAACTTTTATAGTCCCATATCAGACTCAAATCAGAAATCCTTAGTGCAGTTAAGGCAGAGATTATTTCCCAGGTTTATTTCCACTGAATTAATTAGGATTATTTTGAAGCAAGATATTATGCACCATAAATAAAGATATCATAATCTAAAGTATTATAAACTTCATGAAGAATTACTCATTCCATTCTCTCTTAAGTAGTATATGTTCATAAGCAACAAGAACCAGTAGAGATTCCCAGGATTTGCATGAACAGTTTAAAGCATCTCAAAGAGAGAAGAAGAAACCCAGAAGCAGAACTCTCGTGTCAGTCTAATCTTTGTTCCTAAATAAATGGGAATTTTCAAAGTCACGTGCCTCAAAGCATTTTTTTTTTTTTTTATTTCCCCCCTTCATATGTATTCTGTTGTCCATTAATTATAACAGAAGTACTGCTTCCAGGTAATTTAATTGATTTTGTAAACCCTTTCTAAAGGGTAGATTTTCAAAGGAGCCTGGCAATCAATGCATCCAAATCTCACTGAAATAAACACAAACTACATCAAACTTCTACAGCTTCTGTCAAAAATCCTGTCAGAAAACTGAAACAGTAAGTGTCAGATGATCCAACTTAGTAAACTTCACGTTTTCTAATGCATTTCAGTGACCCGCTATAATGAATTCCCCTCAAGAGTGGAGTAGTAGTAGAGTTCACTATCACTTGGAAAACCAGGAGTTGAGTCAATTACTATTTGCAGTAAGATACCAGGTCAATCATGAGGGGGAAAATAAAGAAATAAATATCTGTTTCTTCTAGTACACCAACTTAGCAGAGGCCCCAGCAGGGGATACTCATTATTCCAAATCCATATAACTTTTCTAGAAGGAAATAAGGACACACTGTGTAACTTAGATGGCAGACAGTGAAATACATCAATATTTGCCTCTCGAACACTTACTTTAACAGTATTAACTTCAGTTTTAACTGTAAGTGAAATGTTTTCATCATAAATGATGACCCCTGACAATTGATGCAGTTGCAAGTAAACATCTCTTCTTGCTTTGAAGCTGTTAACACGTGCTATTACAGAAAGATTTATGCTAAGGTACTGCTAAGAATGCACCCTCTTTTCTAACTAGAATTTTAATTGCCTATTGCCTCTTTAAAATGACATTCTACATATTTTCCAATGATTTAAATTAATTTGAGGAACTAAAAAAATAATAAAGATCACTCAATCCATTCACGGACGCACAGCCCGCGTACACCCCAGACTATACATATAGGATTGAGCACAGACACTTTTGCCTTAAAACATGGCTAGAATTCACAGTGATTTTAGTAGGAGCTGATTTAGGTCAATGCTGAACAAATCTGGAAATCTGACCTCAATTATTCATCATGAGACTCAGTACAAATTGTAACAGAACAAAAATAAAGAAAACCAAATTCTCCCTTTTTTTTTAAAAATCCCGTTGCACCTGCCAATGAATCTTCCTAATTAATAAATATTCACTTCTCTGGATGCTGTATCTTGCTAAAGCTGTCATCAAAAACACATGCAGAAGTTGTTAACCTCTAAAGTCTGCCCTTCAGTGTAGCCTAAACTACTTTGTTCACTGTTAACCCAAGGTGCTAAATATTGCAAGTGCTTACATCACTTAAATTAAAATTGGCAACTATCAGTAGACAAAAGAGTCTTCTCTTATTTTAGATGCTTAGGTTCGCTTACATGTATTGTTTATGGACAGATGAACATACCACATGAGAGTCTTTTTTTCACTATACCTCCTATTGCTGCAGTCTTTGGCCACAATAAATAACAGATCTGACAGCAGTAGTTAGGAAAAGGTACTTTAAACAATATCCTATTCATTGGGTCCAGTGAGAAAACCAGGTTTTCTGAAGCTAATGATACAAACTAGCATGTTTCAAAATTAGTATCATTACTCTAACACTGTTCCTATGCACAGCATGGATTAACAAGTCACGGTAACATCTTCATTCTAAACTAAACTCACTAGAGCAGCAGGTCAGTATAGGCTCACATACTTGAAAGCATGTATCAGGTACCAAACTGGTTCTTCTGTGCCCATTGCAATACTTTCTTTTTGGCCCTCATACCAGTATTCCATGTTCTTAAGTAAAGGCATCAACTGAGTCAGTAAAGCATCTCTTACTGAATCTGCAGCAAATTTTCAAGCACTCATCAGAATTCTATTGAATCAGGAGATTGTCTTTAAATTTGTACAGTTCCCCATAGAAAAACAGATACAATAAATTTTAGGCTTATTGAATTACTGTAAAAAGTGAGCAGCTTGTGAGTGGGATGAAGGGTATGAATCTGATAAATTAATGAGAAATTTCTTTCCCACAGAGTACAGGAGCCAAGTAGGACTCTGCCATTAGATCATTTATTTGTGTGTTTCTTTATATTAAACAGCACCTTCTAGAAGGAAAGATAATGAAAAGCAGGTATTGATATACAAACACTAGTGGTAGGCAGCTTGTTAGGGGCAGATGCTATCAGGGAACCGATACACGCACCAAGCATCTGTATACCTGACTGGTGTGGAATGAAATCCTTCACACCATCTGATGAAAGATATAAGGACTTGGTCCAACAGGAACAGATACCAAACCTGAATAAGAGCACTGCATCTCAGAGTAGGAACTGGGGAACAAATCTTAGACTCCTTTACTGAGTCTGAACAGTCCTTGCAACTATCTTTGACTGCATGAAAGCTACCAAAGGAAATCAGGATAGTGCCACCTGGATGGCTGTTGGTGTCAGAGACTTCCCCTCCTGTAATTAAGAGAATCAATAAATGCTGAAGATCTACAAAAAAGTAATTTAAATAGTTCTAATTCTATACAGAAATTGTACATATTAAAAAAATAGTATGTAGTGGCTACTGCCGCCTTCATATATCTGAAAACTCTTTCAGATTCTTGAATTAAGAAGAAATTAATAAGCTTAAGGTTTATTTGCATACGGAACATTGCTTCTTGCTGTCAACAGTGAACATGCCGCAGGTCTCCTGGCTACTGGCAAACACTATATGTACGTGTGCTCCGGGGTAGCTTCTGTGTGTGCTTCTGTGAGCGGTGTAGAAGCTGTGGCACTGCTCTTGGTACTCTGGGGAAGCGTGTTCACTGTTACAGGGGTGCCACATTACTATGTTACTAAAAATGTGTCTCCTACAGTAGCAGTGTTTTGAAATAAGCACGAGTGTGGCTATCCACAACAACAATGGTGTCATGGTTTCAGCTGGGATAGAGTTAATTTTCTTCACTCTAGCTGGTATAGTGCTGTGCTTTGAAATTAGCATGGAAAAAAAAACCTGTTGAGATAACACACAGATGTTTAGGCTGTTGCTGGGCAGCGCTTATACTAGTCAAGGACATGTCTAGCTTCCCATGCTCTGCTGGGTGCACAAGAAGCCGGGAGGGGAGGGGGCACAGCTAAGAGAGGGGATTCAAACTGACCAAAGGGATATTTCATATCATGTAACATCATGCCCAGTATGCTACCTGGGAGGGGCTGGCCAGGGGAGGGAGGGAGGAATCGCGGCTCGGGGACGGGCAGCGTCGGTCGGCGGGTGGTGAGCGGTTGTATCGTTCGTGTTTCTGCGTTTTTTCCCTGTTTTCCCTTTCCTTCCTTTTCCCTTTTATTATATTAACATTACTGTCATTATTATCATAATCATTTATCATCATCATTCTATTGTAGTTATTAAACTGTGCTTATCTCAACCCACAAGTTCTTTTGCTCGTCCGATTCTCTTCCCCATCCCACAGGGGTGGGGGGGGGGGGTGAGCGAGCGGCTGCGTGGTGTTCAGTTGCCAGCTGAGGCTGAACCACGACAAATGGGTAACGGAGCAGAGAGGTAATGCGCATGAGAAAAGCCAGACTAGTTAAAGCATGTGAGCATAACTGCATTACTGAAAGCTACCCTTAAAAATGTATACAAATTTTTAGAGAGAAAAAGATTCAGATGAAGCTAAAAACATGAACAGAAATGGAATTCATGCACTCATTGAAGAGAATCACTTCTGACTATTGCCATACCATATATTTGCCTTTTTTATTGCAGGCGTGTGTTTCCCCCTGACCCATATGTAGGATGGGCATTAGGTCAATAATATGACACAAATCACGAGAAGTGAGGAGATCATTGATAATGTCATTCTCAAAAAGGTTACTATTATTTGGAGGATAATTTTCAACAACCCTTTGAACATACATTGCACTATGCTTCCACTGATGTCATTAAAAAAACCCCACAAATGGCTAAAAAGATCAATCACACACAAGAAGTAGTAACAGCCAGTGCAAAAACCTTACAAACTTCTTTTTATTACTACATCAATTTGCTTCCTTTTATTTCCTCTACCTATGTAGGAATAAAGAATGACAGTAAATTAACTATTTATAGTTATAAAAATAGTGACTTCCATCTGCTATAACTTGGAACTGCTGTCCCAACGATTTGCACGCTTGATGAGATATGAACAGCAGAATATAATTAGGTAATGTGAGTGATGTATAAAGTCACTTCTCACTAAAATATTCTTTCAAAAAAATACTTATATGCCAGCCCGACAGTATGTGCTAGGTATACACAGATAATCAGAAGATTTGAAAAGTTTTGGAAGATTATCTGGAATATTTTTTCCACTGTGCAGAGCTCTAGAGGACTAATATCTCAGCACTGCCATCCACAAA
The DNA here is from genome assembly GCF_963921805.1 of Phalacrocorax carbo. Lineage (NCBI taxonomy): Eukaryota > Metazoa > Chordata > Aves > Suliformes > Phalacrocoracidae > Phalacrocorax > Phalacrocorax carbo. Next base: position 52,063,878 of record NC_087516.1, on the reverse strand, counting down.
TGAGTACATTACCAAGACAAGCAGCAAGCAAGCTTTAATAATATATAATATTTAGACAATGATATTAAGAGCCGGGGGGGGATGACGGGACACCAAAACCAAAAAACAAACACAAACACAAAACCCCCCACAAACCTAAAACCACAATACAAAAAAAAAAAACCCAAACAAAATACAAAATGAGAGTACAGCTGTTCCCATTGTTAGCCTAGAATACTGAGCAAAAATTAAAATTTTTAGAAGTGCCTATGTGATACTTCATAGCACCATATACCAATATTTATGTAAACCTGATTTTTCTATCTAAATATAAATTCAATTTTCCACTGCAATACACAGTAGAGACACTGTTGTCAGACAAAGGTCTTACTGAAAATAACAACTGGCTAACTAACCCATTCAATAATTTTCAGGAATATTAAATGCACTTTATTCCTAAATGATGACATCTAAACTTTGTGAACTAATACACAAAATAAATAAGCTTCACACTTTATCCTACCCTGCCTGAGTCTTTCCGTTTAGGAAAATCCAAAAAAATTCTATCTCTCTGGACATATTGGGAAAAGTTGCACTGCTAGTATTTAAATTGTAACTGTGCTTTAGAAAAGATTTTTCCTTACAACTTCTGTCAACAGTATTTTTTGACATGGAAAAGGAGGAACAAAAACTTATACTTAAATATACCTTGAGGTCTAGCAAATAATTTAGCAGTACTCAGAAAAAAACAGCACTTCTCACAAATCTGCAGACATTACGGCAGCTCATCCATAGCCAGAGATTTTGTTTATTTAGGAGAATCCAATCCCTTTGGTTTCACCACAGAGGGAAAAAATATTACTTTAAGCTATACTTTGAGTACTTCATTATATTTTCTCTTCAATCACTGTTAAAATTCAGTTTTCACAGACAAATAGCACTTTTGAAAGGGACATATTCTTTTCCACCAAACAACTGCAACTGTAAAATGTTTGTCTGACAAGTTGGTGACTGAGCAAAAGCAGAAATTCTAGTTTAAATGCCAGCAGCTTTTCAGCCTCAGAAGAGCCCAGGTGATTGCTCCACTGAAACACGGAGCCATAGCCATGAAGCCCCCACAAAATAAGTTTTTAAATAATCTCTTCCTGTATAATTCTTTTTTATTTAATCATTGCAGGCAATCACTCCTAATAAACACTTGTAATTATGGCAAGGTTAAGTAGTATGAGGATAAACACATTTTATTATTCACTGAGGACAACAACCCCTTCCTTCTGCAGTAGTTTCAAATGGTTGTGGTTAATCTTATCATCCACCCTTCTACAGGAACTAAACCAGGGCTCATAATGGAACCGAGATCCCTAAATCCCACTGTCTGCAAGGGTACTCAGGTTCCCAAATGCTTCTGGCATCCAAGGAGAAATCTCTGCCTACTGGTGTAAGACTAGATATGACTATCTTGACTACCACTTTTCACATTCTGCTTACTGAAACAGTCCTCACTTTCCCACTGTGGACAACTCCTCTGTACAGAAGGTTAAACACCACTGTTTCCCCTGCTGACCCTTCAGCACATAATTAGCTTGTAGCAAACTAAAGAGTATGTGAATTAACAAGTTGCAAAAACTGTTGACAATTAAAAGTCAGGTAGGTTTGCCCATATTTTGTTACAATTGAAAAGTTAGAGGCACATGCGGATGATCTACCTGCCTGACTGCTTTACTATAACTGCAATCATCATAAGTACAGAAATTAAGCCTCCTAAACGGGGACTGACTGGTTCAATTTCTTACCATAATACATGCTTTATTTAGGTACTTACACAGTGAAGTGCATATGACCTTTAGAGATAGCACCCACAGTGCTCTGCAACTTCATTATATTTTTGAACTCTCACCCACACATTGGTGGATGTAGTTGTAATGCAACAGGGTTTGCCTCATCAGAAAAAATACAGACTCCTTTTAACAATCCATTTCAGTTTAGAAGGGATGGGAAGGGCTTATTAGACGCACGTGAGGTTTACTAAAACAATTTGCACAGATATTTTCCTTCTTTCAGTTATTTATTTTTGCTTGTATGTATCTTAGGAAAGGCCAAGCATGAAATTGGAGCTGTAAAGCAAGTCAGAATTTATTGATATGACTCTGCTCTGAGAGCTCAATAGGTGTGCAACAAAGCAAGAAGGGTACAGGGGCTGAATTATTCATTGATCCTTTAAGCATCAACAAATAACACTTACAGTGAGGAATGCCTGTTTTGCAACAGTAGGTGTGAGGTGTACGCATAAAAGAAAATAGATGTTCCAAACCCGTCTTATAAGACTATCATAGAATCTTTTTCTTATCAGTAATTCTGAGGGAAAAGAACACTAGGAATTTATTTACAGGCGGTGCATAGCACAAATGGGGTTTTATTTTTGTTTTACTTAGCATAATACCTTGAACACTGCACCTACTGTATTAGCTTAAAGGGAAAGGAAAAACTGATGAAAATTTGATAAAAGGAAAAACCTTTCTTATCAAGAAATTACAGTGCTGGAATAAAGCAGCTGTTATTAGCATAAACTTAGTATAAGAAATGAAAATATGTGAACTACACCTAACAAACTATATCTACAAAAATATACATAACAGATGTTATAACACAAGCAAGTTGTTAAGTTCCAGCTCCCATTCCTAATTCCACTCCTGTGACAACTTTCCCAGACAAATCTTTTCAGTCAGAAATTATCTTTGAGCTAAACATTAATTATTTTCTTACTTTTCACCTATTCAAATTTTAAAAGCAAAAATTTTTTTCTGTATGCCCACATCTGTAATCAGATCCATTTTACGGTGAGAGCCACCCAAATAACTGATAAATCTGAGACACCCTGTCGGTAAAGTCAAGTGGCTGCGAAACTTTCTAACAGTGCAAATGGAAAGCTGGTATTACACAAGAAGATGCAATATTGCTTTCAGATTTAATTAACCTCTGACCAAACATATTTACGTAGCAGTCTGAAAATAGGAGGTTTTACTATTTGCTATTTTTTGACTGATCCAGAAACAGTAATATTTCTCATCCTCAGCTAGCTTTCAGCGTGCATAGTTCTGGTATTTTGATTTGTTTTGAATTTATCTGCTACAGGCCTAATCTTAACATTTCACCAGCGTCCTACTGCTAGGTCTTCTGAAGGACCATCTGCAGTATCATTTGGGAAAAAGAAAAAAATAAAATAAAATGGTACAATCATTTCTGCTTTCACTTTGTATCTCAGTGAATTAAAATCTTCTGCTTTTCCTTTTAATTTCCATTGCAGTCTGCTTCTATCATACAGACTTCACAAGTTTCCTGCCTGCTGTTTATGAACAAGAGAACGCAGAAGGAAATAGGTGAAATTGTGGTAACTCAGCATCCTACCTCTGACTGTGGCCAAGGCCTAATGCCTGGGGCAGGGTATAAGACCCCAGGGAATCATACAGGCACAGTTCCCAAATAAGGTCTGCCAGCCTCCAGACTTTTTAAAAGAGACCATGTAGAGATGGTCTTTCTACCTTGGCTTTTCTTTGTGATTCTTCAAGAATGTCATATATGAATGAGTTAGTAACTTCTGCTCTTAACAAGAGCAAGAAAGCAAGGCACGGGAATTTCGTCCCCTGCAAACTACATCAAAATGCCACAAATATGCCTCCCCTGAGTACACTGGCCCTGCTTGCTGTTGCTGTCAGAAATGACGGCACCTCCATCAGAGGCAGCAGGAACAAACGCATGCCTCGGGCTCAGTGGCTGCAGCTCGCTGTCAGAGCACAAAAATGACTGTCGGAGGGGGCACGGCAGTCAGGACATACATTTCTATCCACTCCCTTTCCTGTAGCATTACTAACTCTTCCACAGAGGGTGGGTAACAAGTGCTGGCAATCTCTTAAAACTGCAGCATTCACAGCCAAAGGAATAATGGTGAAATTTGACATCGCAGTAAGACTATTGCATCGCTGAAGGTGGCTTTGGGCAGAAGCAGCTTTGACCCCTATTCTGGCACAGGCAGATAGATCCAGAAGGATTGAAATTCAGGGGCAATACCCATGGGAGTGGCATTTCTTACATCTCACATGTTAGACCACATGTTGGAAAGACATTTAAGACATATACTGCTTTCTGTTTTCAACAAAAGCTTCATAAAAAACATTTCCAAAACCATTACCTGTATTTCAGCATGGCGCAGCTTCCCTCGTGGGACAAAAGTAATTTCCTTAGCGAGTTATCACTTGTAAATATCCACTTGCTCTTCTCCTATGTCAGGCCCACACACCACCAAAAAGTACAAGAGTTTATGGTCTGAAGCTCTCAAAGAGGAAAACAAGGTTGTGATTAATTCTCCTCTCATTACCTAATAACATATGTATACCTTCATATAAAAGAAATTATCTCTCTTGTTTTGAAATTCGTACAAAATTAATAATGTTTCCAGAGAAGGGAACAATTCAATTGTACTTCTACTTTTAATTAACTACAGCAATTATTTATTATTTTTCTGTATCACAAAGAATGAGAGCTATGTATGAAATGAAAGCCACTTAAATAAAGCTTTAAATTTAATTTTGTGTTATTTCTTCAGCACAAATTTTGTAAACTCATTGATACCATTGTGAAAACAAACAGCTGGCTTTTACAGAAAGATTCTGTAAATGAAGTCTTAAAGAAAAAAATGAAAGTCAAAGAAAATCAAGGGTAAAACAGTCATTCACCAGTGTCTCCACTGAAATACTCTGCCCTTCGGCTTCTAGCCCTCACTGATAAGCCCAGGATTGCTTTTAAGAGGACCAAGCACTTCTTAGACATTTGCCTGCTGCTCAAGAGGATGTTTCAGGACTGTACTGCCTTAAGAAGGTTTGTTACAACTAAGAGAACTGGAGCAGAAACTCCCAGGGAGACAATTCTGCTTTTGCAGAAAGGTGTGAATGACCTACCACCTTGCCACACAGCGAGGTGGCCACCATGTGGCCCCTGCTATATCCCAGGAATCCTTTCAGGATAAACTGAGCTGGAACTAAACTGTGGGAAAAGGTCATGTGAAATTACTTCATGAAGAAGTATCATGCTTTCCTTCTTCCTTTTCTATAATTTCTTTGCACTCTGTAACACTTCAACTAGGTCTTCTCTGCTAGGAAGAAGTTGATCCGCAAGCAATTTGTATTAGATCTTTTTTTGAGCCGGCAGTTAGACCCACAAGAAGAAAGCAGCCTCGTTACTCTTTGCTCTCTAGCACAGGGACTTTACAATTACATCTACTCCTATCTCCAGATTGACATTCTGCTCAATATTTATTAACTTCTGGCTAGCGAGTGCATGTTCCCCTTTTATGTCCTTTATCCCATGTTATTGTTATTCTATATTTCTCTACATGGAACTGGAAATCCATCTATCCAACCTGAAGCCAAGCCTGTCTAAATCACTCCCGTGTTCATTGCTTTCTTTGGCAGTTCCAGCTCAACAGAGGATTTCATCATGTTTCAAGTTCCTTCTCTTAAGTCTTTAAACACATACCAAACAAAATACCTCTTAATAGCTTCCTATCTGGAACACAATCATTTCACCTCCCTTATATCAATCAGTACCCGCTCACATACTTTCTAGCTGCTAGTTTCTGACATGGCCCTCAGTCGTCTGCCACAATTTCTAACTTTGAACTTTAGTTATTTAAGGCTGAATTCCAAACAATTAATCAGATAACTTCCCCCACTGTCAACCCAGAGAGAAAATTTTTAACATCTCTCCACAAAGTTTACTGTATAAAATCCTCCAAAATTTCAGCAAAAAAAAAAAAAAGAAAAGAAAAGAAAAATTACATGCAGCAAATTGTTCACTGCCAGAGACGTCTATCAAAGGGATCACTCTCTAAACTCCAGATGGCAGGTCTCCTACAGGAAGCAGCTGGTCCTTTGGCAGCATGTCCTTAAAAAGTGCCAATGGCTAAGTCCGTCTGTGGTAATTCAGGGCCACCACAGGAATTTTATGCTGAAATTATTTCAGCTGTACAAGCTAAGCCTTTGCTCTTCAGCGGACCAGAGATGGTAGCCAGACCCACTGCTTTATCACGTACCGCTCACCACGCCAGAAATGGTCTCTTCTCTGTGAGGGTGCACGTGGGTGTACCATGTGCTTTGAACTGCTTTTAACATAACCACAAAAGTTGGTAGACTTGATTTATTAGTTGGGCCACTGTCTGCAATTTCTTCAAGCAGTGACATATATTACTGCATGTCTAAAATAGCTAGCGAATCTATGGTACTAAGATATGTAAGAAAAAGAAGATATGGTCATGTTCTACACACAATGGACAATACCCTGAATTCCTTACTTCATATTACCCAGCCCTTAAGCAGAATTCTCACACTTTAAGTTGAACACTACTTGATTTATTACCATTTCTAAACTTAATACATTCCATACCTAATAAGCTACCCCTAAATTGATTTTGTTTTCAAAACTCTCTTATTTCAGATCAGCATATTTGGTGCATAGCTCAGCTTATTTCCTCCTCTCCTTCACTCCCCCAGTCCTCTAGAATCTCCTCGGGACAAGAGAGAGGCAACTTGCTTTCAATCACACTTTTAAAGCCAGAAAAAAAGCAGCTCCTCTCCCTTCTAGATAAACCTCTCCTCAATATTTTCAAGGTGCTGATCAGCAATTCCTCATTACAGTGTTTGTAAGATGACCACCTAACTTCTCCAAACAGCAATTAAACTCAGTGGGTGCTCAGCAGCCTTGTTCTGTGCTAGTGTGCCAGACGCTCACCAATCATAGCTTTCATCTTCCTACAGCAGGTATACTGGTCAACAGAGAATACAATCCCCTAAAAATTAGAACACCTTCTAACTTATGTAATTACATTAATAGCTTAGGAAACAGCCAATGACACACAATGTCAAGATTTCCAGTCAGACTGCAAAGCCCTGCTCAGTGCCACACATCAGTGGCACCAGCTGTAGCCCAATTAAACTCCACAGTGCACAGGTGTTCCCAGAAATGAGTAACAAAAGCAAACTTCCCTTCAGGGTTCTGAAAAAATCAGAGTTCTTTAACTTCTTCACTTCTCCAAACATCAAACGGATTGAGGAAATGGGAAGGAGAGGTAGAATGCCGTACAGAGGAACAACAATAATCTGAATTATAACTTAATTAAATTTAACACATATTTGTACTAGAAAATACATATGCTCAAGGTTTACCTGTACAAACCAAGACTCATTAAACCATTTAGGACTTGGACATGAAAGTCCACTTTTGTTCTAGCTCCGTGTTAAAGGAGTTCTAACCTGGGAAAACAGCATGTATCATCCAAAAGACAAAATGTAATATTTCTAAATATTATTCTAAGGCTTTCATTGACATTTAAAAGCTATCTGCAGCAAAGACAAATTGGGGTAAAAAAATCCTCAACTAACTGTCTACAAGTGTTGGCAACATTTCACCGTGTCTATGAATGGAGCGGAATCAATTAACATAAAATATAAAATAGAAAATGTGACCACCTCATTTTAAAAACTTGAAAAAGCTCACAACTGTAATATATCAATGAGCTAATTGAAAGACTAAAACAAGGAAAATAATTCTATGGAGATGTATTAACGAAAAAAACCCGCACATTAAATTCACCTTTGAATAACCTGTTTGATAAAAGAAATCCACTTCATTTTCATGCTAAGAAATTAATCAAGCTGAAGATTTGGAGAGTTTTATTAATCAGTAAAACATTATCTCATTATACCAACAAACTTGCTCTGACAAAAAGAGCAAATGTATGTTTATTAATTAAACTACTAGAGAGCCAAGATACCACAGTACAGTTGTCAGCATGTAAGATTCACAGATTAACATTCTCTTATTAAAAATAAGAGCACTTACTGAGTAATTGATCTTATTTTCTTAATAGAAGCTCTAAGAGAGGCTGTGGGGCTGTATAGAGAGCACAAACAATAAGAATTTAATTACACTATGAATGACAGCCTTTTCAACTGGAGGCAATATTTACATTTATTGATATGACCAGCCAATATCACAGAATATCACTGGCAGATGGTCAATTGTCTTATAAATTATTCTAATATACTAACTGGCAACACAGCAGATTTTCAGCTCATAAAAAGATATTCATTAGTAATACTGTTAGTACTTACTCACTGAACAGAGAATTTGTAATTTTATATGGTAACAATGGTCCTACAAAATGGATAGGTCAAATAAAGGAGAAGCGGGTTTTCAAAAATTTAAGACACTCGAAATAGTTGAAGTCCATAGTGCAGCTGCATTTGGTAGACCATGGGACAACATTAGCTCCTAAAGTAGTTATTTCAACTGCAGCATGATAATGTGGAATATTTTTGTTCCTGCAGCTTCTAGATGGGTAGATATAACCAACTCATTCACAGATGCCATTTTTAATAATGTTTCTTACCTGACATGTTATCACTTGAGAAAGATAAAGAATGTACAAGCACGTTGCTCTTTAATTAATTAACATAGGAATAGGAGAAGGGAGTTGGCCCAAAAAGAGATTTTACAAGTCCCTCAGAAGTAGTCTGGGAAAGGTGTGCTTCCGGCTCATAGATCTGATGTATTCAGCCAAACTCTGGATTGTTTTTACAGGTTTATTTTAAGTTGAAATTTAAACATGAATAAGGTAGGAAAAACAATACCTTGTGAACTAAAGCTGGAAAATGGATCCCTGAGTATCTGGGGCCAGAAACCTGAATCTTATACTGTGCTTTTGCCATGCCAGTGTGTATGACTGTTTACTGCCCCATGCCTACTGCATCAAACCAAAGCACTTCCAAAGAAACAAAAAGAGACATAAAGTTCCACACACCCCCTGAACCATCTTTTCATGTAAATTCTTATTTACTCTGGAGAGAGACTCAAAGATGGGATTGAAGCTTTCTGTGCTGAGCTCAGATCACACCCCTCCTTTGTATACAGCTGATTCAAATTGCAATACTTACATAAAATAAATTTTTCAAAGCAATAGCCATTCATATTTTTTTCAAACTGCAGGCAAAAATAATGATCCTTATCTCTCATTCTTAATAGGATTGCAGATGCTACTTGATGACAATTGCACCTGTGAACTACTTTTTTTTTTTTTTTTTTTTAATTAGGGTTGCATGGAAATAGAAACCTGAAAGTGAGAATCTGCAACATTTGTCTGCCTAGGTCTGGTCTGGAAAAGAGACTTTTGGGGTTTTTTTGAGTAAAATTTCTGCCTTTCCAGGACTACCGTGCTTTCACTAAGACTCAAATGGTAAGTCAATCACAGAGACGAAAGTCAAGAGATGGTCACAGGATGTCACGAAAATTGTTGTAAGTAGTGGCAGTTTTTCTGTTCATGGTTTGGGAAGACTGGCACACTGCTAAGGAGGAGCAGCATTTTAAGTCTGCTTTCTGAAGCCACTCTGGATTAACAGTTGTGGGACAGCTCTTTTCTAAAAACATGCTTAATATTGGGGAATAACTGGATGAAAAGTTACCAAGAACTGATTTAATTTTTTCAACCTCTGAAGTCATTACTTTTTTTCCTTCATACGCCGTAAACCTAATTAATGCGCTCTGGACAGCGCTTGGAGATGATGTTTTCAGAGAAGAAAATGCAGGGATTTTGCTTCCCTCTTTGCTAGTTCATCAGATTTTGGTAAGATGGCTGTAACCAGACCTATACTTGGTAGACCTCAGATTACAAAACTCCAGGTGCAGACGTGCCCTTTGGCATTTTCACGGAAAATATTTTTCAATAACACTAGTGAAAATTCTGGAGAGAATACATTAGAGAATACATTTAGGAAAGTATTTTCCAAAACGTTACAGGCTCTAGAAAAAACACCCCATAAAGAAAAGCTACAGGTAGCCATAAGTATGTCACACTTGTTGTCTGACAAGTATTATACTTGTGATATGAGTATACAACTTACATAAAAGTTCTGTCATACTTTCACAATATAACTTATGGCAGCAACTGTTTTTTAAACACAAATAGTTATGTAGTTGCTGGGTTTTTCGGTCTCAATCCCTGAGCAAGAGGCTGAGGGGAGATAGGAAAACATGGCTCAAAACACTTCAGACATGACCCTCCCAGGCACGAGAGATGAAGTGATTAGTACTAGCCTTACTGCACTACAAAAACTTCTCAATAAGAGAGGAAACAGGAGTAAGTTCCACCACTAAATGTAAATCTCAAGGAACAAGGCTGCCTTGACAGACTCTTAGTTCATTCTAGAGACGTACAGTAGCATGACAATTTGGTCCTTAATTTCAGAAACAACGTACTGGTTTCTCCTAGTCTCATTCCACTGTTCCGGAGGGCTTTTCTAACAAGGATGGAGATGAAACAGAAATAAAATAAAAATATAAAAATCTTTCTGATTGCAAGTATAACCAGGGGAGAACTCAGTATCAGAAAGCCTTGAAAGGCATTAAAATGTTATAATGAGATTCCCCCCCTTATACAGTGGATAATTCTCTGAATTACAAGTCTCTTTTTACATATAGTCATAAATTCTGATGCTACAATATTGATATAGCCAGAACTGGTTAATTCAAGCCAGTTTTGCTTCTCATTAAGATTTAACAGAGGCTGAAGCATTTATGGTATAATGTCATGCAGACTTTTGGACACATGGAATACACTAAGTGTGAATTAGGCAGGAATACAACAGCAACTGAATTGCATTAGAAATAAAGAGAATATTTGATGGGGAGAAAACAATTTTCTCTTGGGCTAGTGGTGAGGGATGGAGACATGGCCAGCCAACTTCCACAGTTTACATGTGAGTAAGACTTTGGTGGCCCATTCTCATCTGCCACCTTTGCCCACTGGGTGCTACCAGTGTTCATCAGAACACCTCCCTGCATGCCACGCTGCCTCATGGGGCGAATATGAGCTCTCAGGCAGCCCGTTTTGACTGCAGCCATCCATCACGGCTGTGTGATGGGGCTTGGGCTCTAGGCCACACAAACAGACAACATGGTAAATCTAAACGTGCTTTTAAATCTACTGTGAAATAAATGAGAAGTTAAAAGTAACTGCATTAAAAAACACTTTACAAAGTCATCACTTTGCAGAATGGCAGTACATGCACTGTAGCTTTAGATCAATATAAGATCCAACTTTAATCCAGAGATAACACCAGCATGTAGTAATTGTGACAATAACAAATGTGTTCTTGAGAAGTGTTGAAAAGGAGTGACTGTTTCCAGGCAATTTTAAGTTGTCTGTACTATCAGAGACTGCAGACCAGCCAACAGCAGCAAAATATCTTTTGAGTATGAAGTTCAGTAAGAAAAAATATGCAAAAAAATTCAAGATCTCAGATCTTGTCCCAAGATATTCAGCCAAAGCATTACTATGATGATGACTATTATTTGCTACTATTCACCCTGAGACTAAGCGACAAAACACAAACTTAGGCAAAAAATACCAAGTTTTTCTTTCTTACAGAATCCAAGTGTCCAACACTGAATAAAGATGTTCACAAGAATATTCTTTGTTACAAAATATCTAAGTTGGAAAATCCAAACAATTGCATAGAAAAAACCACCCTCCAACCACATTCCTACAACATTATATCACTCAACAAAAAAAACCCTCTATAAATATAAATCAAATATTAAACACAGTAGATAAGAGAACCTGATAGTCTACATTGTGACCATGCATTACTATCCCAAAGTAGTTGCAAAAGGATGGGAACATCAAGAAGGAGAACATTCTTACTAATGTTGAGTATAGTAAAATGATTATTAAATTCCAGCAGGAAACAGCAAATACTGTCTTTACTATCAGGCAAGTGGAAACTACAGAATGCTTATTTGGAATGAACTTATTGCATTTATTTAAACACAAAATTAGGCAGAATAACTTTTCTTAGTATTTCTGAGTTCTTGGAAAAGATGCCTCCTTCTGGGTTCCAGCAACAGGAGTCACACATGCAGTAAGCCTTACACGCAGTCTTTTACAATTAGAAAATCTGTGGTCACACCCAGGTTTGCTTGTTATGGCCAGTACAGATCTGTGGTATAAAGCAGATATGTACATTGGGAGTTTCAGGGGTTGCATAAATGAAATGACACAGCTCCAGGAAGACAGAGGCTTTCTCTCCAGCAGAAAAGAAGTCTGCTAACCTGTCTGAAATGACAAAACCAGAATTTCCCTGATCATACATTTATCCTTCAACTACTCTGCTGCCTTTTTGCCAGCAGAGAAGATGAACACATCCTCCCATAACATCCGACTACACCATCCGTCTGACTAATAATTGAAGAACAGATAAATGGTTCCTTTTTTACTGTATATCAGAACCAGAATTCTTAAAAATGTAAAAATTAAAGAATATAACTCATATTGGGCATGCTAAGTCCAATTACATTTGAAGGCATTTCTGGGCCTTACAGCAGAATTAAAATGTAACTGTCCAATCTGTTTGACAAAAGGAGCTTGATAACATATCTCCATCATTTCTGAGCATGTCAGCACTGCACAGCTCTAGAGAGGTTGTGAGAACTATCCACTAAAATTTTGCAAACCCTCCTTAAGCAAAAAACTACTCTGCTGCTATGGTTTAACTGTGATAAGGTAAGGAGAATTTTATGGTGACACAGGACTTTTCACTTGCGCTCTTACTTCTGACAAACACAGAGTGTACAAATAGTAAATAAATCACAGGTCTCCATTATTTATTATGCAGCAACCTGGAACTTCCTTCTCTGACATCAACAGAAAAGTAACTGAAATATTTACAAGTGTCCCAGTTTACAAGATTCACTGCAACTGTAGTGTGTAACTACAGCTGCAACCGAGCTCTGCTGGTCTCGCACAGAAGGTGCAAGTCTTGGCTTGAGGAATGGAAGGTTCCCTCAGAGAGAAGCAAGGCACCATCAGAAGAGGGGTGTTCTCCATGAAGGCACTACTGCACAGCTGTTTTGCAATTCCTCTGGTTTTACTGGCTTTCTGCACACCCTCCACCTGGTATTTTGGACATGGAAATAAATCAGAGCAGTTTCACTACCACTGCGGTTTGCAATTCTATCAGAATGTAAATGGAAACATGTTTGGAAGCAGAGGTCTAGCCTCGTCAAGAAATGTGCAAACATATTTCCCACTGTATGCTAAGCAGTATGCAAGTATGCATGCAGTAAAGGAATTGTCTAAACTTTAGTTGCAACACTTTCCTTATTTGTGCCTAGAACTGTGGCTGTGTGATGGGATAGAAAGTCCCGTGGAGATTCTGAAGCAGCTACAGATCTATACTTGAATAAAATATTCTCCAAAGTTAAGGCATTATTCAAAAATAGGTTTTATGATTGAGTGATGTCTTGTATCACTTCTTTGACAAGGTGGTACGAGAGATGTTTAAACCAAACCAGGAGGCAGTATCAATTGTTTTTTACTTTTTCATAGACCACAAAACTAACAACCCTCCCCTTCCCAACTGTGTGGGAGAGAGAAGAAAGAGGGAATTCTGCTAAATGGCAAAGACACTCTGATAGTGAAATACAAAGTAAATACAGAAACTTGAAGATAATCGTAAAGTATCCCTTTGGGAAATTTTGTATTAATGCTACAGATGTGGCCACAAGGACAATAGTGGAAGGTCCAGTAACTGGCTACAAGATACACTAGTGAAATTAATCAGAAAAATTATGTCATCCCTGTTAAAATAGATTGATACTACTTAGATGTAATTAAGTGAAAAATTCAGAGAACACATTCTTCAGATTTATGGGACAGACTCATTAAAAAGTTGTGAACAACACACCAAATTAGATGACAGACATTACATTAAAACACTGAAAATACAATGTTTGTGGGTTTTGCGAAAAGAAACTATGACTGGGTTAATATTCAGAACATCATGTTCCTTTTATGGCTTCTTTGCTGAGTCATTCAGGCTACTACTTGTTAGGTTGGAGGACAGATCCTCCATCCAATTATTACTATTATTATTACTACTATTATTATTATTAAAACAAACCTTACTTTAACAGTTTATCCAATGGTATCAAAAGAGGCAATCTCTCAGATCTGAATAAAAGAAAGACACATGTTTGTAGCTGATGAGCAATGAAGTAGGTCTGAAAAAAGATTAGCAAGCACTAAAATCCCAGCCTTGCCTGTAGGAGGTTGTTGGTATAAGAAATCTCACAAAGCAAAGCAGATGATGTTACAGGACTTCTGATGAATCAGACAGGGAGACTAGGCCTCTTTCAATATTGAATGTGGTTAGACCAGAGATGGTGAAAAAGGGAAGGACTAAACTGAAGTTTGAAGTTTTTCCATATCCAACTAAATGAAAATGACAAAACACTACTGACAAAATGTCTTCCAGAAAGAGTGTAACTTATTTTTTAAAAAGCAGAGATTATATAAATGTATAATGAGATGTCATTTATTCTGCTTCAGCTTTTGTAGAAGACGCTTATTCTTTTACCTTTATTATACACATCTAACAAAATGACTGCCATAAGCTTAGTGCTACCTGCAAGCCCCATTCTTAAGCCTCCCCTTTTGGTCCCTGGACAGATTGGCTGTAGGCCTGCCAGTGTTCTTAACAACCATGATGACTCCCAGATCACCTTGTAATGCAAATTTGGTAAACACCTGATACACGTCCAAGACCATATTTTAGGTGGAATGCACAACACAGAAGAAAAGGGAGTTTTAATGTCTTTACACTGGGTTTATACCAGTTAACATCAGGCCATGCCTGAACCCACATAAGGCTCCCCAGGTAAAATTAACTTGTCAAGATTATTTGAGTCAAGCAGTGAGTTTATACTGGATTAGCACTTTACTTGGTATAACTGTGACATTTCTGATTTGTATACTTAGAAATCCACACACCCTGCTACAGGTCTTCTATCTAGAAGTCCACAGATCCACATCTGCTTGGGCAGGGACATTTAGCTCCAGGCATCAGCCACTTTACAAAAGCAATTTTCCTTCACTGGTCACTACTGCTCCCAAATCACTCAATTTTCTGTCTTCCAGAGACAAGGAACTGCAAATGAAGAATGAGTCACCGTTCAGTTCCCCCCAAAGGATTTAGTGTGAGGGGACATGCAGAGGCACTAATAGACTGTGAAAGAGGTGTGGGCTAAACTAATGGAGTAGTATCGATCCACTAGTGCCAGAGAGATTATCATGCAAGTTTACTTGCCTAGCTGCAAAGTCCTTAGAATATGGAAGATTTCAGATGGAGTGAGTGAATTGGGAAAAACTTCAACCCTCCAGCTGACTCTCAATGGTGCATTTAGCAACCCTGTTGTTGCAGTAATACTTAACACACACCTCACATAGCCTGATTTATCTTTGGAGCTTCACAAATATTAGCTAATTAATCTTTCACCATTGTAGTTTCACTCCACAGCACATCTTAATTTTTCTTTATAATTGAAGCTAAAGATTTTAACTGACACAGAACTATGTACTATTTCTAAGGAGAAAGCTCCATGACCTCATCCTACTTAATTTGTACCATACCACAGTGAAAAACTTTTAAAAAATGGATATAGGAAATATGCATATTCATAAAATGAACTACAATCACTTTTCTGATTACTATTTAAAATAAAATGCATGTTGACAGTCACAACAGTCAGTAATCCTGTTTTACTGGAAGTTTAATGAGGGATTTGTGGTTGAAGTTGGTATTTTGCATTGCAGCCAGTTGAAGTGCTTAAAATGTCAAGCACTGACTGATTGCTGTCTAATTACAGACCCATAAACAACTTTATATGGCTACAGAATTACTCCCCCTGGTCTTCACAGTGTTGCCATCAAGACTAATTTCAAGAGAGGAGCTTAACTTGTGCACTGTATTTGACATAAAATTATCTTATTGAACATTTTAGCATTAGTGCTGGTTAAAATCTGGATGAAGCTTTCCCAGCTATCTTTGCAACAAAAGTTTTGTCTCTTGCCTCTAAAAATTGTTTACTAATTTATTTTTATTTCTAGTCCTTACTTGCTATTGAAGCTGAAAATTGCATCAAGAGACACAGTGGTTTTGTGAACATGTAAATGTTAGCTCAAGACAAGAAAGAAATCATCAATTCACTGAACTCAGTCGTGAAGGGGTAGAAAGGTTAGTGCGTATGCTCAGTGTGTCACTCAAAGCATCCAAAAAAATAACATATATTGTAAAATTATTTACGAATTTATTTATCCCTGTAAGGGTGCGAAACCCTTTTGAGCATTCTTGAAATCAAACACAACCTCTATCTCTTTTACAATACATCAAACAGGTAAGGCAAAGTTTGAACTGTGTAAAACTACGACTCTTCTCTCCAGGTGATTCAAAAGGGGAAAGGAATAAGTAGGAAGAGCCAAGAGTAAGAGAAAGGCATGAGGAGCTTTTCTTTTCCTGAGGAGAGGGAAAAAGGTAGATGTTTGTTTCCAATGGCTTGAGTTTGGAACTATCTTATGAAATCTCTGCTTATGGCTTTAGATTATCTCACCTCCTGAAATACCTAAATGACAACACAGACAAGCACAAGTTCATATGGACAGGACTTAATAGGGGATTAGTGTGCTATCAAGCTCTGCAAACCTAAATTGCTCCCAAGAACACAAAGAGGGGATTTTAGTAATAAAATATTTTCTTATTACTCACACATAATGTCACTTACTAATGTTTTACTGTTGTTCTTAAATTGGAACATGAATTTAAGTGAAAAATGACACACTGTAGTGCATCAGTCTTTAAGGACACTTCTTCCCATTTTACATACTATAGACTGTTTCACTGTTTATTAAGACATCTGTTATTTATTTCTTAATGCCTTATTAAACAGCCCATCTTATTATCTAACTCTATCACACACATTTTAACACCAAAACCCTGTAAGGTCAATTAAAGATTTTGTTAAAACAATGAAGAGTAAAGTTTATGTTTTCCTTGGTGTATACTTTAAAAGCCAGCCTCAGGTTTGTTTGATTGTTTTGTGTTTTATGCAAACAAGCCATTAAGCTCCCAGGGAAAATTTCTTACTTCCCAACATGCTTTCAACTCATGTTTCTAATCTGAAAGTGTAAACCTAATTTGAGAAGTGTACGGCTTCAGTACCACTGCTGTGTATAACGCATTTCCTTCATATTGGAAGTGATTCTTTCTCATTTTTCTAATAAATAGCCTACTATATTTATTGCATATTACATTTTTTGTTTGTATCTCAGCATATTTTGCTTCACATTAAAATAACAACATTTTCATTGCCCTTTTAAGAGCTCAGTACATTTTCTAAGGACCTTGGTTGACTGGACAGCTTAAAAAATGGTAAATATTTGAAACAAATAGCCATTCCCATTGCATTCTGTAATGCTAAGTGTCCTGTAAATCTACAGCTTTCACTGGAGTTTTGCACTGTTCAGTAAATCTTTAAAATTATCCCATTATGTTTGCTGCTTTTTCCTGCTCCCCCCAAAAGTCTGCATTACAACTCTGATAAAAAACCCACAACTGGTCTTGACGACTAAGCCCACTAAAACAGGTTTGCATGGAGTGCCTGCAGTGCTGTCACAACACTCCTGTTCGGTCTTATTCAATGTGGTTTAATCCTGGCAGCTTGGCTGAAATCTCATTTAGACCTAAATCATGTACCTCTGTGGTCTTTCGCACAATCTTATGCTAAGTTTGTATATACATATTAAAGGAATCCTTTTTTCCCCCTCTGAAGATGCAAATTCACATTGATTTTGTGAATGACAAGTTTCTCATCTGTCTGTCCCTTGACTGCTGACTCCTATTTTCAGGAGTGTCAAAATCTCTCTCTACCTGAGTTGCGCTGTTATAATTTACGGCACAGCTGCTTTGTAAACCAAAACCCTGATTTGCTATTGCTTAAAAATAAACTTGGAATTTATTTAAAAATGAACCCATTCAGTCTGCGCTGTTTCTGTATATATGAAAAATGATCCCATAAAGCGCTGTATAGGCATGTTTGACAGTGGGACATCATCTATTTTATATCAAAATCAATAAGCTTCTCACTACCATTTTCTACTATGGCCAATAATAAAAGCATGACTCTATCATTTACCCCTATTTACATCTTCTTTTGGAAGGTTACATACAGATATACAGACAGATAACATTTCATATTTAAAGTTTCCTCCATTGGTCAAAGAACAGAGAGAAGCATTACTGCCAATAGTACGATATCCTACTGAAGGGCTTTTAAACCTAATTTGTAGAATTATTTAAATGCCATAGTTCTCCTTTTCCTAAGAGCAGAAATGTGAACTTACTGGTTTTGTTCATCCTACACTGGAAATATAAAAAAAACAACCTGAAAGCATAACATTACCATAGATGATACTATTGTCACAGGTTCAGGTTACATTCTGAGTTTTACTCTTTTATTTGAATGTTTAATTCACCCTGACTATGATTTCTGGGCCTTCAACATTTGGAACCAAATATGCACTTGTGACCTCAAGTTCTTTCTTTCTGTCCTCTAGTGCCTCATCTTCTTCACAACTTTTGCATTTTTTTCCTTCCTACTTACAGAGATTTCCTTGACAGTAGCTAATAAATCATTGCACCTCCAACATGCTGCTGAAGTTTCCATAAAACTGGAGCTTCCTAAATTGGTATATAAATACACATATCATCTTTATGCTCTGCATATCTGCTTTTGAAATTGAAAGAAACAGCATGGTAAAATCCTCTGAAGAGTACTGCAGTGACCCCACCCCTTCTCCCAAATACTGCCATTGTAACTCCCCAGCACTGATTTTCTGCTGAGTTCTGCACCACAGTATGATGCAAGAAGTTTTGCTGCAAAAAACTGTTCTTCCATCCTAAGTGCTACTGAAGTGGATTTTACACATGAATATGCTTTTAGATTCCTCTCAGAATTCTTTACACTCCCATTCTTCTCTGCCTGTTTTGCCTCCTGTAACCCTTTTTGCACCTGACTGCAAGCTAGACTCTAAGAAAGATTTAGATGAGTCAATGATGGACAAGGTGGCAACTTACTTCCAAATGCCCAGCCCTGGAGAAAACCCATAACCCTTAATTAGGCATCTGGATTCCTTATTTAATTCTTAAGAGTGCTTCATAAACTGCCTGCTGAAAGGGGAGGTAATTCCCTCTGACGCTAGAGCTGCAAATAAGGACTGCAACGTTTGCACACTTCAGAGCACGGCATCCTCCCTGGAAAGGGAGAAACCCCCATCAGCTCTTGGAGAGACAGGCAGAAGCCTCTCACTCTTGGTGCAAAACAGGAGGAGAAGGGAAAAGTAGACACCTAGGAGGTAATTTTTCAAACAATATTGTTTTTATGCCCTCATCAGCTGCATGACCAAAGTCGCTTATCTCCAAACTCCTCTCAAGAGGCCCTGGTACCGGCAGAGGGTCAGCGAGAGCAGAGCACTCACTGCTCACCCCAGTGATGCTGCACCACTGAAAAAGGGGGAGATTTATGGATTCGGAAAGAATACAAGTGATATAGAGCATAATTTAGGACCTTTGAGGTGAGGGAACTCAGTAGACTTTAGTCCATAACTGGCATTACAAAGACCAGCAACTGAAGTAGAAGAACTGGAAAGGGGAAGAGACTAAAAGTTTGAATAACAGTATGGGTGTTGAGATCTTGATTCTACCTAAAATCATCCTTGAAATACCTATAGCCACGATTTAATGACAACTTCTGTTTTGCTCCTCGGGCTTACAATTTCTTTACGTCCTAGGCAAGTCAGCCGGATTACCAGTTACAATATCTTCTCCATCACGGTTACTCTCTGGTATATTCCTCAGTTAATTTCTGCATTTTTTCCTAATTACTGACAAATATATTTGACTACATTTAACTGTTACATGTCTCATTGATTTCTCACCAACTTGTTTATTTGAAGCAAGTGCTATACCTCTGAGCAGACATATGTCTCCCTTTTATTATTTCTATATTGGGGTTTTTTTCTGCTTTATGGTTGGACTCAATGACCTTCAGGGTCTCTTCCAACCTAAATGACCCTATGATAAATATACATTAAAATACTTGAGGAAAACAAGAAGGCTTGGTTAGACAAGCTAGTAGAAGCACATGTTTTCCTGGGTGAAATATCTGAAATAAAAATAAATAAATGTTATTTAAGAAATGAAACAAAAGAAACCAAAATAAGACAGAATTGATACTTTGGAAAGTTCTAAATGCAGGCAATTTCAGAGGCCCATCAGCACTCTGAATATTGTGAGTGGTGAGCGTGGGAGAAAGTAGTCCACTTTCCCAGAATAAAGTTTTATTCATATTGATCCTGTCTAAACTTACTCATCCCCTTCTTTAGGAAATGACCTGAAATTACAAGCCACAGACACCCATGGCACTATTCCTATCTTAAAATGTAAATTACTACTGAAAGCCAGAATGTCCCGCTAAGAAGCAGGAGACCTGGTGACTTGGACATAAGTAGTCCTTGCCCATACTTTAAGACCCCCTCTGGTGTCACGCATGTGGATCTGTTCTTCTCCAGCGGAAAAAAAACCTCAATGGTTAATTAGCAGTATGAATAAATAACTTCTGTGGGAGAGACACATTTTGGAAGTAGTAATTGGAAGGCTGTCTAGCTTTGATTTGCAGTTATATTGCATGACAGACATATGGCTGGAAAGAAGAAAACATTCACTGCCTCAGCCTACTGTAGTATCTTAAATAGCTTAGATGAGTGGAAATGGAAGTAAAGTGATTATTCCAATTATCAAAGGCTCTCAGGAATACACTGAGCCATGAGAAATTTACCCTCATTTAATAAACTGCTTGAAATTAGAACTGTAAAAAACAGCAAGGGAGTCAAAAGCTGTATGAAGTTGAGCTGACCTAACTTCAGCAGCGCAGGGCAGCAGCATGTACTGAGCAAACAGGGACACGTTCCTCTTCCCAGTCTGTGCTGGGAAGCACCAATTAAGATCTCTAAAGGACTCTGACTAGAGCTGAAAACAACAAGAATAACATTTAAATCGACTTTGAATATAATTTATCTACTGTTTAGATTTACTGAAACATGCTGCCCTTTGCTTCTATCCTCTGGCATTTGTCCATAACAGTGGTGTGCCAAAAGCGAATTGTTTCATTAAAATCTGAAACAAAAGGGACTGATGCTCTGAGTTACAAAAATTACTCTTTTAAAAAGATACTACTTGTTAATGGAGAACATCTGATCACTATGATTCAGTGTCTGCACTTAATTCCATTAAGTGTTCATACTCCCAGTGCATTTCAAATTCACCCACAAGCATGTTCTCACAGAAACTCGAGTAGTATTTGCCTTATAAAATAAAATTACAGATAGAATTGATTTACTGGTCTTCCACAAAATTATAACTGTATAGAATTTCAGCTGCTTCATGAGTGGAACTACAGAGCTCTCCTTTAGCTTCAGTCTTTGGAGGTTTGGTTTTTCGTCAGAATTTAATACGTTCTGCATAAATCCAAAACAGCCTCATAAGAAAATCCTCTGGCAGATTTTTAATGATCTGAGTGAAAAAATACTTTGAAATCTCACAATTTCGTCACAGAATAACATCTGTATATAACCTGAAATATCAATGAATTACTGTTTAATGAAAAAGTACAATATTATTATATAATTATATGGCATTCCATTCTCATGAACAAATATGTTCGTTGTATGTCTTAGAAACTAAATAAAAGCAGCACTGATACACATATAAAGTATTTAACTGCCAATAGCCATATCTATACAATCTCAGTGAGGTAGCTCAAATCGCCAAGAGGTGACCAAAGAAAAAGGCTTTATAAGTGAAAATACACAGAACAGAAAGTTCAGTAGCATAGGCCAGATACAAATAATACCCCTTACCTAGCCTCATTTAGTACTGATTACATCTAAAAAGTGCTAGCCTGCCTATTCTATGCAATCATTTAATGGATATTTGTGATAACTAATATAATAGTAACTAATATAATCAGAGAAGGCTTAGATTAGCAGGACTGGAATTTAAATAACAGTATCTAAACACAACTTTTCTTTTTCTCAACTCACTGCAAATTCATGATCAGTACAATATAATAACACTTTTGGGTGATTTGCCCTACTCTCTTACTAGCAACATATAATGCAGAAAACTGGCAGAATTATTTTGTAGATGTTATTAGCACTGTTGCAAGCAGTGCTACAGGATGAGGCTTTGCTGTTTGTTTTCAGATTGCTCCCAGAAGCAAAATACAGACCTGCATATTTCATTCAGATCCTGTTCTCCTCCTCTTTTATCATATATGTTCACTTTCCAAATGATTTTCAGTGCTTACAATTTACTGAACTTTGACCAACAGACTAAAGGTTATGCTAAAAAAAAAATCAAATAGCTGCTGGAATTATATGGTCCTCATAAATCAAAAAAGGAGCTGCTTGAACTTCAGGAGTGATCCTGAGATTGCAAAATCCTAATAAACGTCGAACGTGTAGATTTGCAAACAGATTTAAATCTTTTAAGTACAACAGGTATACTGTGCGCTTTTGTGACCTAAATACTGTTTATAATGTGGAATTGTCTCTACTAATTTGAACCCAAGAATGCTGCATAATCAGAGAGCCTACCAGTGGGATTAGACTCACAGTCCTACAACTATTCATCCATCCATTGCATATATCTCTAGTTATCTCAGTGTTTCCAGTTTCTCCTTCTCTTGGAAGCTCACTGTTCAAAACAAATCAATTTTTAATTATTTTAAATAAAATTAGATTTGTTTTTTTGCAAAAAGTGATTCTACAGCAGGTACCATAACAAAGCTATTACCCCACGTGATTACCATAACTGAACCATGATCCTTATCCATTGGCTTAATTGAGGCAATTAATAGCTAATTTTATACCCCACATCTTTTACCTTACTAATAAGTAGGGAAAATCCATTAAGTTAATGTAATTATACAGGTTGGAACATAACAAGGAAGCAATGATAGTTCATTTTGGTTTGACCTCACAATAATGTACCTTGCAGTTTGCATGTTATAAAGCTGCAGCTTGCAGCTACTGAGGACCATGACTAATTAATGGCAATATACATCCTGAATACCTCTACATAAGAACATGAATGAGGTACTGAGATGAATCTTAGCACCTCTAAATGTTGTTATCACTCAATACAAGAAAAAGTTGCGCACATAAATCCAGCTATTTCAGGGTATTACTTTAAAAATAAGTACTTGCTGCTTCCCTTTTTTTGACTTCCTAATATTTATTTCCATTTTACAGTCTGAAGTTGAGGGGACAGACCAAAGAGCTCCTACTGTCCTAGCAAAAGAGGAACTTACACAGCAAGTTAATTATGTTTACATGGGAAAATGATTATCCTGTTAAAGTTGTTGCAGAGACACTGGAGATAAGAATGGAAAAGCTGAGAAATGACTGAAGAGCCTAGAAATGGTCACACTTAAATTTTCAAGAATTTTTTTCTCATTCAGAAAGTTATACCTCTAGGTACCCTGCAGCCTAGAGAGTCATAAGGACTGTAAGTTGTTCCAAAACAAACACTAAATAGAGAGGACTAGGATTTGAAATGGTGTATGAGAAGTGTCACCATCAGAAGCAACTGGGTTATATTCATTTTCACCAGCTCTGGATTTAGTGTCTTGCATTTAGAAAGAACTCTTCTTTCTTGTAAGAAAAATGCTTAGAAACACATCATTCATATTTAACATGTCTATGTATGATGAATGTGCATAAACTCATGAACTCACATTCATTAATTACATTAATTTCTATTCCTGAGAAACAGGTTGTAAGACATGGGTTTCCACTATTACCAACAACAGTTTACTTGCAACAGCTCTTTAATGAAATTTTCTTCTGCCAAAGTGCAAAAGTAATCAAGCTACAAGCCAGTGCTGTTCAGAAACATCATTAGAAAGTTATTAAAATTTGCATGTAAATGAGCATCTTCAGGATCTTGCTGCTTTCTCAGGGAAAAAAAATCTGCTAGCCATATTGCAATCTTCACATAACGTGTTTCTGAAAGCCACATAAACACAGATAAATGACAGTTTGGATACATAGAACTAGAACAATAAGGAATGACAAAAATACTAATATATTAATCAGTGTTTACCATTACAGAGGTGAAAACCACAGCTGAGGACCAAGAATTTATTATAAACTATTCACAGACACAATAAAAACTAACTGAACAATGCAGCTCAGGGATTTTTTAAAAATGAAACTTCATAGCAGACGTTAATCCCCTAAAAAAATTACAAGGTCCAGACCATGACTTATGGACAATGAAAAACCTGTGTAGTTCACTTTCTAGCCCTTAAGAAAGACAGTACCTCTTTGCTTCAGAGCAATAGATTAAATTCTTAAAAAAAAGAAATTAATTTTAAAAATCACCTTCCTGCAGAGATGTTAGTTCATACCCAGTGTGAAAGGAAGAGAGGAAGAAAATAGGTTAATGTAAAAGAAATTTGCTATGACAATGCACAGCACTGAAAAGGTTTGAAAAAACACACACACACACACACACACACACACGTATTTCCAGAGACATATGACACCATACCTGGTGACGTGGGGAGTTGCCTTCACACGGTGGTAATGATTACACAGACTGTAACCAAGAATGCAATACGTGACAATGGATGGATGGAAGGAAAAAGAAAGGAAAAAAAAAAAAGAGAGATGAATGAGTGATATTTAAGCACATAGTACAAAGATGAACAACTAGAAAACTTCATGGACATACTGAAGAATTAAATGCCCCTTCCAACTCACTTTGAAACCGCTAAACTAAAGTGATCATCATCTTTACAGACCTCACTCTGACATTTGGTTACCTTCTGCTTGTAACTGCAGTAAAGAAAGACTGGTCTTCTGTGAATAAAACATTTCATTTGATGATACCTTCCATTATTAGAGCATTACAGACTGTGGAAACAAGTCCCACCACTGTCACCAGAGTGCAATTGGGTTTCTGTTGTTGAGTATCCTGACCTTACACATTACACTGGGTTATGAACACATGGAGCAACATGTTTAACATTTTTGCAATCACTGGAGAAAAATCTTGGTCAAATCAACACGGGAAGAGCCAGTTAAAATTTAGCTTAAATTTCCAAAGAAGGATAGATGTTATATATATAAAAATATAAATATTATAAAAATATCTATAAAACACCTCCACTAAAATTTCACCTCCTGACTATATCTTCTGTTTTATGGTATCTGTCCCACTACTTTGCAAGGAAGAAACAAAGGGAGAGGTAGGAGAAGCACAGATCATACCAAGCTCAGACTCTCTGGTTCAGTGTGGTACCCAAGGAGAGCTAAACAAGAGTGGTGTGACCCATCTGCTTCCAGGCGTTACTTGGCCTTATGTGAATTTGGTTCCCTGTAATGTAACCTCTTAGGAGGTTCCTATTGTTTCTTTCCTGTTCTTCCTTCGGTGATGTGCTTAGACACCCTACTGCTGAAAAGGCAATAGTGTAAGTGAAGGGAAGAGATCTGCTGTGGTTCAGGGGAGCAGGGATGGGAGGCAGCAAAGGGAGGTGACCTCGTTAACTGCTGTCGGCAAAAAAGCAAAGGCAACATTAAGCAGTAGCAAGACTGTTCACAACTCTCATATTCAGCCTTTCAAGTGATACACAGCCAGAAAAATAAAACTGCAGATAACCTCAGACTACAGTAAACAACAAATTTTAATCTGTAATTTTTATATAGTGTTTAAATTACCTCTGTTATACTAAAATTGGATTTACAAATTTTCTGACATCTTGGTCCACTTAAGCAGACTCAATTGCCAAGATGTAATCACTGCTGAAAGCCATTCATAGAAAGACATATAAAAGAAATTACACTGTAAGGACCTGCTGTTGTTATTTATTGTATTCCTTCCTTCCTCCCTCCCTCCCTCCCTCCCTCCCTTCCTTCCTTCCTCCCTCCCTTCCTTCCTTTCTCCCTTCCCTCCTTCCTTTGTCTTGGTAAATAGCCAGATTACTGCCTTGGCAGGGAGGAAAGGTTTCCATATTTAACTGCAGTGCCCCTTCTTATGCGTAGACAGTGCTCAATATGAATGAAGCTGAGGGACTGCATTTCTGGATTCACAATTAGAAACACAGCTATAGGGACTGGGCTCCTATTGTGTTTGAGGTTTTTTAGATAGAATACAGGTTCATGAGAAATTAAAGACGTTAATTTTACCTGGATGGCTGAATCTGAATCTTTTGAATAATCTTCTCCCATTCTGACCATATCAATTTCTCAGAGAGGAAAATACTAGACTAAATAGAATAAAAAATTGCTTGTACATGTGCAAAAAATGAAAATTTGTTTATTTGGTACTCCTTTGTTTACCAATACTATATGTATGTCCTCTGTTAATATAACATTATTTATGTGTATACTAAATACAGTGTATTGTATATTTTGTGTGTATATATTGTATATTTTGTGCATACACAGATAATGTTCATTTTCTGAACACTACCTAAATATTACAATTTGGAAATAAATGTAAAACTTATGACATGTGTCATTATAAACAATTACACAATTCTATTTACTAAGAGCTGAGTTTGTATCTACTGTAAGCATTTCTGATATTTTTTTTTTTAAGGAAACTACAATTTAAGTGCTATGTAGGGGTTTTGGTACATATATTTTACTAGTCTAATTTGAAAAGCATAACAAATGAATTAAACTGAGAAACCAAATACAACTAAAGCAACCATATAAAGATGAAAAATAGCATCCATTTTTCCTGTTATTCAGCTGATTTATCTGAAAAATCATTAATATAATTTTCAAATTAATTTAAATTACTTCTAAATCAGCAATAATTAGATCATAGACTGAAATCCCATGTTTCAAAATGAAATTGCTACATATTGTGCAGCCAACTGATGGTTCAAAGAAGTGAAATGTTGGAATCACTGCAAGTTGATTCTTTCATGCTACTGTTCTTAGTGCACCATCACAGCTTTCAATTACCAAGAAAATATATCTAAAATAAAACACAGAACTAAAACCTAGATTCACACAAAAAGTTATGTTCTAAAGTCACATATAAATCAAAGAAGTGAAAGCCATTGTAATAACGTATGAAGTTCAAGGCACCAGGATGAAACAGCAGTTGAATCTACTGATGCAGGCAGCAAAGTTACTGTTATCCCAGCTCTTCCTAGTGTTTTCATTAAAACTGGGAAATTTGGCAGTAGCTTCAAATAGAGATTCTGCTAAAATTTTGATGATAGGTCAGTAAAGCTATTGTTAACTGATAAAAGTTAAATGCCTTCTACTACTAATTGATTACCACTAAGGATGAAAGGAAAACCCTAAACAAATGGTATTTAATCAAGTTGCCTATAACTGAAACTAAAAATTCTGCCCAAAAAGTCTGCTGAGGACTGATAACAGGGGTGATCCCATGGCACGAATAAAAATAATCCTAAATGCAAAGCAACACCAGAATCAAGATTCAAATTCAGCAAACTGCTGAGTGCAAGTGGTCCCACTGAAGGCACCCAAAGCTGTCACAGTTCATTTGGCTACTTGTATAGTTGGGCTTCGTTCTGGACTGACAATCCAACAGGCCAACGCGCCGTCATTCAAATACACATCACATTCCTAGGCTTTGGTCTCCACCTTTCATTTTATTATAATTTCAACATAAAGATGAGGCCGGGGAATAATATAGAGAAGTGGCCATTAATTCCCCTGCTCCTCCATCCTTTGCATGGGGAGCTATCTCATATTCCCACATGGATATATCAATACTCTAGAGGGACTGGCACATCTTTTTGTCTGCTGTTGAGATTAATTCATAGAGAACCTGTGCCCCTTAATCGCTGGTTTTGGTACTTTGGAAGAAGGCTTAGAAGGCATTTCTCCCTCTTTCCCCACAGTACTACAGTGTTGGGACAAACTTATTCACTGCTGATGTGGGCATAGTTAGCAGCCGTACAATTTAAAAGGCAAACACTGACATGAAATGGTACAAAACCCTAAGGAGGAAAAAAATATATAAAAAAGCAGAGGATCAGGGGTGAGCCACTCAGGAGGAAGATTAGCTGCTCCAGGGAGCAACTGAGGGGGACTTTTCCCCACCTGACTGGCCAAAGGGACTGAAACCAGTATAAGTCTGATTCCTCTGAGGGCCTTTTTGTGTGACACCCTTTCAGCTCTGTTAGTCAGCAATGCTCTGTGTTCAGTGCATCAAGTGGCAATTTATTTCCTTAATTTCTGCTGGGTAAACTCTGTTCTTCCACATGTCGCTGCCCATTCCCTTGCATTGATTCCTGCCTGTTTGCCTATGAATTAATTCAGAATCCTTTTTACTACTGTAAACTACTCTTCCCAGAAGAAATCATAAAATGAGGTTGTCTAAAAAAGATATGCCTTGTTTCCTGTTTTAGAAAGACAATTTGTTCTTTTCCTTGTTTTTTTCTTGCAATTTCCTTCTTGAATATCATCAGTACTACATTTCCTGATATGTCTTAATTTGAATAGTTCACAGTTGTCTTGGCTATGTCTCTTTATTGGGGAAGAAAAATGTTTTTGTCTGGAAACATCCAATAACCACTCGGAAACCTTCCATAAGAGTTGTTGCAAAATGAATGTTTATAAATACTTCCTTGATATAAATAGATTTCCTGACACTTTATAACAAACCTCCAAATTAAAGATATAGCCCTAATTAAATATCTAACATTTGGTAAAACAATTCATATTATCTTTCCAATTGAGCATGTATAATAAGTCTTTTGGTATGAAAGAGAATAGTTACAATTAATTATTCCTGTGACAGTTAAACAGTGTGCAAGTACTGTGCATTTAATCTTCCATCAACAAATTTTATATGGCACTGTAGGACAGAGAGATTTATAGGAAGACTAGGAAGAAGACTCACATTAGTAAATCTTCATGGGGGTTAATTCCACATGTAGCGACAGCACAGAAAGAGGGGGTTAAGGGAAGGCATTTGTTAGTTTGGCCTCTCTGAAACTTTTGAATGCTTGGGGAAAGTGACAAGACACAATTTAACAGTGGCAGGCTCACAAGGATTTGTATTCAACTTTGAGACTGAAAATGAGACTTTTACATTTAATTCTCAAAGCCAGTGATCAAAGAGTCCAGCGCAATAATGGCTCAAATATATCATGCTCAAGTACCTTAGTCCACAAGTAGACATACTGATTTTAATTAATCAACCCATTTATTTCAGGCATTTTGCTGACTGGAAAAATCCTCCTTTCCAAACTCACTAAGTTCCTCCTTTAATTTGCCTTTTTACAAAAAGTAGGAGTGCTTGGGGCATCAGAGATTCATGCACAAGATAAACTTTTAGCTATGCACAGTCATGTTCTCAGCAAAACACAACAGCAATCCAACTGTCCTTTAAAACAAGAGTTGGGTGCTAGGTACCATCAACAAATGGCAAAAGAAGCACACAACATTGTCCTCTACACACTATTTAGGCAAGCATCCACATCTGGCATCTTCTACAAGGCCCTGGCAGAAGCCACAGAGTCTGCTGACATCGCTGTATTAAAACCATATCTGAAGTTTAAAGTTTGCTTAGATGCTTTATCATGATAGCAATTAACATTACTCTGGAGTTGTTCTGGGCAAAGAACATACTTCCCTTCATTCCCTCTTGAAACCTCAAGGCTGCTACCTAAATTCATTGGTACAATGCAACAGCTATTCAAGAAGATGAAATAGCTTTACACAGACTTTTATAGGGATTTGACTTCATCGGAATTATCCCCTCCACCCACTTAACACTAGTACATACTTTCCTATTGAAATATTGTACTGCTTTTCACCATATAAAACCTAAAACCAACAGCAGCATAAAACATAAACTCAACAGCAGCATAACTGCAAAATGCTATCTAATATTTCATCTTCCACCAAACCAGAGGATAAATATGTAGAATCATATCTATCACTGGTTCATTCCAAACTGTTACTGTTATAATTTAAAGGAAACAAAGAAGTTATACCATCAAAAATAAGACTGACTGAAGAAAAAAGGGCTAAGAAAATTGCTAGTAGGATTCCGTGTGGAGCCCAGTATATGCCAGGTCCTCCTTGCACTGCAAGGGATGCTGAATACCATTTTTTTGCAAAAGCTCAGGATTTTTCATCATGGCTCAACCCTCATCTGTGTTAAATACACCAAATTCTTTGAAACCACTTCAAAATTTTCAGCAATAAAAGTCTGTGAAAATGATGAAAGATGTAGTTAGGTACCCTGATTACCCTAAACTACAGTAGCAGTTAGGAGCTATTGCAGACTGCTACAGTTTATAACATGCTTGTGGCTTATTCTAAGATACTCAGGGGAGAAAGAGAAAGCTGCAGGAGACTAGCCCTCTTCCAGCTTCCACACTGGCGTGGACCTACCGCAGACCTACTTACCAGAAATGTGAACTTTTTTAATAGGCTCCAAAAGCCCATTAGAGCTTGTAGACCATTATAAATTATGTGTAAATGTACAAAAAGAAACCAACTCTGTGCCACAGAAAAATGATCTCATGTAATGCAAACACATTTTAGAAAAAAGAAAATAAATAGTGGTGATAAGAAGAATAATAATTTTAAAATATCAAAAAGTTTCTCTGATTATTGTGGGTATAGGAGGCTCCAGCTCATCGGCCTGAACAAACGTGTGAACTTCTGAGAAATTATTTCAGTTGAAGCAAGGGATGTTCACCATCTCAATACACTCAGCGCCTTGAAGAATTGGTCCTTGAGGGATTTTTGTTTGTTTGTTTTACAGAAAATCCCTAATTGGGAGTGAATGACAAATTGGGGGCACAGGGGATCCTAATGGGTGAATTTTGTATATTTAACTTGTACAATGTGTCTAAACATTCAGCTTGTAGCAATTATTTCATCAGCTCTAGTACAAGATCTTGGGGTTTTTTACTGTGCTAATGAGTTGAGCGGATGTAAATAAAAAGAATTGCTCAGAAATAAAATGTGTCTCACGTTTCTCTCTGAGGATACCGATCAGACAGAAAATAAAAACAACCTGATCTTACTTTGAACATTTCACTTAATTTACATAACTCCTGAAAAGCTTTCCCCTTCCCAGATTTATTAATCCTTGCTATAGCATAAAATCCTACTTATGATTTTTAAGCTATGAAAATTTGTCAGGATATTTTGATATTGTATTGGTCATTGATCTTGTGTTAATCATATGTAATAAGGACAATTATAGACCAGCTATACTTCTATGTTCTTTAGCTGTAAAAAAAGAACAATAATATCAGAACCAAGAGAGCCTTTTTGGCTTCTCTCTCAGAAAGAAGAGATTTCTTTCTGCAGGTATCTTCCAAAAGATCACAAAACAGCATAACATTGAAAACTATCATTCAATAGCAACACAGAATTGGCATGTATATGTATTGTAGACAATTCCATAATGGTTATGACATTTCAATTTACATATGTACACCCCATGTCCTTCATGGAAGAGGTCAGAACTTGACAATTACCTAAATCTGTCAAACTGCATGGTTTTATGTAAAGCAGCATGCCCTGTTATTAGCTCAGTTATTTTACTGACCTAGAAGGCCATATTGGGCATGTTCACTTTTTTTTACTTAGAGATATACACACACACACACACACACACTCTTTCTCTCTCTTAGAATTTGTCTTCCAAGTCTGGGCTTGAGAAAAAGCAATCTGGGTTTGCAAAGGCTTTTGAAAGCTAACTAGGATTTCCTTACAAGGAAATAATCCATGTCACTTATTGAATAATAGGTGGCAGATTTGCAAAAATGCACGTGAAAACACTTTGAAAAGTATTCAAGTTTTTACTTCTAGATTTCCTACTGCTAATCATCCACGAATTATGGCAATATGTATACTGTGATTTGTACCATTTTGCTAATTCTTCTGTTCAGCCCCACAGCTAAGCAGAAGAGTTTTCAACATGAAAGTTTCAGAAATCGGCAATGCCCAAGAGATTGAACTAAATGTAATTTCCATCCTGGATGATGCTGTCAGTTTTATGAACTGGGCACACACAGAGAATCCATTGCATACTTAGAGCATGTTCAGCAGTGTTATTTTAAAACCATGACAGATGTGCAGCCCCAGCAGGATCTCACATTACAGAAGCCACAGCAACCCTTACATACAGCTGATCCCGTTGTTCAAGGAGGCAGAGTATCACCCACAAAAGACAACCGCCCAAACCCATATAATTCCTCCACCTATTAAGTTCCTACTGAATTCCAGCTCAATTTCTACAGTTCATTCTGCAACTTGAAAGGTCTTCATGAGACCGACGCAATTACTGAAGATGCTTCTCATTTACCATGTGCTCATCTGTAACAAGAGGAACAAAGGCACACAGAGTAACACTGTTCCTAACACAGAAGATTGGTCAAGTGACTTGGTATAGCATGACTAATTTGCTGAATAGGTCTGAAGAGCTCTGAAGTTCACCACCTTCAGAGCAACTTGCAAACACACTTCTTTTTTCAAGACCATCCATGATAAAGTCAACAAAAAAAGACAGTGAGTGGGAATCCACTTTGTATATTTCCAATGAAAATTTGATGTAATCAAGTGCCAAGGGTGATAAATGCATAAAAGATGAACTGCTATAATTGAGAGAACATTATGGCAGGGTCTTTAGTTAGCATCTCCACCATACGGTTTCTTTTCTCTTTTTACTCATATGCCATCCTTAAAACAAGTTTTTAATATATCCAATTATACATCAAACAATAATCTCTCTGTCTCCTGGTGAGAAAAATTAAATTGTGCATCTATATCAAGCAAAAACTCATATGAGGAGCAATCTAACCTTCTGAAATGACAGTTCTGTCATGACAAAGTATTTGTTTGATAAGAAGGAATAATTCTTTTTGAGAATTTTTCTAGTTTTTCTAACCCAAGCAGACTTTCTCTCCTGAGCTGGCTTTTCACTTCTAGGGAAAAACATCAACTGTCTTTGCAATGTTAGGAGACAAGTTTTTAATTATCTTTCTGGTTTTTTCTTCCCCCCTCCCCCCCGCTTGTTACAGTATATGTCAGATAGCCACCAAGATGTCTCTTCACAATACAGAACTCCACTTCTGAGAGCAATAAGTCTTGAATTTCCTATGGAGGCAGCAGAATTGGATAGGTATTTAAAGTTGTTGTAGGTAGAAGGATAAAATATGTTTCTCCTCATGGCCCTCTTTCAAGAGAGGGACACAAATATCCCTTATCCCACCTGAGAGCCAATGCAGCTATGAGCATTGCTGACCTATCAAGAGTATCAATGTTTAAGGAGAATATACAAAGAAAATAGCTATAGTTGTAGCTTCTTTTCTTAGAAGGGTATGGATTCCAGGATATTTGGCTCGGTAGCCCACAACCATAAACACCATTTTAACCCTGATGCAAAGCTGTTACTCTAAGAAGGTAGCAAATTAGACCAAGAATAACCTTGGTGAGAAAGCTCATTTAAAGCTATGTTAGCATGTAATACAGACAATCCTAAAGACAGACACATGAAGAAGGAAACTTCCACCAGTAGCAAAACAATTGAATGTGCATTATAACTGACAGAGACAAAACAATTTTGCTAATCAACCTCATATCATCCTCACACCTACAGTCACTGGATGCTCTCCCTCCTTCAACAACAACAACTCTCAGCCAGCCAGATCTGCCATTTTATATTGGTCTTCACTGAGCAACAAACACAAACAGATTTAATGGACCCAAGAATTTGCTTGATCGATTCCCAGGTGGGGCTAGGACAGTAAGATGGCAATAAAAGTGCAAGGCCATGCCCAGGCTATATGCCCAGGCTCTCTGAATAGGAGACGGTCAAATGGCCGCATTTATTGATTCAAGGAATTTCAACAGCATAAACTTATTCACATTTCGAAAAGAAAAAATATTTTCAAACTAAATTACAGGGCAAACAGAAAGAAGGGATTTGCTCCACTTTAAAGACAGAATTGGAATGTAAATCATTGGAAGGAACTGCAGAAGAAATTATTTTCAAAATCATTTTTTTCTCCAATACTATGTTAAAACAAGTCAGATAAATAGTAAGTAGCTCAACCCTTGCTAATATCTTCTCTAACAAATATCCAGGGAATACTCATCAACATACAATGCCTCTCTAGCTTACAGGTTACTTTGAAAAGAGTACTTTCCTGATTACTATCATTTGTAATGACAGTAACCAACTTATCTGTTCATTCAGATGCTGCTTTGGTAAACAAGTAAGTGGCTGACATGACTTGACAGCTGATTGTGTATTATACGGTATTCAAAATTCTCTTCCCAGGCTATCAATCCAAGCGTAATGGTATGTTTTAAAAACATGCACACTTGGACAATTCCTCTGATAACAATAGTATCCCAAATGTTTATGCAGCTGTTTAGCAAAGATGCTCTTTCTGACAAGAATGGCTGGTTAGACATGAGCACAGAGAGAAAATTTCTGTATGATACAACTATCCTTGAAGATTTATGGAGTTGAAAATAGCTTAAATGTGGGTTTGAAGATGTAGAAAACTTTTAGTTCAGCAAAAAGGGCTACATATTATCAGGCCATAATTCATTCCGCAAAATGTTTCATTTTGCTAACAGATAAATTTCAAAAGATTTTATAAAAACAACTTGTAAATGTTACTTCAATAATTAGGGTAACATATTAAAAGAAAAAAAAAAGATTATATCTTTAGCCTACCAGATCGTTTGTTTTCTCTTTTATCTGTTTTGCTAGCTAGCTTCTGTGAATTTTTTGTACAGCAATAATAAGAGAACTGAGGTTACAGTAAATGTTTTATATGACTTGCTTTTAAATTACACTGTACGCATTCATTTTATTCCTACTAGAATTTCATAGTCCTTTATGAGATAGGACTGAAATTAACATCAATTTTCTTGAGTTCTAAAACAAGTTGAGATGAATCTATTTGGTTTTTTGCTAAGTAAAAAGCAATTCAAATACATATTTAGAATAAGTAGAATTTGTTTACAATATATTACATGTTACAGAAAATATTCTGATGTTTGGATAATTCAGACCTATGTATTAGTAAACTTACTTCAGCAATGTAACTAAAATGCTAAATTAGAAGTCTTAAATAACATCAAAAATATAGTCTAATTAGTCTTACCTGCAAATGTATCCTTTTTGTTTTAAAGTTATTGTTTTAAAATATAAAGCTAAAATATAAATATTTATTGATACAGTCTTTAGGGTATGTCCTGGTTATCCTTGGTGGTAGTATTACCTGTTTTAGTCTGTGAATCTTTCAAACCTTGTACTGACAATTTGAATCTAAATCCTTTGAGATAAACTGATTAACTCCTGTGGAAGTAAATAAGCTTTGAACCCAGCAGAAATTTTCAGTTTTTGAAAAACTGTGAGAAACATTTAAAACCATTTCTTCTCTTCTTCTTTGGTCTCAAAATAGGAAAACTCTTTCCCCCCTGACTTAAGGGAAAAATAAACACCATCAAAAAGAAACACATCCAACATCAGGTATTTTCATGTTTGTGATTGCCTTGTAGCCTCAGCAAAGCTATCCAAATAAAGTTAAAGGCTTGACACTGAGTTTTCATTGTGAAAACATGGTTCCGGTTGTTTTATTTAGCACCAGCAAAGACAAAATTCGAATACACTGTTTCCTCTATTAGGGAAAAAGTTTCAACATCTACCACCTACCAAAACCTAACATACAAGGAACCCAGAACTGCAGCATCAAGTCTATAATCTCTAACACTAATACATCACATACAGTTTTAAAGACCTCTGGAAGACACAAAACCTCATAAAAAAAAGCTTGTTCAGTGAAAGTTTTGTATCATATATGATCAATAAAATCTGCTGACAGTTTTAACTTCTGAAGTATTTTGAATAACTAATACAGCACTGCTTTTCCCAAATGAGCACTGCACAATTGTCCAGCATGAGCTAACCATGACACTCCTTTCAATAAGAATAACCCATCTTACTGGAGTAAGGGGAGGAGGAAACAGGAAACACTACGACTAGTCAGTAAAGACATGTGACTCACCAGAAATAGACTTTCTGTTTGAAGAAAAACAAGCACACACACAAATGCAAAAACCAACAACACCCACCCACCCCTCCCCGGCCCCGAACGGATAAGTGGTCCAGTAAGGTGGAGTACAAAATTAAGAAAAAGATGGACATGGAAGAATATATTATGCAGAAGAAGGGGGGAAAATAACAGAGGCAGGACCAGACAGTGTCTGCCTAAGGATCTGAACTGACCTCAGGGATGAAATAGCTAAATTACTACTTGCAGGATAAAATGTCATGGTTAAAACAGTCTTGGCAAAAAGGACCAAAAAATGATAAAAGTGATTTCAATGGGGAAAAAATGTGACAGATCAGGGGACTCACAGATGATGATGTCTGTACTAGGGAAATTATTAGAAATAGCAGAAAGTCTAGAATTGGTGTACATCGGAATACATGTTTTCTGCTTGAGAGGAGTCAGCTGGCTGACAGTTTGCCAATGGTACCGCATTATTCAGGATACAGAGGGCAAAGGCTGACTGTTAAGAATTGCAGGACATTACAAAGCTGGGTGGATGGGCACAAAGTGGCGAGAGTGAGATCATCTCTGGATTATGATCTGTGGCTCTATGGAACATCAGTTCAACACTCAGCAGCACTCAAGAAAACAAAGGATACAGTGGAAATTTTAAGAAATGAAGAAAATCTGAAGAAGTCTAACAAGGACTATCAAAACATAGAAAAGTTTCCTGTGCAAGGAATGACCAAATAAAAAAAGGCACTGCATCCTGGAACAAGAAATAGGATAGGACATGGAAAAAGTTGCTAGGAATGAACTATCCTCTTAGGATAATCAAATGAACAAAGAAAAGGAGATGTTCTTCATGGAGCAAATCTTAAGTCAAAAATATGCCCTGTAAAATCAGTGGGAGGCCTCCAAGCCACTCAGACAAATAGCTGGTATGCAAGGGACTGAGGAAAGCTGATCTTGTAACATGTCTAACCCAGCTCAGGGATACCATAAGCCAGATCAAGGCAGTCTGTAGGCTACAGCAAGTAGGAAAAAATGTGATGTGAGGGTTGACTATTTGTGGATGATATGATGAAACCTCTGACTGGAGGGCTATTTTTGCACAGTCTTTAGGTGCCTGTAAAGAGTGATAGATATGCGTATGGAAGCAAAAAAAAAAAAAAAAAAAAGAAAAAGAAAAAGAAAAAGAAAAAGAAATAGAAAAAAAAAGGTCCTGACTTCAAATCTCAACCATAGCTATGCTTATTGGTAACAGATACAAAGTTAATTTAACCAGTCTATAGGTGTTAAGTCCTACCTTCAACAACTGTAACAGAGTCCCTCTGTGCTGTGAAACATTGTGGCAAGCCATAATACTTATTCACCCTCACTGTAGGGATTACTTTGCATAATGCCTTTGTAAACCAACAGGATTGGTATGGAAAAAATATTCCATTGAGGGTTACAACATAGTTGGAACCACATATGAACTCGAGCTGAAAATACTTGGGCCGTGGGAAAGTATAGGGGAAGGACTATCATAGGGTCTTACCACTACTGCAGATAACACAGGGCGAGCTGACATTCATATGCTCTTATTTAGGAAAATCGCTGCAGAAAGCAGCCCAGAATTGGAAAAATTAAATCCTCACATACCTTTTAACAATCAGGCCGAGTGGTATTCAGGGGCTCAGCTGAGGAATACTCACTCCTAAGCCAACCCATGACTTTC
Source organism: Phalacrocorax carbo (assembly GCF_963921805.1). NCBI lineage: Eukaryota > Metazoa > Chordata > Aves > Suliformes > Phalacrocoracidae > Phalacrocorax > Phalacrocorax carbo. The sequence continues at coordinate 52,026,143 of NC_087516.1, read as the reverse complement.
AGACCAACATGAAAACAGGATTCTTGATACAACTAATTTTCAGTGTGTGTTTTTTAGCCAAAGAATTGAAAGCTCTTTTCAGGAGCCTGAGTGAGCTCTTCATTCAGTTCTATTCTTTAACATAATTAGGTTCCACTGTTGGGTGCATGTGTGAAAATACTCTGCCCTTTCTCTATACATGACTAAGCATGCACATACAAAAGATGGAGTTGCTTTGAGTGCAACTTGTTGCTCCTGTGAAAGAATTCAAGTTTCTCTTGTACTTTCTCTTGTACTTAGAAGAGTTGGATTTTAATAAAGAGAAAAGAATGTTAAACAATTACTCTTCCAAATAAAAAAATTAGATTCATTTCCCATTAAACAATTGATTCATAAAGTTGCGACTAATGAGTAAACATCTCCATTTTCCAAGATAAAACTAATGAAACATTTTACCATCCCTTGTATTCTAGGCTATTAATATTTAATTGTGATTTCAGCTTGTTTTTCTTGTCTGGGACTGAAAGAGAAACAGAATAGTGCCAAGTACTAAGGATGTGCAGACACATTACTCCTAGCAAAGAAAAAATAAAGTAATAGAGGAAGAAAGATCTGTGAATTGGCTCGTGTATTAACCATATGGAACGCTGCCAATGCAAGTAAGCAATGTTCAGTGCAAAAAATGGATGAGACCACGAGTCTAACTTGAGACATCACACTATAAGTCTGTGCCACGTACTTTAATCTCTGCTTTTCTGTGGAATGCTAACAACTCTGAAAGCAACCTTGACCAGCAAAATATTTCTGTCTTGGTCTTTTATCTGTCTCTTAAAGTTGATGATAAAAAAGACTCCTCTTTTTTCATTGGCCTCATAATTAAAAAGGTGGCAGAAAAAGCGGAACAGAGGATTAGCTGAATAAAAGGATGGCCAATCTATCTAAAGCATCAACAACTTCTGTGGGCTGTTTTTGGTGCTCATTGCTACAACACATGTTTGCATTTTAGCAGGATGTCAAGCAGCATAATCCAACCCAGCAAATGTCAGTGTGGTAGTGCATCCCAGTAAACTCAGTTTCCAATATACTTGGGGTATAGTTTTTCCTCATAAAATGAACACTGTCTTCCAAATGTACAGTAGACCAAAAGCAGTAGTAGTTCATGTACACATCCCTATAGCCTCACTTTACTTTTTTTCAAATGCTATATTGTCTGGACTCCCACTGTTTTAATACAAACCATTAGGAAACACGTAAATAATTACTCCTAGGAGCTGAGAAAATATCTGGACAGGACCACCATGGGCCAGTCAATAGCTTGATGGATAAGCTTTCGTGTTCCTCTTCAAGACACAGAAAATTAGCATTTGTGAGTAAAGGCATTGCTTCACTATACCATGACCTACAGAACATTTGAAAAACCTTCTGCTCCAAAATGGTTATGCCTCATAATACTGTTGGCAGGAATGAAAGAAGCAACCGGGTGGATCATGGGGACTTAAGGAATACTAGATCATTCACGCAACCGGTGCATCAGTGAAATAAAATCAGATTTCAGCACATCAAGCTGATGTGAATATCTTTACAGCAAGAACAATGACCCGCCAAGACAACTGGTAGGTAACCTTATGGTGTGCCTCCGAAAGATGCCCTAAACACTCTGCAGTGGCGGTTTCCATTTTAACAGTGCATTGATTTTTTTGTTACTGCTGCTCTTTTCACCAAAGCTTACTGATATATATTTCTGCCTCTCCTATTTAAAATGTTGCAAAAATGAACTGTACAAACAAAATATTATTTATGTTAAGGAGCTTATTAGCTGTCAAATGCTTATAGAGGCATAATTCTATGAGCAAAACAGAGAGGAACTTCTGGAACCTAAACTAAATGCTAACCATGCTTGAACAGTGTTTCCTTTAAGTGTCTGTAAGAACTAAGTCTTTAACTGTATTTTTTCAAACATCTTCCATTGCTAATAAAAACAAGGATGGAAATATTGAAACCCAAAATAATTTTCAGATTTTACAAGTTGTATGAAGAGAAGCCTCAAAAGAGTAAGCTTCAGGAATTATTGTCTCTATATGTTCTGTACTTAACTTATACGATAGGCACTCAGAACTGTAATTACTGATATTTTCCTACCCTCAGACCTATTTGAAATATCAAATTGCTCTGTGGCACCAGAGAGAAGAAAGAATAAAAATGCCCACTTCGACATTTAAGAGAGCTATACCAGATATAGGTTAGCTTTGTTGCTGATCCATAATGAAGAAGCCATACATTGATAACATGTACGGGAACAGCATGAGTATGACTATGACCAGCTCCCCTTCTCTGTCCTGTGGTTACCGTAGCTTGGTTTTAAAAGGGATAAGGGAAAACTAAGACCTCTGTTGAACAGAAATGTTTACAAAACACAGTCCATTGTGTGTCTCAGACAGTACAACTGTGTCAGACTTTCCAGCAGTGAGTTTGTTTGAATTGAGTCAATGTAGCATACAGTGTAGCAGTGTCTTCTCTATGTTCTGCACCACGTTGTTCAAGACAGGTATATACTCTCAAAAAACAGTACATAGAAGGAATTGCAGCATGATGACATTAAGAAAGATCGATTTTAAGTTCAATTATCTGCAATTTACAGCACAAACATTTGCTGACTACTGCCAGGAACTAACCGGTGTGATCTACCTATAAGAGAGGTGCAACACGCTGGTAGTCAATGCACATGCCTGCATGGTGCTCCATCCATGCAAGAGGGAAAAGAAAATGTTATTCTGGAAATCTGATATGGTAGGTGCAACTTAGATATTTTCAGCTGACTGTTATTAGGGAGCCTACAATTATTTGCACAAAAGCAGGAATAAAAAAAATAAAACGAGTGTGATAAAACTATAGGGATCCACATAACAAAAGATCATTAAATCCCTCACAGAAAGTAGTCAAGCCATGAAGAAATATAAGATAGCTATACGGAATGTTTTCATAGTCCTGACTTCTGTGTACCAGAATATATCTCCATAATCCTCTTTTAAGGCCATGTAATCAAAAAGGTTACCTTCGTGAGCTTTTTTCACCCTGATATGGAAAGATTATTTATATTTCAAGCTGCAAAACTCATTACAGTAACTACTTCTATCTAATCAGATAAGTTTTATGGTAATTGATTACCATAATTAATCAGTATTTTCAATATTTTATAAGAAAGTTATTATACCCATCCTCAAAATAATGGATTTTTTAACAAATCAAAGAAACGCTGTCACTGAAAATTATTGGTTTGCAAATATAATCATTACTTTATCACACTACTTTCTCCATTTATGATGAAGTCATTAAATGGTTTTGAAATCAAATCCTTACATACAAAGTTCTCAACTTCCAGGCAAAAAGCCACAGAAGTGTCTGAGAATGGTCACATAGGAATTAGGGCTTCTGCCCGCCAAAAGGGGTTGGGATCAATAGCCCAAATGAAGTGTATCTACACCAATGCACACCGCGTGGGCAACAAACAAGGAGAGCTGGAAGCCATTGTGCAGCAGGAAAACTATGACATAGTTGCCATCATGGAAACATGGTGGGATGACTCGCACAACTGGAGTGCTGCAATGGATGGCTATAAACTCTTCAGAAGGGATAAGCAAGGAAGGAGAGGCTGTGGGGTAGCCCTGTGTGTTAGGGAGTGCTTTGACTGTCTAGAGCTTAATGATGGTGATGATAGGGTTGAGTGTTTATGGGTAAGAATCAGGCGAAGGCCAACAGGGTGGATAACATGGTGGGGGTCTGTCATAGACCACCCAACCAGGATGACGAGGCAGACAAAATCGTCTATAAGCAGTTGGGAAAAGTCTCACAATCACTAGCTCTTGTTGTCATGGGAGACTTCAACCTACCAGATGTCTGCTGGAAATACAATACAGCAGAGAGGAAACAGTCTAGTAGGCTCCTGGAGTGTGTGGAAGATGATAACTTCCTGACACGGCTGGTGAAGGAGCCGACTAGGGCAAGCGCCCCGCTGGACCCGTTGTTCGCAAACAGAGAAGGACTTGTGGGGGGCGTGATGGCTGGAGGCCGTCTTGGGCACAGCAATCATGAAATGATGCAGTTGTTGATTCTTGGAGAAGTAAGGAAGGGGGGGCCAGCAGAACCGCCACCTTGGGCTTCCGGAGGGCAGACTTGGGCCTGCTTAGGGGCCTGGTTGACAGAGTCCCTCGGGAGGCAGGCCTGAAGGGCAAAGGGGGCCAGGAAGGCTGGAAATTCTTCAAGGAGGAGCTCCGAAAGGCACCGGAGCAGGCCGTCCCCGTGTGCCGAAAGACGAGCCGGCGAGGGAGAAGACTGGTCTGGTGGAACAGAGAGCTTTGGCTGGAACTCAGGAAAAAAACCCAGAGAGTTTATGTCCTTTGGCAGAAGGGGCAGGCCACTCAGGAGGACTACAAGGATGTTGTGAGGTTACGCAGGGAGAAAAGTAGAAGGCCAAAGCTCAGCTACAACTTAATCTGGCTACTGCTGTAGAAGACACTAAAAAAGTGTTTCTATTAATATATTAGCAAAAAAAGGAGGGACAAGGAAAACCTCCATCCTTTATTGGATGCAGGGGAAAACAGAGTGGCAAAGGATGAGGAAAAGGCTGAGGTACTTAATACTTTTTTCGCCTCACACTTGAAGAGCAAGTCAGGTGTTCTCTGGGCACCCAGCCCCCTGAGCTGGAAGGCAGGGACGGGGAGCAGAAGGAAGCCCCCATAATCCAAGGGGAAATGGTTAGCAACCTGCTAGAGCACTTGGATACAGACAAGTCTATGGGGCCGGATGGGACCCACCCAAGGGGACCAAGGTTGCTGGTGGACGTGCTCACCAAGCCACTTTCCATCATTTATCGGCAGTCCTGGCTAACTGGGGAGCTCCTGATTGACTGGAGGTTAGCAAATGTGTCACCCAGCTACAAGAAGGGCTGGAAGGAGGAAAAAACCACTGTACTCGGAAGTGATTTTTATTTTAGTCTTAAAAATACCAGGTGATTCTAGATGCATTGCTCCACGTGTGGAAAAAAACAACAAAGGCAAGAACAAGTTCATGTGGTCAACAGTTACTTAGGCTTTTGGTGCCCTTACTGTTTGATGACTATGAAGTACAAGAAATGGCAGCATTCCTAATCTCCCCAAAAGGAAGCCGTGAGGGCAGCAAAAACACCCTGAAACCTCCTCATGTCAGGAGACATGAGCACAGGCTCTATTTGCATCTCTGAGAGCACTGTGTGCTATGGAGATGAGAAACTAGCTCACATGACTCTCCTGGCATCATGTAGTCAGTCAGCTTAACTTCCCGGCCTTTTTTCTGTCTTGATTGTGTCTCAGGACTGACTTCAGCAAAAGAAAACTTCTGTGTTTTCTTGTGCTATCTCTGAGAAACCTAGTTCTAGCTCTCTCCAGTTAAAGTGAAAATTCAGGAGGCTTCTAATTACTATAAAAAAATATTGCAGCATTATCTTTGTTTTGTTTGATAAGGTACAGCACTTCAAATTAATTTAAAAGACAGATAAGAAGTTTTTTGTTAGTCTCTTGTTTGTTATAATACAGTACTTCATCCCCAAATTTTTGTTTCATTTTGTAGTGAAACATTTTTTAACCCCTTACACTACCACCACCTGTAGTAAATTTGTTAAAATGTAATGAAAAGCTTCATCCAAAAGGCTACAACATTCTAAAAGTTATATAATACAAAACTATCATTGCTTTATAATTGTAGAGGGTTCAACTCTCACTCCTCATTAGTCAGACGCAGCCCTCCAAGTACATGAAGGTAGTAGCAGCCCTGAGCTCCAACTATGCCATTTAGCCCTACTTTCTTCTTCTTTCATGCTCTTGGTATTCCACGGGCAATGTCAGGCACTGTGTGAATTATTAAGGCGCCTATTACCATGACCTAACACAGTACAATTGAACAAGTTGGTGAGCTGTATTATTTCTGGTTGTGGGAAACTGCCCAGAGCTGACTCAGCCTTGCCCCATGTGTGGTTTGCTTTATTCACCAGATGCAATCAAATTATGAGGTTATAGCCTGTCTGGGAATAACTTTCTCCTAGAATTCTAGGCTGTAAGATAACAGATTTTCATAATGTGGTTAGAAAAACCATGGAACAAAGGAAACAAATATTAGGGATGCTTTATACACACATGCTGTGTCTACATATGAAGCTGCAGAACTGCATCCTACAGCACAGCAGGAGCAGGGCACACAGGATACAGCTATTCATTTATCTATCTATGCTACGGATGGACTAATTGGATTAATACTGAGGGGTAAGGAATACCCTAAACTTTGCAGGCTTAACAACTTCCTGGAGATGCTTAATCCTTCACAGGAATTGCTCTGTGAAAGCAGAGAAGTATAAATCATGTTACCATGATCTGTCTAGAACACAACATCCTTTACCAATTAAGAAGCACTTTGCTGCATTCACTGTCTGAGAAATCAGCACTGATAAAAGCTACTATAAAACAGGAATAAAAGTATCTGTATTTAACGCCTGGCTTTACTAACTAACATTTAGTGGTGGTGAAAAATATATTAACCTTCAGATGCCATTTACATTTTTGCCACCCTACATCATAATTTAAATAGTGCAAATTATGCAGCTTTTTGTAAATAACCACAGAATTAATATCAATTACTTCTGGTCTGGAAGTGCTACCTTCTCCTATCTAAAGCACACCTATAGTGAAACAGCAGTTTTGTAAGAACCACCTGAATAACACATAGGAATTTACTCTAGTAAACCATTCGTGACTATACACCCTGGATGCCACTCTAGCACTGATACTAAAATGCATTAAACAGTTACACCTAGCACCAGAAGATGATCAAGTCTTCAAAGAAATCTTCCCAGAGCCATGTTTTCTATAATTCAAGTAGTCCACTGTCCTAAGCTCACCATTAAAAGCATCTTCTGTGAGAACCAGCATGTCTCAAGACTAGCTAGATCACGAGCATTGCCTGTGTGTAAAGAAATACATACATAATTTCTTGACCCTTTTCATCAATTACTGGAATAAATACCTCCCAGACATTCCTCTTTCCCTTTCTCCTAGGATAACCTCACCTATATATAATAATACACAATTATAACATAGTGATCTCCCTCCTTGCCTCCATAGTGAATGAAGCATGTATTATTTTCTTGCCTCTTTTTCCTTAGACACTAAACATCTTATTATACCTTTTTGCTGTTAACACCTCCTCTGCCTCAGAAGTACCAGTTAGCGTTCCACTCACATAAATGGATGCATGTCTGAATAAACCCATAGCAGTTGGTTTTGATTTGAAATTTGCTGTGTATGTGTAGCCTGTCATAGACTTCGAACACGGCTGTTGAATATGATACCACCTATGGCACAGTACCTTGATTCAAACAGGGAATAAATGCCACTCTCTGTTTCCCTTCAAAAACTAATATTAAATAAAGGTGTAATTTTAATGCTTGGGTTGATATTTAAAAGGGCAAGCTCCCCTGAGAGATTATCTTTCTGCCTTTCAGCATTAAAATCAATAGTGCCAGCAATCTGTATTGCTTTCACAGATGAAGAACACAGCAGTTTATCAACTAAGTTCACTCCAGGATCAAATGATTGGCATTGCCTTTAAGCCTTTGCGTGCTTAAGCAATGCTATCTGAATATCACCTAATGACTGTATTATATCAGAACCCACAATTTTCTTGTATTAAAGTTCATATATCACATGTAATGATGCTCCTCAGACACTGATGTTTTCTAAATATAGAGTTATTTCTTAGAGGGCGGCATTAAAAAAACCGGTAAAGTACGCTGCTTCAAACATCTTTTTTTCCTTATATGCTATTTTCTTCTTGCATTTATAGCTCTTGTGAGAAAAACTGCAAACTTCCTTATAAATAAGCAGAATATTTCAGCATCACCTCCTGAGAGACACTCTCTCACGTATGCTTCGCTCAAAGGGAACGCTATGAGAGGTTTGGTTAGTTACTATAATCAAATGGAGTTTAAAACTTTATGTATTCAGCATAGCAGAACAGCCTAGCTATTTTATAGTGCGTCATAGGACTTGAACTCACATCTTGAGGAGTTTCTGGTTTAAACCACAAATAAATAAAATAAAAATAAAATAAAAACCCCAAAGCGAATGGAAGACAACAGGTGAATGGCCAAAGCACTGTGTTTGCTAGGTCTGTTATGTTTGACTAAATGTGTATTTATTCAATTTATTGGGTTTTGCAGGGAGTAAGGGAAAAATACTGCACACCTAAAACTGAGAATACTGTGGTTTAAAGAACCTGAAAGAGGATGATACGTGGAAGTTAGGAGGTGATGCAGCAGATTATGAACTATTTGTGATTTTGTTCTATTTGCCTTAAACTCAGACATACCAAAATGACTTAGGGAAGGAAGTAGTGTGTTTTGTAGTAGCTCTTTGGTTGGAACAAAAACAGTGAAACTAAGATATTTTCCAGCCTGCAACTGTTAGAATTAACCAGATGACTTGCAGTCAGTCAGCAAATAGTTAACGTTGGCCTCAATGGGCCAGAATAGATCTGCACACAGGAGATAACATCCATCTGGACAAGCCCAATTAGTAATAGTTGAGCATAAATTACTGAAGGTTTTGATATTTGCCTGGAGTCTCAGAATACAGCAATGCCCAGTTCTCTAATTATAACAGCAGCAACAACAGTACTGAAAGAGTTAGGTTAAATTTATCGGTGAATGTACATTTCTCAAATATGTTAGATGTTCAAATCCAATCCAATCTTTAGTTAGTGCAAAGTTGATACACTCCATTTATGGTGTAGTAAAGGAATCCATTAATTTTTCAATATTACTATTGTGCAGTCTTTAATACTGTGTACAATGGAAAGCTTGTCCTTACTAATTCACAGCAAGAGGGAAAACTTTCATGAGAATACAAAGTACTCTGGCTTGGCTTGATAGTTATTATGTTTTACCAAGATAACTCTAAAAACACTGTGTCCTCAGGTGGGCTATTTAAACTTCACTGACAACCAGAAATACTTCTTCCACCAAAGGCTTAAGTCTACTTTACAAAATTAGTTTATTTGTAACGTTCAGTGTAAGATTTCATCTTACACAGTGTGGCATGACTACTGGTTACACGCACACACAATATGTAGGCTAAGCGTTATCTCAGACAGACCTGCACCAAGGATATGAAAGATGGTCTTTCATCTTCTTTCCCCCCTTTCATCCTGTTAAAAGACCACAGGTTAATGTATGCTTAATGGCACCCAATTATATCAAATTATTTATAAGGGAGTGGGAAAGTACCAAAATTATTTCTCATGTTGACAGACTTTCAAGAAAAGCCATACAAACATAGTCTCACTTTTTGGCCTGACCCAGGGCTGGGCACAACCTAGTAATACAGTTTGAAGATGTTATGCCTCATCTATAATTGTATTTAAATTATTTTATTTAAAATGTGTTACCATTCATACTTCAAAGAATGTATTTACAACCCTACTTTGTGCAAGATTTGGTGTATCTCTCCAGCTAAAGCAGAAGGCCAATAATACTTGTATCTCTCCTTCAGCTTAGTCATTCAGTGATCAGGATAGAGAATGGTCCCTGCCTCATGCTGTCATATATAAACTGTGTATTAATAGCAATCCTAAAAATTATAATTTCATTAAAATTGTACGTTTACTTGAATTTACAAAATGGTAACAATGTCTAATCACACTACCTTTTATGAACCACAGTGGGTCTTAAGCAAATAGGTGACTTCAAACCTATGAAATGTATATTTAAAAATGTCAAGAATCTCAAAATTGCTCCCACAGATGAAAAAAATAAAGGAAAAATTATAACTGACAAAAAATCCTTTAAAACCCTGGTAAAGCTAAAATCATTAATGCCAGTGGACAGATACTAAATAATTGATATCCATGGGCCAGCATCTCATTGTCCAGGAAAAGCAACAAAGCTAAGCACTTAAATTTTCTCATTGAGAAAATTATAGTTTATACTTCTATGCACCTAAATTTACAAAGAACTTAAAACATTTAAAGCAAAATTAAAATTTCCAAGGCTATCTGATAAAAAAAAAAAAAGGTAAGGAGAATTTAAGCTAAGTCTGAAAAAAGCTGTTAATGTTTGCCTGAAGCACAAACAAGCATTTAATACTTTTGATGTCAGGATCTCAAGGTGAAGCCAGCATGCAAAATTTTGTACTATGAATCACCCTGAAGCCTTTGCAAAATGTGTGTTGGAAATAGTATTGTAACAAATCTGTCTGGTTTTAGAGATTTGCATTCATACCACTGATTTCAGTCGGGAATGTAAAAAGCACATGATGTATTTCATGTTTTCCTTCAGAGTCTGATTGTGCACTATTCTGTTTACCTACGAGGACTAGCATTGTTTTCTGAGTGATGGCTAGTGATCGAGAAAGAAAAAAGTCTGTGATAAGGTGAAATAACCCAATATTTGCCCAAGCTTGAGGAGGTCCCCTTTTTTAAGCTTGGCCCAAAAATATCTTAAGTGGAAGACTGCTCTGTAAAATTACAGATACGTTTCCTGGTGTGATGATAAACAGGGTTGCTACCATTCACACGAAAAAAAGAATAGTTTTCTCAGGAATTTTTCTTAGGAGAATAAGAAGTGATCCCAAAGCCTGTCTTTATGCTTACAAGATCTCCACTCTGTGTGTAGCTTTAAGGTTGACTGTAAAAGCTTTAGATAAACATCTTAAGCTACTTTAGCAGGACTCAAACTTACACAACTTGGGAAATGTAGTGAGGCAGTTAGCTGACTGCAGCATGAAGCTAAACAAGGAAATCTTTCCTTTTTTTGTTTGGATGAAAACAGTCAGCTGCCCTGCTTTATAACCTCACCAGCTGCTTCCATGGGGCAGAGGATTTGACCTTGCAAGACAAGCCATCTGTGGAGGCAAAAGCATGGCCTTGCAGATCTGGACTGATGGGAATGAAAAGTGGCATTTTGACTCTTATCTTCCCTTTCACCTTAACTGAAAGGGCATAGCTTAAACTATGTTCAGTTTAGATCAAGATGAAGTATAATGTAATGCTAAAAGAGGCTGAATCTGTTGTCTTGTGAAGAGTTCTGCTAGAAGGGTAACATCATGGCAACACGGTTTCACCTCCCATTTTAGCCTTTGAAATGTAAAATGGTAATTCATTTCTTGACCGGAACAAGCTGGTCAAGACTTACTGACTTGTTTTTGGCAAAAAGTGATGCAGCACTGGTCCTGACTGCTCTTTTCTGATACAACTCATGCTTCTGAAAGACTTACCATTGAAGCCATAGGAGTTCTCATGGCAATGACATAAAGACTAAACAGATATTAACTTCCTTTGTGGCTTTTCTCATTGTTTTAATTAATCATGTGTCTTCCCAATGCTTGCTAAAATCATTCAGCCTGCTTACTAAAAACATTTGACCTATGAGAAAATGCAAATGATAACGAAAACATGGAAAGTTATTTCTTCCACAAAATGTATTTACACATCTACACTTTTTCAAACTGTAGAAACCAATAATAAATTCTGTCAGTGTCAGATTTTTTTTTATTATTTTCACTGCCAATTCTGAATGTTTAGCACATAATGTGCTATACCTTCAAATACATTAATGTCAAGTTGTACCAGAAAGGGAGTAAAAACAGCAATTACGTGTCATTTTGAAAGCACTTGGTAAGGCTAGCAGGGAGACAGAGGGGAAGTAAATGGTCAGACTACCCAGAGAATATTTTGCATTCTGATTTTTTCTTTCCTTCTTTTTCATCTTATGAGGTCATTGGCCCAACATTTCTTCATTTTCTGCTCTGACTGAACTACTTAAAAAAAATCAGCTTCAACTAAGTTTTAAAGTGTACTTTTTTCCCAGATTTCTCTAACTCCATTTCAAGTTAATATATTACCACAAAATAGATGTTTTACTCCAAGCAAAAGCATTTTGAGGGCTTGCATAAACATGTGTTATGAATTTAAATTAAAAAGTTTGGTACCACATTAAGAAATGCTGTAAGCAATAGTCAGCCATTTCAAGTTATTTTAACTGCTCTAACAGTGCTTCCATACACTCAGAAAGCTGTATTAGAGTAAAATTACTCATTGCACTGTTTCTAAATGCAATATATATTTTCACTGATATTTATTTTTGAATGCTACACATTTACATTATAATTTAAAAATTAATGAGATAGCAATGTGTTCTGATAAAGCAGATACACTTTTTAGAGAACATTCATGGAGATTTCACAGGGCTGCAGATGAAACAAGCCCCACCACAGCTCACGTAGGATCTGTAGAGCACAGCTGCTCGAAGGGTAGCTGGACAACAGTCAGTAGGTGACCAACAGATACTAATTCTAGCATGGACTGTTGACTATCACAGTAACACAAGCATAACTCTGTTAGCTACATAAAATTAATTTAAGCCACTTCAAACTACTGGCGGGGGGTGTGTGTGTGTAAACCTATCCCAAACCAACTACTGGATCATTCTAAGAACTGATTTCTACTTGCACTTTATTTTGTGGGCATATTCTGCACAGTCAGACCTCACAATTCATACACTGATTCCCAACCATTGAATCTATTTTGTATTTCAATACCACAACAGAGAGAAAATGTTTTAAAAAAATCTTTTTTATTCTTTGTTACACAACCCTGATGAGTTAACCTAAGAGCCTAGAAAAGACTGCAATCACAGGATGGTATGGCAGTAAGTTACTTTTAAATGCCATACTTTGGCTTATGGATGTCAAAGTAAACATATTTTCTTTGATAATAGCTTCAAAGTGTCTCCAGATAGCCAACAGTGCCCTTTCAGAAAGGCTTAGTTTTTCACTTAAGGTCTAGCCAGAGAAAAAAAAGGGTGAACGAAAAGAAAGCAGTACCTAAAATGAAATTATTTGCTTTGTTTATAATTTTCCTAATTTTACTTTACTCAGAGATATGGTATTTCTCTTGGGCAAGATTAACCTGAATTAATTTCAGAATTAAGCTAAATACTACAGGGCAGTGCAATTTCATGTAAACTCAGTATCACAAGTGCAGAGTTTTAGGGAAGACAACATCTAGCATATGTTGTTATTGAGACACTACAAGCAAAAGGAAGCTTGTAACTTCAAAGTTTTATTAGTAAGTCAGTATTAGAAAGATGATCCCACTTCTGAGAAAAGAACCATTTGTAATTTCAATATTCATTCTGTCAGTAGCTTCCTACATCAAAACAATTCAGTTATTTGCTAGGTAATGCTCTCTAAAAAGAACAAGAATAGAGTTCAGCATGTTCCCTTAATTGGCAATAAAGGCATAGGAGTATTTTATAATATGAAAAGTCTTTTCTCCCCATATATATAACTGGAAAAATTCTGAAATCCATTGACACTCGAAAGTAAACATAGGCATTTAAGAATTAACGTGTCTAAAGTATCAAGGGATTAGCCTATAAAGCTATTATTATCTAAACCAGTTCTTTTAGATAACAAATTGGAAAAAAGTCTATGGACTCTATGTAGATGGAATTGTTTTTCCTCAATGTGGCCATCTAACTTTTATAATTTTATACCTTTTCTTTACAAGTGTGCACTCTCAAACTACTGCTGATTTACTGGTTCATAACCGAGGTTGAGCTACTGCCTAAAATCCAAGCCAACGACTTCACACTGATCATGTACAACCAGTCCTGGACTTTCTTTTTTGAAGAAAACAGCTTTGTGTCTTAGCTTCACCAGCACGCTTTGTCCACAGCTTATGTCTCTCTAGATGTCTGTGAAGAAGCAATGCAGGACCATGTTGTTCAATAAGCTGTTATAAAACACACATACGTAAAATATGACTGTGGCTGCAGGATCCCATGGACAAAAAGAACACAAACCCGCCTTCTGCATTTCCTGACATTTTGATCCAGATTCCAGGGGAGCCGAATGGCCATTTCACATCACACACTTGGCAAAATCTACTTGTACTACAGCTGTACTGCCAATGAGGAAATCACTTAAGCGCAGCAGCGTCCCTCTGGTGCCATTGATTCTTCTCCAACAAGCATTAATAAAAACAGAATAGGGAAAACACACTGTGCCTGGGGTGGTACTCCACATCATTAGCTATCATAAGGAATTATATAGATCATGTAATATTCAGCTCATATTATTTAGGCTAAGGATAAGGCTTGATACGTCACTGGGTCGTGACTCCTTTTGTGCCTTCCCAAAGGGAAGCTTGCACATATTTTTTGTACCAAAAGATTTGGCCACTGAAATCTGGATGTGCTAGAAACAGTTTTGTAGAATCTCTTGGAAATTCATATCAAATCAACACAGGAAAGTGTAACATTTTTCCTTTGCAGCTGAAACTAGAACTAGACCTCATACCTGCTAAGAGTCACATTTGGATGGTGAGGGTCAGCATATGCAAATCCCTTAGTGGGATCACAATGTTAATTGCTACATGCTCAAATTATTTGCTTTCAGCTGCTTTAAATACATCATCCATCAAAGATAAATTACAGTATTTAAATTGTCTTCTGCCTGTTGTTTTTCAAAGGAAAAAAAAAAAACCATATCAGTCTTCAAATACTTAGTTACAAAATCAGCAACATGAAGAATTACCTCATGTTTGCCTTTCTTGATTTTCCACCTAATTCAGAAGCAGGGCAACTGCTTAAAGGGTATACTTAAAAAACTACAGCAATATAACACCTCATCCTGTAATTACTTAGTTTAGCATTTTTAGGGAATCTTTGTTCCATAACATTATAAGTCCATTAGGAAACAACATTATTAGCCTGCTTCCTGCAGTGGTTTCTTCTGTACTTTATAGCTCAATGTAAACGTGAATGCAGAATCTGTAGCGAGGCGTCCTATGCTTACGGCAATGAAACATACATTTGGCACACAGAAGTACTCAGATTCAGTAGTTTTCCTTCTCAGACAAATCAATACTGGAGGGTATTTTTCACACTATTGTTTTATTCCATATGATTTGTTGCACAAACTGCATTTAAATTTATTTTAGCACTGAAGCCAAAATGAACTGTAAAATATCCAGACGTGGTTGTCATCTTAGTCTGTAGCTGTATTGGACAGTTCCTTTAAAAATATTTGAGATATGTATACTACCATAAACATAATATTTAATATCATATTGAATAAAAAATAAGAGGCTGTGTTTGCATCCAAAGACAGATTACAGACTTCACAAAGAGGAGTAGAGAATTAATTTTTCAAACCCTGGGGCTTGTGCTCATATTTGATGTGGACATCTATCTGAAATTATTGTATTGTTAAAGCTTTCAATACAGGAGCAGCTCTATTGCTCCTAACAGATCACGTGGATGTGCAACTTGCTGGTAAGTTTGACAGTTGGATGTGAGGTCTTCCAAGTTTTCATAAGCATTTTATAAATGAATAAAAATCCTTCATTGTCACAGGAAGCCCTCTTAAATGCCCTGATCCTCCTGCTGTGTGGTTAGTGCTGAGGCAAGAAAACACAAAATCTGCCACGGGTTGGAAACACCCCCATCCGCGCTCCAGGAATGCAGACAGGTTTAGTCACACACGGGAACAGTCTTATTTTCTCTTCACACTTGTGAAGTTAAGCACGTACAACTGCCTGCCTGACTGAAAGGCACATCAGCCAAAAAAAACCAAACCAACCAAACCATCTTGTATGTAGAGGTTGAGAGGGGAGACTCACAGCCCTCGAGGTCAGCATCCCACCTCCCAGGTCTCTGTGTTCTGCTCCCATAGCATGCTTGAAAGGTCAAGCCAAGGGGCACCCATAGAAAAAAATAAACCTATGACTGCTATTGTTAGCATCCAGTCATTACACATATATCACTAATTCATGCCACATGAAGATGTTGACAATTTAAAATTAAAATTTGCAACACTTTCCTACTGTCCCAGTGTGGGCAATTTAAGAAGGCAAAAAGAAGAAAGGAGGTATTGCTCTTTTTTTATAAACTGCCTTTCATGTTATGGTAAAGTACAGCCATATTGTTCCTAACCTAGAGTAGCTGTTGCTTTATTTCGTCTTAATTAACTCATCTTATTTTGCTAATAGAAGTGACTGTTAGATTGTTTTGTAAGGTCAAGAATGTATCACAACAATGAATACTTTGGGTACTTAAAGATGGAAAAATATTGGAATATTATTTCCATTGTAATCTGAAGAATAAATGACCAAACTTTTGTTAGGCACTTGTTGTATAAAACATTTTATATATAATTTCCAATTTATGAACAATCACTGCTGCTGAAAGACAAAGGTGCTTACAGTTAGGTGACAGCAGTCTAGGTTTACTATCTTTTGTATAGTACAATTAAATTTAATTCTTTGAAATTTCCCAGCCAAGAAATGTGAACAGGCCAACATAAATCTTCAGCTGAGCTTTCTCCTACTGAACCCAGTATATGCTCACACATCATTACCAAAGAAAGGGTTAGACATAATAAATTAAGCCAAAATAACTAAACTGCAGTTTTACTTACAGCCATAAACTGGTAAGCAAGAATATTATCCAGTGTGCAGGCACTACCATACATGCCGTAGTTGAGGGCTATGAACAGTGTGAGAAGACAGGAGATTTGGTTCATGCAGAGTCACCCAAAGCTCAGAGTTCCTCACCTGGCAACTCTTTTCCTTCTCAAAGCTGGCCCTGGCTGCTAGCAGAAAACAAACAAACAAAAAAGTCCTTTTTGGCCTCAAGCTGCGTGTTCCTCACAAGAAGACTCCTTTGCCCTTTCTAATGAGACTGAGTATATATTATGCTGTTTATAATTCATTCAGGTATGAGTGAGTAGGCAAAGTTGATGCTAGCAGATACGCTGCACGTGGCCAAGATAGCCACAGCCAAATGAATTCAAACTTTAAAAGCTTTCTGCAAGCCCCAGTGAGGGGGGAAAAAAGATCTCTGAAGAAATCTGTCAAGGTTTTATCTATAAAAGAGTGGCTCACAGAGTGGAAATTCATGCACAAACTGTAAGCTCGTGAGGCTTATAAAACACGAGCTAGTGACAAGTGAAGACCAAGCTGATCCCCCAGCAGTATTGTCTCATTTCTCAACCTCCACAGATTTTGATTTCTTTTTTGAAAAGGCACTATGAATAAACTAAATAGAATAATAAGGCTTTTCCCATCAGGCACTATTGTTGATGTTAAAGGAGATACAACACAGTCAGATAGAACAGATTGAATAGAAAGGACAACCCAGAAGCTGGCAGGCACACATGTTAACACTGAAACACTGGGGATTTTCTGTACGTAACCTCATGACCAGCACAAGCTGATCTAGCCTCAACCCTCCTGGAAGGAATACCAAAAGACATGAGTTAACATTTCCGGATTGTTTCTGCATCTAGCTAGTGAACCACATGTCTTTGTACTCCTGCCTATGCTTGTCTTCCAAACACTTCTGTTGGTGTGGATGATGGCATTTTTCTTGTTTGGAGTCATGCTTCAGTTTGCTTTAGTGCCTGATCCCTTATTTTCAATGTCTAAACCTACACATAAAAAGTATAAGAAGCCTAGGGACAATGACGATAATCTGATGACTAAAATATTAAATATTAGTGTAAGGCCAACTTTTATACATAGACTCACCATCCTAACGAATAATGGTCTCTCTTAACCCTTCTTAGGGTTTCTATTTGTAAAAACATGGAATATCACATACTTTTGTTAGAGAAGGAGAGGGAGACTCAATTACCTATACAATACAAGTCACAGAGCAATTCTACTTTCTGGTTGTCCAGTCCAAGTCTAGAGTCATTCCCAGGGTTAAGTCAAGAGAGCTGGCAGGAGAGTATGGTAGCGGAACGACAGCAACCACAGGGACCCACACAAGAAACAGAACAATTCTTTCCGCTAGGGAATTACCATTGGGTCTCTTCAGCTGTCTTATTAGTACAGAGGATAAGACTTTTCACTGTCAAAGCCTGTAATTTTAAAATAAGTAATAAAATCCCAGTATATATTTATTATATATGGTAGAGCTTATTTTTACTATGTTAATTTTTACATCTATTTTCTTTGGAATTATGTTCTTTTAAAATGCCAGAGATCAGATATGTAGCCAAATGTCAACAAATATAAAGTATTTTGAAAATAAAATTCTGGAAGCAGCAAACTTTATGTAATATGCTATTTTAACAACAAAACTAAGGCAGTTATTAGCCTTTTGAAGAGAAGTTATTGTTGCTTACAGAAAAGCTTAACAATGTTTTGTAGTGAGTACTGCTTTTATTGTGTTTTCTTATAACAAATGCTTGAAATAGGTTCCAGAAAACATTCAGCAGATATTTGTTTTCCAACAATAGGTGACTAACAAAGCACATAAAAACCTCTCTTTCTTTTTCTATGTGTTTGAGCTTCAGCAGTATGACCAAATGACAATAATGAATTGACTTTTATAGAAAAGTAAAGCAGTAGATATTTTCCAGATGTTAGAAATGAGTGGATGAAAAGAAGGGAAAGCTTATTAGAAAAATAACTGAAAGAGGAATGGACTTGAATAAGCTGAGTTGATAAGAGTCATATAAAGTATTATATATATTGCTACTTAAAATTGTATGATAACAAATATTCAATTTTTAGCAAACCATACCACATTATTTGTATTTTTAGTTCCTATGGGTGAACTTGATAAATACCTATGAATAATTCAAGTATTAGCAATGTCTTGCTTCATCATATTAAAACCAAGTAATTCTAGTTAGTCGTCTATGAAGCATATGAAATCCATGGATTTTGTGGGAAAGCAACAAAATGAACAACATATGGAAAAGGAGAGGGAACAACAGAGTGGATCATTTGTCTAGCTTCTCTCTAGAAAGGTACAGACTGTGTTATGTCTGCGAGGGAGAGAACAGCAAAGGGTGCAGAGAAATGGTGAATATTTTCTATTCCTGCTTTTAACTCTTTTCAGCCATCTGAAGTAAAATGTCTATCAGTCAGCTTTTTCCATTGTTCATAAAATCCAAAAGCAATTGCAATAATTGCATATGCATATCTTGGAAGGGAAATCTGGGAAATAAATCATGCCTTCTGTACTAGGATTTGATTAAACACAGCATTTTTTAATCTATCCAATGGATTTAAATACAATACAGTAAACTCTTAATGGTTTAATAGCTATATCAGAAAAGCAACACATGGCATAATTCATTATATAGCTGTACACATCTGCAGTTATGCCAAAGCAAAACATGCTCATATTTCTAGTCATATATGCAAAACCAGCAGTATGCCAATAAATGTAGTTTCATAGAGCATCTCCACTGTGTTTAACATACTGTAATGGGAATAGCTTGAAAACTTTCTAATATTGCCTTGCCTATTAAGCCATTCAGTAATTTAAATAACCATCTTCAGCAGTCCCAAACGTCATTAATCCTCTGAAGACAGAACTACTGACCAAAACAATGAATAACATAGTTTTCAGTTTAACTGCATATGGGAGGAAAGCACTCTCCATTACAATGATGAATCAAAAAGCAAATAGTCTCCATAATTGTAAATGCCAAATGTCACCCAAGGTAACCAAGACACAAGTGTGTAGGCTGTAAGACCTCATCATAAAATGATATTGTAATTCCAGTATAATGAAATAACAGTTTTTCCATGACTGAACATACTCTAAAATAGAAAAATATGGGTAAATATTTTCTGTAGTTTAAATTCTGTCTGAGACTGCTTTGCTTAAGTCTGTTCCAACATCAATGAGAAGACCAGTACCTGAAACCGTGAAGTCTCTGACACACAAAGGTCCTGAGAAAGAGCCTTTTAGCTGCAGGTTTTAAGTTTTCTCAGTAGATAATGTTTGTTGTTCATGTTCATTCCAATGCATCCTTTCTCTATCACAGTTATTTCACTGGAAGCTTTAATGGCTCTAACTCTTCTACCCTACTATACTCATTAATGAGCTAAAGCATCAATTTTCTGCCAGTAATGTTCCTTCCTTTTCCTGACACTTTCCGTATAAAAACATCTGATAACTGTGTGATTTACAGAATATTTACAATAACTGAACAATTAAGCTACTAGTAGGAAAAGCTTTTCACAGGAGTATTTAACAGTAGCAAATCTGGAAATAGGAATTACTATTATTATAGCACACTAGGTGGTCACCTGGAGAAAGAGAAATTTTTTTTGTGTAGGAGAGTCCAGGATGAGCAGTAATATTAGAGTGGTCAGAAGGGGAAGTACTGAATGAGGGAGATTACTCCGCTGAGAAAGCATAAGCTAACATATGCCTATACTGACAATTCATTACAATTCCAAAATAGTTATAAAACCCCCCAAAAAATCACTGTCAGATTTTAGATAATTCACTAGTAGGACATACGATTACTTTAACAGGTAATTTTTTCAGAATAAATGAATCACTGAGTTTACACCTGATGGAGATCTGTCAAAGATTCTATTTCACTACTCAAAATAGCGTTAGGTGAATAAGAGACTCTTCAGTTTGATGCCTGAATGAAAGAGCTCTGATCAATCAGAAATATTTTGTTAGGCCTAAAATGAAATATTGCTTTTATTCAAGAACTATTTACCACATTAACCTTATATTTAGGTTAAAATAAAAGAAAAAAAGAATCACCACTTTGAAAAGTCATTCTCATTTGAAAAACTTGAAACCAATGATTAACTTTTTAAAAAATTACTGGTTTTAGCAGCTAAAGTTTCTTAGATTAACTTCACATGAACTTGCAAACAGACTCTAAACTCTAAAGAAAGCTGCAGCTTCAGAGGACTGCATTTTTTCCCTTCCTTCCATCCCCACTGGTGCTCCCCAAATTAAGGACTTGGAGAAGCATTGGCTGGAAAGAGCCACTGGAGGTCATCCTGCCGTACCTCTGGCTTGGGACTACCACCAACTCCAGGTGAGCTCAGTCACACCTCTGCCCAGCCAAGCCTTGAAAATCTTTGAGGATGAAGATTTTACAACCAGAGTGACCTGTTCCAGAGTTGCACTACCCTCCCTGAGAAAAGTTCTTCCTAATGCTCATTTTGTACCTGTCAAGCTGTAATTTATGGCCTGTGCCCCGTACCATATCATCTGGAATTATCAATAAGATTAACTCTTACCCAGCTAGGAAGCTGTCACAAACTCTTAAGGAACTATAGTAAAGAAGCAACCTTTCTGAAAATAATAAGCTCTAGCATTAGAGATACAGAATTGACAATTCTGCAAGTCACGTAAAAGTGTCTTGAATTTCTGTAGAAAATATAGATCTCAGTCTTTAGGAAAACAGGTATTGATAAGTTCAATTACGTATATTTTTCTGAGATATTAGTGCAAGAAAGGTGTTACAGGGCTTTTTCTTTGTTGTAGTGACCATACACATAATCACCTGTTCTGGTTTTGGATGTAGTTAATTTTCTTCATAATAGCTAGTATGGGGCTATGTTTTGCATTTGTGCTAAAAACTATGTTGATAATGCGGAGATGTTTTAGTTGTTGCTAAGCAGCACTTACACTGGTCAAGGACTTTTTCAGCTCCCCGTGCTCTGCCGGGTGCACAAGAAGCTGGGAGGGGACACAGCCGGGACGGCTGACCCCAACTCACCAAAGGGATGTTCCATACCATATGACATCATGCTCAGTATATCAAGCTGGGGGAAGAAGGAGGAAGGGGAGATGTTCGGAGTTATGGCGTTTGTCTTCCCAAGTAACCGTTACGCGTGATGGAGCCCTGCTTCCCTGGAGATGGCTGAGCACCTGCCTGCCCATGGGAAGTAGTGAATTAATTCCTTGCTTTGCTTTGCTTCTGCGCACAGCTTTTGCTTTACCTGTTAAACTGTCTTTAACTCAAGCCACGAGTTTTCTCACTTTTACTCTTCCGATTCCCGCCCCTGTCCCACTGGGGGGGAGTGAGCGAAAGGCTGCGTGGTGCGCTTAGTTGCCAGCTGGGGTTAAACCACAAATTACTAACGGAAATACCAAAAAAAAAAAAAAATACAGGGTGTAAAAAATAATGTCTGTTGGAGGCTGCCATTTCTGCTCATTTTCATGGGGAAGGATTTAATAGAGAAATTGTTTTAAAACACTTTTATAATAATGAATTGTACTGTACAGATGCTTTGAAATACTTGAGAGAACTTCCAAAAACATACAATTACAGCTACTTGAGGTAGTTCAAGAAGCCCAGAGTAGAACGTTTTCTTTTTACAACTGTCTAGTGCTTTAAAATTGATTTAGCAAGAGCCCATCTAATTTCAATGGATTCCCTTGGTTTTCATCTTTTAACTTTCAAAAGAAGTGTAAAAGAATGTTCTCATTTTTACACACAATAATGGCAGTGAAAGCAGAAACAACAAACAGAACAAGCAATTCCTCAGCTCATGGCTTCTGTAGTCTCCTTTCCCTTGATTAAGTTGTAATCAAGTCCGTGAATGCAAAGCAGGACAGGAAGAACTGATTATGTCTGGATTTGGTGAATCTCACCCTGATAGACTATTTATTTCAATGATGAAAGACTACGTTTCTGAAGGGCTATTTTATTTAAACAGGAAACAGTATCTGATTTTCAATAAAATTATGAACATGTTGTTTTTTTCCTGTGCTCAAGGATAAGATAGCCAAGACAGCAACAACAAATTTGTTTTAATTCTTCGCCCATATTCAGGTGTAGTATGCAAACCAAGCTTGAAAATTTTTATTGTACCACTGTACATACCAGTTTAATAAATACTATTCTCCCTCATAAAGCACAAACTGATGAAAACAAAAATTCATTTTTCTAAACTCCCCAATGCTTCTAGGTACAGAAACACATCCCTCAGTGTAATACCCCTATGGGGGAGTTCTGTACTAGCACAATCTAAATACAATAAAAATTCTTTTTTTAAGAAGAAACCCTTCTTTTCAATCACAGCATTAAGAAACAAAGGCAAATAAAACCAACATGATAAGCTATAACATAAAAACTTTTTATTTCTGTTCTATATCTAAGCTCCATGGTTTTTTGAGTGGGTTCCAAATGTGCTTAAATGAATTCTCCAGTCCCCAATGTTTTAAAATAATCACTTTTTAAAAACTTTCACTGTGCTAATGTTTGTTTCCATAGAAACAGGACTGAAAGCAGGAGCTGCTGTTAAAAGAATTAGAATTCTCTCCCACAAATGAAAGACTTAAAAATAATAATATATTAATAAAACTATTGTCAGAATATATATTTTCTCATTTTGCAAAAACAGAGCATGATCTTACATCCACTGGAGTTAATAGGACTATAACTTGTGATTACAGTAGAATGAGCCTAATCGCTAAGAACATATTAATGAGTTAAAAAATGTGATCAAAAGACTATTCAGTTAAATGGATAATCTTTAAATGGATTTTTAAATTAAATTTACCAGGTGACTGTCAGGTGAGGCCATTTTCAGAAATATTACAATGAAGAATTACGAGCCAAAAATGTAAAACAACAGACACTAAGGATTATCACTATTTACATAATTTATTTATATTACTGTTCCTTTTTTTTTTTTTTTGAGAGTGAATTACTTCATTAGAGTTCCTGATTGGAAGTCTTTTACAGTTAGTCAGATACATTTCTGAACTCCAGCCAGACAGTAATTGAATCTATGGACATCACGCTGGCATAAACCTATTTTACAGTAAGTGGTTTGTGTTTTTCCCCTTCACAAAAGCCATTCTAAAGTGCACCTATCTGCATACCTTAGAAACATTTAAACACCTACTGTAAGTAATAACTTAAGAAATCATAATTTACCTCTTCCAAAGCCATAACTTCAGTTAATATCTTGAAGAGAATCTATCCAGGATTGGCTTGCAGTGAGGTTCCTGAACTCACAAAAATCTTACCAGTGCAGAGTCCTACTGAGTTAAGACACTGCGTTATTTGGATTCATTGCTGCACAAGTACAGTTTTTATGTCTGAAATGATACACAAAGACAACTTTTCCTCCTTTGCATCAACCCCGACCACTTCACTCTCTGGATAAGCTTCTGTTATACTGCATATATATACTACTATGCAGAAGAGCAACGAAGCTTGTGAAGGGTCTAGAGCACAAATCATCTGAGGAGTGGTGGAGGGAACCAGGGCTGTTTCGCCTGCAGAAAAGGAGTCTGAGGGGAGACCTTCTTGCTCTCTACAACTACCTGAAAGGAAGTTGTAGCAAGGCAGGGGTCAGTCTCTTCTCCCAAGAAACAAGCAATAGGACAAGAGGAAACAGCCTCAAGCTGTACCAGGGGAGGTTCAGATTGGATATCTGGAAAAACTTCTTCACCAAAAGGGTTGTCAGGCACTGGACCAGAGAAGTGGTTGAGTCACTATCCCTGGAGGTATTTAAAAGCTACATAGACGTGGCACCTAGGGATATGGTTTAGTGGTGGACTTGATGATCTTAAAGGCCTTTTCCAACTTGAATGAATCTAAGATTAAGGCAGACACAGCCTTTGATAGCTCATGTTTGCATGAAGCTTTGGGATTTCTCATCTGCACAGCTTAAAGAGGCCCAATGAATCAGTATTTGTCACAGTGACAGCAGCACCCAGGGTGTGACACACACAAAATAAATATTTTCATCTTCAAAGGTTAAATCTTGACTTTTTAATCACCTAATTGGTTACACTGCTGTTCTCAATAATTTCCCATGCCTAGTCAAATCCCTCCTGCTCTCCTGAAGCCCTCAGCCTAGTTAGGTTGACTAACCTGAATATTGTTGTCAGCATAAATTTTATTATGCAAATACCTTTGCTGGCATTCTGAAAGATGACATAGGTTTCTGTATCCTTTCAAGCTGAAACCCATCAAACAACGGATACCAGTCTTACTACAGACTCTGAGATCCACCACTGAAATTGGTGAACCTGTGTGAGATTAAGACATTTAGCATTTTCATAGTCAGATATTCAGTCTGGAGAATTCAATGTATCTGCTGGCCTATGGTTGGAGGGAGAGGTTTGCACTCTTCTGTGAGGGTAAAACTTATAAAGCTTAAAATACACTGATTTACTTTCCTATGCTCACAATTTTTATCATATATAGGAGAGAATTCTGACAGATGAACCTTTGCAGAAAATATTGTTGGACTTTACAAACATGCAGGTATTTTAATAAGCTTTTTTTTTAAACATTATATCAACCAAACTACTACCTACATCTCTTGAGTCCACATATTTTAATCCACTCTACAAGAAGATGACTTCCAGTACTTTTTTCAAGAGAATCTATTTTTACTAGCAGGTTAGCCTGCTCATTTCTAAATTCCTTTAAAATTCTGAAAAAAAGAGACATTTAAAATCTTTTAATTTGAAACTTACACATTTACTATTACCATCTCAGGTTTTTGTCCATATTAGAAAAACACTCCCATGAAAAAAGTTTCTTCCTCCAAAATGCACCATGATTCAGGAAAACAGTTAACTTCTTAACACTGTTATCTACCTTCCTTGGTTTCTCCCTCTGGCTGACCAAAGAAGCCATCAATTCCTTTGAAATATCTTGACAGTGGGCAAGTACTTCTTTAAGATTGTTTTATCATTGGAACTGTCTACACTAGGACTTTAACTCTAATTTTCTAATTTTTAAATCCAATTTTCTAATTTTCATTCTAGATATTTTGTGCTGTAATTTATGCTTTTTTAAAAAATCTCTACAGCTGAATTTAAACTCTGAAGTATCTATGTTTGCCGCAAGTAATCAAACTTTGCTTGTGAGATTATGACATTAAAGTGCCATTTGTCAACAAACCAAGGATTTCACTTCCTTTAATTTTGGTGGTAGGCTGGTTTATTTTTATCACTGAATTCTTCATTGATTGAAATCCTCTGCCTAAAGGTTAGTTTAACTCTGTTAGATTTTGGCACTTTTCTTATCATTAGATGGTATGAAATTCTTTGGATATAATATGGCTATTTCAAGTGTGATCCAATTTGTTCTGTCTGTAAAGTTGATTGTCAGGTACCACATAACTGTATTGATTTTTGTTGAGACTCTACTGTGTTTCAGGAGCATCTGTTATAGCAAGGCTCTTTCTATGATATTTCTTCTCATTGATTTCTGCTTCTAAGTAGAGCTAATAAAAACTGGCAAGCATTTTTCATTCCCCAAATTACATGTAAATGATAATATGTTTTCTTAAAAAGCACTGCCCACTGTCCCCCTCAACTGGCAACTACTTACAGTTTGAGGACATTTCAGGTTAAAAAAGGAAATGTTTACAATAAAATCTTGATAAAAAGTACAAAAAAAAAAAAATTAAAGCTTTGTCATCTGGTGCAAGGCCTACTAGCTTAATCCAATGTTTTTGCTTTTAGGTCGGCAGTACTACAGTGGACTTCAGACAACATCTGTATTCACTTTGGACTCCCCATTCAGTCTTTCCTCTGTCTTTGCAACTTGTTTTGTTGCTAATTACAGATGATCACATATTTATGGTCAATATGGACTGAGTATTCCTTTATTTCCCCTTCTGTTCGTGTCTTCATTGTAAAACAAAAATGAAGTCACAGCCTATTCATTTTGAAAGACAAGTTTTTATCTTGTGGAAAGGAGTCTTAACACCCATATTGGAATTTTTGAGTTATCCTTGTACTCAGTGTCTCATAGTTTATAGCCAGTGTTAAAATGCCCCATCAGTAGAAACTTCTTATTTCAAAATGTTATATGAACAGCGTCTCAGTTTCAACAACTCAGTACTTCACCACATTTCACCAGCAGCTTCTCTGCACCCTGGGCTACAAGAGAAAACACAGCACTGGCACAGATGCCACTCAATGCCTATGACATCTTTGGATGCCCATGACATCTTTGGATGCCCAGAGGTTCACGACTTCCCAGTGACTCGCGACACCACCAGCGAGCCCACCGTGTTCACTCTGGAGGTAAAGCATCCACAAGACCAAATAGTCTAAAACATCTCATGTGAACTCAGATCAAATTAATCTTGCCTCTTCTACTACAGTGGAGTTATGGCAAGATCACTGGTAACATCAACTGGAAGAAAACAGCCTACCTTTGAGTTTTTACGGAATAGGACACAGCATTTGTTCAGTAGCATTCCTGCTTTGGATTCCCAGACATCCTCATTTCCCATTTTTGTGCATGAACAATAACAACATTCAATGCTTTGCAAGGACAAGAAAAGTTACCACCAAAGACTAGAAAATAAGCTTAGGAAGTTCAAGCTCTAATTTTAGTTTCCTGTTAGAAGGACTTTGCCACAGCGTATTCATAGTTCCATATAATCTTCCCTCTCAGTGCACATAAAAGCAGAAAATCGTTGGCTGAAATATTTTTTCCCCCTTTTTTTCCCCCTGCTGTTGCAGATTCCCTTATTTATGTGCATCTTTTGCTTTTATTTGCTTCACAGTTAAGCCACTAGCATATTCTATATTCACAGTTTTAAATCTAATTCTCCCATCTCAGCATTTTAGTGATGTTAGGTTTGCCATTATTTCATCAGCAAATCAGACAGATTCCAACTGCTTCCTCCAGCCTATTCATGCACGTCCTCTAATTCACAGTTCTGCATGTTCATTTAGGTACACAAACTTTATGTGGCCCTTCCCACACCTTCCCTTATGTTCAAATCCCAGACACTTCATTACATGACACTTCATCATTCATCTCAAACAAGGACTCCATACAAGGAAGCAAGCTTTCAAGCATGGTACCACGCACACTTCTGATTATTTATAACTAAGCACGTTAAAGCACATTATCATGTCAGTGTACTTCCAAAGTCTTCACTGATTTTGTTAATCATGTAGACCAGTGGCAGGATTAACTTAAATGAAAGTAAGCTAGACAGCAATTTGAATTCTCATTTTAGCAGACTGCTAAGTGTCATACATATGGAATAAAAACAATAATTTCAGTATTGTTTTTCTGAAGGATTCAATGAAAATATTAATTCGTTCCACCATACCTTAAAAAATGATAATAGGAGCACAATTATATTTCATGAACAGTGTTTCATCTTGATATTTTTTTCTTTCCTTAGATATACCCGGTAGAATAGGAACATCTTAGATAATTGCACAAAAGAAAGTACAATCATATACAGATCATATTTTTTGTTACTTTTGCAAGACCCACACTCATAGACAAATGCTGTATGTTTTCCTATGAATACACAAGAGCAGCATCAGTGAATTTATGCAAGCAACACGTTTCAAGACTGCCAATAAAGAAGCATCATTCAAACTGCACTGTATTTTATGAATAAGCCTGTAATGTTATATTATGATGAATCCATCTGACATTCAGCGGTGTGATGCAGTGCATAGTAATTACAATAATGCAGTGCATGGCTGTAGCTTATTATATGCATATGGAAGACACCAATGTCTTTAGGATGGACATTTAACTCAAGGTAGGAGGAGAGAGAGAGAAATAGACTCAAGGAATATAAGAAAGTCCTCATCTCAAAGTCTGATGGTATTCTGAGATTCTATGTATTCAATATACACACTCACACGCGCACACTGTTAAAGCAGCAGAGGGATCTTATTGAATTAGAATGGAAGTCGTTCTTTTTTAAAAAAGGTATAGCATATTATGTTTGTGATTTCTTGACTTTTGAATGGACAACAGGGTATTTTTTTTTAAATTTAAAAGAAATGTTATCTATTGTCAATATTTCCAATGGATTTAAGGAAAAAAAAATAATTAGATCTATCTATAAAAGTTCCCTTTCCTCCCCAGCTCAGGGAATGGACTTGTTCTTCAAATCGATTAGAAGGAAAGTCTTATAAGAAATACAGCTCGTCTCAATTACATCTGCCTTACACCATATTGTTTGATTTTCCATGTCTTAATTTTTTGAGATTCAGATTCTTTTTTTGTTTGCACAATGGAGAGATTAATTTGAAAAATAGGAAAGAGAGATTCTTTCATTTTAACAATGCTACTCATTAATATGTTGAACACATGTTCTAAGTATATTATTCTTATTCCCCTCCAGACTTTGAGTCACTATGGTATTTTCTTCCCTTCTTGCAACTCTATAATGTACAGCGCAGCTCCAATTTATGATGTGTTGAACAAAGCACAACAAAGAAATTAAGAAGGGGTCAATAGAAGCTGTTAGCTACAAACACGTTACAGGCAATATACAACACCAGCGGTTGAATATTGACCTCCGGGCATTAACTCTATATATTGGCATGCCATGCTACAGCACATGAACACATAGTCATCTTTACAACACAGAGCGGAATTTAAGAGACTCACATAATTGCCTGCGAGAAGGTACAGGAGCACTTCCAAATGCTGTGCCCTGTAAATAAAACACATTTTTTTTTTGGAGCAAAGGATGTCAGGTTAACAGCAGCAGCAAATGAAAAAAATGACAAGACATGAAGAAAATGAAGGCAGTGAAACGAAATAGAGACTCTTTAGATAGAGGAGCTTGTTGTTACTGAAAAACTGCAGTTCCTATTTTCAGATAAACATAAATTATAATGGAGAATGTTCTATGAGTAATCCACCCATCAGCAGACACAATGAACCAAAAAAAGAGAAAAAAAGAGAGAGAGAAGAAAGAAGAAAAAAAAAGTATCAGCTTAAGACAGGCATGCTCACATCTGTCAGATATTAAATTTGATGGAAAGAACAATGTACGGAGTGTATATTAAAATGAATTCCTTTACAAAAGTAAGACGGCTCAATTACACCAATGTCTTAGCTGATACTGACACTGTTTGAAGGTAAAGTACATTTCAAACAGGTAGGAAGGAGAGTGAGCACAATCAGTTTGTTTCCTGCCACCTCCTCCTCATCTTCTCTCCAAAATTCTTTAACAAGTCCTCACTGGGTCAGTTTGATGACAGCTAACAGGAAGCAGCTTTATTAAATCCCTGATGAATATACGTGGTATGCTTTTTCAGTAGATAGCATACTTCATTTTTGGTGTATTATGCCAGCAATCACTACACATCTCTGAAAGACCAACTGTGTGTGTAAAGAAAATATGAATCAAATGCCAAGCAAGCCATACCAGTTGGGATCTGTATGCAAGCTTCTTCCAATGTGATCTCTTACCCCCACTCTGTCTTCTGCCTGGCCCACCCACCCCCAACCCCCCACCCCCAAAAAAAGAAAACAAAACAGCAACCCCCCTCCCCCCCAAAAAAACCCCAACCAAACAAACCAAAACCAAAACTAAACCAAGCCCAGAAAAACAAACAGAAAGAGATTAAGAGGATGACTAACTAGGTAAGGGGAAACTCTAGTGTATAAAATTTGAAGATCAGTGTTAAAACAATGTTGTTTCATTCTGAATCTAGATCACGAATTAGAGCTTTCCTTCAAGTTTGTATCCAAGGCTGCATCCACCTTCCCAATATAAAAGGGCACACTGATCACTTGGACTGGGTAGTCAAGGATGACTAATTCCAGTAATATTTAGATTGCACTTATTGCCTTAAAAAAAAAACCACAAAACCAAACCAAAAACAAACACCTGAAACTTATGAGACTTGAGTGGAGCTTGACTTCCTTTGAAGTCATTTTGAATTCCACCATCTTTTTGAATTCAAGGCTGGGAACTGATTTACTAGGCATTTAGGTAGTGCTAGGCATTTGTTGTTTGAGATAATTTTCTCTTTCAGGTGTGAAAAAAAATGCTGTTTTTCTTCACATTGGAAGAGTGAAGCATATATATGAATATCTAGAAAGTCCCACAGATAAACCATTTTTACACCACTGCACCCATACCGCTTTATTTAAGGAAAACCAGAATAATTAGGCTTATTCATCACTTCAGATGTCATGGCTGTGCCGCTGAGACCACAGCTTGCTATGCTGTGGTGACACGCAGCGCTGGGTAGCTCTGCAGAAGCCATTTGTCTCACTATGCCCCAGGCTTGTCACTCTGAGACTAACTCCTTTCTGCAACTGAAGTAAGAGGTTACAGCCACTGCAACAAGTAGCCAAGGCAGAAAGCTGGGGTTAACTTGTGTTGGGGCAGCAAAAACACACTAGCTGCCTCTCTTGTTCCCATGGTTGCCCATGCCGCCAGGAAAAGGCAGTAACCTCTCCTATTTACCAGCAAAACGGTGCAAGCAGGCAGAGTGCTCAAAGCCCTTTCTTCCAGGGCAAGCGGTGCCCTGCAGGTGCACTATTCCCCAACCCCATAGTTATTTGTGCACTGCCAAAGTCCACCTTTATCTGCAGCTAACTTCTCAAACTAACCAAAGGACAAGTTGGTCTGGGTACCAAACCTAATCATACATTTGGCACTTAAGTAAGGTCTTCAGTAACTACTAAGGCTTTACCAATTATTTCCAGTGCTTCCTTAAGTCTTTTGCAAACAAAATACAGTTATTTGAAATACTAAGAGTACATGTGTTCATCTAAGGCAAAGCTAGAGGTATTGAAGAACAGACATTACACAGGGGCAGTACCATAGTCTCCCCATTCTGCCAACTATATGTTATTCTGCTTTGCTTAAAGGCAGCTTTCTAGTAAAGCCGAGGTATGCAGTGGTACCTTATATTAAGGTACCTCCTAAAAGTAAGTTTTCAATTCATCATTTAAAGACACTGAAATGGTTTGTGAAACCATATATAAAACCAGAAAGCACAAAGTAAATTGGTCTGACAATGGTTACCTCACTGCTTGCTTATTCAGCCAAAAGTACTTTTTTCTATGCTTTGAATGTGTAGCATCTACATTTTCCCCCTCATAAATCAAAGAATGTTCAAACAGCCTCAACTTACACAAATCCATTCAACCAATCGGGAATTTAATTACTTATTGTTAGCTACTATTATCACTACTGACACCAATTAAGTAATGTATTTCTAATGACATAATACTCCTTTGAAAAGCAAGATGCCAATGAATTTGACTGCATTACTTTTTCATGTTTCTGTTTTCCAGAGGGAAAAGGATATACATCTTTATCTTTTAACCAGGTCTTCCTTTCCTTTTTTTCCCCTCATATTCCAGAAATAAGTGTTATCCTTCAGTATCATCTGGCACAATAAGGAAATTTTTTCAAAACTAAGCCAAGTTTCAGACATTGTCTGTGGAAAATCCAGGCTCTGCTGGAACTCTTAGTAGTTCCACAGTTTTAATCACATATAGCTTTTTTTCTGTCCAGTCTGTGTGGTATAACACTTAATCCTAAAGGTGTCTAGGCTTCCATGACGTCTCCAGTGGTAAATACTGTCTTAAGTTTTCCAAGTGCACTGTGGTTCCTAGAAATATAGAGCCTTACACAGGGATAAGATAATGCTATTAATAATGTATAGGCATTACAGTTACCTTGAAGTTACTAACTTAATGATTTACATAAGTTAGCACACTCGTCTGAAGCTTCAAAGTGGCTAACCCTTCCCTGCCTTTTTGCTGTATAATTTTAATTATGAGATCACTTACAGAACAGTATCTCTCAAAATATTGCTCTTTGTGCAGAGTAAAGTTTGAATTTGGATTCATCTTTACATACTGTCACATGCATTAGGCTCACCGTAGGACACTGATGTATGTTAAGCATTTCCATACATTTTAGATGTACGTAACTCATTTTCATTTAAGAAGCTCTGACAGTTCTTTTAGAGGGTACATAAAACATGATAATCATGGCATCCTCTAAACACTTATCATGTAAATGTACAGAACTGAGGTGCAGGTTCAACATCTTGGGATCACTGTGGAAACATTTTGGTCGATCACTCTGCCTATATCAGCTCAATGTCACTTAATGTTTTAATGCTAAACTCCCAGTGAGTCCATGTTGTCACCGAGAAGCAGGAAAAAAGTTTTCCTGATGAGTGTATTTTTACCTTCTGCTTTTCTACTTCAATTAGTTCTAAAGATCTTTTTGACCTAACGTACGTAAGTAAATCTCTCTCTGCTAATTCATTTAACACAGAATAAATTTTAAAAATTATATTCTTAATATTACTACATACATTATGCTTCCAACAAATACCAAAATAGTCTAATGAGCGTAGTAACTTACATTTCCTCATCAGCCGATTAATGTGCCAGTGTAAGGGAACTGAAAAAAAAGTTGCAGTTTGTGATCAGAGACCTTTCTGGAGGGAAGGTCTAAAAACAGACAGCCCCTGCATTTCACCTTTGAATATACAGGTGAGGAGTAAACAGTCACCAGTACCTGAAAAGTCAGAATTCAGCAGCCAAGAAAGAATCCATCAAGAGCTGGAAGCCTCTAAAAATGAAGCTGTCAGGAATCCCCATTTATACAACACCTGGCCTATTCAGTGGACCGATGAGGGAATACAGTTTTTAGGACTGCAGCACAGTAGGACAAGAAAAAGCACCTGCTCGGGTCTTGATTCTTGCCCCATCCTGTGGCACAAAAAACCCAAGTATTGAGATTTCAGTCCAAAGCACTTGCTGGCCTCCTTCTCCTGGAAGGGCCAGAGCTCATCCTCGAGAATGGAACTGCTAAACCTGTGTCATGGTTTTAGCTGAGATAGAGTTCATTTTCTTCACTGCAGCTGGCACAGTGCTGTGCTTTGGACTGAGTATGAAAACAATGTTGATAACACACTGATGTTTTGGCTGTTGCTGGGTAGTGCTTGTATTAGGCAAGGACATTTCTAGCTCCCCATGCCCTGCTGGGTGCACAAGAAGCCGGGAGAGGGGGGGGCACAGCTGAGAGAGCGGATTCAAACTGACCAAAGGGATATTCCATATCATGTAACGTCATGCCCAGTATGTTAACTGGGAGGAGCTGGCCAGGGGAGGGAGGCAGCAATCGCGGCTTGGGGACCGACAGTATCAGTCGGCGGTTGGTGAGCAGTTGTATTGTTTGCGGTTCCGGTTTTTTCCTTTTTCCCTTTTCCTTTTTATGATATTATCATAATTGTTACTTTCATAATCAATATTATTATAATTATTATCTTATTGCAATTGTTAAACTGTTCTTATCTCAACCCCCAAGGTTTTTTTTTACTTTTGGTCTTCCAATTCTCTCCCCCATCCCACAGGGGTGGGGGGAGTGAGCGAATGGCTGCATGGTGTTTAGTTGGCCTACTGGGGCTGAATCACGACAACCTGTCAGCATCTTCCATCTGTAAATGCAAGGCCCATTCGCACACTTTTTGGAATTTAAAGGGAAAGCAAAAAGCTTAAGAGCTCCATGTAACCATATTAATTTCTTTAATATTACCATAGCATCAGATGCTGAACTAAGCACTAATCAGCTAGTTAACTCATGCTTAGGATAGATTCCCTGGAAGGTCTATTCCCTTTGAAAGCAGCATAAAGACTTATTTTTCTGTGTGTTCCTCTGCCATGCAATTCCCTGTTCCTCATGAGGAAAAAATAAGAAAGGCTTTCATTTTATCTTTTCTGCCACTGTATAACATAGCCTCAGCATCCCCTCATTGTTAATGCAGGAATGTTTGATTACCCAAGACATCCCTAAAGTTAATGTGGATTTTATGCACCAGACAAATAGATACACTGTTGTTCTATTTACATTCCTTCAGCTAGTCATTTATAATTTCTTCTCACTTAGCTTTCAGAAATGCAATCAGAATGTTACAAAACTCAGTTCTTTTTGAAAACACTATAAAATTTTAATCTGTCAAGGTGAGAGTGTGACAGTTTCTGCCAGGAGTCACAGTTAAGTATTCACTGGAAGCTCTAATGAACTCAGCAAGGGAACCTGGCATTTAGTTCCCATAGCTATTTTATTTCTCACATCCTCACATTCAACAAAATCAGTTATTGTCAATTTTTTAAAGTAATGACCACAAACGCCAGCCAGCCTAAATATTTGTGACTGTAACTATTTTGGGACAACAGTGGCAAGGAAGTCTGAATGAAAAGGGTTCATAATGCAACCTGTTCAGTGAAGTAAAACATCCAAGTACGTATTAGTTTGCTGTTTGAATGAAGCCCTTCAGTAAAATTACTTTAGCAATTGCATACATTTCCTACATCTCTCTGCACTCTAAAGTTATGAGTTCACCTGTTATTAACCATATATAGTGACTGAAGTCCTCTGGGTTCAGCCTGAGCAACTTGGAAGTCTGAATACTGCAATATATGAAATGATCAAATCAATCCAGCTGAACTGAATACCCCCTCTGCAGCATAACTACACAAATACTGCTGTTCTTTTTGTGTCACTTGCTATAAGGAATCTCCAGAGATGTGTTGGACAACAGACCAATCAATGCCAGGAAAAAAACAATAAGAGCTCACTACCCATCAACTGAATGTTTTTCCAATTCATACTCTTTTCTCTTAGAGCACAAAACCTACCTACCTATTACATGGTTAAAAGGGCACTGATTAAAAAAAAAAAAACAAAAAAAACCAACAACAAATTAAAAAAAAACCCCCAAACCGAAAACCAACCCAAAACTCCAAAACCAACCCCACCCCACCAGCCCCAGATTATTATTTTTTAAAGAGGCTACTCATGGTAGGCATTTTGAAAGCAGCTTGTAACAGCTGATTTTACCATGTGAGTCCCTACTCAACTCTTCACCTTGATACTAACGTCCCACCACTTATTCTTCCTTCCATAAGTGCCTGAGATGCCTGCAGCAGGTTTCTTCATTTCAGGCCATGGAAATTCACTCATTTTGATAAAAAACCCCTGCTCTTTGTCACACCACCTATTTTTGTGTGAGCTGATTCAGTGGGACTGTTTGTTAGGATAGCCCTGCCGTGTTTTCTACCTGAAATTCAGATACTGCCTTTTAGCGTTCACTCCATTTCTCATTTAAAATTTTAAGCACTGAGACCATGTCTTCTTATGTAGAATTGATCCATCCTTCAGGCTCATTTTGACAAGTTGAAGAAATGATCATTCGAGTACAGAGAGATGCAGTGTTTGATACTTTGGAAGAATAATAGTCTGCATAAATATAAATGAAAAATTTTAGTCAAAGTAGTGGCATTAAGGACAAAGACCAAGGCTTTAAGGCAAAACTCAAGCAGAACAGGAATTCTTTTTTTCTATTTAGATAGATGGGATTAGAATATGCTAAAAAAACCCAAGCAAACAAAAAACCCTCACTACTTTTCACAAGCAATTGTTTACAACTTAATCTCTTTTATAGCATTATCCAACTTTAATAACAGCCAACACTCAGCCTTTACGATCCCTCTGATGAAAAATTGCTTATCATTTCTGTCTTTTTCCTTTATTAGATTTTGGATTGCAATGTGTTTTACCTTAAACAAAGACACAAGAAAAATACTTTGTTCCTATGGTGGCCTGAAATACCACAAGGCCTTCATTCAACTCCAAAATATTTAAAGCTATGTGCAATTGGAGATGATAGCACAGCAACCACCCGTATTTATTTTCATTTTTTTTGAAAGCTATGCCAGGCATGAACAAAATTACTGAAAGAAAATAGCCTCAAGAGCAAATGCGGTTCCATAGTCTATAGATATATTAATATAAATATGTTCCTCCTCCAAATATCTTCCAAACTGAAGTTATAGCTCAATAAGGAAGACATATTTCCATCTTAAGGTTATCAGTAAATATTTTACTAGCAGTCTCTTGGCTCATTTTCAACCCTGAATCAAGATTTACATGCACTTTTCAGCAATCTGCTTTCACATATAAGTGAAAGATCCTAAAACACACTTTCACACCACAGTTTGGATTGCAATCACATAAGGCCAAACTATACACACTACGTTAGATCTAGATACAATCAGACAAGGCAGTAACAGTCTGGCTACCTACAGTCCATTATGTGACTGCAATAGGATAATTGTTTCAAATGGATAATCCAGCTAAAGTTTCTGTATAGCTAGCTTGCATTTGTTGATTGGATGCTTCCTTGTAACTCTCTTACTAGCAACAGCAATCTGCTCAAATTGCTTAGGTAGAAATTTCGTATAAATTGTGAATTCCTGAATCCCTCACAATCTGCTGAAATACTGTTCTTCCATTTAAAAAAAAAAATTATTTTTAAACATAATTAAAAAAACCCAGGAAATAGGAAAATATTAACTCACTGGCAGACATCTCATTCACACTAGAGATGTCATGTTACATTAATTTCTTAATCACTTTATGACCTGTCTGATACCTTATCCTCTCAGGGGACTTGAATTAAGAGAACTTGAATTTAGCTATCCCTGCCTTCAAGCTTGTACAAGTTGTTTTAAAGCCACCCTGCTTTGCTCATTCAAGTCTTTCATTAACTTGGTCTTACAGGCCTCTTAGGCGCTCTTGCCTATGACATCTTTCATTTAGAACATATTAAGTGTTCAGTAAGTGTGTTTCTATTTTAGGGTTGTGCGTTGGAAATTCAGACTGAAACTGCTGGGCAGCCTCAGTACTTAGTCAACTTCTACCACTTTTCTTGTTCCTATCAGCCCCCTGTTCCTGCCAAAAGCCACCCTTCTGCTGACAGTCTGATCTGGGCTGAGACCATGTATTTAGGTCCTCTTACTTGCACTAAATTTTCTACAATTGGCCACTTTTGGTCTCCTTGTAACTTGTTCATAACTATGAGATCCAGTTCTGCAAAGTGATGTTCAGCGACTGTTAGGCACACATAAAAGGTCCCATTTAAAACAACAAACAAAAACAGGAATTCATTGCATTGTATAGCAAGTCAATTTGGCATATGTCTTAAGGACAATTGAAGACTTCTAAGCAATAAATTTTCACATTCATTAGACAGCATGTCCCAGACAAATAAGCACCATTTAAGTTAGTTTAATTTTAGAAAAATACTTTTTGCTGATATTACATTTAGTACAGGACTGTAGATGGCGTAAAGAGCAACGGGTACCTTGCTGCCTCTCAGAGTGCATTACCTTTCCAAGTCAGGTGAATGTCATTTCTGATGTGAACTGGGTGTGATGGGCTGGAAGCAACCCTTATGGGTGAACCTCATATTGTTCAGGAATATGCATAGTGGTTCTGAGACATGGTTACACAGGGGCTTTTTGAAGACTGGACTTCTTTATTCCTAAGTTACTCTCTGCTTCAACCATAGGAAATTTTTTTCATTCGATTCAAAAGGGAAACAAAAAGGCAAATGTTTGTTTGTGAAGTTAATTCTTTTTGCTTCCCATTTTTAGCTGCTATTGCCTCTGTCTACACAGGTAGGTCTTCATATATATATACACATATGCAAAGTGCATTGGGAACATACAAGGAACACTTCAAAAAATACATACAGTGCAGATGTATGCACATCCTATTGACCGATTATCACAGAATCAGGACCACTGTGTTTGGAAGAGACCTCAGCTGGTCACCTAGTTCCCCCTCCTGCTCAAAGCCAGGTGTCATCAATGACTTCTAACAATCATCCCTAAATTAAAAATTCAGAACAGAGAAGGGCAGAGACCCTTGGACGATAATATCTAGATCAGAATATAACACTGCAGCAAATGTTTGTATAAAGTTAAACTGAATGCCTAGGGATTCACATTCCAATTTTAGTTTAGAGTCAGAACCTAATGCTGGAGCACGCATTTACTGCCACCTTTTCAGCTCATATTTCCACTAGAGCTCATTTACTTCTAAAAAAGCCCTCCTGTGCTTTCTTTAAAAACAGTATTAATACTAAAAAGAATCATATGCCAATGAACAATGAATGTGTGAAATTTGGACTTTTCTTCCCATTGCAAACTGCAAATCTATTCACATGCTTAGAAAGCGCAGACCTGCAACATTTGCTTTGCCACGTTGAATAAATACCTCCACAGTTCTACATACTATTTCCTGTAATGGTCTCTGAAATATTCCAGGACAACAAACTCATTTTCTTATTTTTAGGGGATAAATATGAAGTTTGTAAAAATCACCATGAATGCGATTACCACGGCAGGTCCTGATGTGATTACATTATAGGTCTGACCAAAAGTCATTGGAAATCTTTCACGTGCCAAAGTACTTTCTTCTTGTATAAGCTCAAATACAGTGTGGAATTCTCTCTTTATATATTAGTTGTCCACACAAAGTCAGGCATTCTCAGTCCCCAAGCTGTAAGAGAAGATGTTTTTAAAGTTCTTGTTTAACTGAGTTTGTTTTAATTTTGTCTCCCACAAGTTACATAAGTAGATAACATGAATAACGGGATACCACAAATAATACTAGTAGAATTTTTAAGTGACTTTCTGCTTAATTAAACTGATTTAATGGATTCAGTCAGAAATATTGGGATTATAGCTGAAAAATACATATCTATAACAAAAGAAATCACATGGTTATAAAAAAAAAGGTGACAGACTGGCAAGAAAAAAAAAGGAATGGTTATTAGAAGATGTAGTTTTCATCAAGAAAAATCTCAGTCAGTATGAAAGCAATTACCATCGGATCAATGCTTGATATCCCTCATGAAACCATATTAGTACTCCTGCACCCAACCGGTAAATGCTCACATTACAATAAAACACTACTGCAGAGGGGTGGGGATGGGGGAGGCAGGGACGGAGAAAACATTATGGTCCTTGCTTAATAGAAAACTCAAAAATGGATTGGAGACAAGCTCTCCTCTTACACCCCAGCACTGAAGAAAACTGTTATTTGAGAATGGTTTTGCTGCTTAGATCTATATTAATTTGTATCACCTTCAAACAGAATTCTTTTTTTCAGACTGTTGATTTAGCTTTTGCTTCGATACCAAATTAAAATATAAATAAAACACATACCATACAAGAAAAGGGACATGATTCCGGATACACCTCATTTTGATTTTTATTTTATAGGTAGTGCAACAAGCTCTCGGAATTTAATTTCAAGCCTTCTGGTAGTAAATGTCTTAATTTCTCAGCTCCTGAAGATAGTTATCTGTTTTCTTATTCTTTTCCCTTCAAAAGAAAATATTTCTTTTTTGTTTTCCAAATAGGTAGATAAGAACTTATTGGAAGTTGAACCTTACAAATAATAATGAAAAAAGAAACCAACAGGCAAATTAAAACCACACAATTTTTCATGATTCTCACTTCTAAACCATAGCCTGATGTGTTCAATTATGGTTTGATCCACTTCTTTCAGACTCTAAGCTTCTGAACTGATACAATAAAATATGATTCTTTACTGAACCAATGGTCACTTGTGGAAGTTTGCTATTAGATCTAGCTTTGCTAACTGTTTCCTGTCTTTGTTTTCACGTAGTTCTATATATGTGTATATATATGTATGTGTGTGTATTTATATGTATGTATGCATATATATGAGAGGTTTGACCTGTGCCCATCTGAGCAATATAGTATTTCACCTTTGTTGGCATGTAATAGAGGATACCCATTATCTTTTTAAGGAAGCCTTTTAGCGTAGTCTTTCAAGAACATGTTAGCTGTTTAAGGAGTTTACTGAAAAAAACCAACACAACCTTAGAGGGCTGCAGGGAATTACCCTGTTACTTATCTCTGTGGTGCTATTGCTACCTGAATATTTCTGTTGCTACTTGATTTTATACTTTCTTCAGTGGTGAGGATTGGCACACCTTCTAGAAACACTCTCTCTATACCATTTGGTCCTGTCCCTTCCTCATCTTTCATTTAGAAATAATTAGTCGAACATAATCTTTCCAACCTCTTACACCGAAGTGCTTTCAAAACAGGTGAATGCCTTGTAACTACATAAAGCATTCTGAATGCAGCTCAGTCCCTTGCCTTTGTTCCTTATCAGATGCCCTGACATCTTGTTAATGCACATTTCCCTAAGAATAAAATGCTGCATGCCTTGCACAAAGGGCAGTGGTATAACAAAACCTAATTTGGCTCTAAACATTTCTTCCTTCTCACACTCTGCAACTGAACTAATATTTTTATGCAGTCCCAAACCAGAAAAGTCTTTTTACCACTTGATGCATTAAAATTCATTGCTGTAATCAGATTTACTAGTAGTGCATATACCATAATAAATTCCACCTTTTACCAAATGAACAGTAGGCTATCAAGAAAAAAAAAAACCCTATATATTTTACTAAGTTGCTTCATCAATGAGGCATAAAACAAGAAAAAAACAGCAGCGGGGGGGGAGGGGACAAAATGAGGAAACAGAAGAAATGGAGAAACCTGGGTAGAAGTTTGATGGACTAACTGTTTGCTTCTCTCATTAGGATCAACAACAATGCCGAAGTCAAGATGATCTTGGCTACAGCATATGGATGATGCTAGTAGCTGTGTGGAAATTGCTTCTAATAAACAGCTCCAAACACGACTAAAAATAACGCAAGTAACAAGACATTTCTACTTTGAACTCCAAACTGTTGAAGACATTTTGGGTTTAGGTTTGGGTATCTTTGAAATTCTCATTTGATTAGAGCTGATTCACAGCAACATCTAAAGCAGCTTTGTGCAACTGGAGATACATTCAAGCTGTGTCTAGTCTTCTAATTGAAATTTCATAACTTCCCAGATCACGCCTATAGCTCTACCACAACACAGATGAGGTTAGATATGAAAAGAGAGTAACTATTGGAAAGGAGGTTATTAAACACAGTAGAATTGAAACCTGTAGGACAAGGGAAGATATTACAAGAGGTCTTTTGGTGAGGGAAGTGTTAGACACATACATACACATGGGATTTGATACCATACCAAACTTTTCTGAAGTACCACAAAAAATGATAGTAACATCTGTTTGTTTTCTGTATCACTACTGACAGTCACCTTGACTTTTCCTTGTTATTCTGGGGTCGGTTTTATTTTCCTTTTTTACATAGCCTTGAGGCTATGTTCCATTCAAAGAAAGGAAACCAGCTATTAAGAACTACTGATGACAGACAAAACTGTCCTAAAGTGATAGTTGTAAAGATAATGACACACATGATTTTCAAAATGTTACCCCTCTCCCTTAAGATTGTCTACTATAGTAAGAAGGAGGTATTAGCAAGAGTATGAAGTATACATGCAGCAGCTTGTCCAGGGGTTGAGGGCACATTTTTTCTGTCTCCCAGTTTAACAAACATTTAAATTAACATTTGAATGGAAACCAAAGGAAAAAAAAAAACCAAACACAAAAAAACCCCAAAAACCTCCTTTAACTTTGAATCTGCTCTATGCATTAGAACTAAAAAGTTTTTCATAACAGTACCAAGGGGGTATTTGTCTTCCCATCAAAGAACTTGTACCTCTGGGTACTTGTCAGAGTATGCACAAGAGTTTAACTTTTACAAGCCAAGAAACAAAAAATAATTGCAAAAGCTATTTTAAAAGCTGCCAAGGTGTGAATAATAACTAATGTCACATTTAGAAATCAAATCCTTATTTACAGCTTTTTCACTGCCCAGATCATACACCTCCAAATAGAGGTCCCATCTTCATAGAATTGCTTTTTTTGAAGTGAAAGCCATATGATTAAAATTGTTTATTTCACTACTCACTAAGAATCATACTTGAGAATGAAAAATTATTAGCAATTTTATGGCACACAGCACTTCAATATTTTGATACACAACCACGTAATTAGCCTGCAGTGAAAAGAGGCACAGCTCTAAATGTACTGTGAGTAACTTAAAATCTTTGTGAGCGCATGCAAGTGAAACTTCTCAATGTGGCTCATGTACCCAAGCTTACAAAACCAGAATGTTCTTTTTCTCCAGCAGAATATATAGTGCACACTCACACTGCCACTGTGCCTTCCTCAGTCAGACGTATAGCAGGGAAATATTTCACACCATCTTGATTTGAGAAGCTCTTCAACTTCTTTTTCAGAGACTCAGAAAGACTCTAACAGAGAAGAGGCAGAGGATGGATGGTGGAGAGAGAACACCAGTCAAGGAACCATAGTTACTCTTAAGCAACACTTCTCCCCTTCACATGGTACCTACAGTCACAGAAGGAAGGGTGTATGGGAAGGGCATCTAAAATACAGGATGGGGGGAAGCAAGGAGGTTTGAAACTGCTGTCATTTTCAAAGTCTGCAGATCTCCAGGACTTCAAAATCTTCACAAAATCCAGTCCAGGTAGAGAAGAGGGGAAAGAAAAAAAATGAAGATTTTGCAAAGCAAGCTCTACCGTTCAAAGCTCAAGGGAATAAGGTGCAAAATCCTCCAGTTCACAGCATGTCAGTGGAGCTCCATTCTACTGCAAAGCAAATGCAAAGAGGCACTCAAAGGAAAACCTAAATTGCCCAGAAAATAAATGTTACATTGTATGTGGAGGTAACTTCAATGACCCAAGCCCAACAAATATTCTCTGGGCGAGCTAAAGGAAAAAGTACAAGGCATGTCAAGGAAAGACAAGTTCAAAGGTTTTGGAGATCAGCAAAGAAACGCATCACCCACCCAAATACAAGCAACATAGTGCTCCCAATTGGAGAGGAGATCAAGCCAGCTGCAAAGCAGTCTGAAAAGAAAAAGCACATGAGTTTGTTGACCCTACAGCAACCGATACAGTCAAAATGAAGAATGAGAATTGAAGGACTGTAGCTCAGAATTTCACCAATTTCCTGTTTTCTTGTGCTTTACTAACATGGATGAGGCCACCAAGGTCTTGCTTGTGCTCACAGAGAGAACTTGGTTTGTGCCCAGGGCCACAGAGGTGGAAGGTTAATGTACTGACTCGCAGCACTGGCTCACCACTTCCACACAAACCTTCACATGTCTTATTTGAATAGCTTTGTGTCTAGCTGAGCTAGTGCTAGTTAAAATGTGCCAAAACCAATTAGTGAATAAAGATGCTGCTATAGCAACAGCATCTAATTTTCCAATTAGTAATAATTGCTGAAACACCTGCCATAAAACGTAAATACATTTGTATTGGGAGTCTCTGAAACAAACTTTGCTTTAAAGGTTTTTTTAATTGACCTTTATCATGATAATGAAAGAGAAGAAAGTGCCAGTTCCCTTTTCCTGCTATCAAATGTAATACAACTAGACAAAGTATTATGTATTTTTAAGGGAGCCCAAAGAATGTGTCCTAAAGTCTTAAACTAATTAACTACACTGTGCTTAGAGATTCCCAAGCAAGAAAAATTCCAGATGGCAGTCAGTTACAATGAAGAGCAGTGCAATGAATGCAATATTGAAATACCACCTGTAAGATGCAAATGCTCTGATTTGCAGAGGAAAAGACAAAGCGTATAGTAAGTGCTATGGTAAACAACTGTGGGATCAGGCAAGATGTAAATGACCGTATTCACCCTAGATGTGTTCTGAACTCTGAACATGTACTTTTTTACAAGTAAATTTGAGCATATGTGTACTGCCCAGTTCCAGTCACAAAC
The DNA here is from genome assembly GCF_963921805.1 of Phalacrocorax carbo. NCBI lineage: Eukaryota > Metazoa > Chordata > Aves > Suliformes > Phalacrocoracidae > Phalacrocorax > Phalacrocorax carbo. The sequence goes on along the minus strand of NC_087516.1, from coordinate 51,982,019 downwards.
GGAAATGGGACTCACGCTTGCACCTAGAATGTTTTCAGCACCCTCTGGTAGCAGCCACTATCCAGCTACACGTTGGAAGTATCTGAAGTCAGTAAGACGATGTTTATTCCCACTCTTAGCAGCAGTGGATGAGAATGTAAATTCCCATGGTCTTCACATACTTAAATTTTCTATATTTCAAACACTTACCCTTGTTCCTCACCCTGCCAGCAGGGATTATGTAGCTTTCCAGCACTTCTCAAAGATTATTTTGAAAATAATGCCTTGTTTTCCCCACTTTTTGATACGATCCATCAGACTTATCTGTGATCACTCCCCTAAGTACAGTCTTACACACACTGAATTTAGAATAATGTGAGTAATGTGATGGAAAGACATGGCCATAACACACTGACGTTTGTAAATAATTTATTAAACACACATTAACTATGGGCAACTGTGGAGTGATTACTGGGGGTGAGATTACTAAGGCTGAAATTATTGTGGCTAAAGTCCTATACACATTTCGTAAAAGTTAATTTCCAGAGTGGAATGCAGTTGGCATGCTGGAAACTGGTTCAGTGATTGTCCCCTAAGCTACATCAACACCTGCACTCTTAGATGTGAGGAACATTGAGGGAGCTCGGTGTCCTAATCTACGGGAGATAACTGGAGGAGGGAGTGAAGCGAAGGCTTCATGGCCAAGCTCGTCCATAAGTCACCACAGATATGGGGGCTGGATGGAACCATGGAACCATGCCCGGACATCATACCCTGTGGGTGAACTTTGCTCATTATAACCTCATTATAATACTAAAATACACACCTCCACCCCAAAGTTACCCGCCTCCAAGGTACGACCACCCCTCACTGAGCATGCACTCTGAATTTCTCTTTGTCTATACCTTTAAATTGAAGCAAGGAATTTCTAAAGTATGTATGACTAGTCACTCAAGCTCCACCTAAAACATAAAATAGTATAAAATGACCCCAAGAGAGAGGGATGTTGGGGAAGATACCATCACAGACTACTGGGATCAGTTGACAGGCTGAACCTCTCTTCTCCCCCATAGGGACACCTGCTGGGTAAGACTCGAACACTTGGTTATACCAAGTGATCCCCCGGGAAATTTAGAGAACAAGCTTGTTGTTTTGTGTTTTAGTGCTTTATACTTGCACGTGCTTTGCAGACAGTGTCTTTATCACCACCAATCCAATAAGAACCTGTATTTCTGTTGTTTCATTAAACCGCACTATTAGTGAATCTGGCTGCGAAGTGTTATTGGGCACGACTGGACTAATAGTGATCGTCCTGTTAGTGAATCCCTCGCGGACTAACAGGAACCTCTATATCAGTGTTAGTGAATCTGACCGTGAAGAGTTATTGGGCACAACCAGACTAATAGTGATCGTACTGTTAGTGAATTCCTTGCGGACTAACAGTGCTGAATCGGGTATCATTCAGAATCTAAGGCCAGCTGCCCCCAGCCCCACTGACATCTGAGGACCAGCTGGACTGCAAGGGGGTTTATTGTCTGCCAAATTTATTCACTTATTAACGCAACGGCAACATACAGCCCTTGAGGAAAAAGGAGAAAATTTTATGTGTATAGGGTTATTATTTCCTCTACAATAGCTGCACCGCAAATTTTTTTTTTTTAAGAACACTAAAACCCAGAGCAATTTCTCTCTGTTGTAGTAACAATTGTTTTTTCCATGTCAAATATTTGAATTTGAAGTGCTCTTACAGGTTTGATCAAGCCCTTACAGGTTTCGAAGAGGGAGAAGAAAGTGTGCTATTTTCTCCTCTGTAGTGAAATGATTGATCATACAACGGCAGAGCATTTCATATTGGTCAGCAATTCAGACTGTAAAAGACCAGCCACACATTAGTTCCCTGCTTGTAAGAGCCTAAAATCAGCCATAAGGATTCCAATATAAGCCTCTTCAGAGATCCTAATCAGAGTGAACATAAGCAGTTAATCAGAAAGGCAGGTTTCACAACAAATGTAATAATTCCCAAACGGTCAAGCCCAGCAGCACTTCTTGAAACAGCAGCATCAGTAACTGCAGCAAACAGATGTTGTTGTTTCACAAAGATAAGTTTTAACAAACACTTTAAGACAAGGCTCAAAATTGATGTTTCTATATCGCAACAGAGTTTTGACTTGGGTTTTGGTTTGAACACAAAAGGAGTAGAACAGTGGTAAAGAGAAATTTACACTTCTAGTAACATACACTGCTCACTGCATTTTCATTTGTAAACTGGTTATGCCATCTGTTGGGACCAATGGAAACAATTTGTGTTTGGGGTTTTTTCTGGGGGTTTTTAGCTTATTGCAAACAAGCTGCTTTTTTTTTGTTGTTGTTTAAAAAAAACATAAAAGAATAATTTAGCACTTCAAATTCAAATATTTGACATTGAAAAAACAGTTGGTACTACAACAGAGTCAGATGCTGGAAAAACTAATGGTGTTTTAATACTTTATTCTTGCAAATGACCTAATTAACTTTTTACAGAAGTGTCCTCTAAATTACATGCTAGTGTATTGTGATTCAGAGTTTCAATAATGTGTTAACTTCAATAATTTATATAAAATCATGGTCCTTGCTCAGTTATTATTCCTGAACTCCAAAGGGACACCTCTGGATAGCGGGACTTATCTAAAAATTACTATTTCATTAAGCAGTTCACTTTCACTTCACCTTTGAAAGGTGGTGTCTCAGCGACGAATTCACTTTGTGAGAACAAAGTTTGTGATAAGGGCTCTTGCAGGATTATTACTTACATCCACACTCTGAATGCTTAAAAATAAGATATTCCTTTATATGCTTAAACCATATATAGGTACATAAGATGCCATGGAAGCTACTGGAAATCTTACCATTTAAAGGAATGCAAAATTGTGTCAAGATTGAAGAAAAGCCTTAATGGTTCCATTAAACAGCATGAGCGCTTTTTTTTTTTTTTTTTTTTTTTTTCTTTCAGTCTGGATAAAAACCCAACCAACCAAAAAACCCAGAACAGCCAACTAACCAAAACCATCCTATTTGTTATTACATAGCAAATGGAATCCTCTACACTTTAATTCTAGTTTATGACCAGCTTTTCATAGAAGGTCTTGCTTGCTGTATCAGGTAGGAAACCAAATATGACTGAAATGCCAGAAGAACTCCTTAAACTCAAGTTTTCTGGTAGTTTCAAAATAATTGTATTTATGAGATTATTTTTGGTCATAAAAGAAGTGTTTTCAGAACCTTCACACTGGCACAGGACATATGCCCACTTGGTTTTAAGCACTGGTAATCTCATTGACATTGATAAAATTATTCATGTTTTGAAAATTAAGTGATTATGCACATTCTCAATTTTTTTCCTGGGCTGGATCTCTAGGTAATAGGTTTAACACATTGCACAGGCTGCACATGGCTTTTACATGATGGAGTCTGTTTTAAAACAAACCAAAAAGTCAAGTTTAGTGTTTGTCTCTGGTTCTTTTGAGCATGTTAGTATTTCAGAGGGATGGTTATGAATCACGCTCTCTGGAAATGCCCAGGCTAGCATGAGAATTAAAGGAGGTAGAAGATATGCAATTACTTCACAAAAGGACAGATCTACAAAGAATCGATGACGGGCTACACTTCAGGGAATGAGCAGAATTAAGATTTGTATTGTGAATTAAGATTTAATGAATCCCTGGTCAAGTTTTATCAAAGAAACCAAAGGAAAAGGAACAGAAAAAGCAAACTGCTTGATCAAGGATTAGCTCAATGAAAATGCTATGTATGTTAAAAATAAAATCCATCCAAGACAGAGTGACCTCGGACATTTAGTTATAGCACTAATCATCAGGAGGTAAAATGCTCTGTTATTTCAACGTAATGATGAATTGACTGCCATGAAAAGAAAACTATGTTCTAAGAGTATTTAAAAATTAGTGGCATATTTGTAATATGCATTTTCTGACAATAAGAGATTGCAAAATATGTTTTTTCTTTATGGAAAGGTTAAAAAAGTGAACAGCCTTCTAAAACAACTAAAATATTCAATTAAGTGTATAAAACTTCCAGTAGAAGAACACTTATCTCTCTTTTTTTCCTTATATTCCTCCCAGAGACAGTAATCTAAAATTAGATGGGCACCATATCACATCCAATACACAAATGTAACTATCAAACAGAATTATCTAAATGATAGTAAGAGTTCACTGCACAAAGTAATTTTTTCCTTTGATAACTATGCTAAGGAACTGCTTTTCAGGACAGAGCAAACAGAGTTTATGGACTGATGCAGATATATTATAGGCATAAAGTGGTTATTTGGATAAACATTTCAATCAGTCTGTCACAGAAGTAGTTCCATTTCCTATTTCGAACTGATGATAATTTTAAATGTAATTGATGGTAAATTATTTGTGGAGCTGGGAACTAGAGCTTTCAAAATCATAATTTTGAGGACATTTTTTAATAGTTTTTATTCTATATTAGATATAAACTGCCACAAAGAACATTGGGGAATGTTCTGTTCCCAACAAATTGAACTTGCCCATACAAGATATAATCACATCCCTAATCTCAAGTACCAAAATTGCTGATTAAGAATGCAGTTACCAAGGAAAAAAGTGTGATCCAATGTCTTCTGAAAGAGGTCATCGAACATTGTATGTTCCACAAAATAAGAGCAACAATGGCAATTTTATTCTGTTTAAGGGACCTAATGTTCTTCTGTAAAAATGCAGGACAGAACGTTCTCTATGGGAAGGCAAAGAATTTTAAAAGACTCAATTCCTGTAACTAGGGTGATAGATAGAGGCATAAACCCGATGAGAAGCATGACCGTTCATCCCAGTGACTTGATGGAAGCTGTTAGGGGTGTATCTAACTGTGCTCAAGCCCAGACTAGCCAGAGGAAGCTAGGTCCCCACTTCTCTTCCCTAGCAAGAATCATTAAGCTGTAACCTCTACGATATCCTTGGCACCAGCAAGAATCTAAGGCTGCAGAAACATTTTCAGAAACAAAATATTTTGTCGTTTTAAGGGTGGATCTCTCAGGATCTCTCAGAAATTATTATGGAAAAACAGATTTTTAAAATGTATGATTTAAGTAACAGAACAGCCAGAATTTTCACTTTTTTTTTCCCCCTCAAAGTTTAGTTTTTCTTTAGAAATGACACCCTAAGGGATTAGCTCCCTTCTGCATTAAACAAATATAAAATTATAACATTACTGAAGCTACTCTTCTGTTGTATAAACACTGTATTTACTAGATGGTAGTATAATAACTAAAGTTACAGTAACCAGAGAATAGCAAAGCACTGAAAACTTCTATCTGCAAATAGGATAACAAAAGTAGTAATGAAAGCAGCCATCTTCATAATTTCACGTAAAACACTACTGTCAGACTAAACTTTTTAACATTCTGTATTTTATTTTCCTTCATCAGCATTTACTTGAAATAGTTGAAAAAGAAAGCTCATTTTCATTTGTTATGAGAACCATGGGCCAGTAAGTTAAGATTCCAAAATTCCCACTGAGATATGGCCTATGAAGAATAATGAAGAGTGAGCCTAATCTCTTCCCTAAAATGATACTTTCTTAGTAAAAAGAATACAGTTATGTTTCTCCTCTATTCAGGACACATATTTTCTAGCAAATAAAAACATAATTCTACTCATTCAATGCTAGAAAAATACTTTTTGAAGCAGTGTTCAAAAATCAAGAAATACTTGTGCATGAATAAAGGCAATAAATCATGGCCCTGATCTAAGTCATTTGGCTTTCAGCTTTGTCTTCTGCTTTCTCCTTCTCTTCATAATGCAGCTGCTAGTAGCTGCCCTTTATTCCAATAAACTTTTGGGTACACACTTTTGGCATCCTTTTGTACCGTTGGGGAAACTTTTGGTATCCTTCCTGCCAGTCAACATAGAAACCCTTTAGATATAAACAAGGCAGAAGAAAATCCAAGCAGCATGAGAGAAATTCTGACCTGCTGATGTCAACAGCAAAACTTCTATTTCTGTGTGACTAGTGCATTTTCTCCATGCACTTCCCCAGAGAGAGGCAAAGTGGTCTAATGGTTTCATTGCAAGTCAGAAAATGTGCAAAACTGCCAGATTTCAGGCACGACCCTGGGCAAACCACACAGCTGCTCTCAATTTCCTCGTTTGCAACATGCAGATAATAAATCTGGCAAATGTAGCCTGCCATATAACTAAGTGTGATTATTGACGACTGCCTTATAAAAGACAACAGTACAGAACCCAAATTAAGAACAGTGTAGCCCAGTGCTACTAAGCAGGAGAACCCGGAAGATCATTATCTACTTTGATAATTATTGATTTTTATAGGGTATGTATCACTTCATTATCTTGACACTCTTTAAATATGGAGCTTCATAAGCAATTAACAAACCAAATACAAGAACAAATGAACCTTATATAAATGCCAGCAGCAGACCTGCTTTAAGGGACAAAAATGAAAGAAATGCTATTAAGCAGGCTAAATGTCAGAGACTCATGAGCGCTTACACTTAATTAGAGGAAGACTTGATTTTAGCAACATATTCCTAATCTAAGATATTTCATAGTTCATTTTATACCTGTGAGGAACAATCACCATGGATTTCTATATTCTGTAAGTATGAAATACTGAAGGAGACTTTTTTCATGTACATCCTGTTCAGGAGATCTGTGAACAACAGCTAAACTACTTTTTGAGCTTCTCCTAAAAGCAAATACAGTTTGGTAGTTAGTGGTTTGCCACCAGGACTTTAAATCCTGCAAGCTCCACACAGAAGCTCCAACTGCTCTGTGCATGCAGTGCAGAGAGTGCAGACAAGGCCTGTTATTTGCAGCAACAAATACTATCCTAGAAAATATGGTGTGTAAGCAGTGGTCGTGGTTTTGATCTGTAACCCTCCCATGGTTCTTTTCTTTCATTTGTTTGTTAACAATAATAAAGATACTTAGCTCTTACATGGCAAAACGTCATACAGAAGTCTTAAAATATCTAGCAAATATCTCACAGAATCTCTCCACTCCACTGACAAGAAGCTGATGATCAAAGGGCTCACCTTTGTGCCATTGACCTCGGTGATCTGGTCCTCCAGTTTGTGTTGTCTGTATAAGTTCTGGCAATGTCACCAGACAAAGGGATACTCTTCACAGAGCAAATTGTTTATGGAATGCCACCTACTTATTCTTTACCTACATGAAGTTCATTATTTATGTGAGTAGAGGACTGGTGATAGTGAATTGTGTTTCCACACAGACTCCCCAACCAGCTAACAAGAAAAAACCTAGAAGCTGTGTAAACTGAACTCCTGGTCTTCTCTCTCACAGGACTGCCATTATTAAGGTCAGTACAGAATGGGGGAAAGCACTGAAGATGGCCAAAGCAACTGTTAAAGGGGAAAAAGAGAAAAACCAAACTGATCAACAGGCAAATTTTTTCCACAAGAACAAAGGTATAAATCGGCAAAATAATTTATTCTACAACAGATTATTTTAAAAATGTCTGCTGATATTTGCTCCTAGCTCCAACCTCTTCCAGCCTCTTACCACTCCCCTGCACTGCATCATTTAAATCATGGTGGCAATTGCCACTGTAGCCGAGACAGGACCTGGTAATGAGCAGAAGAAAAAAATGCAAGGAACCATAACCTTTTAGACCAGCTTTCTCAGAAAAGAAATCATGATACTGCTAAGAACTGGCAAATATAAAACACCTTTATTGCAAAACATCAGAAAGGTTGCTGCAACAACCATACTGATCTTAAAAAATATCAGCAACACTGACACTTTATATCTGTCTGTGGGAAGCCAAGGATCAACAGTGTTTGCCACCTCATGGACAAACTGTAAAATACAGTGTGTATTCATGACTGGCAGCATCTGAAAGCAGGATTAGAGGCTTTGAGATGAAAACTTTTTCTCTTCAGACGAACAGGATTTTCAGTATTCCACAACAGTACTGAATATTGACTACAGCTACGTGTACTTGGACCTAGCATTTTCAAATCCCTTGTAAATAAAGGAAAATCGTATCTTCCTGAAAATACTTGATTGTTTCAAAAGACAAGGTAGCGTTAATAAGAAATCAGAAAAAGAAAGGAGAAGGACCATTATCTAGCCTTCTGGATCAATGGTGTTTATAATGTGCCATTTATAGAGCAAGTTTATTTGCATACAGTTCAACAAATGTAAAAGTCTTCCATACTAATGCAGAAACTAATTTTCACGTACACAACACCACAGTTCATCACAAACCACATTTATCATAGAAACTAACATGCATTATTATTGGATATCGTGACAGAGCATGTGATGGGAGCTCCTCTCCCTCCTCCCCAACAATGTTTAGGAGCATTTTTTTCTTTTAGTCTAATATAGTTGTGATTTGTCAATCAACCAGCTTTAAATTCCCTACCCTTGCCCTAAAAAGTTCCAGAACCTGACCTGCTTCTTCTCATTCCAGTCACTGCAACTGTGTAGAAAATGTATGTTCAACTTCTAGTTCTGCTTCTCCGTCTGCGACCAGTTTGTCTGAAAACCCCGCTGCTAAGCTGATAATTTCTGCCATTTGTCTTAGAAGGGGTGTTAAGTTTAAAGGCCAAGCTCAGCCATTTGATTGCTAGCACTGTTAAACTACTAGATGAAATACAAAGACTCAACCTGAGTCATTAATATTTCATTATTCAGAAAAGGATTAGACTATCTGGTTTTAAATCTCAGGACTAATGCAGAGTAGAATCAACAATACACTCAGCAATACACCAACAAACTTCATATTTTTCAGGAAGACGAACTAGACAGCTTGATTAGTCTCTGCCTTATCTAGAGTTCTCCTCTCAAAAACTAAGCAAATGTCTCATTTAGTACAATATTTAAGTAGTATTTTGATTTGTGTAAAAACCAGAGTAAGAGAATTGAGGGTAAGGAAATTCTCACTTATAAAGCTTTTTACTCAGTATGGTATTTCTATTTCCCATAATCAATGGTTGGAGAAGACACTAAAGTCCAGTCTGGTTAGGTGCTGCCACAGGTAGAATAACTGTACTTACCAAAGTGTTGGGTTTGCATGGCCAGGTTTTGGTAGAGGGGAACTACAGCTTCTGTGAGAAGCTGCTAAAGCTTCCCCCATGTCCAACAGAGCTGATGCCAGCCAGCTCTGGCCAAGGCTGAGCCCATCAACAATGGTGGTAGCACCTCTGGGTTAACATATTTAAGAAGGGGGGAAAAAACTTGTGCAACAGCAACTGCAGCTGGAGAGAGGGGTGAGAATATGTGAGAGGAACAGCCCTGCACACACCAAGGTCATTGAAGAAGGAGGGCGAGGAAGTGCTCCAGGCACCAGATCAGAGATTCCCCTGCAGCCTGCCATGAAGACCATGGTAAGGCTGTCCTTCTGCAGCCCAGGGAGGTTAACAGTGTAGCAGATATCCACCTGCAGCCTGTGGTAGACTCCATGCCAGAGCAGGTGGATGCTCCTGATGGAGGCTGCAACCCTGTGGGAAGCCCATGCTGGAGCAGGCTCCTGGAAGGACCTGTGGATGCATGGAGAGGGGAGCCCATGGTGGAGCAGGTTTGCTGGCAGGACTTGTGAGCCTATGGGGGACCCAAGCTGGAGCAGTCTGTTCCTCAAGGACTTCACCCCATGGAAGGGACCCACAGCAGGGACATGGAGGATTGTCTCCTGTGGGAGGGGCCCCATGCTGGAGCAGGGGAAGAGTGTGAAGAGCCCTCCCGCTGAGGAAGGAGGAGAGGCAGAGAAAATGTGTGAACTGACCACAACCCCCAGTGCCCATCCCACTGCACCACTTGGTGGGGAAGAAGGTAGAGAAATTGGGAGTAAAGCTGAGCCCAGGAAGAAGGGAGGGGTGGGGGAAAGGAGTTTTAAGATTTTTATTTCTCATTACCCTACTCTGATTTGACTGTTAATAAATTAAGCTAATTTCCCAAAGTCAAGACTGTTTTGCTCCTCGTGGTAACTCATGAGTGATCTCTCTGCTTTTGTCTTGACTCACGAGCCTTTTCATAGAATCACAGAATCACAGAATTGTTAAGGTTGGAAAAGATCCTTAAAATCATTGAGTCCAACCACTAATCTATCACTGCCAAGTCCACCACTAAACCATATCCTCAAGCACCACATCTACCCTTCTTTTAAATACCTCCAGGGATGGAGACTCTACCACCTCCCTGGGCAGCCTGTTCCAATGCCTGACAACCCTTTTGGTGAAGAAGTTTTTCCTAATATCCAACCTAAACCTCCCCTGGCACAGCTTGAGGCCATTTCCTCTCATCCTTTTGCTTGTTACTAGGGAGAAGAGTCTGACCCCCACCTTGCTACAACCTCCTTTCAGGTAGTTGTAGAGAGCGAGAAGGTCTCCCCTCAGCCTCCTCTTCTCCAGACTAAACAACCCCAGCTCCCTCAGCCGCTCCTCATAAGACTTGTTCTCTAGACCCTTCACCAACTTTGTTGCCCTTCTCTGGACACGCTCCAGCACCTCAATGTCCTTCTTGTAGTGAGGGGCCCAAAACTGAACACAGTACTCGAGGTGCGGCCTCACCAGTGCCGAGTACAGGGGCACGATCACCTCCCAGCACCTGCTGGCCACACTATTCCTGATACAAGCCAGGACGCTGGTGGCCTTCTTGGCCACCTGGGCACACTGCTGGCTCATGTTCAGCCAGCTGTCAACCAACACCCCCAGGCCCTTTTCCACCAGGCAGCGCTCCAGCCACTCCTCCCCAAGCCTGGAGCGTTGCATGGAGTTGTTGTGACCCAAGTGCAGGACCTGGCACTGAGCCTTGTTTAATCTCAAACTTTTGTTATACTTTCCCTCCCCAGTCTAGCTGAGGAGTGGAGTGATAGAGCAGCTTTGGTGGGCACCTGGCATCTAGCCAGGGTCAACCCACCACACAGAGATGGAATAAAAATGTCTGATTTAGAGTGCAAACTGTCTGTCTATAATGCATATTATAAACCTAAAGAAATCTAGAATCAATAAAACTTAAACTAAATCTTAAAATCAAAACTGTGCAGATCTTTTCACCTTACTTTTACATTTTGGCAGTTCACTGCACTTGGTTACACAATTCTCTAGCAGGTTTCAGCAGTTTGGAGGTGGTCAGTGTGCTCAATGGCTGACTCTCCAAGGGGTTGTGGTTTTAGCTCTTGCTCAGATTCAGATATATGGAAGTTGGATTTCTTTTTTGTTTTTTTTTAAAAAAACCTAGCATCTAACAAATACCAAAGCATGTCCCTTCCTGCTGAACTCATTATACTAGATATTACATTTAGACCTTTCCTGCAATATTTCTTCATAGAGCACAATGCATTGCAACTCTGATCTTTCCTCCAGATTAAAAGGAAAAAAAAGGACACAATCACAGCAAGAGCTGCACCTTGTTTTTTAAGTACAGTGTTTAATCAAAGAAGAACCACTCCATGAAGAAGGGGAGACTGAGTAATAGTAGAAGAAAAGCATTTTTGAGGATTCAGAACGTCAGTCTGCTTCAGTGCTACCCAGAATAGACTAAACACAATTTAATTTGTAGCAAGATAGTAGAATTTATATACCACCGATAAATCAATTCTTTCATCCTTCTATATAAAAGAGAAAATCAAGAGAGTAAACATGATGTATTTTATACTCATTACCTTAAAAGCCAGTCTTACAAAACCCATCAGGAAGGAAGGTGAAACAAATTCAAGACCTTACACCAAACACATCTTGCCAAATTGAACAAAACACCTGCAAACAAACAAGTCTGCAGACTTGCTGTAATGGGAGCTGTACGTAGACAATTGCTCTTTTCCTTCTTATTTTACTCATTTAAGGACAGTTTACTGATGTTGGTACAGAAACTCCCACAGAAACTCCAGTTCCGAGCACAGCCAAACTACTGCCTATTAATCTTACTTTTCTCTGTATTTTCCCACTTTCTTTACATACCCTGTGAACCATCTCATTAAAAGACAAAATGAAACTAGACTAGATTTATGTAAATTATTGCAGTTTCTGAGTATTTTTTTTTCTTCTGAGAAAGAATCCAAGAGGCTGGCTGGCTTTTGTGCCATGAATAATGGTACTTTGCTTCCTGAAACTGGCTAGCCTGGGACAATGAAACTTGAGAAACACCATAGAGCAAAAATAGGAAGGATCTTTCCTCCTGCAGTGCTAATGACTACAGAGTTTTTTCCCAGTCTATTAAAACTTCTGATTATATTTAACTTCTTTTTTATTTTTTAATTAAAAGTGACAGGCAGGAAAAAATATCTTGATAAAAATCAGCATAATCAAAATGAATTAATCTGGACAGAACTTTTTCCAAGTGAGTTGCCAGCACATTAGCAAAAACAGCAAAAAGAAGATCACTGTCACAAGCCATCAGCCTGTATTGGAAGCAGTTAGAATAAAATGTCCTCCAATCCCATTTTGCAAAGAAATCCACATCAAATGCTTCCCCATGCACTGGAAAAAACAGTAAAACCAGGACTAAAGTATTTGCTTCCTTTCTGTTTTTAAAACTCTCTGACACACTCTGCAGGTCACAACGTGTCATGTCATCGTGTTACATTCTCAGTGGAACAGGGAAAAGCATATCAGGACCTAAGGGAAGGGAAAATAGACCGTAAAAAGCCGCCTCGAGAGGGGAACAGAAAGTAAGGAAAAAAAAGTGAAACACAAAAAACTTCAGCAGGTGCAATTCAAGAGTTTGTTCTTCAAAGATCAAATGTCCTGCTTGCATAGGAATTTAAATAGTTTTAAAAGTTTACTCAGGTATGCTATTTTACTGCTGGGTTAGAATAATGGCTTTCTTTTCCATTGCCATGTCTCTCTCCTTGCCTTGGAGAAGCACCAGGATGGCAAGTGAGCCGGAGGAAAGGCAGGGGGGATCAGTGCAGTGTGGGCACGCAGGCACTCAGAAGAACACAAGGTTTGCAAGAGGAAAGAGGGGTGGGAAGGAGATTCTCCAACTGCAAAGCTCGCTGACGACATGCCAGTGGCCTGGGGAACGGCTCCTGCGAAAATGTTAACAGCCAGCCGCTGCAGCCCACGCCTTGCACTGGCCTGCATAAAGAGCAATTCTTTTTATACCCCCAAAGCCTCCTGGTACTCCTCCACCTCTTTAGCTGGCTGTACAGTATCAGAAATTGCATAAAGAGTCTCTTGTTTTGTCAAGTATGCCACTGGTGTCCACTCCCCCCAGTCAAACTGGCTGGAAAAGGAGCAAACACAAAGATGTGCAGCACAACACCACATATATGATTTAAAGGTTCAAGGAACAGGTAGAGCAAGCAGAGACAGTGAATCAAACTCCAACACATCGTGAAGCTTACATTTGAGAAGAGAAAATAGACAGCGAATTTAACCACAGGAGAGGAAGAAGGGAAGTGAACCTCACATAGCAGCCACCACATTCAAATTAATTTTAAACATTTCTGTGATATCCACAAAGCCTAGGATAACTTCTCCATGTAATTTGCAATGCTAGTTAGCACACTGTAGGTGCTGCTACAGTAAATATGGACTTTCACATGTAGGGGTCAATTTTAAGACTACAGGCTATGCCTCTGAACCTGCCACTGCTTCTTTCTTAAGACAAGCTCTCGCATGTCAACTGGCTTCTTGTACTATCTATAAATGTTCTCTTCATATAAGTGATGTCTGTTCTACATCTCAACAGGAGCGACTCCCCAGGAATAGGGAACAAAGAAGTTAAAGTATTTTCAGCTTCTTTAATAGTAATAGAAAAAATTTTCCAAGGGTTTTTATATGTTTCTAGCTTACCCAGCCCCTGGAAAAGTAAGCTCTGTTACAAGAAGCAATGCTGCTTAAAACTTAGGAGCCCTTAAACTGAATGATCAAGTTTTACAGGCACCTACTGGGTGGTACCTACTGATTCATCATTACTGATTTGCATTGCAGAAGTATAAATTTCAAAATGTTCGTAACTGATTATATATGCAATTTATAAACATTTATTTTGGCATGACATTTTCTAGCTATGACAATTGCTCTTCCCATTAAAAATACCTCAATGAGATTAGCTAAATAGGGACTTCCCCCAGTGATTTCAGTCAAGATACCAGATAGAAATATTGGTATAAAAAGGCAGGCACAAAGTACCCTTATGCTACAGGATTTCTTGTTAAAAACTCTTACCATACCTATACTTCTCCCAGAAATGAAACTTTGGGCATGATGTATCATTTACAGTTTTGGAGATTAGTTTATTGTAGGAGAGGCTGCTTAAAAAAATAAGATTAATATAATGGAAAGTTTGATTCAAGTTTAAATACTGGCATAGTTACTGCGGCACTATACAATCAAGATGGATGACTGGATAAAGAAGTACTGAAAAAATGCAAAAGGGCTTAATAAGAAGCCAGCCAAACGTTAATGTTGAAATAATGAAATCTAAATCCTGCTGAATTACTTGAAAGGATAGAAAACTTATCATTATGGAAACAAGATAAATCTAAATAATAAAGATACATTAAAATGCAGTAAAGCTGTCTTATTTTAATTCTTTTTCTAACACTGACAGTTTTATGATGTATATGTAATCAAAGTAAGTTTGCGTTTTTTAAAATATTGGGTTACTTGATTGGAAACAACAGATCACATTCAAATCTTGTCATAATATTTATTCTTCCCTCAAGGTCCATCATGTCTACAGTTTGTAACTATAAATGCAACAAAAATGTTACTTTTTCAAAATGAAAGAAATAAGCTTTTACCAGTCAAATGGTATAACAACTGAAGTAAACAGTTTCATAAACTCTTTTCAGGATATTGTATTTATTACATATTATGCAGCTAGTCTAAGTAGACTAATTAGTTAAGCTGACAAGGGATGAGATAAACAACTCAGTGATTATATTCTCTAATAAACAATACTTTTGGGATTGGTTTGGGGTTTTGGTTTTGTTTCAGCCAGCTTTCAGTATTGACTTCGGGATGCTAAACACCTCCAGAGAAATCTTTACAAAAGTAAGCAAGTAGTTGGTAGCTAAAAGCTACCTTCTACTAAGCAATTATTTATACCACACAGCTAGGAAATATAATATAAGCAGTATTTCAAGCATCTAAGTTCCTACACAGAACTACACACAACACCCCTATTAATTTTTACAAGAAAAACCATTAGTGTACATCCACAGAGTTCTTCAATCATTATCTTATGCAGCAATAATGTTGATGAGCCAGAGCACAACCCCTGTTTGGAAGCACTTTCCCCATCTTTAGTCACACTGTCCAATGTCAAATCTCATGGATGCTGAGGAAATTTCATGCCTACCTGCTGCATTCACGAACACCATAGTTCCACCTTTTACTAGCCATAAAGCACTTTTCAAACTTTATTTTGTCTTTAAATGCACTAACATTTAGGCATGGAAAAATCACAACTATAATATTTCTTGAATATCGTTCATTTGTACTAAATTTTCTAGTTTGGCAGGGAAAATAAAATAAATTAAGGAGCAGTGTCTTCTTTTGACTATTTAATAGTCAAGCAAAAAAATGGGTGGGTGACTTAGCAGTGCCACAGTTACATAAGCATACATTTGAACACACATCCAATTCAAAACCCCCACCCTCTGGGAATCTGTGCCCTAGTTTTCCTGGTTGCTTACAGCACATGCCAAATTTGAAATGGAAATATTTCCCTAATCAGCTAAATCTGGGTCAAAATGCCAACCCAGCTTAGGTCCAAGTCATTGCTACTCATGATCTCTAGAATGGCCATAATGAATACTTGTGCAGCATGAGGGACTCCAGACAGCAATGGTGGGGCACAGTCCCCTAACAACTACCACAAAGCAAGAAATACATACACACTTATGCCTTCCTTTCATCCACGTGGATCTGACTGCTTGTTTTAGGAAAGGAAGCAGCAGGACAGAAAGACTGCACTTGTCTCCATTGCCTTTGTGCCCTCTCAAAGGCTGCATGTTAGTTTCTGTATCATAAGAAGTCACTTTACAATCATGATTCTTGTTGGGCAGCTAATTTTCACAGTAGCAGCTTTTGCACTGTAGCTATAGCAAATTAAAGACACTTATATTTGGCCAGTCAGCTAAGCTACCTTGACTAAAATATATAATATACATAACATTTCCAGACAAAAGCCCACTAGCAAGGAAGGGGCACGCACACAATACTTAACAGGAATTGCTCAGCTGTGCTGAAGAGAAGGCTGATGACAACAGCTAAGCTCAGGGTAGGCATGTGGGGTCTCTCACTGACACATACCGAGCCCGTCACCATGTCTAGTCAGCAGCCACTGATGTTTTGCAAACGAAGATAGCACAGACATTACTAACGGTTCCTGTTCACTTGTACTAAAAAAAAAAAAAAGGCAGCACTGAAATAAAAATAGAAAGTCTTCAGTCTGCAAACTGCTAAAAAAAGGTGGCAATTTATTAATTACTGCATGAGCACAGGGTTGGTTTTTTTCAGTTACTGTCTTCAGTGAGTTATACAGGCCAAAAGGACAAAACTAAAGCCAAGTCTTAAAGTTAGCCGATCCTCTGACTTTACTAGCCTTATATCAATTTACACCAGCAGCACGCCTAGCTCTGTTATGAGACTTCAATTATTTTAAGCCACTAATGCACAAACTGAGCATTGATTTCAGGTAATTTTTGTAGTCTGTGGAAAGAAACTACTTATATTTGATGTGTATGAATACACACACACATTATTAACCCAACTACAGGCAAAGAGGTTACAGAAACATAAATTCAATTGTAATGTGTTCAAAGTCACCTTCCCTTACTTTGCAAAGAGTTCCTGTTTTGATGTAATTGGCCCGTTAGTCAACAGAAAGCAGACGGAGTACAGAAAAACTGTTACTTGATTGTCTTGGACTGCATCATTACATAGTCTGGAAATACAGCACTCTTCTCCTAAATGTGATGTTTTTGAACATTACATTTTGTTGAAAATTGACTTGGGGGGGGAATATCTTTTATACTCAAGGCAATCCCCAAAAAGTTCCCGTACTCTGCCTAACCTGGTGCTGAGAGCAAACAAGTAGCTCTCCTTAGCCACGGAGAGTACTGTTTCAGGGGTTAATCATTGGGGATTGTTTAAACAGAGGGACATCTGGCACATCTCCCCACAGAGACCAAACAAATCATTTCTAATATCCCTCTACTGTATCAGGGTCTGGGTTTCATCCAGTGCTAATTTGCAATTTTACTGCGCATTCCATCATTTCCACAATACTGTGTATTAAAAATACCCAGCTTTACGTTTATTCCAGCAGAAAGGAAAAAACAGAACTGTAACCAGAAAAGCTTTAAACTGCCAAAAGACAAAAGAAAGTTTATTTTTCTAAAGAACACTCACCTAGTAATGTTGGTATTGTTTTTAAGAACACATTTGTGGTATTTGGCAGAGCTACTGACTTGTGCAAAACCAAGAGTTTGAAGAATAAACAGAGAAAAATGTGAGAATACAAAATGTATGCAATTTGAGATAATAGAAAGTGTGAAATGAAGAATGATACTCTTAGAAGTACCAGGTCTATAAAAATTTCAAACCATCAATTTTACGTAGCAAAATGAACAAAGCAACTCTACAAGCAAGGCAATTACTTATTTTCCTTTGTACTAAATGCAGAATAAATGGAATTAAGCAGAAACGTTGTTTTTGCACTGTGAACATAAAACCTTGAAGTTTCATACATGAAAAGACTTTAAGCCTTTTTCCCCCACCTTACTTATTTTTTAATTGTTCTACCCTCACTTTTCATCTGAATATTTTAATGTAAATGAGAAAGAGGATCATAGGTCTTCCAGCAAGAGGCCTCAGTAGTGGAGATACACAGGTGGAACTTTGACTAGGATAAAATCCATTACATTTTATTTGAAAGATGACGAGGTATAAAGAAAAAAAAAAAAAAAGATCCTCTGAGAAATATATCACATAACATCTGAGTCAAGCAGGGTAAGAAATATGACTATATTACCAAGCTGTGCTAGGCAGAGTATCATAAAACAATTTGAGATTCTATCTCTTAGTTTCATCTGTTAGCATATGTCCTGTTTTTCAGGGAATAACCTAATACAACACAAGTAATTTAGAGGTAATTAAGTGTAAAAGCCTTTGAATGGATTATCACTTCAACAAAGAAACCAAGTCATTATCTATATTCAGATATACTCAGGGACTCTTTCATCATAGAGCAATATTACTGCTACGCATCTTGGGAGGTACATTGCATTTTAAAATCTCCCTAGTTCAGCCTTAGGACAATAATCTGAGCTTTATAATTATACACAAAATATCATTTCAAGTTGTTTTTACAGACTGACACTGTTTTGGAAAACAAAATATTGGGCGTGCGTGTCTGTCATAGGATTTCGAGACGTTGTTGTTCTTTAACTGGACATATGTGATGGTAGAGAAGCAGGCCAAGGGCCTCCACTGAACCACTAAGCTGCAGCAGTGCCATCAGTCAGTAAACAAAACTTCCCAGCCTTTCTGAAATTTACATGTTTTTGCACCCAAAACCAAACAGGAATCTGCCTGGACAGTTTAAATATGGAAGATTGTGTCAGTGAAACCTCTAAACTCAGTTTGTGTGCACATCTCCTCATGCCCGTTTTGTTAGCGTTAAGAAGGAGAAGAAGAAATGATGATCATGATAAATATCATGATACCTGAAATGTTTTGGTCTGGCAAAAAGTTCTGCTGTAGCCCATAATATTCAGTAAATCCTAATTAGTTTTCAGGAGAAAGTATAACTGGTCTTTTTATCTCCATTCTAACAACTGCAACAACATAGAAGTAAACTGATCTAGGCACGGCCCTGCCATCACCTTGAAGACGCCTAAACATTAAGAGTTAGTTATGCAAATATTACTGAACACAATTCAAGCCATTACTCATACTTTAGACTGAGGAGACTGAACAAAAGCTATAATAATGTGATACTAACATTCCAAAGTGGAAAAGATAAATGACATTTACTCAGCAACACCACAGCTTCTGTATATTTAATGATACACATTAGAGAACCCGCCAACATCTGCCAAGGAAGTGATATATTGGGCATAAAATTGGTCAAGTTAATAATACTAAGGGTTTGTAATTTAACCTCGGAAACTTCACTATTACTGGCAGGCATTTATATATGAATAAATACATACACACATATATCCAAATGGGCCCATACATAATGCTAGGCCATACTAGCGCTTGTCAGGGCAGCTAAAATATACAGTATCATTTCTGTGTAATTGTCTATCAGAAGAAATAATTTACTCCAGAACATTTATGTTTCTATGGATTTACATATAGAGCTTATTCACACATAAACATAGAGATGTTTGCAGATAATAATCTTCTCTGCCTATGCAATTATACCTCACATTATTTTTACATGTATGTGTATTCGTGTACATACTCTAGACTACAAATATATATGTAGGTATTATAAATAAAAATATGTATATACAAAACCAGTGTGTATTTATGTTTTATTGCTAATTTGATGTGGGCCAGATTTCAGACAGTGTAAACCATGACTACAACATGCTAGGGAGGGATGGAATCCATCTGTCTAAAAGGGGTAGGGGATTCTTCAGCAGGAGGCTGGCTAACTTGGTGAGGCGGGCTTTAAACTGAAGGACCTGGGTGGTGGGATCCGTTGCGAAAATGCTCACACCAGCACGTCCAATGGGGGAGTAAGTCAGGCCAAGCAGTGTGGTGACAAATGTTCCTTAGCTGTCTCCCAAGAGGTGAAACACGAGAGTAATGACCTCAAGTGTATGTATACAAATGCACGCAGTCTAGGTAACAAACAGGAGGAACTGGAGCTCCGTGCCCACTCAGAAGGGTACAAAATCATAGCAGTAACTGAAACATGGTGGGACAACTCAGATGACTGGGGGATCGCAATGGAAGGTTACAGGCTCTTTCGTAAGGACAGGCAGAGTAGAAGAGGTGGAGGAGTCGCACGCTACATTAAGGAAAACCTTGAATGTATCAAAGTCAGCTATGGTGATTGCAAGTGCTCTATCAAATGCCTCTGGGTTAAAGTCAAAGGAGTTCGTCTCCAAGCAGGACCTCACAGTGGGCATCTGCTACAGACCTCCTAACCACGATGACGAAGCCGATGAAGCAATATTTGGGACACTAAAGCAAGCTTCTGGCCAACAGAACCTGGTCCTGATGGGGGACTTCAACTACCCAGACACCTGCTGGAAGAACAATACGGCAGCTTGAAAAACAGTTTTTGTTTCCTGGGGTTTCATAAGCACCATCAAGGAATATGAAATTATATATCTTTATTTCTTGGATTTGTTCAGCCTGGAGAAGAGAAGACTGAGGGGGGATCTCATCAATACTTATGAATACCTGAATGGTGGGTGTCAGGACGATGGGACTGGGCTCTTTTCAGTAGTGCCCAATGACAGGACAAGGGGCAATGGGCACAAGTTCAATCATAGGAAGTTTCACCTAAACATGAGAAAAAACTTCTTTCTTGTGAGGGTGACAGAGCAGTGGAACAGGCTGCCCAGGGAGGTTGTGGAGTCTCCTTCCCTGGAGACATTTAAAACCTGCCTGGACGCGTTCCTGTGCCCCCTGCTCTGGGTGTGCCTGCTCAAGCAGCGGGGTTGGATGAGATGATCTCCAGAGGTCCCTTCCAACCCCTACTATTCTGTCATTCTGTGATTTCCTCTGATATAACCACTCTACCAGTCAAGACACAGCAGGCGTGTGTTTGATCCATTTAACAGGTGGTCTTTACAGTTTCCAATAGAGATGCGGGAGCCCTGGAAAAGGCAGAGTTAAATGGCATAATAATTAGAGGTAGGATTTTATCTTCTAGGATGATGCAGATTTTTATCATCTGTAGAAGATTCATACACATGATAGACAGCAAACGCAGACTGGGCACCACATGCTGATCATGAAGCTGGGCATTTCATTTGCAATAAATGTTACATCTACTGGAAAAGACCATGTCACGGTCTCTAAATGTGGTTCACGATGTTACCATATAGATTGAGATATAAATGAACCACTGCAATTTTTTTTTTAAATAGAAAACTATTTATGCTTGAACAATTTGGATTTTGAGTGATTTATATTTGGAAGCATAGTAAATTTATTCTGAAATCTTTGTATGCATGATGACCTTTCAGATGCTAAAGAGCTAGTAGAACTACAGCATTAAAGACGTAATAATCAAAACAAACAAGCACTTGCTCTGAAACTATAAATAGCTCTTCTATTCAGTTTCCAAGGGCTCACAGAAATTTAAACTTGCTGAAAACAGTTCACAGTTCTGAATGGTAACTGAACAAATACCTTGCTAATTTGTTAATTCAAGATGGGTTCAATGTCCTTTTGAGGATTTTTGAAAACTGTAGAGTTAGTGCTTAGAAATTTTTTTTTAATACTGCCTTTTGCATAGCAGTAGTTTTGCATTAAACCAAGAAGAAAATTTTGGCAGGTATTTCCACAAAAGAGAGTGCACCTCATTGCCTCTGCCTTCCATTGCTGCCTCCAGGCCTGCACACAGCAGTCGTTACCATGGTCTTTGAGCACGCTGCATACTCTGCGAGTGCCCAGATAACCAAATCAGAGCCTAAAGTGTAAGCACAGGGTATGTCTTGCTGATCTTCTTGCATCTCAAAGGCCAAAAGCTCTTAATTCCAGAAAGCAGGAAGCATTAAACCCTAACACTAACAAGTTGAGAAAGATGAAAACACAGGAATTTCTCTCAGTTTTAAGCATCTATACAACAAAACTAGCATAGGACCTTAGTTAAAAACAGATTTTGGACTACAGAATACTGATCCAATCACAGTTTCTCATTAGCACCATATTTACAGGTGTCATTTTTATCATGATATTATAGAAAATAATCCCTGATCAGCACTGCTTAGGTCTTAACGGTACCAAACAAAAGCACTAGAAAATAGAAACATTTGTTGCCTCTGGCTGGTACATGTAAACTTGTATGTAATTCTATTGGAATAATTGAAAATTAGTTTTAATTCAATAACAGCTTCTTTTTTCTAACATGTACAACCTAACAGGAATACCCAGAACTCCACAATGCTTACAAAGTTTTCAGAAGAGAGACTTCTTTCCAAATGAATGCTTCCTCCTTTAAAGACTGTCCATAGTCTAACCTAACCTAACATCACAACAATACTTCTCATACTCTGTGAGATCCTAGCACTACTGCATAGAATGTAACAGAAGGAAAAAAAAAAAAGGGAAATGCATGCTCATGTAGGAGCAGACTTTTTGGGGTGGCAGCTATGTAAAATAAGTAATAGGAATGGAGGCAAAAGTGAAGTTAATACACTAAGATGAACTGCTCAGGTGAAATCCAAGCTGTCACAAAAATGCTTAGAAATAAAAATCTGTTTTGTTTACAGTATAGAAAGTATTTTGGTAGAGAGCTGTACTTTAGCCCTGTGCAGCCAGAACTTCAACTCATAAAATGGTGTAAGCTTTACTGAATGAGATGGGGTAATTTCACGTTACATAGCAGAAATATCTGCCTGGTATATTTTTAGATACATATAAAGTTCATTGTTGCTAAAGAAGATAATAATAATGGTATATAAAAGCAATACTGGTTTACAGGTAACATTAAGATGAACTTTACATAATCACTGAGCCTTATGGTATCATATACAGCATGTAAATATTCTTATAGCTGGAGAGATTAGTATTTTTAAAGAAATGATCGAAGTGTTTTAAAGTTTTGGACTACAGCATTTCCTTTTTTATTTCCAAAAGATAGTGTGTTTCAAATATACAATTTTTAACATAAAATTTTAAAAATGGTGTCAAGAAACAGAAAATTTATTTTACATTAAAAAAGGAAATGCTTGCAATACTTTTCTCAAGCCTTAACTTCAGTATCTTCTACAAAAGTAGTTTCATAGTGTGATTATTTTCAGTGTTAAAAAGCAAATTCTTTACTTTGTGAATTTCTCATCTTTCATTAGAACTGAATGATACCGTTACCTCTGTGACCACCTTCCTTCAGTAAGCATCAGTATTAAGAGTATTCCAAGTAAGACCATAATACTGATTCACAGATTTAATATTATTTCCTCTATTTGTCCTTACCCTGTTCTCTTCTGGAAGAGGGTAGGGAGGGATTCATGCTCTATTTCAGACCTTCTCCCCTGGTGTCTGTGTTCTGAGTCCTCCTACAGTTAGCAGAAAGAGCGAAGCTCCAAGTGCATGTGATGGGGACAGAAGGCACAGGGATCTTAATGAGATACAGAATTATCATAGGAAAAGCAGGACTTGCTCTCTGGCCTTCAAAAATGATTGCAAAACATTAGAAGGTGTTTGTGCTATAAATATTCTAAATACGGTTTAATTTTAAGCTAAAGACTTGGAAGTCCACAAGAGTGCCAGAAAGGCACTTTTATGACCTTCCATCATTTCCTTCATTGCCCCCTTTCCAGATTTGCAGACTGTAACACCTTCATTGTAACTGTCTTCTACTAGTTGTTTTCTGCACGGGGGGCTCATTTTTGTGTGAGCGGTTAGGTCTTCTTGTTTCCTGCTTCTTGAAAGCAAGATTAAGAAGACTGTAGAAGATTCATGAAGACCAGTGTGAGACCTTATACCTCCCAGCTTTGCCACTGTCTTTGGCCCGGTGTTAGCTACCTATTTACCTCCACAGAGTAACTGGGCATCCAAAGAACATCCCACATGCCACGATATGATAATGGCATGAGTCATATGCAGCCTAACAGCAACAGCAGGTTGTGAGAACAACATAAAATGCATTTATTAATAAACTATTGAAGCTTCTTCCACAAGAAGAAGAAAGGCACCCATCAAATCTCCTAACACTAGACAGGAACAATTTTCTCATTTCTAGGTTCTGAGAAATGCCTTCTGAAACCGCGGGGAAGGTAAATCAGATACATCAACTGCATCTGCCCATTCCTGGGAGATTCCTAGAGTGCAGACAATATGCAAGTGGGGCACAAAGACTAACCACTAAAAAGGCATCAAATCAGTCTGAATAAGCCTAAAGATTTTGAATACTCATTCCAGCATCACACTTTGAAAGGGTACAATTGCTGGGGAGACCTAATAGTCTTATATTACAACCTTAAGAAAATACTTTAAGTGCCTTTCCTAAGGGAAACTTAGCATTCTGGACTCTGATAAAAACCATGTCACAAAGCCAATTATAAACAGGCTAACAAACTACCTGTTTTTTCCAGGGAGCTTATTCTGCCTGAAGCTTATACTGCTATGAAACTTTCTCTGATATAATCCCACCTGCAACTGTGAATTATACTTATTTTAAACTAAGAAGGAAGATCAATTATGTACATTTTCCTTCAAGCCTGATACAGCTGTACAGATTTTAAACGTCTCTTCATCTGAAATTCTAGCACTGTAAAAGATTGAACTGCATCTATTTTAACAGACTGTTTTCCAGACTGAATATGTTTAACTCTTGCTTGACATGTTTGTTTGGGTTTTTTTTATTTTCTTTGGGACATCTATGTGGACTGAAATGGGATTTAGATTGGTTAATCAATAACAGGTTATAAAAGCACATCATTAGGAATGGAGTTTACTTGAAGGGAGGACGTCATCAAAAGCTACTAGTGCAATAGCATGGTCAGCAGTTCACTGTCTTGGTAACAAGACTGGTGTCATCTCAAATAATAAATTACTTCAAGGGAGAGACACAGATAATAAGCACAGTAACTGGCTCTATCATCAAAATGCTGGATTACTATATATGTGCATTTCATGAACTCTGGGCTTTTTATTATTATTAGGGGAAAAAAATCAAGAGAAATTGAGAAATACATTGAAAAATGAGAAAAATGCTGAGAAATATGAAGCTGTATGTCACAAGTTGTAATATGAGAGAAAACAACAAAGACCTTCATTTCCAAAACAGAACTCAAATCTTAAGAGGGAAATTATTAATCTATAGGGCATGCATCTTTTACCTATTTGTGATACATCTCGTTAGCAGATCTTATGAAGAGTGAGGAATGACTATTAAAGCTGGAAAAACGCCTTCATTTTCCAGTCAAAATTTGGAGGACGTTGAGCAAATATCTGAGACCAGCCAGTCCAGTATAGCCTACACTTCCACATAAATAAATGCCACATTTTATAGGACAAAGCCTGAACCAGCTCTTTAGGACACCGTAGCATCAGCAACAGCATAATGGCAGCCATAGAAAGTAGATTAACTCTCCTATGGTTTTCCATAGCGAGATTTTTACAATGCTGTGACACTGCAAGTCTTCCAGGGGTGGAAAGTATGTGTGTGTTTGTATGGCAATGAAAACATTTTAGATGCCACCGTGATAACAATACCAGCAGCAAAGACTTTTGGACTCAATCCAAGCGACAGGTTGAACTATCCTCTGGGAGAGAGGAAATCTAAGCTTTAAAAGCTTAATATTTGTTCAGATAGTGACAACATTAATAGGATGTGAACTCTCCTTCCAAAAACAGTTTGTAACTGCTTCAAAAATAAGCATCTTAGCATTCATCTGTTGGAGCTGGATAACATTAAGAGAAACACACACGTGTGTTCTATTATCTTTTAATTACATTCCCGATTTTTACTGTCAGAAGGCACCATATACACAAGGCTTTTAGTCTTTCCTAGAGCAGGACAGCTTGCTACGCATTTGACAGCTGCAGCAGGATGTTACTGTTTTGCCTTTTCTCCCCTTCCTTTCCCTTTCATAGGTAAGAAAAGAATAAGGGGAGGGGGGGGAAAGTAACTTTAGACATAGTACCTCAACTGACCACTTGCAGAACACAGGACTAAACAATTTAATTTAGAAAAGGACTGGAGAATTTGCACCCTGACAGGACTTCCATTAGTGTCACGATTTGCTTCTACTCCTTTCACAAAGCCTGTTTATACCTCATGAACTTCCAGCTGATTTCATATTTTTAAAGCAATTCCCCAGTTTGTTTTGTTGCAGAAATATTCCACTGCTCTTTGTTTACAATGTCTGTCTTTCTTACTTATGAGGTCTTCCATTTAAATATTTTACTAAGGCACACCAATACTAAACTGTAATGGAACTGCCTAAACTCATTTCTTCAGGATAAACTGTGTCAGCACAAGGCAGTTTTACAGGTAAAAGAAAATATTATGGCATGTCCTAATGACACGTAGCATGCTACTCTGATTTCTTAAAAAGGCATTTCGGTATAATGATTCCTATAACATAAAACATGTTTGCTAGAAGTAGTGCCAAATATTTGAAAGGATCAGTTCGTACATGATCTTTGTTGTTTAAAGTGACTGTTTCCACCCACTTTTTGGGTATAAATATAAATATACATAAAAGCCCTTCTGCCCTATTCTGCGCAGAACCTGAGAGTTTCTTTGAATATGCATTTGCCTCCTTAACTAAGGCAACCATTAAGGTAATGAAAAATCATTTTGGGAGCTTGGGAAAACCACAAGGTTTATATATGAAACAAAGATTAAAAAACCCACATAAAAAGCCCTAAAAAGAACTGAAATGTTCCTAAATCATAATTTACTCTTGTTCCTAATTCCTAGCTCCCAGAGGAAGTCACTTGGACTTAAAATTATCTGTAATATAAACTGATAATTTAAATTGCCTGAGCATTGGCTTATTCTCTTAAGTAATTACGGCAAACTGAAGCACCCTTTAGTGTTTCTCAAATAAGAAAATACTTTGCAGACTCAGCAATTCTGTTCCTCTTTAGTATAAAGTAAAGCAGACTTGAATTAGAAGTAATTCCTGAATATATAATTATTTTTATGTACATTTTTATGTATAAATGTGCTCTATCATCCTTTCTCAAAAAACATATGGCTAAAAATACATTAGAAGGGTATTAAGAGGTAAGGCTACCCGTGGCCAGCCTGCATTTTGACACTAATAGAAGTGAATTTATGAGCACTGTAGGACATGCAGAACTCTTACTACCTTTTTGGTGTACATGCACACATGCTTCAGAACCAATCCTTTAGGATGGAAAACAATATGTAGGATTGTACAAACACAACATAAAGAGAATAATGAGGGCTTCAAAAGGCTCTTTTTCAACACAGCTTTACATAACTGAGAAAAAGAAAATTCTGTCTTAGCACAACACAGTGATTAGATTCAAGTCTTTTACCTTATCCAATGCATTTATTAATGCATAGCTCTTCCTTTTCCTCTGCCTCATGAATTACTCAATATTTGTTTGGGAATGGCACTGGATTCTCAAGTCATCTAACTTTTGAAATTTCACAATAATTTCTTTTTAAAATAAGTAGCAGAAAACTAGGCTGATCATCCTCAGGGGGAAGGGGGGAGTGGGGCAGAGAAGAAAGGATGTAATTGAGGTTATAAGTGAAGCTGGCTGCTACCCAAGAATTCTACCAGCTGAACCACTGAATTAATTGTTGGCCTGAATTCTCATTATATATTGCTGCAAAATTATACTGCCCAATTAGGTTGGTAATCTAATATTCTAACTACACCTTACATTTTTTGTACAGTACTCAGTAGTGAATTCCAAGAACTAATTAGATAGTCAGTTTGAATCCTTGTTCATAGTTTAATAATTTTTAATACAGGTTTTTGTTATTTTGCTCCTGTCTTAACCCCAAATCCCTTTTAATTCCTCCCTCCCCTCCAATTTGAAGAAACATGGTAGGAGGATGGCATATGAGCAATACAAAAATATTTTGACATAGGCTATGAATGATTCATTAATCCCTGGTCAATAATTCAAAATTAGTTTTCCAAGCTAATAGTCACGTTTTCAGATTTTATTGGAAAAACACTCAAATTAGAGATGTGCCACATTATGTGATGCCAGCTTGGTAATTTTTAGCAGCACAACAAGCAGTCACTTTTGTGAACAATCACTGGAACTTTCTCAGATTGCATTTGCTTTAGTAACAGCCCATCAGCACACCTTTCCAACCCTCAAATAGCTGCCTGTTAAATAATGGTTTAGTTCAGCATCTGGGCAGAAGTTAGATGCAATGCATTAGTCTGCTACAGCCTACTCGGTTACAAATGTGTTTCCAAATGTCTCAAGTCTGTCAGCTACCTTTATCACAGAACACGAAGGTTCTTAACAGCAGTGGGAATATAAGGGAAATGAAAACTGTCAATTCAAAATGACTTCACCTTTTACAAATTAAACTCTGTATGAACAAATGGATTGGCACTTGCTTTCTTCCACACTTGGTCAAACAAGTATACTTCTCCGTTCTGCAATGAGGTCAGGCTGAAAGGAGTAACAGTGAGGAAGAAAGAAAAATAGGAAGGGTTGGAAAAAAAGGAAAAATTACCTGGGGTATTTTATCCTTTTGCCTTGCTGCAACAGACCACTTTTCTAAATACACTGCAAGTAACCCCTTCCCTGCTGAGGTGCCTGCTGTGCACTGTCCCTATTAAATAACAACATGTACCAAAATAAAACCTGTGTTGAATACACATTTTAACCTAAAAATCTAAAGACAATGGTGCTAGAAAACCCAGAGAATAAAGTAAAAACCATGTACTGTAGATGTAAGAGTTCTGGCCATGTTGAAATCTTGATTTTGGGGGGTATGAGATTTGATCCTTATCAAATCCTTATAAGATCTGATCAGGCTCCAGTTACAAACTTTACATACTGTATGGCAGACTAGCTCAGAAATCCCAAGGTGCATTCGCAGGTTTCGTGTAGTAGTACCTTACATTCGAACAGTATGAGCAGGGAGCAGTAGGGCCTCAAAAGAGTTTGCTCGGTAAATTTTTACTGGAGTTACCACAGCCACAAAGCAGCCCCCAAAAAACCTGATCTTTAAAAGGAAATTTTAATCTTTACAAGAATGGAATAGGTCATTTAGTGAGCTGCTTTAGTAGCCAAATGAAAAGTGAAGTTGCTGTCTGTTTTCCAAGACTGACTGATATTTTGCTCATCCTAATGTTGTAGCGTTTAGAACCAAAACAAGATGTCTTTCGTTAGGAGATCTATATAGTAAGGGGAAAGGAAAACAATTTTTTCTAAGATGAAATAGGTCAGACAGATATATACAGAGGTGACACTTCAAGCAGATAGTGATGACCATGAATGTGACTAGTTGCTCATACAGAAAGAAGGTTGGAAATTTAAATAACAACATAAAGCCAAAGACTTATGCTTCACAACAGGCCCAAACTGACAAGCCTAGAAATGAAGCAGGTTTGTTTTCTGATGCACATTCTGTGTAGAAATGCAGAATTCTGCCACAGTGTCTTGCACCATTGTAGCTTGTCCCTTGGTTAGTTTAAACTGCACCAGAAAGAAAGAAGAAACTGGAAGCTTGGCATAAACACCAAAGGCATAATCAGCATTTATAGTGGTCTGCATTAGTGATGCCCTACCCAGACATTGGCAAGGGGAAATATTTCCTTTTGGTGCATTTGGAACTGTCGAGACAGAGATAGTGATTCCAAATCCTCTTTGCAAGTTTCCTGCCATCAGTGGCTTTCCAGTCATTCTGTGGAGACAGTAAACTTTCACAGACATATTAATAATTGAACAATGTACTAAGAGGAAATAAAATAACTTCATAATAACAGAACTTCCTCTCTGCTTTGGTTAAGTAACACAAAAAGTATATTCCACTCCCTAATATAAGCATAAAAGTGGTAGCATGTATTAGACCATTGACACAAATCTATTTTTATCACCCTACTGATCAATGTACACTCAGCAGACATAACAAAATCTGAAAGAATTCAACTGGGAAGAGATACTAAACAGCATGTATAACGGTAACAGGATCTGGTTTACAGCCTTTTCTATATAGTTAAATAGATTCCAGTCCTGCTGTTTCCCAAGTAGGAAAAACACAGTGCCCAAGATTACATACGACTACTCCTTGTTAAATAATCTCTATATTTTTGTACACACTGCTTTCTTAGAGGTCCACGTATTTCAGTTATAAAAGCATCTTTCCCTGGAAGCTTTGATCAGCAATGCTATTGTCTGTTGATAGTTGGGTTTTTGGTTTTCTAGGGAGGAAAGGAAGAAAGCATTTTAATTTCTAAGCCAACAATATAAAACATTCAGCACTCGGTGCTTTAATTGAAGCTCATTCCCACTCAAGCTAGTTTGAAATGAACTAGCAGTGTCATCAGCCCCACACAGGCTACCCAAGCCCCTTCAAGTGCCTGTATACTCAGACAATGCTGTATAGATATGCCCTAAAATGCGAAATGATACGTTGCAGTCACCAAGCAACACCTAGAAATAATTGACCATGCAGACTTACTGTATCAGATCTGAATACTTATTTTGAATAGAAATCCAAAGATACATAGATAATAAAAAGCAGTTCCCTGCCTTGCTTCATGTGCTCTCTGATATCACTCAAGGTAGATCCTAGACATGACTTTCCCTGGCGCCACCTGCAGCTTCGCTGAAAGGGAAGCACAGTTTAATGGCCCTGCTCATCTCTGCTTCCCTTACTGCACTCGTGCCTCTCTCTTGACACAGCCCCCCACAACTGAGGTCAAGTCAGAGGCCATGTTCAGTTAAATGCTGCACCCCCTGGAGCTGCCTTTCAGGGCTGGTGAAGACTCTGCAGTTGGAAAACATGGCAAGATACATATCTATATGTGTTTGTGCGTGTGTGTATATACTTCTGCACAAGTGACATGCAGGAATGTTAGCATGACAGGGTTAGGTTAACGGTTGGACTCGAGTACCTTAAAGGTCTTTTCCAACCTAAACAATTCTGTGATTCTACGACATTAGTTGGACGTGCACCAGCATCATAAGATGGTCAGTGTAACTATCACTTGTTGAATTTGTGCTTTCCAAGGCATCTCTAAGAAGAATTATTAACTTTCTTTTAATCTGTGGCCTAGATGAAGCAGGTGATGGGAAATTGCCTACCCTCTTCTTTTTGGAGGAGAAAAACACACCCCAGACTCCATAGTCCCTCTGCTACTATGAATGTAACTGAGCATATGTGAGACTGGCATCGTCCTGCTGTTTGGGACAAAGGAGGGAGAGAAAGCACAATGAATTTATTTTTTGTGCAGGGCCAAAGCCATTCTTGAGAAAAAAAAAATTTAGTCTCCCAGTAATTTTTTTTTCTTGATATTTGGAATATTTGCTCTTTGATATCCTGATAAATGTATTTATTGTATGCAATTGGTGAATTTATCTTGAATTTATACTCTTGTATTCCGAAAGCAGGAGAATATTTTTCTATGTGGATCATCTTTTTTTTCTGAGAATACAGGAAATAAGCATTGAAGTTTATTTGGAATAAACTAAGTGAAAACAGTTTTTCTTACTTTCCTTTAAAGAGGGATATTACCCTAAAGTATTCCTGATTCTTTAAGAATGTAACTGAAAACTATCGTACATAAAGACATACCTGTAAATTTCACCACAATTAAGATTTTTCTGCGTTTTTCTTATGAAAATGTACAAATATATGCAAGTATATAACATATAGAACAAATCAATATGAGCTACCCAAGATAATGCCAACTGTATCCTTTTATGGAAATGTCTGTGGAAAATGTAATTAATAACAGACCAGTTCTTCTTCAGTACATTTCTTTTACTATTTCTGAAGATTTCACCCAAGTGTGATTTCCTCCCATGCCTCAGATCAGGCAATTCTGACTCCTCTGTGGATTCCAAATTCATTTATTTCAAAGTACTCACTAATTTCCTTCTGAAAAAAAGCTGAACAGTGACAGAAAACAGTTGCTGGGGAAAGCGTATTTCCCCTTTATAACAGAAGCTGAATTGAAGTACATTGACTTTTCCCAGTCAATTTTGAAAGTGGTTTTCTACTGCTAAAGACAAATTACCTTACACAGAAGCCTGCTATTGCATTTCATGCTGTCCAAAAAACCTCCACAATCAATAAAAATGTTATAACTATGTTCTTCCATTTAAATAAAGAAATAAAAGGACCTTGTGATGCAGGTGTGGCTACCTTGCATTCCACTGCACAGTGTGTGTGCCAATAATTCAAGCCTAGCTGCTCGGTATGCTTTCCCTTGGAAATTACTTTCAGCAGTATCTAGGCCTGGACCTTCCACATGCTGAAAAACACTCAGGTTTGAACTTGCTCAGTTCTAGTGAAGGACAGCAAGTCCTGCAAAAGCTCAGGCTCAGGGTTAAGTTCCCACTGTGATACAGTGACAAATCTGCCACACTGCAAAACTCACCAGGTCTTCCAAGTGGGTAAGGTTACCTGATGGCATGAAGTAATTTTTCTGAACTAATTAAAGCATGCTGAAGCCAACTGGATTGTGGGGGAAGAGGAAAAAAAGGGCGCGGGGGTGTAAATTCTTACATAACTATAATGAAAATACTTGTTATTTTCCTGACTGGCTTAAAAGCTATGATTGGGAGCAGCAAGAAAAAGATAAGGTAATTATCACAGAGAATGCCAACTGTGTTTTAAGAAATAATGGGAAAATTAACAGAAATATTTGCAAGTGTAGGTCCTTCCAGGCTGGTATATTTTGTTTCTCCAAGGATAGAGAGGACACAAGTTATGGCATAGATGAGGGAGGAAATGAGTGGATTGGGCAGATGCTGAAATGTGAAAATCTTAAAAAAATGAGAAAAGTATGCTGTCTTGGATGTTGATCTAGAAGCATGGCTATCTGTTACAAACTTGTTGATCTAGAAGCGAGGCTAATCAGGCCAAAATCAGTCTCATAATTTTTATGCTGTGCTGTTCACTATGTGATTTGGCTGAATGAATTGCTTTCAAGGGCATGGGAAGAAAGCATCAATCACAGCTGGGACATAGTTGGAACACTCGAGGGATCAAACCTCAGGAATCGTCTCCACAAGAGCTGAATAGCTGGTTTCCATCTTTAAAGAGCTGCAGAAAGCCAATCCTGCTGCCGATGTGAAGCAGACACTCAAAGGGATCTAAGGCAGAAACTCATTTGAGGACTCCCAGCACACTGCCCATGATGACTGAAGATAATTAGTTCATTAATCTCAGTCCAAATTGTCAAAACCATGTTTACTATATGATTTAGAAAACGCATGTTAAAAACCTCACATAAACGAACCTATGTTTTGACCCTGTAGATCCTACCGCACTATCTTTTCTTCAAAACCAAGCATCTTATCATATTCATGACCTGCCTTATGAAAATTACCTAAGGTAAGGGCTAGCTTCTGAGATAGGCATAGCAGGTAGCAATCCGATCAGAAGTTAAACCAGCAGAAGATTGGCTAGCCTAGACACTTTAACCCCAGTCATGGGTTAGGATGCAGAACACCTGAACCACCTCCCAGGCCAAATAATAGGTACCCAGAGCTCTGCCAGAGCCAGGTCATAGCAATTTTCACTTCAGTTACATCTTCAATAACGCCCCAAAAAGCCTTGCTAGGACAGTCAAGCAGAATAAGAGAAGAGAGAGTTTCTTACCACACAGGACTGTAGTAAACAAAACAATAAAGAAGAAACAGTTTCAGAGTAAAAATAGAGCAGTTTATCAGCAGAATGTTGAAGATCCAGGAGACCATATTGTTCTCCCTTTTGGTGGTTACCAGTTCCCTTAAACAGCATATAACAGAAAAGTAAATGACATGACAGTGATGGAAAAGATATAAAAATTGCCTCAGTTCAAAACTCCAAAATAGAAGTTATTTGAAATTATTTTGCATACAATCCTTCTCATAACATGGAGAAGATCATGAAGAGGTTATGCTCCTTCACGGCTTTTTTCCTTCTCCTTTTCTGATCTGCAGCTTTGCTGGTGTTACCACAAGGTCAATTCCTATTTCAGCATCGCACAGTATTTTCTCCTAATCACTCTGATCCCTCCCCTACCCCGCAACAGTATTATCATGGTAGGAAAACAGGGGAAAGGGGGAGAGGTAGCCTGAAGATGTGACTGGTCTATGTCAGTAGTGAAGACACAGGTGAGCAGCCATCACAGGAACTGTTGGTAGGAAAAATGTCTGTGCAGACTAACATTCATCCACTGGTTATCTCACTTAGGCTGTGCTAGGTGAAAAATTCTACCTTTTGCAAACATCTGGCTCTAAAATGTAATGTTATGGGAAACTTCTGCCACAAACCACATGCAGACAGTAAACAAAGTAATGAAACCAGTGCAAAGCCATAGGGACCGTGTTTTCTCTGCAGTGTAAGTTTTGCTTCCATTAAAAGGAACAACAATACAATTATAATACTTGTTTCCTGTATATCACCTCTCATCAGACATCATTTTCAGCACATGAATTATTTAAGCTCCACAGCACTCTCAGATTCCAGAGTATTTACATTTGAGCTTGCTTTGCCACTGTAAGCTGATTTGACCAGTTCCACAACCACTTTCTCAAAAGAATCTCATTGCAAATTTGGTCCCAAATTTGAATTTTTTTTTACTGCTTAAGATCAGCAAAAATTAATGAAGCGCTCTCTCTCCTATGTATTTGTGAGACATATTCATAGAATTTGAATGGAAACAGTTCTTTTAAAGAAATATATCTTCAGCAGTAGACAAATCCAAAACTTCCGCATTGTGCAGAAGAACCTGAAACCAACAAACCTATTTCAATATCCCTCTAGGGGAAGATAAAGAAAAGAAACTAACTACATATAAATGAGGGGAGAAATAGATTATAATATAGTTAAAAGAGAACTCTAATGATTAATCATCAATATGGTAACTTTTTTTGCCAATCTTAAATATAAATATTTTTTTTTTACTTCAAACAAAAATATTTCTCTGGATTAACCTTTGAAAATGTTTTATAATGTCACTAAACAGTAAGAATAGCTATTCACAGGATTTGGAAAGAATATCCGAATACAAGCGATAAATTCTCCATGATGGAAAATAATGGAAATTTTTTTATGACTCAAACCAGTTTAGTCTTGGCTGAAGAGAGCCACAGTATCAGATGATTACAGTCTGTTAACTCGGCAAAGAGAAAAATAACTAAATTTCATATTTCTATGCTATTTTTTACCTCATATTCTTAACATGATGTATATAAATCACTGAAGAGTATAATAGTCTATTTTTTGAAGAAAAAAACCACCGAACCCCACAAACCATAAAAAGTAATTATTTTATGTAATGCCGAATGCAACAAATAATAAAAATTAATAATTTTTTATTGAGACAGAATATTCTGGATTGAGATGGATCTCTATGTAAACAGATAAACAAAGTAAAAATGTACTGATTATTCCTCTAGAATTATTACTTTATAATTATTATTAATTATTCCGCTATATTCAGCTATAGACTAATATATGTCAACTCAAATATATTTGCTTTCATTTAGACTTAATAATTTCAGTCTCTGCCAGTTACTATACAAATTGATATAAAATGTACTAGACTGAGAAAGCTTGTAAGTAGGAGACCTTGTTGATATTTTTCCCACTAAATTATAGTATTTACATGATGAATGCATTATTAAAAGGACGCCAATTTGAGTGCTAGCTCCACTTTAAAAACGTCAAAGTATTGACTGTTTTACAGGGCTTCAAAGAAAAAGAAATTATTTAAATTAACTTCATCTGGTGGTTTCCACAGTTAACTAGAGGTATTCCCTACTGTGAGACAACTATTGTGTGCAGAATTAAGTTCATATCAATTAGATAGCAATGTTTTTTTAAAATGACACCACAGAACAGAGAAAAGCTATTTCGTTTCATCAGAAACTCTGCTCCTTCCAAAGAAACTCTACTAGTTTCCACAACATTAAATAGGCATCTGCTTTGGTAGTAGCATGAAGTAGTAAACCACCCATGAGTACAGAACAGAATATTAGTTAAAGTGATTTTCATGAAGTCTGAAAGCTGTACACATTTTTGTTGTTGTTGGCATAGGTATATCTAAGAGGGGCCAGGGGAGCATTTTAACAGCTAAATGGCAGTTATCTGAGTCATTTTGACAACATAACATAAACGTGGGCAAAATGAGTTAAATTGCTTTTTGTGTATGCCATTCTCTCCTGCTTTTCAGTAGAAATTCTGACCTCCGGAGAGGCCAACCAGATATAAGTGTTAAGAGCCTAACCTGTATCCACAAATGTGGAATATCATCCTTCAGATGGAAGCTGCAGAGTACAACCAGTGCATCTTAGAATGGACCTTACAAATATATGTGTTGGTTTGGTTATGGAAGAGAAGAGCTAGGGTAACCTACACAAGTTCAAGAATGATTATAACAACATCATGATGCTATGATCAAGATGAAGACTATGCTTGCTTTTATTATAAAGCTACTGGGGTCTGATGCTACAAAGAAGAAAAGATTACAAGATTAAATTTAAGATATTAGCATGGTAACCCATGAGTGAACAATTCACTACCCATGGAAAGACAAAGCAGAAGCTTGCTTAAAATATGGCGGAAGATATGAAGGAAAAAATGACATCAAGACTTCAGAATTTGCAAAGGGTTTTTACTACATTTATAGAGCTCTTCAGGAAGAAGGAATGGTTTACACTGTGAAATAGGCAGAAAGCCAATGCCAGTTTGCAGTTATCTCTAAGTCTGTACAACTGTAGCAAAGAAATTCCGTTGTCAACCCCAATTTCTTGCTTGCCTGAAGAATAAAATAAAAAAATTCAGTATCCCTAGCAAGATGGGAGGGAAAGACGAGACACTGGTTTTAGGGCTTGGGCTGAAAGCCTTTACATTTCTAAGAAGAACATTTTATTCAACCAGCACTCCCAGATGATATGAACACACAGAGAAACAGTTACTCCCAAACACACATATATATGTGTATGTATTTTTCTAGATCAGGACAATACACGTGAATGAAAAACTGTCAGTGAAGAGACTGAGATTATAAAGTTCCCTTTTGATAGTAAGTTTTGCATTTTTTGTATCATAACAAATGCTATGAAAACATTTGTATTTGCCAAGAAAAAAAAAAAACCCAACAAAAAGCTACAAGCATATAACAATGCAGCCTACTAATCCATTGCTCAGGGAAAAGTCTTAGCCAAGGGGGAGAAAAATTGGCTGAAGAACTGGACAAGAGACATGAGACTGTAAATTATCCATTTAAAAACAGCTCTGAGTGACACTGTTGGCTAGATTTTCCTTCTTGCCACACAACGCCTTCTCCTATAACGCTATTTACACAATCATCGCTGGGAAACTGTCTGGGAAAGTCAGCTAATGACTAATTAAAAGGATCGCTCGTCAAAGGTGGCACGTTAGCAGTTTGACCTACCTCCCCCATTTTTATACTTCCTGCAAACAAGTTGCTGCTTTTCTGATTTGTGTCATAACCATTATATCATTTAAATATAATTATATACGTGAGAGAAAGTAATCATTCCACACCACACATCAAGAAAGCATAAATATTAAAAAGGAGATGATTGCAAATGACTTGAAAGAGCGAGTGATTAAGCTTAATGCTTGTAATTTAAAAGGCACAGGCAAAAGCCTATTCACCTACACTCTTGCAGAGCTCTCTTGAGCAAATACAAGCCAACACAGCTCACTAGATCATTTGAGTGTTATTTATCCTACAAAGAGCACTACAGAAGAAAAGAGAAGAAAAAACCCACAACAAAATAATCCCTGCCTCCTAAGGTGGTCAAATTTTGATGGCATATGTTCATGAGTACTACAGGAATAACTACAAGGATCAACAAAAAACAACTTTGAACTGAATATATGACACACTTCCCTTTCTGGATAGGCTGCTATTTGAATATGTTTAAGCAGTACCTGCACTGAATTCTGTATGCTCTTGTTATGCAGTAAAATATATTTGAAGCCACACATACCCCTGAGAGAAAGAACAAGAGCTTTCTCTTTCTTTTTAGTACAAAACATAATTTCACACATCGCTATGCATATTCAGTGTTGGATATGGCTTTCTGTCAGCCATTTTCTTCTCTTTTTTTTTTTTAATAACTAGCAATATCCATGTGTATTATGTGAATTTGGTTTGCATACAGTATGGCAAACGTATACGGTTTGCTAACTTGCTTTGCCCTAATTATTGGCTGCAGCTGGTCATATTCCTCACTTGGTCCCAGCAGAATACTGTGGCAAAAGTGCTGGAAGTCATAGTAATTAGTCACAGTCTGACAAGAGCAAAAGATGCATTTATTTATTTAAAAAAGAGGCTTTTCTTTTTTTCCTTTTTAAGAGAAAATAAACTCCCAAACACAAACTGCAACAAAATTCCCTGCATCTGGGATTTAGCTGATTTTCTCTGTGGAGACACTAAATATAATATTCACATAGCACACTTTCGGAAAGTAGCTCAGAGCTGGCTGCAAAAAAGTAACAGGAAAATTCAGTGCCACAAAGGGGCACAGATTTGAAAATGAAATTTACTACTTCACCACAGCTTGTCAATTCTCTCTGAAATAACGATAATTCAGACCATACCGTGACTACAATGAGTATTCAGTAAACAGAGAAGCCGGATTAAGTAAATGTGTGTGTTTAATTGTCCATTTAGGACTCTGGAAAAAAAAAAAAAAGGCATTTTTCTCAGCAGCTTCCTCCAAATGAGCTCAGATAGCCTTGTCTGTGTAAAGGGTTTGAATCAGACTAAGTTTCCCTTTAATGATTAGATTGCAGGGTTAGACATATGTGAAAGTCAACAGGTTTGATTCAAAGTGTTTGATTTAGTTTTCACATCCTCATCACTAGATTAATGATGAGCTGTTTTCTTTACTACTGATGCAACTGTAGGTACCTACATAGAGGAACTGAAATGTCCTAATTAGCAGGAGAAAGAAGCCAATATACTTTGGCAGTAAAGCCAGAGAGTATTCCTCTGAATTACAAATTACATACACAGTTGGAATTAGCACGGGTAATTGTGCTTTTTTTTTTTCCCTTGAACACTCTCACCTCTTGATTGGCAACTCTGAGTGAAGATGTGCTCTGTCATGGACCTTCCTGATGTACACTGGAGAGGTTCTTGACCTTGTTTGGCCAAAAGAATCTACTGGTCTACTGGAGAATGATTCACCTTTATTTGGGGTGATGGTCATTAAGACTCTGTTACATATGTGAAAAAAAAATCATGCCTCCCTACTCAAACTTCACTGGGTGGCTTTTGTATGGTAACCTCTCTCTCTCATGCTTGACATTTTCCTTTTACTGAGTACTTGAGAGTATTGCTGACATCCAATTTTAGGAAGGGTCAAAGAAAGAGGTTAAATTGCCAAAATCGTTGTCACTGATATCTATGTGCCCACAGAGATGTTCAATATTACGTACCAAATCCGAATAGCCTTCAGGCTTTAAGAATTGATTATTCTTTTATTAAATAATCCCTGTTTTTCCTAGTTATGATTATCTTTCTTAAACATCTGTCAGACTGAGTATATCCATGCATTACAGAAGTGTGAAGCATTGAACCATCCTTCCGTACAGACTGACATCAATTATGGTCTGATTCAGGGGCATCATGACCATACCTAACTCCCACTGAGTTCACTAGAGTTTTGTAAAGCAGGATCTGAGTCAGAACAAAGCAGTAGATTCAGATGTCAACAGGTTTTACATGAATGCCTGTGGTCTCAAACCATTCTCGACCTGTCACTGAAATATAGGAAGAACCACGCCTCTGAGATCATGTATGTTCCTTTAGAAGAGTTTGGGAAAGAGCAGAGCCCAGCCCCATTCACAAGCAAAATACCAGTCAGTGGAAAAGACTAAGTTAGTTTAAGACACTTATCTTGCATAGGAATATCCTAAAGACCATGATAATATTAGGAAAGAAACAGAAGCGTTTCTTATCATTCTCTTCTGGAATTACTGCAACTAAACAGTTGTTATGTATTTAATAGAGGCTTCTTCTTTTTTTCTGATCTTTGAGGAAATCCTTTTTAGTAACATATGCTAATACACAGGATAAAACAGATTATAGGCTGAGCTGATAGTTCAGTTCTATGTATTGTTCTGGTTGCTGAACACTTCCGTAGATAAAAGTTTTTTCAAGTGCTTATCACTTGCTGAATTTTAAACTGTCTGGACTGCTATTTCCCTTCCCTCAAGCTGACTTCTTAAAAATTTGAAGTTGAAATAAGTTTGCTAAGTTTGAGAATGGTGTAAAAGCAAAACACTCTAAGATAAACTTCCCAGATCAACATCATTCACTTCAAAGTTTTAGTGCCTTGGAGTTAGGAGGTAAGAGAAACCTTCTCTTGGTTTCTTAAAGATGTCCTTTGTCTTTCTTACAGAAAGGAATCCAAACTTGGGCAAATTACAGGCCACTGAAAAGCAGTCTTCAAGCAGCTTTCAGGTAGACACCTTGGTATTTGGCCTTTACATTTTCCTACATTTTTTTCTATGTGTAAAACAAACTTACTCTCTTACACCCCAAATGTGCCTACAATGCCACGGGTGGCTTCACTGGCACTTACTCCTCCCACCAGAGG
This sequence comes from Phalacrocorax carbo, assembly GCF_963921805.1. NCBI lineage: Eukaryota > Metazoa > Chordata > Aves > Suliformes > Phalacrocoracidae > Phalacrocorax > Phalacrocorax carbo. The sequence continues at coordinate 51,941,629 of NC_087516.1, read as the reverse complement.
TCCAGTGGTGGGATGGTTGGAAGTCAAAAGCATGTTTCGGATCCCCCAAAACTCACCTATGTACAATTAGACTTTAGTGTTTTTATTTCAGATGGGCAAAAGAAGGAAAAAAAGACAAGAAGAAACAACTAACAAAGCAACTTAAAAAACAGTCGAGGCCTAATAGTTTATGCTATATGAATGACTGTTTGATCTGTGGTTTCCCTTTGAATCCTACCAGAAAAGAGTAAATTCAGAGGATAGTGTTCAATGAAAACAAGCTTCTGGGTTTTTTTGTTGTGATTCTTTGTTTGTTTGTTTGGGTTTTTTCTTTTTTTTTTTTTTCTTACAGGTGTATCAAATTGCAAATTACAGTCAGAGAAATCCAATCCCTTTAAAATAGAATTTTTAATTACTATTTTAAAATAAATTTGCAAATTCAGCTACAGCATCACGTACACTCTACTTAACTGCTGGGAAAGAAAACTGTAACCATGCACAGAACATTAATATTGAAACCCATACAGTGACAACAAAATGATGCAACATAGTTACAAAATTAATTATTATCTAGTTATAAAATTAATGGTACAACCTCAGGACACCGCAAGATCAGAGTGCTTTCAATTTTGAACTGAGGCAGTATTCCACATCTCTGAAATCACTTGCCTTGAAGAGTAAACCTTGCATGATCCAGCAGCCTCTTTCAAGGCTGTGGATAGAAATCTGCTTTAGATGATCACAGCTCATCAAACTTTTCATTTCCTTTCACAGAAAGCACTTTCTGAGTGGAAGAGACAGGTGAAATCTTCGAAATCTTCCCTACACAGTTCCCTGAGGATTGGCAGCTTCCTCAGCTATGGAAAAGCAACCACTTCCACAGCACTACTAGAGAGAGCTGCTCAGTGCAGCCCAAGCCTTGGAACATACCTGGCTTGTAGATGAAGATATTTTCTGCCTCTCACTAGAGCTCCAGGAGAGATTTTGATTTGTACTTTGTTAACTGAAAAACTTACCACACACTAATTAAAATATATAGGGACTGTTTGAAGGGACTAATATTTGTCATTAACCACAGAAAATTGGAAAAATCCCAAAAGGCAATCTGACCACCCATATATCCACTGTTTCAGTGTTTTTGTAAAGTACTATATACGATGCAAGTCAGTAGCTTTTACATATAAAGATTGTTTGCATAATCCCTTTCCTAAATATCAACTTAACTGTCTCATAGAATCACTTCCAAAGAGCTGCTGGCACTTCCACTAACTGTGGATATTACATTATTACCTTTCAAACTATCTTTGAGATGGGATATCACCTAGAATGTCAACGTAGTATAACTATGTACTGAAATCCTAAACCAGATACACAGGATTACTGAAGATGAGCAAAGACAGATGGCCATGAAAAGTACCAGTTGTCCCACAAAATTTTATTACCTATTCTATATTCTGATCTACCAGAAAGCTGCCCAATTTCTGAAATCACCACAGTGCTTTAAACATGGCAGACATTACATTAGGTAAAGATGGATGCGTGCAAATATCTTTAGTACGCACTTTTACTACTGTCATCTTTTTTTCTTCATAAAACACACACGTTACCTTTCCTTCAGTTTGAAATATACTGTTTAAAGCTGTTCTAGTTCAATTTTTATTTCTAAATTACATCATTGTACTTTTATAGCATAGAAGATCAACTATTTAGAATGTAAAGCAGTTATATTTTGTCACCTTTATTTCTAAAATTGTACCTAGCTTGAGTTGATACAGAAAACAGTCATTGTTAAAAAAATGGATAATTTCAAACCAAAATATATTTTAAATTTGGCTTCTCTCACTGGAAGGACACAAACTGTTCTGCAGATAGCCCAAGTAAGTCTTTTATACCAAGAAACATCTCTCTAAAGCAATTACCAGTAAACATTTCTTTTGACTTTTCACCAGTGGGAGGAATACAAAATAATTTCTGCTATGTCAGCTCCCAGGACCACACCCAGAAGCACACTGATACATGTCCACTTCCTCTGCTGAATGGGGGTGGATATTGATCTCAGAATGAAATCTGGATCTAAAGAGTATAGGCACTCTTTTGGCTGGGGTACATTATCGTGCCCTTACACTATAAATTATACGTGATATTCAAAGAGATCATTAGGATAGAGTCTACAGGCTTCCAAGGAAACTTTCAGCTTAATCCATCTGAATGTGAGTGCTATTAGCAAAAGGGAGACCATGTTAACCCTGAAATCAGAAGAGCAGTAACAGGTTGTAGACGTGTCCAAACTACCATTCACTTACCTGCGGTATGCACACATAGCAATGAAAGAATGGCCACACTGACTTCAGCTTTCATTAAGTAATTATCTATCTAGGGTGTAGGGTATGCACGGTGTCATATGCTCACTGCTGCTCCATCTCTGATAGAGGAAACACACAGCGACTCAAGGTAGAAATCTGACTTTGGCATAGTGCACAGTCACCTCTGAGAATTAGTCATATATCATATGGTTTTCCCTGTAGCTTGTTCCCCCCTCTTCTACCTCTCTGCTTCTGTCCCCCTCCTCTCATTTCTGTGATACTAGTAAAAATATATGTGCTTTGATAAATTACTTGAGCTCTGAATATCTTCTGACATTTATCACAAGAGCTGATACTTGAACTTAAAACTTTAATGCCACACTTACAGTCTTATAATTCAGAGATAATTTCATTGAGGGTAATTCACTAAGATAAATCAGATCTAAAAAAAGATAGGGTGGGGAAAGAAAAATTGAAACCAGCAAGTAATGTACCAGCAAGACACTCTTTAACAGAACACCTTTCATTAATTAACATTTCTAATTAATGACTGAATGCTTGCAAACCATGGACATCGAACTTCTACAAGCAAACAAAAAGGAAAAAAGCCACTGAGTTTGCCATGCAGATCACCTATTAGGTTGTATAATCTGACCTAATATACTATGTGCAGATGTTTCTCTGTATGTAGAAACCGAAACTTGAATGTCAAGCATCACCAAAGCTTTGGACTCTCATTTATCATTTTTTGTGTCTGCATTAATTTTCTTCTCTTAATTATCCCTCTGTGTTTACTGTAAGTTATGCAGAACGACTTCCAAGTTGAAACAAGCTTAGCAGTATTCCCGCTGGTTTTGCCAGAGGCAGACTTTGTTCTGGCTCACCTGCCAGAGCTGCACTGATGATGCCTGTGCCTCAGGACAACTGCAGGTCTCGGTCTCATCTGAGGTAATGTGCAAATTGGAGTTTGTGAAAGATACTGTAACTCCGATTATTGCATGGTCAATCATTCCCCACTAATCATCAAAAAAGTGCTTAGCGTATCACTTTTTCTGTTATTACTTCACTTTGTTTTGAAAACTGTGGCTTAGCTTTTACCCTGTTTTCCCCTCTTACGCTGCCTAAAAACAAAACCACTAATATCTAGTCTTGACTTACTTGAAATTCGAAATATGAAAGGAATGATGATCAGAAACCTGAAGTAGGCTAAGGAGCGGGTAAAGGGGCATTGCGTCAATGTGAGAATACATCCAAAGCCACTACAAAAGCAACATATCTCATTGCACACAACAAATGTAGAGCACAGGTTCCTCCTGCTACATCCACCTGGGAAGAATCGAGTTGAGAATACTCCTCTTTCTCACCTCTTAGAGAATCCCCTGCATAGATACATTTTTTTCCCTTCTCTTTTCTGGATGGGCTTTAGCAGAAGACACCGAGCTGGCCTTAGGAACTAAAACTGGAAGCCTCTGTGGAGCTTCACAGTCTGCCCATTGATTTCTAACCCCACAGAGCAGAAACAGAAGCCCAGAGTCATCCTTTATACCTTGTGCTTGCATAATGGGATAAGGATACTTGTAAATAGTGATTTTTTTCATATAGTAACTAACATTTTATTGAGAGAACTGGAAATTATATACTCTTGTCATGCAGAGTTTGTAGTTCCTAAGAAGTAAACTGTTGTATTTTTCCAAAGAGAAGAGAAAGCTGATGTGTCCTATAATGAATAAAGCACCCAGCTGTTACGACTAGGGGTGATTTAATCCCATCTTGATTATTTTTTTATTTAAACCTTAGGATAGAATGGGCAGCAGATTGATTTGCAATGATGTTAACTTCACAAGCCAGCGTGATCCCCTCTCTCTGTAGCCCTGCTGGAAGCTTCTTCCCCACACCCCCCCAAGGACTTTGCTGCCTGTGTAACAAGGACCCTGGCTCTGATACAGCCCAGCTGTATTGCCTCGTCTCAGGTGGCTAAAACAGACCTGTGAGAAAATCTGTAGAGAGACAGGAAGGATGAAATTAAGCCAGAGGGCAGGCTTGTTGAGATGGGATTGCTGTCAGCTTTGTGATTCAAGAGGAAAAACACCTGCATCCAAAAGAAGTGCTGGGTCTGGCTGGGATGGAGTTAACCCTCAGTCACAGCAGCCTGTATGGTGCCGTGCTTTGCATTTGCAGCTAAAACAGCACTGATAACACACCGGTGTTTTGGCTGTTGCTAAACAGTGTCAAGGCTTTCTCTCTCTTCCTAGCAAGTGGGCTGGGTATGCACAAGAAGTTGGGAGGGGACACAGCCAGGACAGCTGACCCCAACAGATCAAAGGGATATCCCTGACCATATGACATTGTGCTTGGCAATAAAAGCTCAGGGAAGGAAGGGGGTGTGTTTGTGGTTATGGTGCTTGACTTCCCAAGCAAGTCTTACAAGTGCTGAGGTCCTGCTTCCCAGAAGTGCCTGAACATCTGCCTGCTGAGGGGAAGTAGTGAATAAATTTTTTTTGCTTTGCTGGCTTGCACAGCTTTTACTTTCCCTATTAAACTGTCATTATCTTGATCCCAGAGTCTTCTCATCTTCCTTCTATTTTCACCTTCAAACAAGAAAGAAGCGGGTGTTGGCTGGGGTCAACCTGCCACAAAAGGTATGAAACCCTAAAGATTAAAAAAAACCCAACTCTATTTGTCTCTGCCAATGGAGCTGGCAAGATATAGCAACTCAGCGACCTGAGGATGCAATCTAGAGAGCGGTGGAAGATGAACCCTCCCTGGCCAGCAAAGAATCTTTGGGTGCCTTACTCGTAGCGGTGAGCTTAAGAGCTCAGTAAATCCTTGTCACCATATTTATGTGTCAGCCAATAAATAATTGCTTAAGGTTTGAAGTTGTATATATGCTGGTTGCAGAAGACTCTCTGCATCAGGCCAAAGATGCCTGAACAAACTGACACATGCTGTTGTATAAATCTCAGGTATTTTGACAAGCCGCATGCAAGAGACTTGCACTTATGTGTACAGATGCTACGTAGAAAAGTTTGATGTGTTCTGTGCAGGCAGTAGCCACTGGGAGCTTTAGCAGTAACCTATGTAGCCAAATTACACTCTTGCAAGCTGCTCAGTTTATAAACAATTATGGCATGATGTACTGCAGATCTGCTATGGACATGGCAATGTACAAACTAGAGAAGAATATACCTAGCCAAAGTCTGCTGTCAATATTCCACATCTCACTCAGGCTAATCGGACTGCTCCACTTACTGTTGCAGTAGCAAAGCACCAACACTTTTCACCAAGGGGCTAAGTGTAAGATAATTTTTCCACTGTGTCAATGTTTGTTTTACATCAGCTAAGAATCTCTTAATGAAAAATAAAGAAAGAAAGCCAAAATAGCTTCATCTGGATAGGTAACAGCTCAGGTCTCAACACTTCTCTGGGAAACAAGAGCACAGTTCCAGATCTGCTGCCTTGAGACAGACCCCAGCTTTTCTGCCACCCATGTTGCACGGCAGTCCCCTGGGGTGCAGCTACAGGATAGTAGCTTCTCCTGAGAGCTCACTGAATATGTAAATGAATATTAATTAAAGCAGATAACTTCAACAGAATCTTGATCTCCCACTTCATGGGTGACTACCATAAAAAGCAGGAGAGAATCATGTCTCTCTCTACTGCTCTAGCTGTTCCTTTACATATAAATAATTAGAAAGTAATTTAGAAAAGCTTTATCAGAATATTCCTACCAGTTCCAAGCTATTAGCCTCCCCCCTCCAAGACTGGAGCTTGTAACTATTCCTGTCTCTCTGGTTTACTCACTCATAACAGATCCATTTAATCTCCTGAGACCATAGGAAGTTTTGCAGGTGAAGGGAGGGGGCAGAAAGAGGTTTTACAAAGGCAGTGGTAGATGAAAACCATCTTGCAGCTGAGATTTTAAAAGCTTTCTGTGGATTTGGACACTCAAATCCCTGTTAAATTTTACAGCATCTTAAGGAAAATAGTAATTCAAACTCTTTGGAAAAGCATTGTCTCATTCTCTAGATATGTGGTTTGCACCATTTAATGAAGCTCATAAGAGGAAACAGTGCTGAGATGAACAAGGAAATAAACTAGAATTTATTTCCTGATTCTTCCACATGTATTCTGTGCAAGCTACTTGCTATTAACTCTGAACATAAATTTACATTTTCCCTTTTACAGATTGCAAATTTAAGCATTTTAGCCATTTTTTGTAGACTACATAGTATGCCTGTAAAAGGACAAAGCCAGTATCTTGTAGCGATGAGGAAAGCGACAGCACTCAGCAGCGTAACATGGCACTCGGCTTTATGGTGATGAAACAGGTGAGTTATACCACAATATAAATGAGACAATTTTAACAAATTACATTTGAAAGTACAATAATGGACTAACAACAGCACCCCTCTCAGATATTTAAGACATTATTGGTAATACTTATTGGTAAAAGCCATTGGGAATGTATGGACACATCTTCATACTTATGAGTTACAAGTGACATGGAAAGCATCTTTTAATGTTATTAAAATTGATACGCTAGTGAATCAATGTACTGTTCTCCACTTTTAAAATAAATTAAATTACATTTTAATCTTTTCTTCTTAATTTACATTCCTACTCGTCATGCTGTGTTCAAAGTTTGATATGCTGCCTAGCAATTGGTCCTCCAGAAGTATTTACCAGTTAGCTAATAGCATACTACTCCCTGCTTTTATCTTCCAAGTGTACCTCAACTGTTGCCATTTCCTCCGATAGCAAATAGAACTTCTTTTTGCGTTGACACAGCCAGCAGCCACCTTAAAACTACCCGGTAATAGATGCTTTGTAATATACCCATGACTACACAATGGGAAATAGCTGCAATTTGTACTAGAGTAAATCAGTGCACCATAACGGGCAATTATTGTGACAAGGCTCTGAATTTAAAACGTACAATTCTACAGTGTGAGAGTTGGCCCAAGTGTCAGGCCAGAGTCACATGCCATTCAGCTCAAGATCTCCCTAGCAGGCTTGCCCCCCTCCTTGCTGGGGCACATGTAGATGACAAGAAACAAACCAACATACTGTACGAGCCACTCAGGGTCCTGAAAGGAAATCTGCAGACAGACCTTTCTTAAATCAGGCCATGCGGAACCAAGGCTTCTCAAGGAAAGGCTTGACCTAATCAGTCTTTTGGATGTCATGCCTATGATGGCACTCTGTGGATGCGCATTATAAGCCACACTGTCAGCTACCACAATCACAGATCATGGCTGGTTTATGTAATCAGTAAGGTTCATCCGCCTAATGGACATTCCTTGATGAGGTTCAAACCTGAGAACACTTCTTAGGATTCTACCAGCTGGGCAACAGAGTAATTTGCTTTTCTGACTCCTTTCAGCAAATCTACCCAGTCATCATAAAATTTCTTGATGTTACATATCAGCATAATCATTATTAATTTCCCATATTGGAGTCTCATATCTTCTTCAGAGTTGGTGTTCTATTAATGCCTTTTCCCAATCAAATTTAAAAATCAATCTATGAAAAAATTACCACTTATGAGGATGCTATGGATAATATCAGTGGAAATCTTAACCAAAATGGGAACACTGAATTGCAGTATCTTTTACAAGCCAGTTTTATGTTGAGAACTCATATCCATATAATAGAAGGACTTTTATGTGCTATAAAAAAACCCACAACTTATATGCTAGTCTTGCATGTGTTTTGTTCCCATGTTCACTAAAAGTCACCTCTATGACAGTATGTCATATCTCTTGTACCTAAAATAGTGGTGAAGGGTGTTCCTTTGCTATTTCTGAAAGTTGGACCCAATTAAAATGTCAGAAAAGCATACACACGTAATTTTGGCTTACATGTCCTTTTTCTTCTTATCCTTTGTCCTGACCTATTTACAGCCTTTCTTACAATAAAGTTTGAGCTACCAGTACACCTATACTTACTTAGTTGTCAAGACACATACCACAGATACTTGTACCCTTTACCAATAGCACAAAGGGACAGACCAAGGAGAAGCAGCATCTGTAGTGGCCTGCTGTGTCTACACCGGATTTTGAACTAATGTGACCTGCATTACTGAAACACTTGAAACAAGACTTAACTTGTAAAAGTACGTCTTCTGTAAGTGACTACTTTCCAGCAAAACAATGGCAGTCCCTATTGTAATAACATTGTGGCTGTAGGAATCCAAAATATGTCAAAAGCTTCATTTAAGAAAAGCTCTGAATACATTTGAATCTATCGCTTTTTGAATGTACCAACATCTTCACGTATTAATGTACCTGTACGTGAATTCCGTGTGTCATCTGAACCATCTTCTATGAGTGCCAGATTAGAAACTCGGCCTACCTAAATATTGAACTTATTTTACCAGAAACATCCCCATCTCACCTCAAGGCACTTGGGTAAACTTTCAGGAAAAAAAAATCAAGACAAGTAGTATGTGCGTAGCTTAACGATAGCACTCCCATTACAGTGAGGAATGCTATAATGTCAGTCCTTGAAATCCTGCATTCTCCCTGCTCCAAATCTATCAATCAGAGATGTCTGGTCCGTCACAAAAACTGGGACAGAATTCAACCAGTCTGTGTTTATGAAACACAGACTATGATATCACCTGGATCTTCCAGTGTCGTATTTTAAAGCAAATGAACTATAAAAGAAAAAAGATCTGAAAACCTGAAGACAATGGTTTTTTTAAAACTTCTATTACAACACCTAGAAAAAAAAAGATAAAGGGAACAAAATTTTTCAGAGTATTTTAATATAAACTACACAACTTTAAATAATCTAATTTTTAAAAAATATTATTGTGACTTATTGGGGCAGTGAGACTAAGTGACTTATGAAGGGTAACCTAAGAAAGGTCCTGTTACACTGCATATTAAGATACAGTGCCTAGATGCTACATATGATAGTGCACAAGTCATTTGAAAACCAGAGCACTTTGTGAATAAAACAAAAAAACTTAATGTTCAACAATTAAATAATACAAACTGTTTGACTTCTGTGGAAATTCAGAGACTGCAGTGCAATTTAACATTACTCTAATAAACTCAGCCCACAGAAAAAATACCACATCTCATCAAAGTAGATTACTGAGAATAAATGAAACATACAAAGAACGGAAGAAAAATTCATTAACATTTCATTTTCATAAACATAGTTAGATAATGAGGCCCAGAAATACTAAATCACACAGGAAGCCTAAGGCAAATCCACAGATATGCCAAACCCCAGTTTGGTATCCTACCATGTAAAACTTTCCTATTTCTAAGTTTATACCTGTGCAGATCTTGAGAGACTTTGTTTAACATTAAGAGGAAATGCAAAAAATATATATTAAGTTGTTCAGCCTGGACAGTATTTTAGATATGGCTTATCCTGCTTTGCTTGAATACTTGATTTCTTTTCTTTTAAAACACCTGTTTCAAGAAGACACTACTTTTCACTGTAACTCATCACAATTGGAACCTGTTCAGGAAAGCGTTTTAATAAATACCTCGGGGGGGTGCAGGGGGTGGAATCATATGTTACTCAGCCCGCCTGGACTGATACTGCTAGCTCCCTGTTTAAATAGGCAGGCATAAAGAACTGCTTGTACTTGTTATTCAGTGGGAAAAAGAGAAGAATGCTAACTTGTGCCAAATATTTTTAAGTGTTATGAATTTACATCAGCTCAGAAGTATATGCTTTTGAATACTGAATTTTAAAATGAGTTAGATTTTTCTTCTGTTCCTTAAAATGCTTTTCCCCATTAAGGAAAAAAAAAGACAAATATGATGTCGGACTGTGAAAATACAACAGACTGACTTTTATAATCCAGTATGCGTGACACTTACATCTTCATGATGAAAGCCGCAAACTGCTGGTTGCTTGTGCTTAAATTTTTCATTAATAGACAATGACTTACAGATCTTGTCTGTGAGCAACACCAGTTCTCATAATTCTGAGACAGAAACATTACCTAGATGAAATAACAGATATTGGATGTTCCTTGTTTCTCATATTTTATCTCGAAAATGAAGTCCTTTTTATCTAGGTCCATCACAACAACAACAAAAGTTTGTCTATTGCTTACTCTACAATTCCTTCTGCAATCAATACCAAAAATTCAGTATGACAATCATATGAAGAGATCCAGCCATTTTGAAAACGGCGCTGTTTAAAAAAAAAAATCACAGAATCATAGAGTGGGTTTCAGTTGGAAGGGACCTTTACAGGTCATCTAGTCCAACCCCCCTGCAGTGAGCAGGGACATTTTTAACTAGATCAGGTTGCTCAGAGCCCCGTCCAGCCTGATCTTGAATGTTTCCAGGGATGGGGCCTCCACAACCCCTCTGGGCAACTTGTTCCAGCACTTCACCACCCTCATTGTAAATATTTTCTTCCTTATATCCAGTTTAAATCTACTCTCCTTTAGTTTAAAACCATTACCCCTTGTCCTGTCACAACAGGCCTTGCTGAAGAGGTTGCCCCCATCCTACCTATAGTCCCCCTTTAAGTACTGGAAGGCTGCAATAAGGTCTCCCTGCAGCCTTCTCAGATGAACAACCCCAACTCTCTCAGCCTGTCCTCATAGGAGAGGTGCTCCAGACCTTGGATCACCTTTGTGGCCCTCCTCTGGACCTGCTCCAACAGGTCCATGTCCTTCCTGTGCTGAGGGCTCCAGAGCTGGACGCAGCACTGCAGGGGGGGTCTCACCAGAGCAGAGTAGAGGGGCAGAATCACCTTCCTCAGCCTGCTGGCTATGACAGATCGTGGCCAGCACGTATAAATATATATATATAATTTTATATATTATATATTGCCGTATAATATTATATATGCTATATATTATTATATATAGCATATATAAATATATATATACACACACAAAACAAACCTGGCTTTTAGCTGACATTTTTGCTGTCAATATTAAAAAGGCAAACACCAGTGTGGATAATGGTTGAATGGGTGAACTAAAAAAAGCACATCCTGGGTGCCAAAACCACCTACAGAGCCAAAAGGAAAACTGGGGAACAATGAATGCAACATGTGACTGGGTTAAACCAAGTTTTGATTCCAGAGAAACATATTAGCACAACTGTGCCTTTTTTTCTTTTTATTGAGTACTACATGAAGTCTTTCTATGTGGAAAAAAATTAATTTTCTAGGTAGGTATGGTGAACACGATTCCCAAAGAAAAGTACTATTGTTGTACAGCTGAGATTTTCTGTACTCTTTTAGCATTTTAGTTTCACTTATTACAAATGCAGTTCTTAAAGAAAAAAAAATGCAGTCATACATAACCAAAACCTTTTACATTTTTAACAGCACGAATAATCCCAAGCTTCAGCTCACTTTCTTGGGATAATGGGATGGCAGGCAGCAATCCCTTCTGCACATTGCTTACATTATGGAACATGGGAACTGCATTATGCCAGCTGTTTTGCTCAGGAATTAATCAATATTGGCAAAGGGTCGGACCAATATATTGAGATGATATTTATTCTCCTATCTGTCATTCTTCTCCCTACCCTCACACAGCCAAACTGTAGAAATCACAGCGAACATATCTGTGAGGCTCATGTCACCAGACGACAACTCAAAGCCAAGGCAGGTGCTAAAGTACCATTGCTCACCCTGGAAGGTGCCTTTGGCTGTGCCCCTCTTCCTCCCATACCCACACCTACCCAGTCTAAAGAAGCTTCCATCTGTTTCACTTTCAGATGATCTAGTTTCTGAGATCGTAAGTTAAAGCAAATGAGGCTGGCGCTTAGGTTAAATAGAGTATAGAATTTGATTATTTTATTAAATTCTTTTTTTTTTAATTAATGTGGGAGCATTACACATTTTCTTGATCTGTTATATTTCTATTTGCAAAAATTTAATGTAATTATTTAATGGCCTGAGGCCAACAACAGATAAGGTTGTGTGCAAATAGAGCAATACTCACAAACAAAAGCACGCAACCCGGGTTGTGATTTTATGTGCTTAAAGACCAACAAAAACTAAGTAATCATTTCAGTAGCATTTTGATGTCACGGGAATATATATTTTACTCCCATTTTATAAAATATGATGGCACACTGATCCTACAGGGTGATAGAGACAGCAACCCCAGATACTTGCTTATTTGCAAAGTTAAAAGTTTATGAACTTCTGTTTCCACAGCTCCACAGTAAACAGTCACGCTACTGTTTGCCAGATAATCTTCTCCCTGCAGAAGCCTGTTGCTGTAGCAACCTGTAGGAACAGCCGGGATGCCAAAGTGACCACGCTGTACGTGCGTGCAACGCAAAACAGTTCCAGAAGAACCGAGTTGAAGCAACAGAACAAATCTGGCTGCAGCACTGCTGAATGGAGTATTCCTGCAGTTATAATATTGTTTAGGTAGTTAAATGCACTGAGAACGAGTCTCTGTACAGGCAAGCACATCAGAAGACCTTATGTAGACGGGAAACGGTGTAAGCACACTCTGGTGATTTTTTTCCCCCCACTACAAAATGTAGTCCTGAATCCATCAGAGACTACCTAAACATGGGCTTATCACCCTGACAACTTGTTTTCAAGTCAGCTGGCACCTATATGCTCTTTGCAGCCAGGTCTTAAAGTGACCTCAACTATGTCATATTTATGCATATTTCCAATGCTAAGTTTGAACATTTGGGTAGTTACTAGAACTGTTTTAATAATGAAGTATCAGACTGATTTGTACATTAATAAAATAAACACAGCAAAAAGATAGTTGAGTGCTGGGATCAATATAGTTCATGTGACAGATAAAAACCATACCCTTCATGTATTAGCCAGTATAGCTACAAATTCAAATCTAAGCATTTCTCAAAGCTGGTAAACTTAGATACAAAAGGCTGTGTAAAACAGTGTCTCCTTACAAATTCTGGCAACAGTCTTGGCTTTGGAAACAGCATAATCTCATTTCCCTGTCTCTCTTCTTCAGTTTGCACATGCAGGGGTTTTGTGATTGTTTTTAGTATTTGAGTTATTTCAGTCTCTCCTGCTGATCATGACATTCAAGAGATGTGCTTATATATTCACGCATATGCATGCATACATACTTCTGAAATCATATTTTCTGTGTGTATATGTAATGCATGGAATACTATTCATACCTATAAGAGGGATGGAAAGACTTACATACAAAATATACTAAGTGTATAGCACAAAAATAGGATTAAGACTATAGTCAACTCGAGTAGCCGCCTTAGAAACATGCAAATATATTGAAATAAATAGAAGTAGAGAATTTATAATGACTGCATATGCAAGAATGGGGATATGATCAAATACATTTATTCAAAGTAGAATAAAACTGTAGGTATACTTCCCTATGAAACTGAGAGAGGAAATATACTTCCATGTGCAAACAAGCAGATATACCAGGATGCATCTAATATGCATGTTTTCTACGTGTATATTACTTATGCATTAATTACAGAAACACAGAGTGGTTGAGGTTGGAAGGGACTTCAGGAGATCATATTGTCCAACCTCCCTGATCAAACAGGGCTACCTAGAGCCAGTTGCCTGGAACAATGTCCAGACTGCTTTTGAATATCTCCGAGGAGGGAGACTCCACAGCCTCCCCAGGCAGCCTGTGCCACTGCTCAGTCACCCTCATAAGAAAAAAGCATTTCTTGATGTTCAGAAGGAACCTCCTGTATCTCAGTTTATGCCCATTGCCTCTTATCCTGTCACTGGGCACCACTGAAAAGAGCCTGCCTCCATCTTCTTTGCACTCTCCATTCAGGTACTTATATACATTGATAAAATCCCCGCAAGCACCTTCTCCAGACTAAACTGTCCCAACTCTCTCAGCCTTTCTTCACAGGAGAGAAGCTCCAGTCCCTTCATCATCTTGGTGACCCTTCACTGGACACTCTCCAGTATGTTCATGTCTCGATTGTATACTGGGGAGCCCAGAAACGGTCCCAGCTCTCCAGATGTGGCCTCACCAGTGCTGAGCAGATGAGAAATACCCCCTCCCTTGACCTGCTGTCAATACTTTGCCTAACATGGCCCAAGATACCATTAGCCATCATTGCGGCTAGGACACATTGTTGGCTTAAGGTTATCTTGGTATACATCAGGACCCCCAGGTCCTTTTCTGCAAAGCTTCTTTCCAGACGGCACCTCTCCCAATTACCAGGATCATTCAAAGATTACCGAGAGTGTCCTTGCAGTGACAACAGCCATCTCCCCAGCACTTGTGGGCACATCCCATCAGGGCCCATGGGTTTGTGTATGTCCAGTCTGGTTAAGTATTCTCTAACCTGATCCTCTTCTGCCAAGGGTAGTAGTTGTAGTAAATTAGTTACATAATTAGTGAATGAATGTATATATAATTAGTACCTTTGTACAGATCAGAAACCAAATCACAGGTTACGGAAGTTACCTATATTTAAAACAAAACAAAACCAAAACCAAAAGTTGGGTTTTAATCAAAAAACTGAGTCCTAACTTACTGCTGCTGTTCTGTTCTTTAAGGCACTTCCTTCCAGGCAGCAGAACAGAGTTTAATCTTTCCTGCCTGGAATTCAGCAGCAAGAGTCCCTTCTTGCTCAGAACATTTTTCTGTATAATAGATTAATTTTATGTAACAAAACACAATCTGGACTTTCAATCAAGCTGATTTAAATCCCTGATTTTAATTATAACCAGATAAACAATCATAACCAGTGGAAGTTAGAGAAGGTATAAAAGATAGCCTAATTTGGCTCATTTTCTTCCTAAAATGAAATTATCATCTTTTCTATCTTACCTTGTATTGTACCAGCATCAACATCTGTACATCCAGTAAATATTTTCATGTCAATATTTTAATAACATTAAAATCCTGCTTAATTATAACAGCACAGATCAGTTTTCCCTGAATTGTATTACAAAAAATGCTTCTTAGACGTCATTGCCAAATGGCTTGTTCAAATCTCTACAGAAAGGACACTGCTCATTGAGAAACAGTGTCAGATCTTTGCTGTCAAAATTATCCACAGGGGACACATTTTACCATCCCATAATGTTTTTAAACCTCTGAAACACTTCTGTGGACTCATAAAGATTTCCCTTGATACCCTGTAAACAAAAGGTCAGATCTGCATTTACCCAGGTTCCACAGTTATGGTAGATTTACCACTGCAATAGCTGATGATATGGCATGGGCAAGCAAGCTGGAGCGCTGTATTTCACTTCAAGCAGCCAAGGCCTCCAGCTCTTATTTTGCCTTTTTTCACCCCGCCCCCCCCAGCAGAATTGAACACAAGGCTCAGTAGAACATTTTGGGTTTTTTGAGATCACCTAAACCATTCAATTAAAAAATTAGAGATAAAACAAGCTATTCACATAAAGAAGCAGCGGCAAGAAATTTTGATTCTTTTGCTAGGTTTGGCTGATGAGCAGTCTTGAAGTAAACTAGTTATCTGGAGATAGATTTTTGGCACATGAATTAGTCCTGATTATCAAGCATTGAATGAGCAGTAACAGTTTAAACATCACAAGTGAGCCTGGAGAAGCTTTGCATAGTAGACTACAGTTATTCTAAATCAAATAGCAAAGGAACAAATTTGTCCCTTCCCATTTGTTTACTCTGGACATTTGACAGAACTTTCTGTGCAGTTTGTTTTCTCTGCAGCGTCAATTCTCTCCGCTGTCTCTACTGGCAGCCAGCACCAGGCACAAGCGAAGACCAGAAATTATTTATAAGTTTTTCCTTCCATCCCTTTCCCTGCCTCCTTTAATTGGCTAGGTTCAGGTCCACATACTCCCTTTAAGCTAGAAATTGCTTGAGCTCTCAGTGTTAGGTTTTAGCACCAGATGGTACACTTCCCTCTAAGTTAATTCTGAACCAGTATCTCAGGGTTGAGATTGCTAGAGGTGTTATCTTTCAGCAGAGATCCGGATTTTATAATCATTACCAATCCAAAGCCTACTGTAAAGAAAAAGTTGTTAAGCTCTGCTGTGGCATTATTCTGTGTCAAACAACAGCTTCAATCCATCTAAGAGAAAGATGCTACTGGAATGCTGAAGGTGCAACAGCGAAATATGATATAAAATGAAGAGTTATTCACTCTTTGCTATTGAGTAAAATATCCTGTCCCAAACTCTCTCATAAACAACAGCCAAGTTTCTGCTAGTTCATGCCAACACC
Source organism: Phalacrocorax carbo (assembly GCF_963921805.1). NCBI lineage: Eukaryota > Metazoa > Chordata > Aves > Suliformes > Phalacrocoracidae > Phalacrocorax > Phalacrocorax carbo. The sequence goes on along the minus strand of NC_087516.1, from coordinate 51,925,195 downwards.
AATGAAACATCTTTCCTCAACCTGGGGTGCCGGCAAAATCAATAAAATAAAATTTTAATTAAAAAAAAAAAAAAAAGGTAGAGTCTAATGGAACGGTGAAAAGCAGGAAAGGGAACTGGGTTAAAAAAAAGAGCATCAATCAACTATGAGGGCAAGACTGGAGAGAAGGTTAAGACAATTTGATAAAGTTAAAAGGAGAACAGAAGACAGTTCTTACCCAATAAAAATAGGGAGGGAAGCATAAGGAATTCACAGAAGCCTGACAGGATGAGTAAAATAGTGAAAGAAAGAGAGTGGCAATGGGAAGGGTAGAGAACACTAAATCAACTAGTCAGGAAAATGCCACTAGACCAAACTCTGAAACAGAGATCTGATGTCAGGAAATGCAATAAACTCTAGAAAGATGTTGGGAATTTAACAGATGGGCACAATAAATACATAGTTTTAATTTAACATGTTCTTACAATAACTCCAGTATTAGCACCATGGGTCATGAATCTATTAAAAATATGGAAATAGAGGAAAAATGAAAGGAACTGAGCTTGGCTCTCGGTACTCTCTGATTCCTTGCATGACGAGAAAAATTCAATTGAAATGTTTCCTGGGGCAGAGAAAGATTAAAAGAAAATTAATGGTACTCTACAGGCACAGATAACATTTCATAGGGTTTGTCTGTGGTTATCGTAGCTAAAGGCTAAATAAAATACTAAGTTTGATTGAAAGTTTGAAACACATGATATGCAGCTGCTCTTGTTTTTTGTCGCCTAAATAAATTCCTTTGCACCAATGAGTAAAGAGCTGAAACTGTGGTGAGTCCTACTGTTTTGACCTCTGACCAAAATCTTTGTATTTAGGTTAGATAACCTGTTTGGGTGTTTTGGCTTTTTTTTTCTTTTTTTTTCTCCCCCAAGAGATGCTGTGGATGCTTAATTTGCACAGATATTTTACACAACAACTTCTGAGTCTTCCCGAAGGTGATCTCTTTTGCCCTTCAGTTACTGTCTTCTGAGCATATTGAGCTTTATACTTATTTATGTCCAATACTTTCAAACTAGCATAATGTTATGCAGAATTTATTTCATAAGGAACCCTTAAATTTGTCTGCAAGTAGGACATTTCTCTACAGTAATTTAAAATAAAAATTCAACCACTTATTCCCATTAATTAGATTTGTGGAGCAACTGGAAACTATTAAAACATGTACGGCGTGATGAATAACCTTCACACTAAACATTATTCTCTGGTCTCCTTTACTTCTTTCAACTAAAAATTCACCTTGTCATCACTACTCACTTCAGCAGGAGTTCTCCCTTCTCCCTCCCTCCCTTGTTTATATATCCTATAATTCATCAACTAGCTAAAATTCTTCCTTTCTTCTATGTGACATATAATTCAGGAGAAATTCCCAATAAAATACACAGAAGAAGAAAATAATTATATCATTGCGAGTAGTGAGTGTGGACCTGAATGTTAGTTTGTTTTCTCTCTAGCAGGGGCTGATGTTTTCTAAGAGGAATAACGTCTTTCTATTCGTTGCCATTTTGTGATGTAAAGTGTTACAACATTCTTGGTATAAAAAAGTATAAAAGTGAACAATCCAATCATTGTTAAAAATACAGATGACAAAACAACACTACAGCTACTGAACAAAACCAGGAGGGATTTAAATATACAGCTTCTGCTCAGGCAGATAAGCTTTTGTGCCCTTTCTCACTAGACAATATGAAAAGCAGGGAGGGTTTTTTTGGGGAGTGTCATGTTTTTACTGATGTACCATAAAAGTTGCAACACCCTGAAGCACATATAAACTCCTGACCTTGGAGGACAGGATTAGGAACACACCATCTGTCTGCCAGCTGACTCCCATGGGAGGAGAGCTGGGCACACAGAGTGGAAGAGAGTTACAGTTCGTTGTAAGAGATTCTCCACTCAGGCAAACCAGGACTATGGTGGCATGGCAGCATGCACCTGTCCTGCAAGCTAGACACAACCTCAGAGCGCCTGCTGATGTTTAGCAGTGATGTTCCGTCAGTAAGTCATTTTGCCCAGAATTAGTTAATTAGTTTTCTCCAAAGATGGTTACAAGACAAATAGGCTAATGGTTTATTAAATCAGCACTTACAGTTAATATCTGCTTTTAAAATCACTGCCATAGCCTGTACTCCAGTCTGACCATTTTGCATTTAAAATGTAAAAACTTTGGGGAATAAATAAGAACAAAAAAAAAAAAAAGGCAACACAAATTAGTGAAAAATGTTTTCCCCAAATCCAGTTCAGCTTTGATCTTCCTATTTATCCCTCTATTGTATTTCCTAGTTATGTACAAATTGCATGATGATATACTTTGAACACAGAACTGCATTTGTGGAGCACCAGACACAACGCCCCAGTCCCATTCCCTAGAAATACTTAAGGGCCATCACAGTATAAAATCTTAAAATTAAAGGGTTTTCACTGCTTTCCTGTATGCGCTATCATAGCACTGCCAAATAAGGCTGTGATCTTCTTCTTCAGATCTTCCCAGAAACCAGGTATTTGTTGATGTTTTAAATTGTTACTTATTGTATCATACTAAAATTATATACTGTTATCATACTAAAAATATATACTGTGAGATATGTATTATGGACTTGATGTGTGTGCTCATGCCCTGGCATTTGCTTACTGAACCAGGACCTCTAGATGCATTCTTATTAGTATCTACTTTGGAAACAGCAGCAAGAAAAAAATACACACCCTAATAATTCACCATATGGGATTAATCAGATCAAGGAATATTTCTGGTTTATCTCTGGTTTCCTTTAAAGACATCTGTGGCAACTTCTGTCACCCTGCCCAGAGCTAGTAGATAATCAGGAGGACTAGAATTTTTCACTGAATAAGATACCTATCCTAGGCAGGAATTTCCTTTTCCAAAAATACATGTTTTCATTCAAGCAACCTTTCAACTGGCAAGTTCTGACCTCTCTTCTACACTCAGGGTCTGGGTTAAGGTTAGGGTTAGGGCTGACAGGGTGGGCCCTATTGTAGTTAACACAATGCAGTACACTTACCAGAATTGAGAAGCTTTCTGGAATTGTAAGCAATTTATACTGTCCACTGAACTATATATGATGCAGTAAACAGTAACATAAGACTTCAAAACTCTTTTTTCAAAAGCAGCAGGGTGTGCATCAATAGTGCCTATCATGGATTGTAACAGGCTGTTTTACAATAATTTCATTTGTTTTTTGAAGTGAAGGTACAGGAATAGAGCAATGCAGGTGCACAGAAAAACATCAGCCAAGATGACTTCAGTCCAGTAGAATGAATCTCACAAAGCTGTAAAGTTAAAAACTTTATTCCATTTGTAGAAGTGGATAATACTTGTCCACTTTACAATAAGGTTTATTTATTTTAATAGCAGATAATTGCAGCATTCTGGAAACATATTATTGTAGAATATCCTGTACAATTTTTTCTTGCATATGGAGAAGATTTAAGAATGGGCACAGCTCCACCCCCTCTCCACCAAAAATCTTAAAGTAGATTTCCATTTTGGACGTTGGACTGCTTGCCAGCTAGCTTTTGTCAGATAAACAACATAAAGCAAAAAAGTAAAACCTTTTCAGCCCCCAGTGGCAGCTCTCTCAAGGCTGACTATCTCTCCTGCCTGTATGTTGAACTTTGTGTCTAATTGCATCAGAAAGAATTCTGAATATTTAAGTGGAGCAGAAGACCAACATGGGCAACATGCAGTGCTTAAAGACAATTTTGCCCTCAGTAGTACGTGAAACAGCCTTATTCACCCTATATGTAGCAATGGCCCAATCCCAAATAGAATTCATTCCAGGATTAAAGCCTTCTCATTCAACTGGTGTTTCCAGAACTTAAAAATCCTTACAGTGAATATTTAAGTAAAAAGTTATATCAAACTATAAAACTTGTTTATTAAAGCTCATACACTTTGAATCCAATCTGGACTTAAATTTAATTATACTCACAACAAATTATCCCAGCCTTTTGTTTTTTGACAAAGAAAGTGAGATCTACAGAGTGTTAATAACAAGAGCAAAGCAAGGATAAAGAAAAGAGGAATGCAGTACCCTAGATTAAGCAGAACATCTTGGAGAACGTCTCCAGACTGTTTGGATAGTCTTTTTAAGCTGCAGTCAGACTGCACAGGATGGACAAGGTCAGCTGTTCAAAATCAATCTCGCTTTCTAAGGAACAAGGCTAAACTTCTGAAGGCTTTTAAGGTACCTCACTCCCAGGAAAATCACAGATCACAGAAGTGCTCAAAAGGCCTTTGAGGATGTATGTAGTTGCTGGCAACCTAATGGAGTAAGCATATAGACCTTTTGTTGAGGGTGTGAAACAGAAGGGACATCAGGATGGAGTCCACAAAAGGCAGGGTGCTGAACAGAAGTTCCCCCAACGAGACAGCAGAAACAGGGAGGCTTTAGCCTGAGGTCTGAGAACTCACAACCAAAAGTTAAACGGTTAGAACATGCACCCAGAGTGTGAGAAAGCAGTTTGATTTCCCTGTTCAGCCTCAAGATATTCGATTCTCCCAGCAGGGTGCTCTAATTAGCAAGCTGTCCCTTATTGTGGAGTGGGAAGCTTTGATCTCTCCCATTGAAGCTGTATGACTTTTCAGGGAACAGGAACACTGAAGCTGTACTGTGCAGAGAGACAAGAATTCCTCCCCCTGTTCCAATGGCTGCTCAATACACCTGAAATGCATTGCAGCATAGACCAGATCTCTTGCTTCCACTCCCAGGCATGCACCTCAATGGTTATATTCATAGAATTGGGCTGGTCCATGTAGTCCAACCCCTCTGCAGTGAGCAGGGACATCTTCAACTAGATCAGGTTGCTCAGAGCTCTGTCTAACCTGACTTTTGAATGTTTCCAGGGATGGGGCATCTACAACCTCCCTGGGAAACCTGTTCCAATGTTTCACCACCCTTATCAAAATATTTCTTCCTTATATCTAGTCTAAAATTCCACAAATTCTCCTTACTGGTCAAGCAAGTCTTTAAAATGCTATGAAAAATACAACCGCTTCAACAGAGGCATGGACTTGGAGCATCACAGACATCTAATAGGCTGGCGGGTAGGTCAGCTTCTGGGCCGTCTCACCTCCTCAAAGCAGAAAGCTACACAGGTACTTATTTCCTCAATCCTGAGGGACACCTCTATTTTCTGGAAGGGGTAGCAGCAGACTGTGAAAAAAGGTGTGACAACCTAAAGCATGTGCTGCAAGATCAACTACTGCAGTGTTTGTTGCATGAGAAATGGAAAAACACTGCCTAATTCATGGAACATGAAGAAAAGCAACTGAGGTAAGTACCAGGCACCTCAGAACTGCATCCCACAATATCTCATTTCAGAAACGTACGTAGACCCCAGGAAATAACAACAGCTAATGAAGGTCTCTGAGGGCAAACCTCGCACTCAGAAGTCCAAAGGAGCTTTAAAAGATCTTGTGCCTTTTGTGGATCTCCCTTCCAGGTTCCTAAGTCTCACATGAGATTTTACATTAAGTGTTTATTGACTACTGTTGGCACAGGAGTAGACAGTCTAAGCTGCTAAATACGTGGTATCTAAGGATATGAACCTCTGAATTCTTCAGTTACAGGTTGATTAGCCAATAATATAAGAATGGTTTGAGATCTTTTGCTGGAAGATAAAAGAAGACACTTGCATTCATTACACCGATGCATAAATGTAAATGACCCTTTGTGTTTAATGAGACAACATACGTAGTACATGTTTACAACAGTGAAAAAGAAGTTTCTCACCTTGGATCCCCTCTGACAGGTATGAAATTAAGCACACACACGATTATATGATCATGGCCCTACAGAAACTGTAACAAACAAATATTAACAACTAATATATCTTTTAAGTAATAAGCAAACATCTTGTATGTGATGATGACAGCTTTTAAACATCATCCCATGTACTAGTATGTTTGTTCTGCTTTTCCTTTTTTGCATTATGCTCTTTCTTTTTCTATGCTAAGATATGGCACTCCTATTATTGAAACTTGTTTTGTAGTTTGACCTCTAAAGAGCCACCTTCAAACTTGAATTCCTTTAATTGTTATTCAACACTGTGGGAACCAACCTGGCTTGCAAAGCAGGCCAGGTCAATCCCCAAGGTTTAGTGTTCTGTTTCATTTCTATACCCAGTCACTAACTGCGAGGCCATTTGGCAGCAGCAGTCTTCAAACCTTCAAATAATTAGTTCTTGCTAAAACAGGCGGAGATTGCAGGAGGAACATAATATGGAAGACTATAAACAAAAATGCACAATCCCAACAACCCACACTTCTGCAACGTGCCGTACTTGGAAATAGTTGAAGAAAACTTTGTCATCTAAGTTTTTACCTCTATATGTCCTTATATTCCAATTAAAAGTGCTGCACGGGAAAGAAAAACCTTTCAGAACTGGGATGTGTACAAAGGAAAAGAACAATCTCTGCAATTAAAATTGGAAGTCAACAAAATAGAATTGAGGGGATGGAAGTAATTGTCTTCTTAAATATTCTATATAGCTCCACAGTAGTATTTTCACAGATCACTTTAAAGAATTTTTAACACAGAGAAACAAATTTTAAAAACATCTTCAAAAAACCCTTACTTGCTTAAAAAATAAAAGAGCTGCAAGATTTTCCCATAATCAGATCTGTGGGGTTTTTGTTTATTTGTCTGGAGTTTTCTGATCAATATTCTCAATACTTATTTATGTCTAAGAAGAAACACAGCTTTTCTAAAATCAACAGGAATTTTCCTGAAGGTGTTGCTGGAGGCAAGATCTCATACCTGTATCTTAGTCTCCTAGTTCTGAAGAAAGTGGTTTTTAATGACAGTAGCCACTGAACTGAGTATATCTCAATGTCAAACACAAAAAAGAGAGGATTGGGATGACAAGAACAGGCAATCCACTAGGTGACCTTTGCATCTTAGAAATTACTGTGGGATTGGGAGTGGTGGCTAGACTCTGTCAGCCACTAAGAGACTGCAGATGGGATAAAGGGTCTTAAAAAGCTACAGATCTGCCTACAAACGATGCCAGAAGTTGGGGGTATGTTCTTCAGAAACAACTCTTCCCTTGTTTGCCTGCTAACATTTATTTCAACTGTAGAGCTGGACCCAGCATCACGCTGAGTATAAAAGACTCTTGGAAGATATTCCTCCCCTGTACAATTGACACTCAGCATATTGACAGCTTCCTGCCACCCCTGGACGTCCCAGTCAATTACCATTTATTTTTTTTTAAGTAATTCAAAACTTTCTCCATTCTCACTACTGTTTTTACTCACCTTTTGTTCTCCAGAAAGTGTATCTATAAAGTTAGATACTAGTTACTCCTTTTTCCTTTTCTGTTAATACTTGCCATTTAAAACTATTCCTAAAATATTTGCTTGTGAAAAATCAGAGATAGTGAGGTAGAATTGCTTTGATGTATCAAGCTGGAAACTGATAACTGGGGATTCTCACAGCAACCAGCTGTCCTAATTTTTCTGTTTTATGTGGAAGATAATGGAAAAGGTAGAAGGACAAATGGTCAAAAGTGACTCTTTCCCGCTGTTTCTCAAGTGTAAATCAGTGCTTTGATGCCTCAGCTTCTGAGTTGTTCCCCTGCCCTCCCACCCCACTGGTATATCAAAATGCAGTAAAAACCCACAGTTCAAAGTGGACCTACTGGTTCCTGCTGATGCTGTTTACAGTTCAGGTAAACTGTTTTTACGGGCAAGAGCATTGCCCATCTTCTTTCAGCTTTCTGGCCTGTGTTTGTGCAAACATCAAAATTCATCAAATACACAAAATCTCAGATGAATTCTATGATACACTCAACTCAGCATAGCAGAACCAAAAGTCCAAGTTTTCCAATGATCTTTTTTAGAATAGAGAGAGCAATTTTTTTTTCTTTTTAACTAAAATGCTGTCACATATTCTGTTAACATCTTATTCCAGTTGGGGTACAAGACATAAGGGTTTTCCCAATGCTAACAATACTCCCAAATACCTAAAACTTCACTATAGCAATCCAACATTATTGAAAATTTTGGGATATAAAAAAATCAACCACACCCACAAAAAAACCTCCCCAAACCCCCAGTGATGTAACCATTTTGGTACAGGACCAAACTCTGGAAATAAGTGTATGATCCAGACACTATTATGATATTGATATGGTTACTTTAAAATCTTCATCTTATTGCATTAAATTTCAAGTCTCTGGAGGAAAACCAATGTACCTGTAAAAGAAAACCCCAGCACCCTTCCTTTCATGTAAGCCTTCTGAACCTAAAAGTTCTATGAAATATGATAAACTGAATTTCTTTTAATTTACATACGTAATAAAAAACAAACTAGCCTATGCCCAGGGGTTGGGGGTGAAGAGAGAGACAAACACACAAAAAATAATGGTGCTGTGATAGAAAAGTTCTTCAGTATAAACTGTTGGCTGCTGCATTATCAACAGATGGCAATCTACCCATGACAAACTCATCCTCCGTAAGTCCAATACTTATATCTCCTTATGCTCCCAACTATTTGCTATTTCACATAGAGTCAGATACTTCACAGAATCATAAATGTGTTTTTTAAAAGTACAGAAAAGGTATTTTAGGTATTAAAATTTTCAAATTTTAATTTATGTTTAGGTAATGAAAATATTCCACTTTGATGTTTCGGGCTGGGAAGTAGTGCAAAGCTCACTACTTCTCATGACATAAGAAGTCAGAGAATAGCTTCGAACTGCTCATTTAGGGGTGTTTCAGCTCAGGACACCATTTTATTTTCAATGTTCTGTAAAATCAGCTAGAAGTAAAGAATTTTAAAGAGTGCCCAGGAAATCATCAGCAACTCTATAGGACTTTCCAATTCTGTTTATATATATGCACAGCTACAAAGTGTCAGTTTAGAATTTTGTATAAAAACAGGAGGATGTCAGTGGTTCAAGAATGCACCTGGCTACAATAGGGAAAAAGATGTTTAAAAATAAATATTGCTTTGGAAATTGTTCTTTTTAAACCAGGGTAACATGCTTTTACTTTAATAACCACATCTAACTCAGAAGAGTGGTCAGAAATACTTCAGATCACTTTACAGGCTGTCCACAGTGTGTATCTCAGTTCAGTGTGTGCGACACGCCTACTCACAAACCCCTCCATATACCTGAGCACATACGAAACCATCCAAGAAGTATTTTTAGCAGCTTTAGCCAACTTTAAACACGGGTTTTAAAAGTGAGACTCAATTTAACAACAAAATATTTACATACAGCTGATGTGACCTACAAAATAATTAGCTTTCTAACTTAATTTTAGGAGAGCCTGTCCCAGAATACTTTTAATCTAGACCAGGTATAGTGGAGGAGGATTTTGTCTGTTTGAAATAGTTGGTCAAAGTCTTTCCTATAAAGTGCCTGAACTATGATAATTATATAACTTAAGCCTTCCCATATATTTCATAGCAGCTAATAGGCAGCTATACTATTAAACATCCTAAAGGTGATATAATAAAAATTAATGCATGTTATGCAATTACTAATTAGAAGTATTTACTGTGTTTAACTACCATATTGTGTGATAGCAGAGTGCTGATTTCAATGAATGCACTAATGTATTTTATTAATCACATGGTAATTATTGTAATAAATTTAAATAAAAATGGTATTAGGGGATAATAATTCTAATCAGCATCCTTTATTAAAATTCTTGTTAGAGTCAGACAATTACCAACAATCAAGAGGAGATACTCTCTGCCAATTGCTTATGGTGGAAACATAGTATGAGTCCATGAAAATCAGAATGCAGAGACAACACAGGAGCGTAGCCTGCCTCGCTTCAGATGTTTCCGAGGAGGAGACAGCTGCAGGTGGTGACAGCAGCTGTGAACGAGCTGTCTCCTGCTCCTCAGCCCTGGCAAAGCCAGTAAGCTCATCAGAGCAGGGACGAGTCACCTGATAATTACACATTGCCATCACTACCCTGCCAGGCCCACGAGACCCTGACCTCCAGCACAGCTCTATACAACAGCTTCATTTGCTTTATGCCCATTTATATCATCACGGTTACAAAGCACAAGAAAAAAAGGTCATAGGACGGGCTACGTAACTCACTCTTCAGACCCACATCGGCAACAAAAAGGGATAACCAAAAATTGTGACTAATAAACTCTTATTTTGATAGCAAACTGCTCATCTCCATGTGTTATTTATTGCTTTCAGGTGAACGAAACAACAGATCTGGCCACAGAGTTGTGATTGCATCTTGCTTTAGAGATGGCAGGCTCTAACCGAAAAACTATAGTGCTTTTAAACAAGATGAGGGTTACACATGTTGCGGCTACAGCTCCATGCAAAGCATTCATACAAACAAATGCAAACAATTGTATTTATGCAGCCATTCCGACCGTCTTAAAATGAAGCCATTTGCAAAGAAATATTCCTCTGCTAAAATATCTGACAGGCCAGGGTCAATTTTTGTCAGCTGGATGGCACTGGCTTAGTGGCAAGTATTGCAAGAGTTTGGTTTGGGTAGACTCTGCATCACACAGGAGGGAGCAAAAAGAAAGTTATTCAACAACACAAGCAGAGGCTGGCAGGCGTATACCATGTCCTTCCAGAGATCACAAATAAATACGCACAGGTGTGGTTTGCACATGCATTTTGTTATCAGCATGCTTTGTTTCCCATGTATCTCAGCCTCATAACCTGGTAGTTAACTGGAAATTCCAAGGTTTCTGCATCATAAGCATTTATGACATATGATGTAAAAAAAACCTTAAAAAACCCAGAGTAGCCTGATACCGCATAGTGTTAACAACTACAGGCTTCACCAAAGTTAGTGAAGTCACAGCAGCATGGAACTGGTATAAACTAAAGGAGAATGATGCTCCAGTGTTTCCTTTTTAAAAAACAGTAATCCAAGAACTTGAAGCACTCAGGAGAATAATTTTGGAATCTGGAACCACACAGAAAATTCATTCACATGTGCTGGCCCACAGGAAGAGCGTAGGGGGATGCTGCAGCAGCCTGCATTAGCATTTTAGAATTCATCCAGGAGAAACAAACAGCCTAGTTTGCATGCTAAAATCAAAGTCCAGGATAGCAAACAACGTGCAATTTATGCAGCTGAAAGTCAAAGGCAAAAAGCCTTGAGGAAGTTTTATAATGACAACCTTATTGACTAACAAACACAATTTTTAGAGAAATATCTGTGTAGGTGTGCATGGTTTCCAGAGAGGAAATATTGCGAGCCATTAAATACATTCTAGAAGAACTATACTAGGCAGTTTGCATAAAACAGGTAATTTTAAAACAAGGCATTAATATTGTGAGTTTAGTTTCAAATAAGGCAATCCAATTTTTCTTCTATATCGCTGAAAAATAAAATAGAATACAGCTAGGAATAGGCATCCAAGACTGACATTGTATTATAATGAGACATTCAATCATCAGTTATATTTTAGTATTAGTTTTGTGGTAAGCATTTAAAAAATAAAACCAATATATGACATGGCTTCTCTACGTATGAAGCTTATTAAAAGACAATAAGAACTCTGTACCTTTCCAGCAAAATTAGGGAACAAAAGAAATGTTACATTATTTTCTTGTTCCAGGAAATACACAAAGAGAAAAAAAAATCAATATCTTAACATAAAATATTGTATTAGACATCTATTTCATGAACATACTGTATTTTCATCTAAAGCACATTCCAAGGTTCTTAGTTTTAAAATAACTGAACCTCTTAACTTTCAGGAACTTAGCTGAATTTTTCTGTTGTAAGTGAGCAGATGCAACGTACTTTCATAAAAAAAAAAAGTTTCAACTTATGTTATATTTCCTCTGTACTGAAGCAAATTATGTAACCCTTAGCTACACAGCAGCTGCGATTTACTTTTCTAAACAGAAATTTTATGCTGGCAGCATCAGTTCTGCTTCATTTGTTACAGACCCACAGGTTTTTCTCTTTTTTTGTATGAAAACAAATGGAAATGGAACACCTGGTAGCTGTCATGTCAAAATAATGTACTTCAGCCCATGGCATCACCCATCATACCTAGGGACTTTTTGCATAATGACATGAGAACTCTTCAGTTCTAGCCTTCTCTTCCTCCTGCAACAGCTCTGCAACAGTCTGCTGCTCATAATTTTATATAAATACTAAGCCATTACTGCCCCACTATTAAACCATTCTGGATTTTCATCCAATAACAAATGCAATAGAGAAATTATTCTATCAAGTCAGATGCTTGCAACTCTTGAAAAAAAATTTGTCTCCTACCCCTCTTATTTTTAGTGTTAAGAAAGTTCACAGAAACTACTTAAAACCATATTCTTACCTACAACTTTTCACCTCAGAAAATTCCTTTTCTTTCCTTTTAGAAACATATAGGACTTTCCTGGTCACAGAATACAAGAGGAATTCTTCAGAATTTAGGCTACCACAAATAAGTGACACTCAAGTGTTTGACAGTATGCTTTACGCTATTTTTTAGATTTCTTGGAGTCTTAACTTTGGAATTTTACTCTTTATTTCTCCTTCTATTCCCCCCACCCCTATGTCTGCAAGAATTGATCACTGGAATCAACAGCAGTAACTCACACTTTTCTAACATTTGCACTAGATCAGCTCTATTGTTGGCTAGTAACAGAAAGCTGCCATCCTTTAAGTGCTCTAGGTCTGAGAAAAATAGCAGATAATATCCTCATACAGGTTCATTAGTGATAAAAAAAACCTTTCATTCATGAGAAATTACCATTAAATCCCTTAACTCAGTTAATTTGTCTAAGTAAGAATGAGCAAGTACTGTGGATTCTTACTCCAGTTAGAAAAAAAAGTAAAAAACAAACCATAAATGCACAGTGTTTTATTTTTGATATAAAAATATATACTTTAAATACTCTCATGCGACGTTTCTAGGAATCTAAAATACCAAGGCAGTTTTAGTGTCCCCTCTCTTTCCAAGCTTTGCACAAAATAAAAACAATGTTGTACATATGAAAAAAAAAAAAGTTTTTATTTGATAGCCATCTTTATAAAATAACGTGAAGAAAATAGATGGCAACATTTCTAAAAGTATCAATGTAACAGACAGCAAAAAGAAATGCTATTAGTCAGATCCATAATTACTACATCCATTTGTTCTCCTACTTCTTTCTTACAGCCAAACTTTGGACCAGTTAAACACAAAAAACAGCAGTGATTTGATCATTTACTATGAGAATTACAGAAACATATAACTTCAAAGCCATTGTAGGAACACAGCTAGCTGACTTGGTAAAAATACAGATGGAAGTAGAAGTGTTAGAGAGCTCTCCTGTATTTTCCCATTATTACAGAATCACAGAATGGTAGGGGTTGGAAGGGACCTCTGGAGATCACCTTGTCCAACCCCCCTGCTTGAGCAGGGACACCCAGAGCAGGGGGCACAGCAACGCACCGAGGCGGGTTTTGAAAGTCTCCAGGGAAGGAGACTCCAAAACCTCCCTGGGCAGCCTGTTCCACTGCTCTGTCACCTGAAAAGTAAAAAGTGAAATTTGCCAGAGTCATTCAACGTAAAAGCAGGACTCAAAAGTTGGGAAAGTACATACTGCATACTTTGAGTAAAATATTTCTCAGAAACGAAAACTTAGGATTCTTCCTTTTTTCTCTAGTTGTGTCTAACTTTATACAATGCAAAACCACGCAATAAAGTCCTCTTTAATGGGACTACTCAGGTTATTGAAGCAGTACATTTATCTGGTTTTTAGTAAGTTCTGACTAAATAAATTAAAAATACATTGAACAGCATAGGGATCCATCTTAACGTGAGAGAATAGCACAGTTCACCTGTGCAGCAAGCCTCCACATAAGAAATTAGAAAGCTAAATTTACAGTAAGGGAAAAGTAACCTGCCTGTACAGAGCAGTAGCAATCACCTTTCCAGTTCTGCTTGGATATATAAGTCACGAACACTATGGGACCTTCACAAGTTCCTTCCGAAAATAATTTTTCAATGATTCTGGGGAGCTTTGGATCCAGAAGCCACAAGAACATAAAGTAAAAATGGATAGACAGTACATGGACCTTAACAGTGAAAACTGCTCAGATGAACTGTAGAGTGCTGAAAGCCAAATTCCTTCACCAGGTTTTTAGAGACAACTGCAAACACATCTGAAAGGTGCTCTACCATGATCTTTCCAAACATTTCAGCAGCTCTAATTGTTAAATGCAATTGAAAAGTAACCAATTTAAATTCCTTTGTTCAGTACTAGAACAATATAATCTGCCTTGAATTTAAAGTCGCAATGAAATCCTGAGTCACATTAATGGATCCCTCAGCCTTGAATTTGAATTCCTAGACCTCATCCTTTTATACATTCTCACTGATATTTTGCCCATGTGCAAGAGGGAGCATCTTAAAACGTTTTTGCATAGGACAAAGAACAAGTCACAGTGCAGAAAAGAAATAGACCTCAAAAATCAGAACCACTGTCTAAATTAATTCTTACATTGAGAGTCATCAGCACCCCAAGTCATCTTCACTCCAGTGTGCTACCATTCTGAATCATCACCTTTCATGTTCCCTCCAATTCTCTTTCTTGCTCTGATGTTAATACAATTAGAGTATCTAACAGAATAAATGTTTCACCTTTCACTGGATCTTAAACTCCCTCCTGCCTTTGGTATGTATGATTTTCTTAACCCAAAATACAACAGACAAAACTGGGAAATACAGGTCCTTCATCCAGGAACTCAGCAATGAGCTAGGAGAAGCAGTAACAATGCACTCTCTTCACAAAGTCTGTCAGGCACAGAAGCAGCATTCATTCACCTGACTGGCAAAAAGCCAGACGAGTTAACCTTCCTTACTGTCCTAGGATTAGTTTGCCAGAACTGATTAAAAAAACACTTCTACCAATCTGTAAGTGAACTACTCTGCTTAATTTTGCTACTTAAACACCTAAAGAAAACACCTTCCACTCAGAGGATGAAGAGTTTCAAGAATACTTGTGTATTCCTGACTCACTGTGTGCGTCTGTAAAATAGATGTGCTTTAGTCTCATGACCTTACTAAGGTCAGTCACCCTCACATAAAGCCACTGTAAAATTCAGTACCATCAGCAACTTCGTAAGAGAACATGTAGCAGCTATAAACAAAAGAGGAGGTTGAATGGAATCATGAGATCACACAAATGGTGCCTCATCTTTGCAGCTCCAGCAACCCTTTTCTAAAACAGACATCCATTGATACACAAAGTATTTAAAGAATTAGTACGAGGCCCATGCATTACAACTTTTTCCAGGAACTGAAGCTAAGGTCAAAAATGTCTAAGTAACATTCTATATATTCCCACCAATGAGTGAAACCTCATTTAGTTGAGAGGAAAAAGGAGATTTCTTAAAATTGACAACTGCATATGCATTTTGAAAAAGAAGTCTAATAAACTTCTTTCTCTAACACATGTATCAGTTTTTCTTTAGGAGGCTATTTTGACCAATGTTTAAATGTTAATCTAGCATTCTTCTGAATGGCTTCACATCAATGCTGGTTTTAAGTGGTAAAATTTCTCACGGAACAGTGGTATGAGAGATGGCACTTGGTTATATTATGGCAGCATTTTAATGTAAAACAAAAAAAAATAGGTAGGGGAAAAAAAATATACAGAGGGCAGCATTCTACACTAAAACCAGCCACAGCTTGTGAATAGATTAATGATGAGACAAGAGATTTGTCTGAACTTATGAAGACTGAGTAACACAGATGGAATTACCTTCTATGGCACACTTAGACGCTGAAAAAAAGGACAAAAAACCCTTTTATTTCAAATTATTTCTGCCATGTGCCACAATCATTATTTAGCTTTGCACAATATAATTTGTATTTTTAATGAGAAAAACAAAGAACATCAATTAGAAAAGATTTAGTCACACTATATATAATCACTCTTGAGAAGTTTAAGTGTATGTTATCAAAAAAATCAAAGGAAGCACTGAAGTTACTGCAATGATAGTAACACAGCCTTTGTTCCAGAGATAGCTAAATATCTTTTTCACTTTATTTTTTAAAGCTTTCTGAATGGATCATGTTCACTAAGTAGTAATCTGACTCACTGCCACTGCCAACCTCATTAGTAATTTATAATAGATGTTCCTTTTCTAAAGAATCCTGATTTCTCCATCAGATTAAATGAAATGTATATAACTTTCATTAAGCTTTCATTACATGCTTATGAAAGACTATTTTGATTATAGGATGAGAAGTAGAGAACATCACACGATGTGTAGGCTAGAAAGAAGAACTTATTAGAAATAAAGAACCCTCTTCATCTGTCATTCATCTAGGATGAGCAATTCATTTTATCTCTACCACTATTTACCCATCTATAATAATGTTTGACTGTTTCATATCCACAACTTCCCTTTCATCTAACCCTTAGTTTTGGAAAAGCTTTCTATGTTTTGCTTTACACTATTTGGAGACACTTCTTACAAGTCATTTTTTCCTCTAGGCCTATAAACTGTTAGAAATGACAAAATATCTTAAAAATACTGGAAAAAAGAAACTTTTGTCTTTTTCTACTTGAATGTCAAATGTAAAATGCCATGGAATCTAGCAGGTTAATACAGCAGTATTTAACAAAAATAAAGTATTCAGATAATGAGATCACACCTATGGACTTGAGGCTTCAGTCCTCAAATGGGGATAAATAAGATGCCAAAGTGTGATGGTTTAGTGGTGGACTCAGCATTGTTATGTTTACGGTCAGACTTGATGAGCTTAAAGGCCTTTTCCAAGCTAGTTGATTCTATTCTATGGTTCTGTGATGTGGTTTGCAGTGAATAACGTTTACACAGCAGTTTACACTGCTGTCTTCAAGTGGAACAAGGCTGACAAACACTAGCCTGTGAAGCGCTCCCCGTTCAAGACTGGGGTTTATTTTTATTTCCATGTCATAATACATCTTGAAGAATAAAAATAATGTTTACTAGCTCACAACTAGTAAATGTCCATTTATTTCAAAACAAGTCTGAAATGAAATAATTGCCTAATTTACTACCTAAACTTTCAGCTACCTAAATTTTCCACTTTGCGTGATGCAGTCCCTTACAAACACACAGTATCCATGACACAGGGAATATTCATGTGCTTATGGACAAAATTTCTAACAGCCAGACCTCCCCCCTCTCCCAGCAGGATGGATGCACGCACAGGTGCATGCGCGCAAATACACCCCACATCCCCCAGTAGAAACAAGCTGACAGCAATTTGAACAAAAATGACAGGATAAAAATCTCATATTGGGAAGTCTCAGGTAGCAAAACCTATAAGGAACTTACTTTACATACCTTCAAGTGAAGGACAGTTTTATGGTTCCTCATACTCTTCTGTCCTGTCCGTCCCTTGCAGTCAGCAATGCAGTGTTACCTGGCAGAGGCTGGCACCGCATTGCTGTCTCTAACAGAGCAACACAGATTTATATCGGACCTCCTGCTCTTCAGTTCTTTTTTCTTTTCAGGGTTTTAATTATCACTCGCATGCTCATGATTTGGAAAATTCAGTCCTTCTCCATCTCCACTGCTTGTACATTATATCTCCATGTTTAGAGCTCAGCATAAATTTTATAAACATCTTGCCCCCCTCAACCACATTAAATTACAACATTACAGTATGTGTATTAAGGTGAGAAGGAGCACTTCATCTTTTCATTCTAGCTTTTCATCTGCTAGCACTATAGGTTATGAAAAAAAAAATCTGGAGAAACCGAATAGAAAGAATAAATAGTTACTTTAATACCATTCATCAATAAATTCCAAATTAAAACAAGTTATGCAAAAAAATGCCCAGTCTTCCTGCAAAATGTACTAATCATCTGATCATTCCTTTAGTTGCATGGTGCACAATTCAAGTAATTAAGTCTCCCTGCTTTTAAAAATATTGTATTTCAATTTTTTTCTGTTCTAAAAATAACTGTAAAGTAAGCCTTGCCTTGAGTTCTGTGTCTGGATCTTTATCATCTTCCTATTGCTTAAGCTAATAATTGTTTCTAACACATTAATAATGTGTATTAAAGACTCTTACATGCTTAGATGATTTGCTGTGATACTTCAAAAGCATTACTCTTAGACCAAACTCTATCTTTCCAGAGCTAACAACATCATTTTCAGATCTTTTGCAAAACAATGCACATTACATTCACCAGGACTGGAGCTTTCTGCTTCTGTTTTCTGTGCACGTATAAATTATCAGAAAACTATTTACATGCACAGAAAATATGAACAAAAAAAAAAGTTTTTATACCATTATGCTGCCAAATGTGGTTTCTGTAGTGAAAAGCATATAAATAAATAAATGATATCTATAATGGGTGCTTGTGTGTGGTAATTTTTTTGTAAGCTACTTTGTAGTTGCTAAAGAATTTGTAGCTTAAATGGAAATACTAAAGAAGCACCTCTCCTTTCCCCCCAACAAACCAAAAAAACTTTCCATTCATTTCAAACCCTTCTCTAGTTACCTGGTTACCTTGTATTTTATTCTGCTTTTTTCTTTGAAGTCTATTCATGAAATTGGACAAAACACAATGAAATAAAGATCCTTTTCCAATAACATGCTGAAGGAATGCCACTTTCGTGAGTTCTTATGCTTGACACACCACTGCCAGCATATTTCACAGTGTATTAAAAGGGCATATGTGGATATGCAATTATAGTTTTTTATTATAAAAGAGCACACTGTTTGGATGCAGGATGCACCATACTAAAAAACTGCACTATAACTCAGTATCACAGGATGATTACTAGTCCACTAGAAAGTAATGCCAAGAATTGCAACAAGCCTTTCATCCACATGGGGTTTTGTGGGATATACCGTGATGACAAACCTAGGCCTCCCCTCCCCGAGGAAAAGACATTACAAGGAAACTGTAGAAAAAACAGCCCTGGGAAGGGACCCTGGTGAGAGATCAGGTTCATATGAGCTAGGCTCCAGCTACAAGCCAAGCGCACACTACAACACTTTTTCCAGTGAACTAAAATATCTTCTACTTCTACTATTATTGCCCAATAAACTATACTTTTTATTACACATACCTTCCAGCTAATGGTGTGCAAAAACATGGCTTCTCACTTCAAATAGGAGAGTTTAAATCTGTTTAATAGCCTTTAGAACTTTATGATAGAAATTAACTCGGAAACTACTTACAAAGTTTTAAATTCTTACAAAGTCAGGTACAACTGAGGCAAAATTAAAATTTTTGACCAGTCACTATATTTGTTGCTGGTTTGGTGTTTTTTTTTAAATTTCTTGAATTTTTTGAAAGCCACATATAGAATTTGCAGCACTGTAACCCCAGTCCATAATGCTAGCAATGCCTTACACGTATAGATTCTAAGGCCAGGAAGACAGTGGTTTTACAGTGAGTGTTTAAACAGCTACTACCATTTCAATATATTGAAGAGAATACACGCAGTAAGAAAAGTATATGTAATTAATGAAACTTCTTCACTGGCAAATCCCAGATAATCTACTATTGGCGCAGCTCTATAAGCATGGTATCGTCAAAGCTAGACATTTCGTATCCAACTATGTTTTGGGAACAGGAATTCACAGTATGTAAATGGAAGGTAAAAAGATGCAGTGCCTGAAAGTAAATTTAAAAATACATCTTTTCTCTTCTTCGGATAGTGCCTCTTCGTTAATTGTCAAATAATGTAAATGGGATGGATGATGGTTACCTCTCAAGAGCCAGGAGAACCTTTTAAAGAATTATGGCTACATTTCTCGCTCTGCTATAAATTTCCCTTTTTCCCTTAGGATGGACAGTCTCCAGTCCAACCCAGCAAAATTCCAAAGAGTGTGTGCTCTTCTCTCTAGTTTTTGTTTCTACCAAATGAACACAGCCTACAGATATATTAAATATGTTTTTGAATTACAGGCTCTGTTTCTCAGAGATCTCTCCTACCTCTCTAGGCTTCTTAAAGAATTACCTTAATGAGTAAGGATAAGTGTACACCCTCAACACATGTAAGTTTTCTTACATACGTAACTGAAAAATCAAATTTCTTAGAGAAAGACAAACATTTACCATATATCTACAAGACAGAGAAGTACTGCTGTTTCAAATTTAGAAAGCTGCAGCTGTTAAAAAAAGCAGAGGAGAGAAAATATTTTAGTAACAACTAAATAGAGGATCTATACAAAGATGCAGGATCAACAGGACCTTTTTGTTTTAATCACTCAGATTTCTTTTATTCAGAGGAGAAAAAACACCCTGCAACTTCTGGAAACTTGGTCAGGCTGGACCAAGGCACAGTATTTACAGAGAAAATAAGCAACTGAGTGAAGTTCTTCATCTTCCCGTATTTTCTTACATAAATACTTGGATTATTAGTGTTAAGACAGCAAAAACAGACTAGAAAATTTTACAGATGGCCAAACAAAAGTCCACTTGTCTATTGCATTAACTGAATTTAATCTCTTTATTCATCACATTAAAAACGAACCAATTTAGGCCACTAAGTCTTCCCATTGCTTGAAACTTTTGAGTTAATGTCAACCACAAAGAGTTTAAAAAGTGTATAAATGTAAATACACTTTATAAATATATAAAGCCTTCATACATATGGTCAAGGAACTTTTGTGCTCTCTTTTCTCCAGTACTACTTTGACCATTTAGTATAGAAGGCAACACAGCTTTTATTCATGGTACATTTAAACCGGATAAATTGGGATATACACTTCGAATACCCCTAAGGCAGTGTTCAGGGTCACTAGACCTTAGACTTTGTTTGTTTGAAGACTTTCATCTTCAAACCCAGATTTTTCTAATTGCTTTCTGTCTAACTGGATGCTTGTAAATCATTTGATCTCCACAAGTCACTTAAAAAGATGTAGAAATCTCTGGAACTACTCATGTTCTTGATCTGAGACATTTTATGAAATTTAATAAGCAAGACAATATGACTGGTAAATCACGTCAGGAAGTTTAACAACAAAATGAAACTAGCTTGGCTTGAAAGTATCAGTAAATGAATCACAACCAGTGACAAACCATAAGTAGAACTGATCATAACAGAATTCTGCCTAGTGAGGATGAAAAGCCTACTCTAGTATTGGCTGGACGAGTGTTAAAATTTAATCAGACTTCTACAAGTAGTCATAAAAATGAAGAAGCAATTAATTAAATCTGCAAATAATGCAATATGTGGGAAGATAGTTAAGTGCTAGACAGATGAAATGAAAAAGTGGGCCTACCTTGATAAGAATTACCAAAATGAGAATGAAAAAAATGCTTTGTAGCACCTTGTGGTGGGTTTGACCTTGGCTGGATGCCAGGTGCCCACCAAAGCCGCTCTATCACTCCCCTCCTTAGTCGGACAGGGGGAGAGAAAATATAACAAAAGGCTTGTGGGTCGAGACAAGGGTAGGGAGAGATCAGTCACCAATTCCTCTCATGGGCAAAACAGACTTGACTTGGGGAATTTAATTTCTTACTAATCAAATCAGAGTAGGGTAATGAAAAATAAAATTAAATCTTAAAATACCTTCCTCCCACCCCTCCATTCTTCCTGGGCTCAACTTCACTCCTGAATTCTCTACCTCCTCCCCTCCAGTGGCACTGAGGGATGAGCAATGGGGGCTGCTGTCAGTTCATCACGTTGTTTCTGCTGCTCCTTCCTTCTCAGGAAGAGGACTCCTCACACTCTTCCCCTGCTCCAGCGTGGGGTCCCTACCACAGGAGACAGTCCTCCATGAACTTCTCCAATGTGGGTCCTTCCCATGGGCAGTTGTTCTTCACGAACTGCTCCAGCGTGGGTCCCCCACAGGGTCACAAGTCCTCCAGCAAACATGCTCCAGCATGGGCTTCCCATGGGGTTACAGCTTCCTTTGGGCATCCACCTGCTCCAGTGTGGGGACCTCCACAGGCTGCAGGTGGATATCTGCTGCACCACTAACCTCCCTGGGCTGCAGGGGCACAGCCTGCCTCACCATGGTTTTCACCATAGGCTTCAGGGAAATATCTGCTCTGGTGCCTGGAGTACCTCCTCCCCCTCCTTCTTCACTGACCTTGGTGTCTGTGGAGTTGTGCCTCTCACATATTCTCACTCCTCTCTCCAGCTGCAATTGCGCAGGATTAGCACCCCCCCTCCACCCCAATCTTAAATATGTTATCCCAGAGGCGCTACCACCGTTGCTGATGGGCTCAGCCTTGGCCAGTGGCAGGTCCGTCTTGGAGCCAACTGGCACTGGATCTATTGGACATGGGGGAAGCTTCCAGCAGCTTCTCACAGAAGCCACCCCTGTAGCCCACTGCTACCAAAATGTGGCCATGTAAACCCAATACACACCTCTAAGGTAGATAAAACTCTACATGTATAAAAGGCATTAGATTCATGTTTTTATATAAATGCAAAGTAGCATTAACAATGCACTGAAAGATCTAAGACTGAAAACGGAACCCATAGCTAATCCCCCAACCCCCCACCCCACCCCCACCCCCCAAAAAAAAAAAAAAATATTTAAAAACTGCAAAATCCGCAAAAGCAATTCTGAAGACAGGGTGATGCTCTATAGCAGAGACTGCTCCTTGGTTTACAGCATGGAATATATTGAAAAGTCTCCCTACAAAATTTGGTAGTATTTCACAAGCTGCCTAAAGGAAGAAAGTTTAGAAAAAAATTAGCTGCTCTAGTTCAACTCTAACTTATTTGGACAGACTGACTTGTGATTATCAGTCTCTGGGGTACCTCAAGACTCACAGGGTAAAGTCAAACAAAAATAGCCGGCATAGATCAGTAGTTTAGCCCTCAAATTCCTATCATCAACAGAAATTTGTATTGGTATCATCACCCAATGAAACCTCAATAAAATCCCTGCTGCTGCTTATGCTGCCCTATCGAGTATGATTTCAGTGGTATTTCTTTCTAGGAATGCACCACTCTGATATATGGACAGGCTCTCTACATATCTCCATACAATCTACAGACCTAATACCAACAAGCATGAATCAATATTGCTGTCTTGTCATCTGGTCAATCAGCTAAATAATTGGTTTTGTTCTTTACAGAATACAAGTTACTGGATCTAAGTAAACAAGTTACTGTAGCATAGAAAATAATTCTAAGTTTAAGTCATTGTCTGTTTGTAGTGGGGTTTCATTGTAGCTTTTTTTTTTTTTAAACCAGAGGTAAAACTTGCTTTCCTTTTATTTTATCTTAATAGTGCTGTCTCTTATGGTGTAACTCTGATTTTATAGGCGATTACTATCCTGTGTTTCAGGAATAGCATCCAGATCTTCACCAATCCCCCACAGTATCTTACATTAAGCAGTGTATTTCATCCCATCTTACTTGGCATTCATGCCCACCCACATGAGACACATTACTCAGATCCAAAGATTAGAGCATTGTTATGCTGATGATACCTAGATTTATTTCTCTATTAAACATTAATGATGCAGTATCTTGGCATAAATTTAAAGTGCATTTTTAGATGTACAAACCTGATGACAGCCATGAAATGTATCAATTTTTCTACAAAACAAATGTTATACTGTCAATATATAGGTAATTGCTACTATTTTATCTTGTCTATTCCAAATAATTAATTAGAAAACCGTATTTCCATCTGTATTTTAATCCATTCCTTGTAATATGAAAAATCAGCAAAGAAAATAACCTTAAAAATTTTACAGGAATTAATACTCTGTAAAGATGACATAGAAATGAGTTATATACCACTTATTGTTGAAGCTTGCAGTTCTGTTGGCACATTAATTTTCTCATATTCTTTAATAACAGAATTAGACTTTTGATTGACATAAGATGGCAATGCTTTTCCAAAAAAACCCCTTCCTTTTTTCACAAGAAAATTTTTGCAATTAAGTTAAAATTGAAACCCCAGACTTGATCAGACACCCGAAGGACAAACCAGTAGGTTACTTATCAATCCTCCACTACCGAGTACAGCAGGAGAGACACAAGACACATGAAACAGCCCAAGCTGGTTTTTTATATCACCATTTCTAGCACTGTCAATAGGAGACAGTAAAATAACTCCTGTTATCTATCATTCAGCACATCTCTCACACTTTAAACAAACTGCTGCCTCAGCATAGTGGTTTACTTGCACCTTGCAGGCTCACTTTCACAATGTCCACTACGGGATCTGTATCACGCTGAAAAAGAAGAGGTCCTTGCAAAGGCAACAACAAACTATGAAGGCAAGTGAAGAAAGACAAATAGGAGGTTGCTGCTTTCCCCAGCATAATGCATTTTCTTTAACCCCAACGATGCTGTTGCAGATGTGAATTTTGAATCACCACTTGTTCTAATGAAACTAGACACTTTTTTGGGGGTAGTATTTCAAGCAAAAGCTAGGCTTCTCATTAAACTGGCTATTAAGATATGTACTAAACAAAAAAATTTTTTAAATACACAGATATAAATAATTTTATTTCTACTAATAAACTATACTTTCCTTGAGACCAAATCCTCTATCATTCTCTATATAATGTCTTATTGAAAGGAACCAGATAATAAAATGTAAGTGCAGGCTTTAGGTTTTACAGTGCTTGCATTTTACTGGAGTAACAGTAGCATAGACCAGTCAAGGAAGGTGTGAGCTGAGTTGGGTATGTTTGGAGACAATTAATCCTTCTACACTTCAGGAGGAAAAAGAAGCCTAAGATACCACCACAAAATGGCTCACAAAATTAAGCTTAGTGTCCCAAAATCTTTACAAAGTAACCCAAAAATGTGTTTTTCTGCAATCAGAAGGTATTTAATGAACATGCCAGGTTATTTTGCTGATGTGTTACAGAAAGAAAATGGCACACTCCTAAATCAAATCCAACAAAAGAGCAGAATGCGAAAGTGCAAGCCAATTGACCGATCATCCCTAACAGAAGACAGTAGGACTCACTGTTTACAAGCAAATTCTGTTTTTTTTGAGTTATATTTCACTTTTTCATTAAAGTCTGATACTTTAGAAGCTCAACCTTGCTATGGAATAGTAGGTTATGGCAGCCCACAGGGAAAATGAGACACATTACATACCGAGAATAATGAATTTGGAAACATTATGAGGTTCATGGGGTAGGTTGCTGTCCAGCTAGCCCCTATTTTGTGATGCATTAATCAAAATAGCATCGACTACAGTAGAAGTTAATCTTATCATAACATGCTAAAGCTGAACAAGTTGCATTACGGTTCCATGCCATGGTCTCATATACCACACACAAAAATGCCATTCTTCTAAACAACATTATATCATGCTCCACACGTGCTTGTAACTGTGATTCATGCTAAATCCAGGGAAGGGTGTCACAGATGTCAGTGGAGGTTTTTGGAGAATAATGCAGAAGTTGCTTCTGCACACACACTGCTCTTACTGGAGAAAAAAAAAAAGTAGGTTTTGTGTTTTGCTACAAACCAGCTCATTCATTAATTAGAAGTTTTTAAAATTAAGCATCTAAAACCACATAGGCATTAACCTTAGACTAAGTTCTATTTTCAGAAACCTACTCTTATTTTTCTGTAAGAATAGATGAATTGTGTCTCTGAAATCAGTATTAAATTGATCTGACCTCAGCACCAGAATGTACTTTTGGAAAAAATCCTCCAGGTTTATTAGAAAATAAATACTTTACTTATGAGGCAGAAAATACCAAATCGTATTACAAAGTAGTCAAAATGTAGCGTCATGATGCTGCCCCCCCCAAATAAACAACCAAAACAAAACAATTAAAAAAAAAACAACACAAAACTAAAACCCACCAAACAAAAAACAACCCCAAAAGACCACCACCACCACAAGACCACCCACCAAAAACCGCATAGGCTATAGCGTGTGAACATCTGATAAACACCCCAGTTTAAACAGAAGGAACAAAAAGAATGATCTTGATTCTGCCATTTCTGGATTGTTGAAAATACTGTCCTTTACAGAACTGAGAGTTTCCTTGTTTTTGTTTTGAGAAAAGTTCCAATTTGTTCAAACAACCTGGCACAGGAACAGCCATGTTAATTAATTTATATAATACATTACTTACAAAATTCAGTAATTCCCTCTTCTCACAGTATGAGCGTCAGATACAGCCCAGTGTCATACACTAAACAGCAGACCAATTTCTAAGCACATACGTTTCGTGGTTTAATAGTAGCAGCATATAAAATTAAGACCAGTGACATTTAAACTACACCAATTCATGATCCACTAAGAATCTCACTGTATTACTTTTCCAGCTAGGTAAAGACAGATAAGGGGTTTAAAATTACCTATTTAAACTGTTAATAACAATCTGATTAGCTAATGGCGTTTGTATTATGTACATCCATGCCTACTTTGAAATGTTGACACAAAGCATCACACCTGTTACCTCTACTAAACCTGCATAAACTAATAATGCAGTATCGCAAATTTAAATATTTTATGCAAATATTAACAAAGAAAACTGGTACAGTTTCCTAATAAAGAATAATTCTTGACATTCAGAGAATTCAAAGCACTTCAATAAATGGCAAATAAGGAAACCAAAGTACAGAACGGAAAAATTACCTAGGTGAGATCATATAGAATACCAGTGGAAGAATGAGCTCAGAAAATAGGTTTTCTGATAATGAATTCAGAAGTCTCACTGCTAAATCATGCTGTGGTGAAACAAAAAAAGTGGGTACAGAAAGGTAAAGCAGAAATTCTGGAACAATCCTCAAAACACTGAGTGACATTATAGCTTCATATACAGCATAAAATGGCAATGACACTGAAAAAGCAAAAATACCAGTATTAAGGTATCATCAATTCATTGCTCCCTTCAGGGCTGTAAAATATATTTCAGCATTTTATCTTCAACAAGTACCTAATTAACATGTAGAACTACTTCTGCATTTTTCCAAAAGCTATGAATTGATTTGAGTGGTAATTCTGCTCAAACGGTAAAATGAAAATTTTCACATACATCGCGCTTTCGTAATAGCACCTACAACCCAGGCATGGACTATTTCTGTTTGCGTATGCTAATTTAGACTTCTGTATCATTTCAAGATGAAAATAAATGCTCTTGATAAGACTGAATTTCAATTGCAGTATCCCTATGAAAGTTCTTCCTCCTTCTGACACTGTATCTTTTTTATTTACCCTTCCTTGCCACAAATAGTACTGTGCGTGCTCTCCCCTTTTTTGGCCTGGAGGTGTGTAAGGATTGCTTTTTAAGCACCACACTTTTCATAGAAGAACTCGTAATGTTTGTATTTTTTCAGAAAAAAATTCTTACATCACCATCACTTTCTTTGAACAGCTGCCCATAACTGAAAGGGAACAATTCTTAAGGTATTTACATCATTGATTACACCATCAAGGATGTGGGCTGTCAACTGCTAGTGTATCACTAGTTGCATCCCTCAGTGGCACTCAACACTTGCAGCATTCCCTCTCAAGTCAGGTGTGTACTAGCACAAGACAGGTCCTCTGGGCACTCTGGGTATACCAGCATGTTTCTCCAAGACTTGCCACACATGAAAGTATCCTGCTTATGATCATGCACCAGAAAAAACTTCTGACTCCAGAGAAAAGTTTCTTTCCCATTATGCCACTTGGCAACACTGGCTCTTGACCCTGCCCATGGAGCACCTGTGTGTGCTGCCACTGACAGTCACGCTCTGAAGACTGTGCTGGGAAGCTGAGTGTCACCTTGCTTCAGTCCTTATTTTCCCTCTCACAACTCAAGGTACAATTTTTAATCTTGCTACAACTAACCTGCTGCAGGGGCAAGCTGCACTGAAAAAGAAGCCAGGGGGTTCTTCCATCCCTTCACCCCTTTATGCCAGCTCTAGAGATCAGGATGCTGCAGGACAAGTTGGTGCAGGGGGACCACCCTCACCAGGTCAACCGACACACGCCGTGGCTCCATGATCACTACATTCAATGCTACATAGAAAGCAGAAACCATTTCGGTTAGCATCTTGCTGTTGGACCGCCATGAGTCTAGTGCAGAACTATACCATTATTAGTTACTGCTTCTCCTCCTTTCCTTCCTCCACCCTAAACAAAGAAAAATACTAAGTTCATCCTATAAGATCTAGTAAGATTTGACTGAATAGCTGTCAAGAAAAGAAACAAACCAACATTTGGAGCTAATATACTACATAAACATCATCTTAATCCTATACTCAGGGGTTTGCAGGATGCTAGCTTAAGGATAGAGCATAAAGACACTTCAGTTGAGTTTGGGGAATATATATAAGGGTGGGTACTTCTGAAAACAATAAATTTGTCTAAATGAAATATTGATGAATAGATATTTATCTCTTGCCAGCCTTACACTAATAGCATTATGTTTTCCTAGCAAACATAAAACTACATCTTTAAGGCTTCCCTTTCAATAGCTTCAGGGTTCTGGCACTATGCTACATATGGTAACTGAACTATTTTTAATGACCCAGTTGAAAACACAGTTAACAAAATCAGTACTTTTGCTTCCATTTATTTAAAAAGCAAATCTATCAACTAACTACACTATGTGGAACTTTGAGATTGATTACTCAAGGTTTTTAAACATTAGAAAGGCTGGCAAGAATATATACCCACCCATGCACAAACCTGAGCATGCATGTATTCTTGCCATGGCCTGAACTCAAGCTATTTGCACCACATTTAAAATTTAAACTGGTTTCCACTTATCCCTGTGAATTCTCAAGCCAAGGTCATGAATCTTCTGACCCCACAATTAAAACCCTGCTGGATCAACAGAGTATCAGATTAAGCCTGAGTTCAGTTCTTTATACCAGCAAGATATTACTCCTACACAGCACATGAAGTCAGCCAAAATTAGGCTCCACAGTCTCATTCTGCAGGCCTACCCACTCTTACGCAAGCAGTGGTGATTGCATCATAGGTTACAGGCTCTCCAAGACAACAGGCTATTCAGACACCTGAAAACACCCATCTGCTGCAGGGAAAATAGAAAAGCCACACAGTGAGGACTATGCTGTCCCTGGGACCTCTGTGTTCATGGAGTCCAACCTACAGCAATGGTCTTGGGCCTCCTGCTGATCCTTTATTACCAGCACTGGCACATCTCTGACACCGCAGGGAGGGTGAGGTGCATTGAGAACTGGCTGAATGGCAGAACTCAGAGGGTCGTGATCAATGGTGCAGGGTCTGGCTGGAGGCCTGTCACTAGTGGTGTTCCCCAGGGGTCTGTGCTGGGTCCAGTCCTGGTCAACATATTCATCAATGACCTGGACAAAGGGACAGACTGTAACCTCAGCAAGTTCACTGATGATACCAAGCTGGGAGGAGTGGCTGATACACCAGAAGGCCGCGCTGCCATCCAGTGAGACCTGGACAGGCTGGAGAGCTGGGCTGAGGGGAACCTGATTAAATTCAACAAGAGGAAGTGCAAGGTCCTGCACCTGGGGAGGAACAACCCCATGCACCAGTACAGGCTGGGGGCTGACCTACTGGAAAGTGGCTCTGTTGAGAAGGACCTGGGAGTGCTGGTGGACAACAAGCTGACCATGAGCCAGCACTGTGCCCTTGTGGCCAAGAAGGCCAACGGTATCCTGGGCTGCATTGAAAGGAGTGTGGCCAGCAGGTCGAGGGAGATTATCCTCCCCCTCCACTCCACAGAAGTGAGGCCACATCTGTGTCCAGTTCTGGGCTCCCCAGTTCAAGACAGACAGGGAACTACTGGAGAGAGTTCAGTGCAGAGCTGTGAAGATGATCAGGGGACCGGGGCATCTATCTTACAAGAAAAGGCTGAGAGACCTGGATTTGTTTAGCTTAGAGAAAAGAAGGTTGAGGGGGGGATCTTATCAATGCTTAGAAATATCTAAAGGGTGGGTGTGAAGACGGTGGGTCCAGACTCTTTTAAGTGGTGCCCAATGACAGGACAAGAGGCAATGGGCACAAGCTGGAACACAGAAGTTCCACCTAAACATAAGAAAAAACTTCTTTTCAGGTGACAGAGCAGTGGAACAGGCTCCTCCAGGGAGGCTGTGGAGTCTCCTTCCCTGGAGACATTCAAAGCCTGCCTGGACATGGTCCTGTGCCCCCTGCTCTAGGTGTGCCTGCTCAAGCAGGGGGGTCAGACAAGATGATCTCCAGAGGTCCCTTCCAATGCATACCATTCTGTGTGATTCTGTGAACCAACCCAACAGAGAAGTGAATACCGTCCTGAACTGGCTCACCAGGTTGTCTGGTGAGAACTGGTGCAAATTCTGTAGCAAACTGCCACTGACAGGCTTAGCTGGAGTGAATCACATCTTCAGGAAGTAGTTAGGCTTTCCTGTAATCACCTACTGTTCCCAAAGTCATCATATCACCTCCACACTGCCAGCCCTGGCACTAAACAGCTCTTGACCAGAGACAACCAGCAGGAAATTGTTCACTCTCACAGAGTTTAGATGTATATCCATAATATGAGCGAGTAGTTCAGCACCACTGAAAGCAGCAGCAGGAGTACACAAGTCCACTCTGTGATGGAACCAAATCCCAGGGGTGACGCTTCTAAGGCAACATTAGCTCTGAACCACTGAAAGCTGCTTTTGCTAATAAATCTTCTTTCCCAGGTTCCTATCAATAAAGAATTATTGGCATTTTTCTCCTTACCCCTTAGCTTCAGCTAACTCTCTCAATTTTACCACTGCTTATATGCTGTACCCAGGCTGCAAAACGACCTGTATGCAAACAGTTTTTTTAGAAACTCTTAGCTTAGAAGTCCATGCTGAACAGTTTCTAACACAGTTTCTTTTCCTTAAGCTATCCAGATTCCAGCAAATTCACTGAACAGGAGATGGTTCCTAGACTTTTGCTCATCCTTTTCTGCTTCCTTTGGACTTTCAGAAATTGATTCATTTCTGGTCCTGAAATGCAATCCCCAAAGCACAGCCGCAATCTCAGGAGGCCTTACCAGCACGAAATGGACAAGAAGGATTATTTTGGGTGTATTACCGACAAACTTCTGATTCACGGGTGTGTATATACATATATACAAACTAAAGTGACTCCTACTGAAATTTGTCCAGTACACGCAACCATGCTGATTTATATGAACTTTCAGTCAGAGTGAGAAATAGCTATGGTGGAAAACACTGTAGTGACCCAGGTTCTGGTGGTAATTCAGAACCCCTCCCTGCAGATAACTGGTGTTGGCACTGCAAGCACTCTGCTTTCTTAAGGCCACGAAAAAGATGAAACGTTTAAATGTGACATTCAAGTAACTGTGACAACAAAGTGAATACCTCAAATGAGGATACACAGGGAGACTCAAACTGCCTTAGCAGTGATTGCTTCCAGCTCTCGTAGGACCGTGGCAAACATTATTACATAAATTACTATTGGATCACATCTTGTGGACAGTCCTTGATTCAATAGCAACATTATTTTAAGAACAACAATGCACAAATTACATACTCTAAGGTCTAAAAATAATGAAGAAACAGGGACCTACTGCATAACTGTAATTTATCGAAATTGAATCCTAGTGAAGGGAAGGTTGTTCTATGTATCATACAATATGTTTTGACTTTGAAGACTTCTTCCTGAAAATCTTTAAACACACAAAAATACGCAAATTTTAGAGTAAAATCTGTCAGTAGTTAAAAATCAAATTTGCACTTGTGAGTAAGATCCATTTCTTAGTTTTTAAGCTAGGACTTTGAGGAAATGATACTCATTATGTGAGGTAGGCAACTGCACAGAAAACTGCAGAAATTTCAGCAACACAGCAGTATCACAACATGTGAGTTTGGACTAACCTGCTTTTCGTGGACCTGGAGATTAATATGAGGTTAAAAGCAATGGGTTTCATTTCAGAACTTAAAATGAGGGAAAAAGTCTACAGAAGGTTAAATAATAAGCAAAACTTGCAAGCAGAAGATTGGGTTCAACTTTTCCGAAATAAATGCAAAGAAAAACCAATCACTTGATTAAATGATTTGAGAGAACCCTGTCATGCTAATTCAATCCCAGTAATACTTTGTTGTTGCATACAGAATCATTGTTGTCTTCTGGTCCCCAAAATGCATTGGATTGCAAATTTAAAAATAATAACTTGCATACAAAAATGTGATAGTGTCTCAACGGTCACAGATAGATCAAGCACTATTAAGAAATCAGACCTGGAAATATCAGGTCAGTCTCATTAAGTAAAATAGTTTTTGCTTTTGCCATTACCCAGTCAATTCTTTTTTTCCTCCCAATAATGATTATGTTTGTTTAACATCTAACAATGCACCCTCCAATGAAAGCAACTCAAAAGCTTTCCCTAGAGACCTTTTTCCAGCGATTAATAAATAAATAAAAAGCACATCCATGTAAATAGTTACCATACTCATGAAAATCCTCCAGAAACAAATCTGTTTGTTAAAACTGATGTTCATTTTTTATTCAGGAGAATGTGTAAAATACATTATAACCTGAAACATTATAATAAAGCTGGCAAATTTTAAAATACTACCAGGTATAACTACAAGCCTTTCAGCATCATCCCTAGACCTGAACTCCATAGACCAAGTGACAGATAGGAAAATGGTCCAAGGAAAAACAACACTGGATAGTCATCACAACTCTATACCTAAGGTTGTCACTAGCTCATTTGAATAACCTCTAAATTAGGCTTACTGAGCAATTTCAGTGAGTTTTTATAAACTTAACTCTTGATCAGTCTGTGCCCCAGCTTTCCATATATTCAATATGGACAATTTACCCACCTCCACATTACGGAATTATGCAACCAGAAAAAAAAGTAGGTTACATTAATGACCTACATTATGTCCCACTATGAAGCCCAATGTTAACACTGGCAGCAATGTTAAGATCTTGTGTGCTCTGGAGTCCTCTATTTATTTAAATTAGAAACTCACACTAGTATTGTAGAAAATATAATAACCATAATAATAGTTTTTACAATGTCTGAGATTAAATGTATTTGCAAGCCCTTCCCAGTCATAATGCAGTGGAGTGGTTTTTTTATTATGATAGCAGGTATACCCAATAAACAACACAACAAATATTACACTAAGTGACATAAAATCACCAGTTACTGTTAAGTGGCTATTATTTTATGAGATGGTTGAAATGTAAGTATTTGTAAACTATTGTTAGTAAATGTTTATAAATAACATTTTCGGACTCATTAGGAAATCAAAAAAAGTGAAAATTATTTGAAAGCAGTGAATGGATTTAAATACAAGCTAGTAACTGGGTTTCAACTATGGCTTTTACTTTAATTTAGAAGGAGGTAGTTTGTAACTTACCAATTCTATAAATAAGACTTTCTATATTTTATGTTTAGCTTATCCTGGTTGAAAATTAATACTTGGCTTAAACTAACACATTATACAAATTTCATATTTCACCACAATGTGCATATGTACTTTTTAATCTGCCTCTGAAAACAGAACCAAAATTAAATCCTCCAAGAAATTTCATTCTCTTTCAGAATTTTAGGTTGCCCACATTTCAAATTCTGCTCGTACATAAGAACAGACAAAAAAATATATTTCAATAAATATCTTAAGGTATTTATTACTACTATTAGCACAAGACATTTCTTATATTGCATATTGACCCATGCATCATCTGTACATCACCATCAAGCTTATCACTACATAAGGGTTTAGCTTCCCAAGAATAAAAAGGAGGTATTCACCAAAATGGTAAAAGGAAAAAAGAATAAAATTCCAGAATTTCCCTCCCTTTTATGCACTGGTAAAACTAATCAAGTTCACAGCAATTGTGAAATAAAATCCCGTTTACTAGTTCAATTCATCAAAAGATGAATGCAGATTCAAAATCAGGTTTAAGATGTATATTTTGGACCAGTGCCAAAAATGGCATGTTATTTTCCTCTTTTCACAAAGCGATAATTTGAGTAATGAGAACAAAACCTGTTTGCAAATGTAAATACAATGAAGCAGTCCTTAATTAGCGCATGCAAATGTAAGTTCAGAAAATTGCTTATTATCTACAATGTTCAAAATTATAACTTCTATGTATACAAATTTAGAGATTATATTCTGGGTAATTAGGTGTACATTTTACGGATATGCATTTATCATAACTTGTCTTTGTAAATAGGATTAATTAGTGTTTGTAATAGCATATGCAAGTGGAGATTAACTGTGAATCACACTTGCTCAAGTACTAGACTAAATGAAATCAGCATCAATTTTTCTTTTTTTTAAAACACAGGGAACTATGAACTACATACTTCAGTATCATTTAAGAAACTTTCCTAGTAAAATAGACAAAAGCACAGATCACGCCCCTGCAAAAGACATTGCAATACATGTTGCTTATGATGGACCAGAACACCCTGGTAGAGTGCTATTGATTGGCACAGATCATGCTAAAACAGGAGACAACTGAGACAGAATATTTACTTGCCTCTGACTCAGAAGTGATAAATTCTTGAATTATCACCCACACTATGGCCTTCTACATAACGTACAGTTTCATTACAAAACTGGATGTCAGCAGAACCTAATGAAATACACTACAAAGGTCATACAAAGCCAAACAGTGGCAGAAAACTGCTTTCTGATAAAACAACATCACATTGTACTTTATGTATGTATACCATACTATACTTTAAATTCTAATGTTTCCATCAAGCAATTTTCAGGTAGAAAAATTCAGATTAATTTTGCAAAGATAAGAAGATTTTCTAAATTCTGAATGAGCAGTCCCCTGCTCTCTCCAGTCATGGTGCAAGGAATAATAAAACTAAATACTGCCTATCTCATCCCAAATTCCTTGGATAGAGACTGATCGAGAATGCAGCCTTTAACTCCATGGAAGGGGAGCAATGCATAACTTTTAAATAATTTTTGAATTTGGAGAGTGAAACCAAGGACAAGGAATTGCTGTCCCCTCTAGTTCTCACAATTTGTAAATAGGTTTTACTTCAGTCTTGATGTATATGTTCATATGGACTGTGCAAGAAATTTCATACTATTCTATTTACACCACACAAATAGAATCATAGAATCACAGAATTGTTAAGGTTGGAAAGGACTTTTAAGATCATCGAGTCCAACCACTAACCTCTCACTGCCAAGTCCACCACTAAACCATATCCTCAAGCACCACGTCTAGCCTCCTTTTAAATACCTCCAGGGATGGAGACTCCACCACCCTCCTGGGCAGACTGTTCCAATGCCTGACAGCCCTTTCAGTGAAGAAGTTTTTCCTAATGTCCAACCTAAACTTCCCCTGGTGCAGCTTGAGGCCATTTCCTCTCGTCTATTGCTTGTTACTTGGGAGAAGAGACCAACCCCCGCCTTGCTACAACCTCCTTTTAGGTAGTTGTAGAGAGGCATAAGGTCTCCCCTCAGCCTCCTCTTCTCCAGACTAAACAACCCCAATTCCTTCAGGCACTCCTCATAAGACTTGTTCTCTAGACCCTTCACCAACTTTGTTGCCCTTCTCTGGACATGCTCCAGTACCTCGATCTCCTTCTTGTAGTGAGGGGCCCAAAACTGAACACAGTATTAGAGGGAATAATAAATGAATAAAATAAATAATAAAATCAAATAAATTAACAATATATTCAATTTCATATCCCATTATTAAAAACGAAAAAAAAAAATTGATAGATCCTGTCTCTGACACCCTTCACAGCAGCCTATCTGCACCTTTTAAAGGCAAAGCGGATTTCTATTCTAGCAATGGTGAAACCTTTTCCAGGCAAATACAGTGAAAAGTATTTACTGTCAGGAAATAACAATTTCATGCATTCAATATGACACAGCAATTAGGACTCATTAGTACAAGATAAAGTTTTCAGCACATTTCATGTATAAAAGGCTCACACTGGAAAACCCCCATTATGCAAACTAAGAATACTATGGTGGAAAAAAAGGAGATGCACTAATGAAAATGAGGTCTGTTAAAAGAGAGAAGAGATGAGACATGAGAGGAAAAAGGATGAGAAGG